>NC_052507.1:48165659-48903159 GCF_014356525.2 Nilaparvata lugens
ATCAGTGTATTTCACCAGAGGAACTGAATTCCGGGCGAAATCTTTCACCCTGTATAGCTCGCTAATGAAGCGTTTATGGATATATGTTTATGAGAACTTTTTTTCTTATTTTTACCTCTTCTATCACGTATCAAATTATTTTATCATAATTAAGAATCACCCTGTATATAATTGGATTCAGGAAGAAACGGCCTACAACGTTTATTCAGAACCTTTTCCTCTAAGCCGGCTAACGACTCAAATATTTGAGAAATAACAAAAAGTCCATAATAAAAAAATACGTTCTTCGAGAATTTTTATTTTTTTTTAAAGGAAAAACTATGCGGTTTATCGCAAAAATGTAGAGGACCACATTGAAAGCCAGTTATGTGTACCTAATATTGACAAAAAATTCAAAGCTGTGTCACACTTAAGAAAAGTTTGTGTGAACAGTGTTATTGATTCATCACTTGAAAGAATCCAGCCCGACCACTTCTAACCTAGGGAAAGGGGTCTAATCAATCTAAAATTCACTGACGCTCATTTGGTGGATAAATTACCAATATATTAAAAAAAAATTATTATGAACAAGGCAATACATGATTTTCAACAGTCGTTGACCACTACTTAATAAATTTTCAAAACCTGAAAATGACAATCTCAAAAAGAAAGAATCTAGGAGATCCAAGGATACCCAATACGTAACTGAAATCCCCAAAAGAACAACATTGATCTTGAATACAAGGAAAATAATCCAAAACAGATTATAAGCAAGTCCACCAAGTATTACTCATATCCAATAAAAGAATTAATGCAAGTTCAAAAATAAAAGATAAAAGAAATTACTATTCAAGGGATACTTGGATTACCTAAGATTCAAATACAAATCAGTGAATCTTTGATTAGGTTGCAGTCCAATTCGTTCATCTAACATCACCCCAGTAGTGTTGCGGTCAAGTGTTCCTCAAATACACTGCTCGATCATTTCCGACTCTACACGGACAGTGAAAGGAATACAATAATTCATTATCGAGAACAAACTATTATATTCCCAACCTGACAAGGATAAACGAATAACTTCCCCCACTATTCGCCGATTGTTCCAGTTTGGTAGAAAAATTGGAGATGTATTACCTCGATTCGGCGAACTTTCCAATTGGGAGTAACAAACTCTGGTAGTTCAACAGCATTCGGCAAAATTAGATGGTTATGCCATTGTACAGCCGTGGTCCAACAGATCGTCCGTGACATCAGAATCAGAATGTCGCCCAGCTCGTGGAGTGTCGGACAGTACGCCGAGATCATGAATCCCCATGTCGTGGACCGCTTAAAATAATAAACAATCTACAATAGTTTCTACTCCTCTAACAATAGGAATTCAAAAAGAAATATTTTCAATTGGAATAATTTTAAGGAGTTCAAAGAGGAGTTTCGAATTAAGCAACAAAACTATGCTTTGCGCACCTAACTTACAGTATAACAATCATTTCGGTTATTTCTATCTTAAGCATGGAGCCTACATGCTATGTATTGGCCACTCTTGAATTATAATCAACTAGTACTATGGCAAATAATAGTGGAATATCAAAATTATAATATTTCTTTATCAACATAACTATTGGAATAATTGTCATCTGAAATTTATGGAGATTAGCTCTCCCCACTTTGAACAGAAGTAATTATCGATGTTTAAATGAAATAACGTTTAACAGAAAACAAAGTAATATTTCTGCATCCTGACTTCCTATTCTAGTAGTAAAATTTGTTATTCTCGTCCAGAGAATCCATTGGATCACTTAATTACACGATCTAACCAGCAACCTACAATCTAACCTGTCGTACATTGAAGATGCAACCTTATATTGGTCTAAATACTACTTGTTTTGAGTCTATGGAAATCAATGTTCCCATTTTAGGTATAATTATTACAAATAATAACTAAATACTTATGCTAGTACATACCTTTTGCGGATTTAATAAACAAGTGACAGAAGCATATGGTTAGCTTGGCTTGCTCAATAGTCAAACGTTTGCAAAGAAGTGCATTTACTCAAATGAGACATAAATTAATAGCTAGGTGAACGAGATAATTTGGTAAATGAGTTAGGCATGTTAAAATGCCAAAATTAAAATGCTAAAAGAAAGAAAAACTGTTCTTTAACAACACAAAATAGCTATATTGGTTAGAATTCAAAAACCCAAGCCAAAACAGAAGCCAGCTATTCTCTCTGCCTGGCTTCCTGAGCTTTCTAGACTGCCTGGAAGGTAGACAGCCAGCGCCCTCTACAACTATGTTAAACCAAACTTAATTGGATTAAAGCAGTAAAAGGGAACTTATTTACCAATCAAATGATGGGCAATAAAACAGTTGAAACAAAGGATTTGATAGGTTTATTTAGTTGGAACGAAACCTCAACTACCAAACAATGCAGTCGGCATGGCAGACTGGCAACAAATTTAAAGAAAATTTCCTACAATGAGTTAAAAGGGAGAAAAACCAGAAGGCTTCAGCGGGAACTTTAAATAAATCAACTACCTTGTAATGGGACCATTACAGCTGTACTATGAATAGTAACTGCAGGACAGGCGATTTTATAAGCGCGCGTTTTTTACAACTCACCCCCCCCCCAGCCAGAATCTGTCGACCACCCTGGGACGTGACGACATCGAGTTTCATATACACTAAAGACCCCCTAACAATAATCCAAAGTCAAATTCCCTGCCTCTCTCATGTATGCTCAATGTAAGCCAGCGCCTGGACTATCATTGAATACAGTACTGTTCGCTGAAGAAAATCTTTTGTATAATAAATTATCCACAATGTGTATGATTATCATATCCACGATGCTCTCACCCACTTGTTCATTCTGCTTAATTATATTGTATGGTTCACATCATCCATCATTGGTTTATTATACACATGGATAGTGACAAGCACCATATCGACAATAGTCATACAATGGAGAGAAAACAAGATATTGACACAAAATACAACAATTTTGTACATCATAACACGAATAACAAAATAACTAATAACCTATATCTAAGACCATACAACATTTATAACTAATGCAACGTATTCAATGGTGAAGATACTTCGCCACTCATAAAAACATTCCTCTAATAACCAACATTTTAGATTAGTCTTGAAAGAGTTAGGGTTAGGGCAGCTTTAATATTCTGGGGTAAACAGTTGAACACTTTTTGTAAATGTAATTTGGTTGTGCTCATAAAACCCTGTCCTGTGCTGTTCAACTCTGACTAAGCCCCTGTATCTTGTATTGTGTTGATGAACATCCACACCTGTCAGCCAATCATCTTTTATTTTATAAGCAAATATTGCCAGATGATACAAATAGAGACTAGGAACCGTCAAAATTTTATCATCCTTGAATAGCGATCTACACGAGAAACGGGGTGGCTTTCTAAATATGATTCTTAGGACTCTCTTTTGGGCACGGAAGATAGAGGCAGAGAATCATGATCTTCCCCACAGCAATATCCCATAAGACAGTAATGACTCATAATATCCATAGTAAGCAGAGATCACTGTCTCATGAACTAATACCCTCCTGAACTGGACAATGCATACGCAGCTGAGTTTAATCTCCTAGGAAGAGATTGAACATAAGAGGACCATGTTAATCCCTGATCCACAGAAACCCCCAAAAAATCCAAGAAATCCCCAAAAAATCCGTTGCTTTTAAAGCAACTTATTATATCTATTAATGATTTTTTTTTGTTTTTGATTGTTAATATTGATTTTGTCATTCAATAAAACATGATTTGATTTGAATTATGAACTCCCATTGGAATGAGCATTGGAAATTTATGGATAGTTTTTTCACAAACTATTTGTTCCACATTGAACATTTTTTTTTTTAACGGAAACCAATATTTTGTTTCCATCATCTTCGTGTATCATTGTGTTCATTCTATTGGCTTTCCTCTGGGAAAGCAGCGTCAATACATCGAAGAGGAAAGGGACGAGTCAGAAAGACATTTTGTCCACCCTTACAACATGATATTCTTTTGCCAGTGCATTTTCTCCTTTTCTTGAACTGACCCCTCTTTCTCATTTACCATGGACGTTCCTCCGACATGCATGGAGAGAGATCTATGTCCTAAATACGAGTGCAGTCTGTGTGTGAGTGGGGAACATTTGTGTAAGTTGTAGTGGTGTCAAGCAGTTGTGGGATGAGGTTGGAGATAGATGGAGGTCTTGGATAAACTTGGGTATGAGAGAGTAGCGGAGTAAAGGGGTGGCAAGAAGAAAGGGTCTTGTAAGATATTCATGTTAGGGGGCTCCCAAAGGCCCCCTTCAGAGACACTTGCAGTGCCCCGAGCTTAGTCTTTCTCCGTTCGGGACAACCTCCTATGCCCGACGACAAGATATTCTGAGGATTTAGAAGTCATTTCTTAGGAAATCTATGGTCTTTGCTTTCGTCTTTGAGCGGGAGCATTTAAATCTTACACTATCTCCAGCCGGAGCCTCTTATCCTTCACTGTTTTGTGTTCGCCTGGTAGTTTGCTGTGATCGTTTATGCCAAGAAAGTGCCTGTGTAAAAAAATGATACCAGCCTTCATGATCTGACTTCTTCCAGTTGCATTTAAGTTCTATGCAGCCCTTGTAGTAAAAGATTGAAGGAGTGAGCGGTTCTCGGCATCTTGACCTTTAGCGTTGTCAGACTTTATAAAATGAAACTTTTGACATCATTTGTAAATTATGAATAAATTTGATGGAAAGTTCCATAATCATCAATAATAATATGAATGTATGAATACCAGTTTCAAATTAGTGTATTAAAAGTAATACTGATTCAATCTTTGTAATAATAAGAATATAATCATCATTTTTCATTCATCATTATCATTCTAGGGAAATTTCTCAATAGGAATAACAGGTGTATCAGTATTCTCCTGTTATTGAAATATACAAAGAAGTCAGCCACTGTTTACTCCTATCTGAAAAATATTATAAAAAGCTCTTCCCCATCTGGTTCAGTAGTAGGATTATTAACTAATGTTAATATTAATGTCGCAATGACCAAGCTTCATATAATTATCATAATTCACTATTCACACAGAATCATTAGTTATCATTATTTAGTAGAGTATTTTATTTCTTATTGTAAAGAATTTTTTATTAAGCGTGTTGAGAATATTGAGAGAAATTTTTAATGTTGTTAAGAATAAAAATGAAAAGTATATTATTCCAGTAGGCTATACAAGTTTTTTATTCTATCATTATTAAAATCTATTTTTATTTTGCTGAGGTTGATACCCACATGAGATCTGGCGTGAGTTGGATGTGTAATGATTATGAAAAAATAATGGACCTACAGTTTCAGGTGGGTTCCGAACCACCGGGAAGCGATTTTCACAACTCATCATGAATCATATTCAGAGCAGTTGGCTCAAGCCATCCAACGGGGGTACAATGAACATGTTTCTAAACTTATCTAAGCGATAGCTTATCAGCGCGACCACTGATTTAATCCGCTTCCAAAGTGTTACTTTGAGTCGATTCGCTTCGAAAGTGTTACTTTGAGTCAGCACAGACCTTATTCAATTGATGTTTGCATGCCTTTGAAAATATTCCCTTTAATAGATGGTTCTAGGATTAATTCATCAAGAGAGCAGCTAGTCAAACTTTTACCAGCATATTATTAACCAAGGATTAGGTTATTTATTATCAGAAAAAAACTCTTAATTTTATTGATAATACTTGATTGCTCTTCCATGTATAACCAAATTTGTTATTGAAACTCCTGAAAAAATCTGATTAAAGAATGTAATATTATCTTTTCATAATGCTGATTCGATCTTGTAGATTAAACTGCGCTGATTGAAATTAACAAACTTGTCATAACATTTCATATCTCCACTCCTACTCTGTCTGATATTTATGATTCTTCTCGTTTTTTTCCTGTTTCAATACTTAATCATTAACTTCTATACTGTACTGAACAGAACTTTTGTCGTTTAGTGTCGAGTTTCCTGGAAGGCTCAAATGAATCCATCACTAATTCTAAAAGTAAACACCCCTCAAGACTCATATGTATGCAATGATCTTTCGAAGTAGGTGAAACTTTAGTGAAAGGTTCTTGGAAGATGAAGAACATGTTTGTCATTGATGAGGAGGAACACGTGTGGTCTGGGAAGTTTGTTCATGAACTCGTTTGAGCTTCGAGTGTATCAAGAGCTCATCACTGATTGAAGAAGTCGGCTAAAGCCTTAATCCCACCTTGTTGTCAGCTCATCTTCTGACATCAGCGAAACAGTTTCCTACCAAATATGCTTTTCTTCTCAGAGTTCTACGGGAAAATGTTGGGTTGGAAAAATAATCCATTCATTGGAACTGGAGATTGGATGTCACTGAATTGTTAGAATTTACAATATCGTAGGCCATACAGAGCTGGTGAAAAGTATAGAAACAGCTGAATATTTCTTCTACAAGGAAAATTTGACGAGAGGTCTGTCTGGGGATCCTATTTGAATAAAAAAAGTACTTTGTTGCAGCTTCAAAATTTTGGTCAGCCATCTTGAAACCGTAATTTTAAATCCAACTTGATTTTTTAAATGGGAAGTCGGTCATATTATGATACATGATTTCAATGAAGAATTTCAAGAGAAAATGAATGGCGAAACCGCACATCGATATCTCAAACATTTATTCACATTATTTGAAGACAACAATAAATCATACACAGAATGAGACAAATTAGTACTTTACAAATCTCATAAGTCAAACTTTTCTGTACAAAGTGGGTGAATGTTACTGTAAGTTTCAACCAACACTTGGAAAAGTGAGTTTTGATAGATTGGACTTTTTTAGATCTTCTATATACTCATTTATTCCATTTTTGTATGATTTATTTGTATTTTCAAATGTGAATAACTTTTAAACTGTTTAAGATATCGATATGCGGTTTCCGCCAATCATTTTCTTTTGAAATTCTGTATTCAATTCGAGTATCATATGACTGACCACCTTCCCATTATCTAGAAAAAATGAAGTTGGATTCAAAACGGCGGTTCCAAGACGACGGACAAAAATTTTGAAGCGACAGAAAATAAAATTAGCCTTTTTATTTGAATAGGTTTTCAATTAGACGTATTATCAAATTCCCCTTCCAAAAGGAATATTCAGCGGTTCTCATACTTCCCACAAACTCTGTATAATTAAACTGACAGTAGTCGGAATTATAATCTTTTATACTTGAAAATCAACCGAATTGCCACTCATCTGATCAAAATATTTCCCATGTCTCCATTGTAACAAATTTATCTCATGATTACCTTATTTGAGTCATTGTGATCGTTATTGTTCATTTGATATATTTTTTGTTGTTCCTTCAATGATTCCTCAATACTACTAATAGGAATTGTGAGACATTTTTCAAGGGTACTCCCGCAAGGAATGAATTGAGTTTTTCATTCCAAATAACAATTTTTTTCCATTCGAAAATCAGTTGAGACATGTATGTCATGCTCCATGAATGTCTTCCGAAGGGTTATTTCTATTCATTTTAGTAAGACGCTTATTAACGAAGTTGCAGATTGCAATGAAAAACAAAGACAGAATGTTCGGCAACTATTGGGTGAAAGCAGCATAATATTATATTGAAGACTTTCACTATCATTCATCATTCAGGGACACTCTGGGGTGTATCTAACTTGAACACTTCCCTAAAAAATATTTATATCCAAATGTAATATTATCCAATTTATATTATCCAAATGTGATATGCGAGTAGTAAGAAAAGGATAGGAATGTTCTTGAACTGAGCTCTTTCATCAGGAGACTCATATTATGGAAACGCATGCATTCAAGATATGTAGTATATTGCAAATTCTCAATTTAGTTTGATAAAAATTGATTGTGGAAATATCATCTTTATTAATTAATTCATCGTTCAAGTCCTCGATCAACGCGCCATCTACTCAATCAACCTTCCCCTCTCAAATCAATGTAGTCGTAGTCAGGTAACTATCAATCTTAACCAAGGTGATTCAGTTGTGAGGAAGCTTCGTAAACCGATGCATTTTCATGCATTATGCATTTATTTCTGCTTCCTCCTTAACCCTCCCCACCCCTCAGCTTGCATTCCTTTCCAAAGCTTTCTCAGTCTCTCTGACATTCCTTATGAAGATTATCTGCTCGCTCTGTATCATTTCAAAGGGGCAGACGGCTCACAATGCTTTAGCCTCGTCCATATTATATGATGACGAGCTTTCTTCACTCAGTATTTCATATTTATTTATACCATCCTCCTCCAACACTACAAAGAAGGTTTGAAGTTTTAAAAATTCATTCATCTCCCAACATAATAGCTGTCTGTTGATGTGAACTTCATTACTTAGTAAAAACCAAACTTATTCATCTCTAGAAGCGCTTTCCTCCATAAAAAACTTCCATGCAAGAAATATTACTCCTATTATTATACTTTGTTGATATACTTTTCTCACATGAGACATTTCAAACTACGAATTTCACATTTAAAAAGAATTTGTTCACATTGAGCCATAAAAAAGCGTTCTCTGTGGATGGAGGGCAGAGGGGGGAAATTGAAAATAGGATATAAATTCCCACAAGTATCCCATAGTCATGAAAAGCAGACATTCCAAGATCTTCATATTTTCAAATACTCTATTCAGTTGAACAAAGACTTCATTCAATTCATTCAGAAGAATGATTGTTTAAGAATGATTATTATTGAAATGAACCCGCACCTTTTTGTAGCTGACACTTATAATTATTTCGTAGTTGTAATTTATCGCTGTTGGAAAACTCAATTTGAAAGTTTACGACGGTACTTAATACTTTGCTGCATCTAGTTTCACTGATAAATTGTGGTAACAGAAGCAGTCTGGTGAAATAACGTACTAGGGAAACGTTTAATGATGGAAATTTCTTGAATTTCTACCTGCTGGCAAACTTGATGAAGATAAAAATCACTTCCTCCATTCTCCTCTTATTAATGACTAGCAGGTAACCCGTGCTTCACAATGGTCTATTTTAAAACAGACTGAGAACTTGACTTAATGAGCTAGAAGAATTGAAAATAGGCCTATAAGAATCCTCGGCTAATTGAGAATTCATATGCAATATTCCAAGTAAATCAGTCCAGCAATTCAGACGTGATGATGCAGCGAAAAAAAAAAAACACAAGAAAAGATCGTACAGGTTTTTGATATTTAAAACAAAACAATAAATTAATCATTACAAAATTAGAATTATAATTAGAAAATAACGAAATAATAATAAACAGATGAATATTTCAAGGGCTACTCGCTTTGCTGCTAGTGAAGATTCATTTGTTGTGGTTATGAAAAATTTAAAACAATGACTCAGTAGTCACCTACCTTTATGAAAATGGCTTCCCAATTTGGCATCCACTGGTTGAAACGCGACGTTAATTATTAATTAAAAATCAAAAAAACTGATCTAATGAAGTGGGTTCAGATCCCCTCTTATTCAATAATACAATTCTCTTTAAACTGCCCGAACTGTGACAGGAAAACTGTATTATAAAACAAGAACAAAATCTATCCCCTTCACCAGAACAGCCGGACTTTACTCACAGTCCTAACGAACGAGCTCACACACCACACACTGACACTAACCAAAAGTAAAATTTTGGGTATTAATATATAACTCAGTCAATGCCAAACATGGAAGCCATTCCAAATACATATTTTTATCAGTCGCACAAGCGGCACGTTTGTTATCAAAAACAAAAGAGAAGCTACATTAATTTTGACAACAAATGAAATAAACAATCTTTCTGTCGATGACAAAAATTGTTCAAAGACAAAAACACTGTTCATTAAACTTTTCTAAATTAAAACTCTAAAATCCTGATCAATATGAGATCGTCGATGATCATTATATATATATAAATATATGATTCATATATATGTCCCATATGACCAGGTGACACATCACCCATCCCGCTGAAAGACTCGTCCCTGAGTCTGTAGTCAAGAGGGGAACAAAAAAAAAAATAATAAAACAAAATAATATACTCCGGAAACAAACGTGTGCCTGATTGACTTGATAATGCTACTATACATTGAAATCAAACATTTACATAGAAAGGTAGGTTACTCAAACTAAATTACAAACATTCAAATCAAAATCAAATTGAAACTATGCTGTACAAACAATAGTTCTCTTAATGAATAAATTTTCAACAAATATTCAAATTTTAGGGGTTCTGGAATGTAGATAGGTTAAAGTAGTTCTCAAAGATGTAGACGATATTTCAATGTTCTGAGCGATGAACTGGTAGTCGTCCTTGTATGTGAAGTCCTCCCATATTTGTCTGATTCTTGTATGTCCGCTGTTCGTCGATGATCATTATAGTTTCCTTAACTCCTTCAGACCTCCAGCCACAGGTACAAATTGAACCATGTACCAAAGATAAGATGACGATCGTAAGGTATCCAAGGTTGAAGTCGAGCCGTCTCTCAACTGTCGAAGAAATCTCTCGCAGCTCAGCTCGCAATTAGTAGCATGTGTGTGTCCAACCAGTAAATAGGCTACGGTAGTTAAGTAGTCACTGGATAGTAATTCATCCAACTGCCATCCAATCGAGCCGCCAAAATAATGGAATCTCCCAGCATCGAAATTCATCTGTTATGATCTCCACAGAAGATGAAGTTTGTTCTTCGTTATACGGAAGCTCTGATTAGCGCCTGATGTCCTCTCCGTTGTTGAGTAGTGTACAGCATACTACGTGATGAAAATTCAGGCCCCGCTTGTGTTAACAACCAAACGTCTCTGCTTGCATAATATCCTCCAGATCTTCAGGAAAATCGATCTCGTAGAGTGTAGTGACAATTCACAAGTCGCCTTGCGCTGAAGCTGAAGTCATCTCGAAGAAGCCCGTGAAGTCCGCAAAATCCCATGAAGTCCCTGAAGTTCACATACTCCCACAAAGTCAGAAGTCGAGAAGATGTAATATGAGAACTACTACTTATAGGAATATGAATGAGTATAAGAAATTTCAAATCTAATTCAAGGAAAATTTTTAGGAAAGGATAACTCCTTTACAATTATAATAAATTCTACTGTATAAAAAGAACAACTTTCAAAATCAAACTACCAAACTTTCCATTATGTAATCATAAAACTCTACAGCTAACTTTAAACAACAAATCTCAAAATCAATAAAATAACTTCGAAGGTGAAAAATCAAATTCAATTTAAATAAGAATGTGAACATGATCACAGTATCATTAAACAAAAAAAAATTATGAGAAATAAGTATTTCAGCTCAAAAATGATAAAATAAGCCAAGTAACGACCATTATAATTTAACAAATTTCGAATTCGATAAAATGACTTGAAAAAAATCAATAAAGATCAAGTTCAAAAATACATGAATTAAGTAGAAAACTATTTGACAAGTTTCTGTACATACTATGAAATTCGACCATTATTAACATTAACAATAATATTCAAAACAATAATCGAATAAAAGGTAATTAATTTCTGATTGAAATCATAATAAAATAAATAATTGATTGACTGGACGTGATTAGTTTCAAGTTATTTACTTTGAATAAAAGAAACCTATACCGGTAATGAAAGACCACATTAATTAAAATTATAATTCATAAACTCTGGATTCAAGTCTGAAATCAAAACAAAACGTTAGTTGACAAGTCAAATTACAGTAGTAAACGTGACAAATAATCTAATTGCTGACATTGACCCCAACTCGCAATAATTCAACACGCCTGACCTTCAATAGGAACATGTATGATGTTAAAAAAAACTTTCAACTATTATATCAAAACTGGTTAACAACCTCTTAGGCTTCAAATTGCAATAACAAAAATAATATCCTAAAACCAAACGTAGTAAAAATATAAAGATTTATATAGTTAATTTTCCATCTCCAAATCCTAATTGCAGCCTTTTCAACTATAATATATTAATAACATCACTAATAAAAAAAAATGTTGGAAAAGTAATCAATAAAACTCGAACTCCAAATCTCAAGTACACTTAATAATTATTTATAGTAAAATTAAAATCAATAACGAAATATAATGTATCATATCTAAAAATCCTATATCAAAACTCAAATCCTAAATCCCAAAATTGAAAAGTTCATTATTAGTAAAAATATCAAAATTATCCATTGCTCAAACGCAATCTCATATTAAAATAAATCAAGAACTAATATATGAAAATATTATCACTAGGACTATTACTAACAAATACCAAGAAAAGTCAAAATTTTCTTCCATCCGTAACCATAGAAAAACTATATTTCAATCAAAATATATTTCACGATTCCCACTTAACATCTCAATTATTTCAAATAACAATTATAATGTCCAAACTTCTCATCTCCAACAACTTGTTCTATAAAAATATCTTAATTATTTGAAGCAATCAAATTAGAAGATATTCAACAAACTTTCTTCTTCCTCAACAAATAATAATATTTACACTGCAATAGTTAAATATCAGATCCAATAAAAATTCTATTCTAATTATCTTATTCTACTCTAATCATTCTCCATATCGGACAATGATAATTTTAAATTTATCTGACATCGAATAATGTATTAGTCCTAAACAGTTAGCGTCCTTCATTGAATGACAACTGCAAATCAGCTAAAATGCCTCGTTCTACTAGCAATACTGTCTCATGTAATACTTTCGCTGAGTCTGCTGAGTCTGAGTTCGTTTTTCAAACCTCTCCAAAATTATTGTTTCAATAAATATTTCATCGCTATTAACGCTTAACTGGGACACGCTTTCCAAACTATTCAAAATTATGTCATCATATTTCTCTGCCGAACTCCCATTAATAACAATTCCATCAGTTTCAATTTTATTATTCTTCATATCTTTTAGAAAACTACAATAATTTAAATCTGACTCTGTATTTTCACCTTCACTGTTTACACAAATCGCTGATTCACATTTTTTTCTGTAATCGGTTCAATATACTATTTTCATGGCCTGGTTCTTGTTTATCAATAATTGATTCATTCATCTTGTTAACAAAACTTCTATTATCTACATCACTTTTCAACTCTGAACATGAGTCCGAAATTTTCGTTTAACACCATTATTTGCTGATCCACATTTCTGGCTACAATTAATTTTAATATCTCTAAGATCAATCTCGTGTTTATGGAAGATTGAATATTTCTTATTATCTGTATTAGAATATTTTCTTCTAACATATATTCCATTGTGCCTAACACCTTCCAAAGTAGAACCTGATTCAGTGACTATACAACCTCCTAATTCATTCCTTGAAATATCAATATTTGATGGACCGCCATCTAAAACATTTTCATCAATATGCCTGGTACTAAACTCCTGTGTCCTATCAGTAAAATATGCTTTCTTACGTCTACCATTTTCCGAAAACTTTCTGCCATCAAAAGAACACACTCTAATATCATAGCCTTCTTTTTCACAAATTCTATGCATCTTTTTATAAACCCGATAAGCATAATTAGCGTTGTAAAAACAATTCCGCGTAAAATGATTATGTTTACCACAAACTTTACATTTCTTATGTCTTCTTTTTCTATTAGTCCTATTATTCACGAGACTAACATTCTGATGCATCTTGACTCCTCTAGATTCACAATCATTACGCATACCAGAGTTCACACAATTTTCAATCGGCCTGTTATCAATCGTAAAAGAGAAATCCAAATCACTTTCCGATAAATCTGATAACTCTTCCTTAATCATTTCCCTATCTTTATCCTCTTTGTAAATTATATCTTCCTCATTCAAATCACAATCATTACAAATAAGAACTTCATCCAACCCATTTTCAATCTCGAAGTTACTAACATGACAATATACATCCACTTCATTTGAAACATAATAATTACAAGAATCAAAATCATCAGAGATAATAGCATTTTCTAAACAATTCTCAATTTCAAACTCATTTCCGATTTCCAATAGTTCTTCAAATTCTGGTTCCATATTATCATTAATTACTTGCACCTGTCCAAATTTCTACTCATTCAAATACTGACATGATAATTCATATTTCTCAATATTTTTATACAATTCTACAATAGTACTATTTGATAACATTATAATCCTTTCAAATATATTTGAAGACAAACCTCTTAAAATTATCCTGATAATCCAAGATTCATGCATATTCGAATCTACTTTTCTACATAGGGATAAGACTCGTGCTACAAAATCTCTGCCATCTTCGTCAAATTCCATTCTACAAGTATCTAATTCCTTTTCTAGTTTCCACAATTTGAGAGGAGATCGATAGAAATTAACCAATTTTCCTTTCACTGACATATATACAAAATTGTCCTGTCGAGTCAAATCGTTCTCAATAACGTCAAAATATTTCTCAGCACTTCCTTTCAAACAAAACCGCAAGTATTTTCGTCCCAACCGTTCGCTAAGGCAACCTTTTCAAAATAGTTGAAAAAATCATCAATGTCAAATTCTTCATCTTTCCCATCAAAAAATTTCGGTAATAGTAACGGTCTAAGTTTTTCCATTGTTAATCTGTTCCAATCCAATTCTATTCAATAATAAATAAATAATAAATTTCCAATTAAGCTGGTTTCAATAATCATAAATTCTCCATATCTCAAATATCTCTTCAGTAATAATAAATTTATCCTATTCAATCATATCATAATAATCATTAATTTCTCATCTCATCATAAATATCTAATTCTTTCTAATAAGAATTGATAATAAATCTTGCAATCGTACAAAATCTTCAATTGCCATAGCTTTTGCAATTCAAAATCATAAAATCAATAATCGTAAATCTTCCAATATCGTGAATCTCAAAATTAATCTGTTCCTCCACCAAATATGTAAGCAAGATATGGACGGCGGGAGAAAGCCTCCACCAAATACGTAAGGGTGGGAAAATGAAAAAAAAAAACACAAGAAAAGATCGTACAGGTTTTTGATATTTAAAACAAAACAATAAATTATTTATTACAAAATTAGAATTATAATTAGAAAATAACGAAAATAATAATAAACAGATGAATATTTCAAGGGCTACTCGCTTTGCTGCTAGTGAAGATTCATTTGTTGTGGTTATGAAAAATTTAAAACAATGACTCAGTAGTCACCTACCTTTATGAAAATGGCTTCCCAATTTGGCATCCACTGGTTGAAACGCGACGTTAATTATTAATTAAAAATCAAAAAAACTGATCTAATGAAGTGGGTTCAGATCCCCTCTTATTCAATAATACAATTCTCTTTAAACTGCCCGAACTGTGACAGGAAAACTGTATTATAAAACAAGAACAAAATCTATCCCCTTCACCAGAACAGCCGGACTTTACTCACAGTCCTAACGAACGAGCTCACACACCACACACTGACACTAACCAAAAGTAAAATTTTGGGTATTAATATATAACTCAGTCAATGCCAAACATGGAAGCCATTCCAAATACATATTTTTATCAGTCGCACAAGCGGCACGTTTGTTATCAAAAACAAAAGAGAAGCTACATTATTTTGACAACAAATGAAATAAACAATCTTTCTGTCGATGACAAAAATTGTTCAAAGACAAAAACACTGTTCATTAAACTTTTCTAAATTAAAACTCTAAAATCCTGATCAATATGAGATAAATATATGATTCATATATATGTCCCATATGACCAGGTGACAGAATAAGATGAAACACTTTCTGTTAAATAATTTGAGTGAATTTGAATGATCTTCATAAATTCTTTCTTTTTTTTATATATATTTTTCCTTGTGTATTATTGTTCGTGATAAGCAACAACTGAAATCCCATTGTTTTACTATTTTATTGCTACACAATACAATTAAATGAATTATTATCAATGTATCAATTAATTTTTTTTCTACCCAAGATTGACAACTATTTCTCTTTTGATATGATTTAAATTGAAAATTATTATTTTGGGATCACAGATTGATTATATCAATGTACAATTTCTATGTTTTTTTTTTAATATAATGTGAAACTTGACTCCTCCAGTCAAATCTTCTTTAGAAGGTTTTGGAGAATTTATAATTTGTCTGGTTTATAATATTTGAAATGTTCTACTGAAAGGGAATCTTCTTATCTTTTGTCATTCTTGCTTTTTCTATTATTCTTCATTTGTTTTGTTTGTAAAATTTCTTTTCATAAGTGTATTTTTTCATTTTTGTTTGTTATATTTTCTATAATAAACTCCCTTCTTCTGGGGGTACCAGGACGAAGGAAAAAGGAAAAGGAAAGGGAAAGAAAGATTATTATTATTATTATTTTTATCCTGTTTGAGGTTTTGCTTGACCACTCTTCCCCTGGGCTCTAACCCCCAAAGGAGAGTGACGGGTGACTTCATGAATTTCTTCTTTCTTGTGATAAGCAGCAACTGAAATCCCATTGTTTTATTATTCCATTGCTACCGGTACATATTGCTACACAATACAATTAAATGAATTATTATCAATGTATCAATTGATTTTTTTTCTACTCAAGATTGACAATTATTTCTTCTTTCAATATGATTTGAATTGAAAATTATTATTTTGAGATCACTGATTGATTATATCAATGTACTAGTTCTATTTTTTTTAATATAATGTGAAACTTGACTCCTCCAGTCGAACCTTCTCTGGAAGGTTTTGGAGAATTTATAATTTGTCTGGTTTATAATATTTGAAATGTTCTACTGAAAGGGAATCTTCTTATCTTTTGTCATTCTTGCTTTTTCTATTATTCTTCATTTGTTTTGTTTGTAAAATTTCTTTTCATAAGTGTATTTTTTCATTTTTGTTTGTTATATTTTCTATAATAAACTCCCTTCTTCTGGGGGTACCAGGACGAAGGAAAAAGGAAAAGGAAAAGAAAAGAAAGATTATTATTATTATTTTTATCCTGTTTGAGGTTTTGCTTGACCACTCTTCCCCTGGGCTCTAACCCCCAAAGGAGAGTGACGGGTGACTTCATGAAGTTTTTCTTTCTTGTGATAAGCAGCAACTGAAATCCCATTGTTTTATTATTCCATTGCTACCGGTACATATTGCTACACAATACAATTAAATGAATTATTATCAATGTATCAATTGATTTTTTTTCTACTCAAGATTGACAATTATTTCTTCTTTCAATATGATTTGAATTGAAAATTATTATTTTGAGATCACTGATTGATTATATCAATGTACTAGTTCTATTTTTTTTAATATAATGTGAAACTTGACTCCTCCAGTCGAACCTTCTCTGGAAGGTTTTGGAGAATTTATAATTTGTCTGGTTTATAATTTTTGAAATTTTCCACTGAAAAGGAATTTTTCTTATCTTCTGTCATTCTTGCTTTTTTATTATTCTTCATTTGTTTTGTTTGTAAGATTTCTTCTTATAAGTGTATTTTCATTTTTGTTATATTTTCTATAATAAACTCCCTTCTTCTGGGGGTACCAGGACGAAGAAAAAAGAAAAGGAATTATTATTATTATTATTATTATTATTATTATTATTATTATTTTATTATTATTATTATTATTATTATTATTATTATTATTATTAGTCGTAGAGCTCCCGAAGTGGAAGACGCTGGGTAAAATCATGATCATCGATTTTTATTGGACTTGGCGGTTTTCTTGTTCGCCCACCAGCTTTTCATTCTCTGAGAAAATGCAGCTTTTCTTTCTTCACTCCATCTTGTGCCAACTCTTGGTGCTTTTATCTCTGGAATAATTTCCCATTTGTTCACTTTTGTTTTGAAATTATTTCTATTTTTTATTTCATCATGCGCAGTTGATGTTTGAGGTACTCTTATCTATCGTCTGAGATTATTATTATTATTATTAGAAATATTTATCAATTCTCAAAACAAAATTATTGAGGTTGAGTGGAATCAGGTGGAAAGCAATAATAGAACAGCTGTTTTATTCGAATCGACAGGATCGACTGACTACGTTAACTCATAATTTCCGACATTATCTCGTAGATGAGTCAATTCACTGCCAATGTTGTGAGTTTCATTGTTGTGTCTTGAAAACCTTCATGGATCTTTAATAGTAGAGGTGGAACAACCGATGATCATTTTTACAATACAGCAAGGATTTAAGGCAAACGCACTCAGCAGCAGACAGACCAAAATCTATTGAAAATAGGCCAAGAAGCTAATCCCAATATCTCAAGAAGTATTGCAGAATTTTGCCTCAACATGGCCGATTGAGTCTTCATTTGAGGTTTGTTCACTTTCCATTTCCGTACTTTTCGGAAACAAAATCGACTTTTTCTCATCTCAAGATTATAATAAGAGTTTAATGACGGACTTAGACAATTCAGGTTCCCCAGAGGTGAGGCTGTTAGATTGGATTTTCAAATGTCCCGCTTGATGTGATATCTGTAGCGGTCTTATTGATTCTCCTCCAAATTTAACATTGCAATTCAGACCTCTTTCTATAGACCTTGAAACAGATGTTTGCAGACAGACGTATATGAAGAGGTTATTAGGACCTAAGATTCTCACAAACTACGAAACTCTTGCAATTTTAAACTTTCAAGATCCAATATCTAAAGAATATAAAAATGAAAAAAAATTTCTAGGAACAATTTTGTCAAAAATTTGTCAAGGAACAAATCATCAAGAGATTTATTCTATTCCACCTCAATGTTCATTACCACAGCTTTTTATGTTGGTCGAACTTATTTCTCCCTTTTTTCATTTATATGATATCACGCTGATATTGAAATATACTACCTGATTAATGTGATTTTGTTTCCAAAGTTTATTCATTCCTTCAATATTCAAATGATACCGTACCAGGAAAATTATATAATTCTCCATTGCACGTTGAAAAACCACTGAGCATTGCTGACAAAATCAATGGAGTCGAATCTACTACGTAGCGAATATATCCTGGCGAAATCAAACAGCATCGACTTATTACTCTTCTCTAAGGCTACACTGATGAATACAGGAAATCAGTGGGCCTCGTTCGACTGGAGTGAAAAAATCATGGAAGTATATCATATAAAAGACTCTCGCTGTCCGATAGTGCACTCTTCGCAAAGTTGTTGGTGTTTGTGAGGCGGAAGGGATGTTGTGAAGAGTATAGACCGAGAGAGATTGATACGGAGAGAGTGTGAGAGCGAGAGAGAGGTGGCTGGAGCAACGCTTGTTATTTGATTAATGTGACGCAGAAGGGCGTTGTTGTTCTGGATAGAAGCTTGGAGAAGAGGCTGCTGCATCCCCTTTGCTGGAAACAAGATTATGCGGGACTCCTGGCGTCGGCTCTTAGCAGTTAATGGAACGCATCCACCCCCCCCCCCAACCCACTAGCCAGCCTTCCCCCCCCCCTAACACCCTTACCATAATGATCATTCAATTAATCCATGTAGGAAGGAACATATCAGGCGCCAGTGTTTGATGGCTGCACGAGCTGCTTCCTGTACACTTTCCACCTCTACCTACCTTGGACAATATGCTGTTCTGTAAGGTTATTCGTTCAGGGCTTTCATCGATTGTCTGGAAAATCCTTAAGTCTGGAGTTTCTCAAAGTAATATTGTCGACTGATTCTGGAGATACAAAATTTTTTGGGTTTCCAATGAGATTCTTGAGAAATATATTATTATTTCTTCGTTAACAATAATCCCATAATAACTTAGAAAACGTGTATAGAATACAATAGCAGCGAGTTTCGGATGTTCAATCCATTTCCAAGTTTTTTTTAAATGATCTCTCTTTTCTTAAAAAAAAACTTGAAAATGGATTGAACATACAGAACTAGTTGTTATTGTATTTTATATAAAAAAGTTTCTTTTTAAAAAAGGGTACCATGAGATTATTTCTAACTAACAAATCAAGTAGCCCTGATGAAATACGTTTTTACTATTTCTTCATTTATTTATTCTTCTCTATTGATGTTCCCACATTATTTTTAGTGAATCAATAATCTCAGATATTTCAGGAATATTTTTTTGTATTGACTAGTTTTGATAATAATTATTGGTTATGGATGTAACCTGTGATCGTCCTATTTACAGAAAATATCGCATTGTGACTATATAGTTTTCATGATTGTATGACGTTGTACAGATGTTGCCTGGGAATGAGATATGAACTCATATATCCAATATGACAGTTAGTTATCATATTAATGTGTTTTATTTGACAAAAATGATTCCAACAATGTTCTTATCAGATCAAAATACTCAGTGCATTCTCTTTGCTTTCCAGGATTAGGTTGCTGAACAACTGATTTGAAAAATGAATGGATACAACTGGTTATTCGGACTGTGGGGGAGTGATCTAATTATGGAATATAGTGATTCTGATATTGAAAGTAGTTGAATTCCCATCCTGAAACATTTTTATTGAAAACATTGTCTTGAAAAATTTCATAAGATATTTCCCTGTAACTTCAAAGCCAGAATGACATCTATATTGTTATCTTGATTCTATCTGAATAATGACGTTCTGAGTTGTGACATGCTTTTTTTTTTGATCAAAGAATCTCACACATTCATAAGGGGAGAGGAATACATTTAATAAGAAGGAAGTAGGGAGGGAGATGTTGAGAGTGGTAGAAAGGAAAGATGTTTGAGGGAGTGAAAGTGAGTGAAGACTTGAGATCGTTGCCATTCATAGACAATTATTCTACAGGACTGTGACTGTCATTTGAATTGCTAATTAATCTTAGTCCAGTATTCTTTGTGGAGCGACGAACGAACGTAGATGGAAGGATGAGAGATATTCGCCTGTGTCTCACAGACGCGAAACGAGCGAAAATTTGAAGGCAAAGGAAAAGAGAAATTGCTTGCGAGTGTGCGAGCGAGAGAAAAGAGGTTATTTTAATAATAGTGTGAGAGAAAGGCAGTCAGGAAATGGGAGATGGTAAGTGATACAAAGCATCCTTTTGTCGAGGCTCTGCTAGAGCCCTTCCATCCGTCAGCGAGTACCGAATTCCTCGGCCAGTGGCCATCTTGGTTCCCCCAACCAGTGGTTTTGGGGGAGGATGGACTGATGTGGTTGTAAGCGTTCCCGCTATGTGTTGGCAGACCTGTGCCCCTTCTTTTCCCGCCAAAACCAACCTACCCCGAGTCAGAGCCCGAAATTTCCAAAAGTGACAGCTTTCATGACCCGTCGCATATTTCAAGCGAATAAGATGCATTGTCCGGCAGCGGGCCGCAAATGCGAACCCACTTCAAATATGGCTGTCTGTCTTCCCTTACTGGTTGCAGGCTGTTCTTGCTCCTGTTTTTTGGCATCTTTGAGTTTGTGTTCAGCAAATGAATTGAGAGTTGGATGCAGTATTTTCTTAATGCTTACTGGTTACATAAAACTATAAAACTGTTTTCCTTGTTAAGTTGGTACTTATTTCTTTTCCTTGAACATAATAGCAGAGACAATTAAGCAGTATCTTCACTCTATGATAATAGTAAAACACCACTTTTTTACCCTATGGACTGAAAAGCTGGAAAAGTCTATAGAGAGGAAAAGTTACTTCATAATATTATGGGAAGCATCCCTATTTTGAAAACTCACATTGAAAATAGATTTGAAGGTTGGAGCTCAAATGAGAGAGTGGAGTTGTCATTAAACGATTGTAACAACTAACATATGCATGTAACGTTCACCTTACGCAGAAAAAACTGTATTTTCCACTCTAGAAATACGAATATCTATTCCAATTGGTTGATATTCTTTTAGTTGTCCTTTTTATAACTCCAACTCTAACAGATCTTTGATTTCTTTTTTACGATTCTACCAATAACCATCAAGCTGTTTATTCATAGTTTTTTCTCAATATCATGATTTCTGGACAAGAAAATTACACTACAAAGAGAAAACCCACAATGGTGGATTAAGAAAAAATACTAAAAATCACGTTCCACTATGAAGCGATATTCAACATCAATTGATGCCGATTTGCAGATTAGTTCGATTCATCGGTGGAGCTTTGGAATGCCACTAATACAATTCCAAGCTAGCACTCTATTGCGCTCATTCTTATTTCTTCCAAAAAAACAATAACTGATGGAAACATTTGAACTGTGATCAGCATCATCAGGTTTAGATGCATTTACAAAGTTTCCAGCATTATTCTCTCAACCTGGAAAAATAATCTGATCGAGCTTATGTATGTTTAAATTCGAAGATTATTTGCATCAATCTTTTTGTGAGTGTTTGAGAACTTTACAGAGATGTGATTTCAAAATAGGAAAGATATCGATAATAGACAGTAGTCGAGAATCAAAAGTCAATACCCTTAACAGGTTGGATTAGAGAATGTAGACCTGGAGCCATATTTGAGAAAGATCCTGATTATGATCAAGAGTACATTACCCTACTCGTGTGGCTCTTGAATCTGTGAATAGGCTCTGAAAGACTCTCAAAATGAGCTATTTGAGTTACAATGAAATAATTATCTATATAAACACTAAAGAACTGAAACATGTTTATGAAGCAGCAACTCAATGTCCAAAGTTGAGGTAAGTAGTATACATACACACAGTCTGACGTTATTTTTATGAATAACGGCTTGCCTGGCTTGGCTGCAGTCGGTAAAGCATGAGTGCAAAAATATATAACTCTGGTTGTGGTTCTTAGAATACAATTTAGATAAAGTTCTTATAAGTTCGCTCAGGAGCTCCCGCAGTTTACTGCTCTTGGGCAATTTATATAAATCTCTGGAACGTATTATTTCCAGAGATTTGATTATCAATGCAATATATTGCTGAGTAAACCAGCTTATTCTATTAAGAATGAAATCAAATGGTAACTTTCTTAATATTTCAATACTGATAATTCGATAAATAAATATGAGATTGGTCATGCATGGAAGTGGGGAATCAAATAAAGGATACACCATAAAAAATTTGATATATATATTGTACAAGTAAATATCAAAAACCAAATAAATGTGGAAACATATAGAGCAACAAGCACACACAATAAATATAAGAACAAATATATCAAAAATAAAATATCACAGATTGGCTCACTACTTTTTAGCTCTTTAGCACGAAACGTTACCATGTGCTTTTAATTCATTGATAATATGCATTTATTTTCATACAGCTTAGGTATCGACTTGCTGCTGCTTGTCGATTTAAAAAATCTCACTGTATATCTTCTTTCCAAAAATCATAAAAATAATCAATTGAAAAATCATAAATCATAAATATATTAATATCTATAGGTCTTGATATATTCCTCAATAATATATATATATCTCCTAGGGCTCAAGGTTCGGCCTCTGATGGAAGTAGATGAATCAATTTATCCAGTGAACAAGAGCTACATTATATCTTTACAAATTGTTAAATAGAATCAATGATTGAGTGAGAGCATATGTATATTATAAGATAAAATTATATATTCCTTTAATCTGTGCACCTTTGGATATGTAAATTTGATACAACTCTTATCCAATAAAATATATTTTTTGTACCTTTGCGCAAGTTTTATAATAATTTTTAATATTTATAACCTTTCCGACGAGCTAGCTTTTTATATTTGTCTCCCTCAAAGCACTGAGGGCGCCCTAACTTTATATATTTCGATAATCTATCACTCACGTGCTGAATTTTTACAAGATGTTGGCGGCGATCCGAATTTCCTCGTCGTCCTGGATTTTTGGTGGCCAAAGTCGTCTTCTCCAAGGGAATAAATAAATGTTTAAATGACTTTCGTTCTTGACTTTCGGGAGGTTGGCAGAACTGAGCTGCCTTGTTGTTGCTTAAATTTGTTAGTGCGTATTTTTCATTAATTTCCAGTGGTTAAGGTTGTAATAAGGTTGCTAGTTGTATTTAAGTGATTTATGAAGTTCTAGTGTACCTGCTGATAATATCCATGAGTCACCAACTGTAAGTAGAATACACTAATAACTAAGTGAAGCTCACAGACTTTTCACACCGTCTTAGCGATTTTCGGCCATTTCTAGCTACCGGTATTTACCTGAGATCAGTGCTATCAGTAAACAGCTACTGAATCGAACTGTCATCTCTCAACACAAGGATTGAGTAGTGACGTCGACTAGAAGATAACGAGAATAACGAGGAAGTTTGATAGTGTTATCTCTATTATAACTGACAAAAGACCGCTACTCTACAGCTGTTCAACTGTTGCTTGTTTACCTGTAACCATGGTAATCTACTGACTTTGATTTCGATCTCAAAATTGCGTTTTATCAGGCGGGCTTTTTGAATTAAAAAGATTGAATAAATCCTTACATATCCTGACTCAGGGGCTTCCCTCTCCGCTTTTGTCTTGATTGCCCTCTTGACGCTCCCTTATCCTTTTCCTTACATATATTTTATTCCTAATAACACTGACTTCATCTTTATAATGTCTTTGAATAGAGTGATGCTAGTCGGAATAATCAGATTCAAGGAATGGATGAAGAGATTGATAGTTTGAGAGAGGGCCTCATTAACCAAGAAGTAATTGACATTGCGATTGATCTACATGCAACTCTAGTTGAAATTTGTAATAAATTCTCCAACGAAGCAGTTATAGATTTTATTCCCATAATCACATCACTTTTAAATAACTATGACGCCTCATTGAAGGTCAATTCCGATCTGAAAAATATACTGAACGACGTGAATTTTGAAAATGAGTCCTTAATGGAAAAGTTGAAAATGGAGAGAGAAACAAGAACTCTGATAGTCGAAGATTCATTGACTAATGAGAAGCAGGCTGAGAGTGAGATTTGTGCTTCGAAGTTGAAAATCAAGGATTTGGAGGAAGCACTTCACACATTACAATTGGAGATAGCTTCAAAGGATGAAAAAATAAAATTATTAGAGAAAGAGTCCGAAAGAATTTCATCAATGTTCAATGACGAAGAAATTAATTTTCAGCAAAATTCTATTGGAGTTGGAGATTTTATCACGCCTAGAAATACTGTTAAGATTAGAAAAAATCTTACTAGAGAGATTAATGCTATTGAGATTGAAAACAGATTTTCGGTGCTTTCTTCAAACGAGTCATCACCTCTTATTCCACACAGAGTACAAGTAGAGGCTCAGGTTCACCGATTCTCTACTCAAACTGATCCCACTGAGACTCATTATTACAAGCGCCGTAAGATGGTTACCTCTAAAAAGAAACGGAGAGTTACTATTTTAGCGGATAGCCATGGGAAACTGCTAAGTAATTATATGAACGACCTGAGGGAGGAGTTTGAAGTTTTAGTTTGTTCTAAACCAGGTGCAAAGCTGAAGCACGTTATCCAGGATGGTCTTGGCTTAGTCAAGGATTTCACAGAAAATGATTGTGTTATCATATTGGCGGGGACAAATGACCTACATCGTGATGAACCCTTCCAGTTGACTTTGGATCAAGGAATGAGATGTCTTACTGAGGTTGATTTGAGGACCAATGTCCTGGTTTGCGGTGTGCCCTACAGACATGATTATCCTGTTCTTAATGATAATATTTGCTATGCCAACTCCTACTTATCAAGAGCGGTGGAAGGATGGATATACAGGGAGTCTCAGCATCCACTACAAGGATATCAACAAGTTCCTGGGTAGATCTCATTTTACAAGGCACGGTCTTCACCTTGGTCGGCGTGGGAAACGAATTCTGGGCAACCACCTGGCAGGATATGTGAGAGACTTTGTTGGAGATGGTCATGCATCCTTAAGTACTGAAGTGACAGTGAAGGAAGCTAATTCCTGCGTGATCAGTTCTCCTATCATACAACCCCATCCTGCTGTGCCCCTTCCATCATCCAAGAGGACGCCTGTTCACATTTCAATCGATGACCAACCTGTACAGAATGAAGTTCCAGTTGATTCTATTACTGTGGACAATCCTCTTGTCGCTCTCAATTCTCCGATTACTGATAATTTAAACTATTAGCTTTTGACAAAGATAATTCATCTGCTGAAAATTTACGACTCAGGGATGAATTTCAAAACTATTCTATTGACAGGGTGCCTGATACTGGTGTGGTTGTGGATTGTCAAACATTTGAATCACCATGTGAAAATGGCTTCAACAATGATTTTAGCAAAGACAAACTTAATTGCTTATTTTGGAATATTCAGGGTATGTGTAAAATATTTGATTATCTAGCCTCAATTTGCAAAAAATACAATATCAAGGTACTTACAGTTGCTGAGCATTGGATAAAGGATACAGATTTGGAATTCACTTATCTGCCAGGCTTTAAAACTGCCTCGGTTTTTTGCCGAGTAAATCAGTCTAGGGGTGGTGCAGCTATTTCTGTTGCTGATCATTTGGAATTCAGGGAACTTGAACATATCAAAGTCATGTCAATTGAAATGGTATGTGAAATTTCAGCAGTAGAAATTATTAGGGACAAAATTATAATCTTGTCTGTCTATAGACCATATAATAGAAATATTAATTATTTTAAAAACTTTTTATCTTGTCTTTATAATGTGTTGAGTTCAGTGTTTGAAAATGGATACAATCTAGTCATATAATGTGATTTTAATGTGAATTTTATTGGTAACGATTATTTTAAAAAAGATTTATTGAATTCATTTGAATGTTTCGGATTAGATATGACTGTAAAGGGTATTACTAGACCTGGTCTGGATGGCATTTCTGATGGTACTTGTATAGATAATATTTTGACTGATGTCCACAATAGTGTATGGACTTCTGAGATAATTCATATGCTTTTATCTGATCATGACGCTGTATTTTTGAGATTTAATTTTATCAACAGGTATGGTAGAAGTACCAATAGTATTGTTTATAGGACTAAGTTTAGGTTAATCAGTGATGATAACGTAAGAGTTTTTCATGGTCATTTGAATTCCATTAACTGGATTGACGTTATAATAGATATTAAGGATAGATATAGAACATTTTTTGAATTATTCATGGGGGCTGTAAATGGTGCGTTTCAATTGAAAAATTTACGTTCCCACAAAGTCAAGCCAAATAACGAGTGGTACAATGACAATCTTAGAAAATTAAAAGTTAAATGTGATGGGCTGTATCATTTATATAAAACTTACAGAACACCAGAAATTCTCACCACATATAAAGAGGCTAGAAAATCATACAGGATAGAAACTAAAAAGACAAGAATTGAATATCATAATAAAATCATAAGTAGATCCATCAATAAGAATAAAACAGTGTGGAGAATTGTTAATGGTCTCACCGGCAGTGCTAATAATGCGGCCAGATCCCAGACTCCTGTTGATGTCACTTCTGATGAATTCAATGACTTTTTTGTGGATTCTGTTTCTCTGATAAGCAGAGATTTACCTGTCAGTATTAATGATTCAACTTTCTATTTTAGCAAATTGCAACAGCCTAGTGAACATTTTTCATTTAAGCCTGTAACTGTAGAGAAAGTATTTGACACTATTCTAAAACTTGGCAATAGTAAGTGTCTGGATATTTATGGTTTAAATGCTTTAATCTTGGAAATAGCAGCTGTTAATATATGTGAAGTGTTGGCATACTTGTATAATGATCTTACTTCGCACATTAATGAATATTGACGAAAGATTTTCATTTACTTTAGAAAATCGATTTTTAATGTCAATTATAATATAAATAATCTCAATAACTTAAACTGTACAAATATGAACATTCAATGATAGTTTGATAAACAACATTAGTAAATTATTAACAAGTCATATGGTTCATATGATTAGAAAGAAGAAGCGTGAATGTAGAGCAACCAGCTTCTTACATCTCCCCCCCTTGAACGAGAAACTTCCTCGAAGGTGTCAATTTGCTTGAGTGACAGATGATTGGTTCACTCCCATTGATTCCGCAGGCCACTTCATACATTGAGTTTGATATTCTTCTTATAATGGGGAACGGTCCACTTCTAACTTCATCTAATTTATTTCTATTCAACTTGTTCCCTTTTTCTATATACACTAGTTCTTTTTCCTTGAAACCATATATTCTTCTGTTCTTATCACATCTCAGTTTGTTCCGTTTGTGGTTTAAATTGGAATTTTTTATTGCTTCTTCTCTGTCTATTTGTAAGTTTCGTTTTTTCCTCAGTTGTGATGGTATTATTTCCAAATCCTCTCCCATAGCAGATATCTTGGTGTAAATTTAGTAGTGCTATGGATTGTCTTGTTGTATTCTGATGTGCAACTTTCCGCTATTTTCGACCACGTCTGCGTTCTTCCTTCTGGACTATTCACTTTGCATCTAATACGATTCACCAATGTCTGGTTTAGCCGCTCATTAAGACCATTTGATTGTGGGCAATCTACCGATGTGAACACCATTGTAACACCTTTTTCGAGTAGGTAATCTCTAAACTTTTTTGATTTGATAGACGCATATTGATCAGCTAATAGGATCTTGACAGAATGGTTTTGTAAGATAGGATCTAGCAAACGAATGTATTCTTTAGTAGTTTGACCGCTAGAGCTTGAAGTGAATGCATATCTAGAGAAGTGATCGACCAATATGTGTAGGTATCGTTTTGTTGAGTTGTTTCCACCAAACCCTCCAACAGTATCTATCGACATGATCTCATACGGTTCACTAGCTGGACCCAATTGTGAAAGTAATCCTATTGAGCGACCTCTTCTTGTTTTATTCTTCTTACATATATGACACGAATCACAATAGCGCTTGACCATTTCATCCATGTTGGAAAAGTAGTAATGTGGACGTATGTGTAATAGTGTGTGGTGAGTTCCGATATGTCCTAGTTGAAAATGAATTTTCTCAATCAATTCTTTACCCTTTTCTTGAGAAAGGAAGATTCTTTTGTTTCCTTTCATACATTTGTAGAATATTTCCTCTTTATATTCAACATTCCTATTATTCATTATTGCTTCTTTGTTTTTTTCTTGATCGTCTTTTATTTCTTGTATAGATATCAAATTCACAACTGTTAAAATGTCTTCATTTCCTTCAAAGTGCTCTAAAACTGGATTTCTTGATAAAGTATCTGCTTCAACATTTCCTTTTCCTGGGCTATATATCAATGTGAAATCATATTGCGATAGGTAGTATACAAGATCTCCCAATTCTTCATCGGTTCGTGCTTTCACTCTAAGATTCTCCAATGGTTTGTGGTCTGTGATCACTGTAAACTTCCGTCCTATCAACCAATATTGCCAATACATAATTGTCTCTTTTATAGCCATACATTCCAGATAAATAGCTTTTTTCTTCTTTTGAGCAGGGCTCAGTTTTTTTGAAAAATATGCTACTGGATGAAGCTCATTATTTTCTTTTGGTTGTTTCAGTACAGCTCCAAATCCCTCTCCACTGGCATCGGTGAAAATGAATACTGGTTTTTCATAATCATAAATTTGTAATACGGGACTAGAACATAAGTATTTCTTCACGTTTTGGAAAGCTTTATCACATGTCTCTGACCAGATAAAAGGTATGTCCTTCCTCAGTAGATTGTGTAAAGGTTCTAGAACTTTCACTGCATTCTCTATGTATTTATAATAGAAATTTATTTTCCCCAAAAACTGGCGTACATTCTTCTTGGTTTTCGGTTGTGGGAAATTTTCAATTGCTTTGAGATTGTCAGTGAGTGGACGGACTGAGTTATTTTCAATTATGTGTCCCAAATATTTAATTGAACTCCTTGCAAAGTTACATTTTTCCAATTTCAGCTTGAACCCTTCTTTATAAACCGCATCAAGTACGAGGTTTATATGTTTCAAGTGTTCCTCAAATGTCTTTGAAAATATTAAAATATCATCAATGTAGCAAGTACAAAAATCAGTCAACTTATTTTTTTGTAAAGTGTTACCCAATATTCTTTGAAAAATTGCAGGCGCGGTCTTCAAACCAAATGGTATCCGTAACCATTGATAATGGCCTTCGTGGGTCACAAATGCAGTTTTCATTCTGTCTTCTTTTTTTATTGGTATTGTCCAGAATGCTGAATTAACATCAAGTACTGTGTACCATTTACAATTACCAGCCTTCACTGTTATATCTTCTATTCTTGGGAATGGTTGTGGCTCTGGTATTACAATTTTGTTCAGTTCCCGGAAGTCAATACATAGCCGTGATTTTTTTTTCTTCTCGTTTGAAGGCAAGTGTAACAGGAGATGCAAATGGTGAAGTTGAATATTCAATCAATCCTGCCTCTAAAAGTTTTGAAATTTGTTGTTCTATTTCTTTTTTATCTGGGATACACGTTCTGTATGGCTTCTTAATAATATATCTATCTTCTGAAAGTTTGATTTCTGCCTCTGCATGTTTTACCTCACCTACATCATATTTGTGTTTTGCAAATAGTGATTCATAACCTTCAATCAGCCTTGTTATTGTTTGTCTCTTTTCAGTATCAAGATAATTCAGATTGCTTTCCATATTTACAGAGAAGACAGATGACTCATAATTCAATCTTTCAACATCTGTTTTGTCATCAACCTTCTGTAAAATTTCTAAATTTTCATTCTGTATCAATTTGAACTTTTTTATTGCATCCAATCCAAGAAGTAAGTCATAAGAGAAATTATTTGACACTATTCTAAGACTGGGCAATAGTAAGTGTCTGGATATTTATGGTTTAAATGCTTTAATCTTGGAAATAACAGCTGTTAATATATGTGAAGTGTTGGCATACTTGTTCAATGAATGTGTTGTTGCTACTGGAACTTATCCAGAGGAGCTAAAAAATGTTAAAGTTTTACATCTTCATAAGAAGGGATCAAGGAAAGAGAAAGGTAATTTCAGACCGATTGCTATTGTTCCTGTATTTTCAAAGGTATTTAAGACTCTAATGTATGAACAAATGTCAATCTATTTTGAGTCAAACAACATTTTCTCTGAAAAACAGTTTGGTTTCCGGTCTGGAAGAAGCACTAATGATCCCATACTTAATTTGGTTAGTGGTGTAATTAGCAACTTAGAGAGTGGTGATTCTGTTGGTCTAAGGTCATACGATTTTTCCAAAGCCTTTGATACTGTGCAGCACAAGATTTTAGGTGACAAACTAAATTTTTATGGTTTTACTCGAAGTGCAGTTCAACTTGTATTGTCCTATTTAAGTAGCAGGAATCCATTTGTTTACAAAGATGGCGTCCTGTCCAATGGTAGACTAGTTGATTACGGCGTGCCTCAAGGCTCTATCTTAGGACCCATTATATTTAATATTCATATAAATTTTGACTCATTTTAGTGTTAAAAATTGACGAAGTCTATGTATTCATGTGAATATTTTATGACCAATAAAATTCTATTCTATTTTATTCTATTCTAATGCAGCATCACTAAGTCTTATGAAAAATTAATTAATGAATTTAAACTTTAAGTCTTTCAAAAGTACAATTTAATAAAGGGTCTTGTGCTCTACAAATTTTAGTGTTGTTCCATAGTGGCGTCCGGCAGGCAAGTGGGCAGGTTCTACCCTTATTTCTACAATTTCATTTCCGACTTACAAATTTACATATATTTAAATAATTCACTACTACGCCATTAGAGAGATCAAATAGTCCGTGCCAATCTACCAAATTATTACCTATATCTTAGGTATAACAGTTTATAATTTCTCGGACCATATCCGATACATAAACTGAGTAGTGATAATTTTTAAATTCTTATCATTTATAGAAATATTTATATATACATTTGAATCGGCTCTCTATTGCCGCCCACTGCAATTTGATTGGTTCATGCAAATCCATTAATGTATCCATGCGCCTAGGAATATCCTACTTCCTTAATATTCTAATTTATTTTTATTTGGTGGTTTATGTATATTCATTACAGATAATAGATTTTTTTTTTAAATTTATAAGTTGTTTCTCCCTCTACAACAATTAGCCATGTGCTTTCCAAAATCCTCTAGTTGAATACCATTTGTTTACAATAAATTTTTGCCAAGGTGTCTGGCTAGATTTCACATTATGCGACTTGATCGATTATTAGGTCGTCGATCAGTAAGTATTTTGAGCCTAACCTCAAATTTTTCAATACTTTATATAATATAATAAGTAGCAAATAACATTCCTTCTCTATTCGGCTGTTGAATTTCAGCCATGGTACCCGTTATTATCTAATCTTTCGATTGTTGTTATCACATTTGGCGATAATAGAATAGCTGTTTTACTTCATACCTATAAAATTCTTCCAAATAGGGATTTTGCTTGCCTATCAAATTTTAATATGTTACAACAGTTACACAGCTCCAAGTGATTATTGATAATATGACCAAACACAAGATTATTTTACTATAGAATAGAAATATTTTGAAATTTCATTTTTCACATAGAATGGGTATTGTTTTGTGGCCTACTAGCTTAGCTTGAATTCAAAAAGTAAATTATCTATCTACAATACAATGCTATCATCCCATAACAATCTCTCAAATATATTTCTCTCAATGATTTCAACTCATCTATCTGGTGATATATTATACATGATTATACATAGTTACATCTGTTGTAATTATGATTATTAAAAAGTTTCCATTAAAATTAAATCACATAGACTCGTAGAGGTCAATAATATGGAATAAGTTAGTTATCAGGGAAATTATATTAATCCACTTTCTCAATTTTACAGACTCTAGAGCAAGGGGTGTGTGGTTCAATCGACAGAACTGGTGAGAAATGAAAATATAGTACAATTCCCACTTCTGCATTTCCAATAATCGTTAAATTTTCCGAAAGGACGATAGATCATGAGGTGAGTAATGGCTCTGAATGTACCTTACACATCATTATTGGATGATAGCATGGATGTAATGGCATAAATAACACATCTATTACCATTGAGTGGAAGTAGTTTACCAAACCTAGAATAATCGCCATGATCTAGAATGGCACTGAAGGTATTGGAACATATAATTCTGTGTGTTTGGTTCGAGGGCTGGGTGAAAGAAAGACATGGAGAAAAGCGGAAAAGTGTAGTAGGGTTTCCCGCGGCGCGATGAAAAAGCGCAGGTTTATTGGATCAGCTAAGTTTACGGTGGTAGCTATATTCTTGCGGTCGTCGAGTCTGGCCTAAACTCGTATCCGAACAAATAAATATTCCCCCTTCCATTGCGAGGAATTCCGACATTGTATCCTGTTCCAGGATGATATCTCAGGTTTTAGCACGGCCCAAGAAAAAGAATAGCGATAACAAAGGCGAGCTAAGACGCTAGAAATGGCGACTGAATATACGTTATTATTCATATTACGACCTTTCCCTCATAGAATACCGTCGTTTATAGGTTAGTTCGGTAAAACATTTGCGATCGCGACTCGTCTATGGATGGCCATAGACACACACACACTTACACAAACACACACTTACACACACACACACTTACACAAACACACACCAACTTAAGCCTCACTTCAACATAGAATCGATCCCATAATTCGCTTTTTGTCGCTTATATAATATAGAGTCGGCGATTCGGAGAGTAACCACGAATAACTTTGAATAAGTTATTCAAACAATTATGACCTTTATTGCTATTTGTGCATGATCTACCCGCCATTCAATGATGTGATATTACGTCATAGTCATTGTGTTTTTGTTGTACCATATTCGATTTTTGATACACTGTCTTCGTGCTGCAATTTTTTTGTGCTGGGGATCAGTCTAGAGCCAGCTTTGTTGAAAACTGTTTTTTTATAATGAAGGATCAACATTGTAAATTGTCTTCCATCTTGATTGACTTGGTTTCATGATAATGAAGATTGAATTTCACTCTTTTCGAGATCCATTCAGTACCATAAACGATAGAGTTGAATTGATATTCTTTATGATTATGAAAATCTTGGTGGAAATATTGACGTCCTTTGAGAACTGAATAAGGCTATAATTCTTATCCTGGAAATTGAAGTTGAAGTTAAAAAGGAAATGTGGTGAAGATGATTGAGGAGGATTAGAAAATAAGAAGACGGAAGATGAAGAGGAAAGGGAAAAGAGAAGAAAATTCGGACTTTTGAGTTTGGCTCTGCTGCAGGTTATAGTAAAATATTGTTCTTGTATCTTGTCACTAATGGTGAAATATTGTTTGAGTCACTGTAAATAACCATATATAGATCAATATACCATTAGATAGATTCATATACCATCTTGACCATTTGATTGATATAGAATAATATGAAGAAATAATCAAAATTACGTCCACTAACACTTCCTTTTCATTTTTTCAGACTGTAACTTCATAACCCAATAGCAAGTTATAAACTTAGGTAAGAGGGGATCGTAGATTTAAGAGAATGCCAGAATAGGTTATTCATTTTTTACAAAGAAAGAGATCGTTCCTTCGTTTTAACGTGTGACCGCTGTCAAGATCATTATTACACTTGTTTTACTTAAAATGTACACTTTACAGTATATTTGAAGAAGATATCCATCACTTTCATTGATAAATTATTCTCAATGATAGTTGCTATTGATTGAGAAAGATTTCCATAATGAATGAATGATAGGTTCAAACCTTGATTTATTCCAAGTGGAATAATAACTCAAATACAGATGCGAAGCATTTTCGTTAAATAATAATTATTAACTCAAATACTTGATAATTTACGATGGAGTTCAAAATGTTGACAATGTTGCCAGTTGATCTACTGACATCGTTAGGCAGTTGCTGAAGTTGTTGGCAGGTTTATGAGTTGCGAGTGCGTCACTGATGACAATTCTACTTGTGTGATAAATCACTTATTAATTGAAAAGTTGGTACTTAGCACTGGATGCGTGTTAAGCACAAAGTCCTGTTGACTTTGTTTCTTCACTTGGATAAATAATGGATGGATCACACACATAGCGGTGGTGGTTTTAGTTGGCGATTGCGTTGACAGATGGCGTTTACCCACTGAGTATATTTTGCTGTCGACCCTCAAGTAACCGTTAATTAAGTGTTGACACTTGAGAGGTCGACTCTTATCCTATGCACGTGCAAAATTACTCTCTAACACGGAAATATACCTTTTTAGAGCAGTGGTTATTTGTGACATCACTCGAATGACAAGCATCTATTGATCAAATTGTTGTGGAATGCTCATACAGTACTTCCATTTGATTTAGTTTGCTGTGACATGTTTCTTCTCACTTTCAATGAAGTGAAAGTAGCATTTCTGCTCCATGACCATTTTCCTCTAATTTATTTGAAGAGTTTCATGTGCTTCACTACTTTACTACTCTGTGACTACTATAACTGTCACTACTTTAGTGACAGTAGTGACAATATTCATTGATGAATTTGGGTTGCAATGATATTCATTCATGTGGATGTGATATGGAATGCTTCTATTCATTGATCTAATTCACTAGAATTTGTTTACTCACAGCAGTGACAAGTTTAAACTCTATAACTGGATTATGGATGGTATGCTCTGAAGTTTTGATTCTTTGTGCTTTGTAAATTCTAAAGTGACAAATTGACTAAGTGCTCGCAGTATTAATATGAATTGATAAACATTTTTTGAGAGCTTGAGTGGAGCTGAACTGATATGAATAACCAATCAGATCAACTAAATTCACATGATTCAATTTGAAGTATTTTATAATCCATGAAACGTGACACATGATCTGATCTCAGTTTAGATAGATACCTCACATAATTGAATTATCTTAAGTTATTCCTGCAATATCACTGTAGAGCTGTAGAGAGTGGAGTAGTCTACTTTTTTCGCTTTGTTCATGATGTGCTATCTCAACCAGGTTAATGTGAATAGTGCCCAAATATAGAAGTTGTTGTTGTGTACGGATTTCACTTATTAAAATTTGTAGAATACACTTTCTCGAAATGAGATAAATATCATTATGGAAGGAAAAAGGAATATTGCAACAATGTTTGAACCTTGAAGAATGACAAAAGTATTATTCCAATTATTGTTTATATCATCACATTCTGGAATTGAGAAATCAGCTTCGAATATATCAAATCGATAGTGATCATCAAACTGAGCCATTGCTGTTTGACACTGATCCTAGAGAAAAAATGGCATGAACTTTGTCATGCTATGCTATCTTTTATCTATGATTGTACACATGAAGATAGGGATACTAGTAGTTCTGTGAACAGTGGACCTCACGCAGTATTCTCATCCACAAGTACCTGATAGAAACTATAGACCTTATGCAAATACAGCAATAGACTGGCTTCTCCACACATCTGTGTAATCAGCACTTGTCAGCTGATTTATGATGGATAATTCGATAGTCTGATTTTTACTACAATATTTGCGTATGAAGGAGGATCCTTTTTCCCTTTCCCTCGTATTAATTATCATTGGAATGCAAAATTTAAAAAAAAATTGTATATACGTCGACGCGCAATTAAAAAAGGAACATATCTGTCAAATCTCATGAAAATCTATTGTCGCATTTTGCCATAAATGCGCAACATATAAACATTGAAACATTTAAACATTTAAAAATTTAAACATTTAAACATTTAAACATTTAAACATTAAACATTTAAACATTTAAACATTTAAACATTTAAACATTTAAACATTTAAACATTTAAACATTTAAACATTTAAAATTTAAACATTTAAACTTTAAACATTTAAACATTTAAACATTTAAACATTTAAAATTTAAACATTTAAACATTTAAACATTTAAACATTTAAACATTTAAACATTTAAACATTAAACATTTAACATTTAAACTTTAAACATTTAAACATTAACATTTAAACATTTAAACATTTAACATTTAAACATTTAAACATTAAACATTTAAACATTTAACATTTAAACATTTAAACATTTAAACATTTAACATTTAAACATTTAAACATTTAAACATTAAACATTTAAACATTTAACATTTAAACATTAAACATTTAAACATTTAAACATTTAAACATTTAAACATTTAAACATTTAAACATTTAACATTTAAACATTTAAACATTTAAAACATTTAAACATTTAAACATTTAAACATTTAAACATTTAAACATTTAGACATTTAAACATTTAAACATTTAAACATTGTCAACTATTCTATGATTGACTATTATAAAGTTGATCTATTTCCCTGTACTAGGTGACATTCTTTGGTGAGAATAAGAGGTGAATAAGAATAAGAGACTTTGGTAAAAACTAATTTATGAGATTTTCCCAATCAAAAATATTTCTGCTATGTGTCACACTGTTAATTTTTTATCCTGTCATGCATTTCCTATATAGTTTTATACTTTTGCTTGGAAAAGTATAAAGTGATGTGACTTTTCCACTGAAATTGATATCAGATAGATTTTTCGAGTGAAAATAGCAGTGTAAAAGTATTATTCTGGGAACTTTCTGATTAAGACAGCACGTGTTAATCTATTGCCGATTGGAATTGTTCGCGATCCTGTGAAATCGATCACTTATCTAAGTCACTGAGTATCTGATCCACTTCGAATGAAACATCACTTCGTTCATCTGGTAGCTTTTTCACCCGTGTAGAAATAATATTAATGAAATGTCCATCTTGGGAAACCCATTTGGTCTTTTTTAAACAGGAATAATATTCCTAGATTCCTCACAATCGACTTAAGTTGATGCATGGTAACCTCTGGTGTGGAATTCAATCAATGGATGATGTGTGATCAATATACATACTATCATATTATATTGTAATGTATTGTGTTATATCTATATAAAAGCGAAATGACACTGATCTCACTCACCCATTCATCCATAATCAACAGAACTAAAACACCACTGGACCAAATACGATCAAATTTGGTAGGTTTGCTCAGTTTTAGCCTTCTAGAGGCGAACTAAGAACGGATTTGAAGAAGTTTCCTAAGATACGCCCAAATCTGTGTTTTCCAGCGTTTTCTAAGCTTCAAGAACTTATAAGCAGAGAAATTTCAAACTTAGTACACTGGCTAAGCTGATATAGAAATGTTATTAATGTATTAATAGCGTTTTGAAATAACGCCTGAGTTCCGCTCAATATCGGCGGTTCTTGAGCGTTTTCTATACTTTCTCAAGAACCAATTTACAGATCATTGACAAACAGAAGTTCAGCAAGGATCTAGAAATTTTGTCTTCTAAATACATCAAAATTACGCCCAAGACAGGCAGTTTTAATGCGTTTTCCTATAGTTTCTTTTGCGTTATTCACATTTTCCAAGAAGTAATTGAGAGAGAAAGTTCAAATTTGGAACAGAAGTTCAGCTAGGGTAGAGAGACATTGTTATCTTTAGAGAGCTTCTTGATTACGCCAAATATACACCTGAAGTTGGCGGTTTTTCAGCGTTTACCAGTACTTTCCTGCATTTTATCATCTCTTCCAAAAACTAATCAACAAAAAATGTACAAATTTGGTAAACTGGTTCTTCTAAAGAGTTCAAAAGTTAGAGGGCTTCGGAATAACGTCAAGACCTGAAACGCCCAAAATCTGCGTTTTTTTTTCACTAACAGAATACTGAAAATGTTCAAATTTGATAGAGAGTTTTAGTTAGGGTCTTGAAATTTTGCGATAAGAGGACTACAATAAATTTTCGTCAAAAATACGAAATTTGGTTGAGAGTTTTAGTTAGGGTCTTGAAATTTTGCGATAAGAGGACTACAATAAATTTTCGTCAAAAATACGAACCCACGTCTCACAACTATCAAAGTTGGGAAGGGTTATCTTCTTCTGCGACGCCACTCTCACAGTAGACTCTGCCTTGGCGGTTTGCAACTCTCACTCATACTGTATCGGTTGAAGAGTGCAGAAGTGACTTGTTCTGGAGTGAATTAGAATTCTGGCAGTAATAAATTATTAAAAGAACTCGACCTGTGATATAAGTGTTTTATTATGTGCGTGCTGATTTAACAAAGACTGATGCTCTACCGATTGAAGGAAAATATTTATCCAAAGACATAAGAAATCGGTGAGTCCGTTCCTTCACCTAAAATTGAGTTTAAAGTCAGTAAAAGAACTCTTAGGTGGGAGCAAGTTCAACAATATGTTCGCCTTTAACTGTGCATTAAATCCTGTTGATTACAGGAATGGTGAGAATATGACATTTCATGATCTTTTAGAGAAAAACAAATAATAATATTCAGCCTCACAATATTGAAAGAGTCGTGCATTTGACTGACAATAGTTGAGAAATAACGGATGACAAATAATAAGAATAATCACCTGCTTGCATTGGGCCTAATTAGTGAGGGAACCTCGCATAAAGTATCAATTTGTCAAAGTAGTCATTTTTTCCCATGAATCGAAACGAGGACTCTATTGCTTCTTGAGGTGAAGTAGAAGTTGCCATACAGGAGGTTGCCATTCTGGTGGCATGGCATGGCATAGCAGCGACAAGGAGTAATCGGTTCTCAAAAGTTGTTGGCAAAACTCGTAACAGAATGAAAGAAGATTACAAGTTTATAGAATGTTTGGTGATCTTTGGACTGTATTAGAGAGAAAAGTGATATTGTACCGGCTGAAGCATGTCAAGAGCTCAAGAAGTATACTCTATTGATGTAAGTTCCGTGCCTGAACTTTGCCAACAATACATTTCTTGCTCTCAAAGCAGCAAAGTACTATTTGTTTTCTACCAAGGCATAAACTTTTTGGAAAGCGTGCTTCTTGTTCATGAATGATTGAATTCTGTTAGAGGTAAACAAAGATTCTTCTCAGTGCTGGTAGTTGTACGGAAATAATAGAATTCTCATTTTCTAATAGATTTACAATTGGTTTCTAACTCTGTATTGTAGAATCCATGGAACATAATTATGAAGAAAAGAAATTTCGGGTTGCTTTCTCTTCAACAGTCGTATGGGAATGAGTAAAATAGGAGAATTATAGATGAAATGAGAGATAATTTAATGCTCTACAAGCTCGTAACTAGCACACTCTTGTTCCATCAATTGTTGAAAAGTTATAAGTCTTGTAAGAGCGAAAAAATGAAAGAAAAACTGGGTTTTCGAAAATGCATCACTCTAAAACATAAATATCTCGAAGAGTATCGGTTTTATCGAAAACCTCTACGAAACAAAACGTGTAGGGAATTTATTAAGCTTCATTTTTATGTAGTTAAATATGTCAATATAACGCATTGTTCCCAAGATATAAGCATGTAAGTAATTTGTGGAAAATGCAACTTTCAAACCACTCTCATCCCTTCAGCACATGGTGTAGAGGTTGAGATTTTTGATATGCTCACCTGCAAACTAGTCTCAATAAAGCTGCAAAGTTGAAAATTGTGTTCCAAGCATTCCCTCCAAATTTCATTGTCAACTAATATATTGTTGATGAACAGAAAATTTCTCTCTCATCACTAAAACTGCTGCAACACTGGTAGGGAAATGCGTAGAATAGTGTAAATATACATAAAATTGAAGATAATTCGATGCTCTATCAGCTCATAATCAGCAAGGATTTTTTTCATCGATCATTCAAAAATTATAAGGCCGAGAATATGAAAAAAATGGAGGCAGAAGTGTTTTTCAAAAAATGTCTCACCTTCAATAGCGGATATCCCAGAAACTATGAGAGATATGGAAAAAATGTAAATCTCAAGAACTTATTGGCAATTTTGTAAGCTTCAATTTGGCACTGAATACAAATGTTCATAAGATGCATAGTTTCCGAGATATATGCGAAAAATTAGAAAATGGTACTTTCAAACCACCCACACCCCTTTAGCACAGGGGGTAGGGGTGGGGACTTTTGATATGTTAATCCTCCAAATATCCTCAAATAAGAGCTGTATAGTTGAAAATTGTGTTCCAAACTTTTCCCTCTATACCTTTATTTGAGCATTCGTTGCCTGGACTAGAAGTATTATCTCCAGTATATTTTTTGTTCTGTTGATAAATTTGAGAAATGAGAAATTTCAAATCAGTAGTATTGTGGAATATTGTATCGATGCTCTTATCCAATCATAAGATTCAAATTCAAATAAATAGAATCAGCGAACTTATTATAGCTTTCTGAACACCTGTTGAATATATTACAGTATATAAGGGTGAATCATAATATAATTCATGCTGATTTTCTTTTATCAATAAATATTCAGACTCTCAATAAATTATTGTTCATTTTAGTTATTGATTTCAGATTCGTTGTGATGCTCTAAAACCCTCAATGTTATTCTTTCTCAATACTCCAACCGATTTTGTTGAGGCTCAATTCAACTTTTTCTATCTAAATAGTCTACAAAAAGGTCTCTTGAGTGATATCTGAATTGATAGTGATATAGCGAAAGAAGTCTCTCAAATCCAATATTTTGTTATGAGGAGAGTAGCAGCCCCAAAGAATAAATAGAAGTTTCAGCTTTGTTTGATGATAAATCCGAAGCCAGCTGTTCTAGACAGAAAGACGAAGGCCGTTAAAATTGGGCCAATGTAAAATTTATTTCAGACGCTTTGTATACGAAAATTGTATCCAGTTATAGGGAGCGACGCCGACCACTGGTCAAAAGGAAAATTAATCGAATTTCAACTGAAAATAAATGTCAAAGACATCAATTCAGTAGCTGCGATATTTGAAGTCAATTTAATCAGTATTGGAGGCTTGAAATCCTGACAAAACTATTGCTGCCGCACCAATGGTGATGTCTTTTCCAGCTGTTCGGGAGTGATTGAAGAAATTCGTTTATCAGGCGAATTGGAGGAAATTCGTTTCAGTCTGATGAACCAAATTCGAACACATAAATTATCGTCTTTCCGTTATAACAATAGCATTTGAAATAAGAGACGTAATAATGATGTAGTTCCACCAATACAATGTGCATTCTCAGTATGGGTATTATAGATCAACTATTTAGTTGATCAGTTGGTCTATGCTCTCATGAAGATGAAGCCGATTGAATCATTAACTCGAATTCATTGGTATTTTATGGAATACGATTTGATTCATTTTCAAAAGTTAACGAATGATGAAACCACTTTAAAAACCGTTCATTGTTGAATAGCCTACCAGTTATTGATCAGGTTTATAATTTAATATCGAAGGGCCAACAATGAACTAAAAATGTTTAGTACTTTTTATCCTGTATATACTTTATAAGGAATTCCAATCACTCAAATAATTTCACAAACTATGTAAAGATTATAAAGTTGCCTATCAACAAACATTTGACTATCCAGTTTACGAGTATGTGAAGATAGTTCACATATGAAAATAGTTTTGAAACTGAACCTGTAACTGTCTGTCTATTCATATTTGATCATAATTAACCAACGTGTATAGAACTCGCTTGAGTGCCTATAGTCATTGAGGAAGGATAAGCGTAAGTTTAGTTTGTCTCTGCTTTAATTTAGTTTAGTATGAACTAAATAGTCTCATTCTATATTCACTGTAATTAACACTTCTGAGTTTATTGCTAATGTGGGCACTATAAAGACTGTATAATTATGTAATCAGATAGATCATAGAGTCTCTATAGTAGGCACCATCCACAGGTAGAAAAACTGTTAAGAACCTTGGAAGAAAACTGTTTACAATCAATTATTGCCTTGTAGAAGAGCTTGACGGTATTACTTTATGGGTGTAACAATTTTTTATGGGAGAGTAAACATTGTTCTGTGGCTTGCAAGCAAAGCAAGGTGGATCTTGTTGATGGATGAGTTCCGTGCAGCACCCAGATTGACGTAGCCTGTGGAGGGATGTGAGGAGTGGCAAGGGGAGGGTGTCTCCTCTTTTATTATTACACTTTGCAGTGTGAAGAAATAATAAAGGCCTCATACTTCAATTTCACAGCCTCGTGAAAAGCCAGGACACACAACTTAAGATGGTGACGTTGCGACATTACCGTTTTAAGATCACTACATGTTATTACTCGAGATTAGTTCCTGCTTGAATAAAAGAAGGCAAGCGATTTGATAGCAAAAAGCTGAGAAGAACGGTCCTTGTTAGGAATGGCAGTGATTTTTCTTTATTGAAAAGTGCCGTGTTTTGATTGTATTCTTGTGAGTAGTGAGTGATATCTAAATAATGTGAAAAACTTTAATGAATTTATAAATTCGAAATCTATCCGACAAATATATTGTTCCTGGATAATTCATTCATTTCCGATGCTAAGTAGTAGAAAAAGTGAATAGCACTAAATTGCTGTTGCTATCCACTTTTACATATAACAGTAGTGCAAGTTTTCGAGTTCTATTTCTATATCCACATCTACAAAACGAATTTTGATTTTTTAAGAACTGTAAAATTACTAATACTGTATTAATTGAACTTCATCACAGTGTTATAGAAAGACTGATCTGTATGAGTAGATCGATTCTGCGAGAATAAATTAAATGCTTTCACACACTGTATCACGCTTTTTCAATGTCGGTTATGTCATGTAACCGTTCATCGCTTTGTGCTTACATGGCCAGTTTTCCATTGCAGTGGCAACTTGCATATGTAATACTTTTGAATATAATGCTGATTTTTTGCAAAAGAGTTGCGAGCGAAAAGAGCTTTTTCATCAGCTAGGGAACTGTGGAAATGGACCAGTTACAAGCGCCATTGTAAGCGCTGCCCTAGGGAGTCTACCCAACAAGACGATTTGGTTCCCCCCTCTCACCCTTTCGGCCCTTTCACAGCCCTTCACCAGTATTTCTCATCCCTGAGCGCCCACCAATGGCTTCTGTACTAGCGCCGCTCTCATTAAAAGTTCATAAGCTCAGTCGATTTTCGAAACGTGGAATTATTCACAAGTTTCCACTTTCAGAATCTCCATTAACACCTGATCAAATAGTTTCAACATTTCCTTTGAAATCATTTCTTATAAGTATTATAAACAACCATACATGGCTACAGTTCTGATGTGATGAAGATTTTTTTCGTTGGTAAATAAGGATTCCATCAATTGTTCCACTCTTATCATTAATGAATACTATTATATCATTATTTTTCGGGGTATAAATCATTCGAACATTTTTATAGATTTCACATAACCATTTTTGAAAGTATGAGAAATCATTGAAGTTCTATGCATGAATTATAGAGTGACAAGATCACAATGAGTTCACAATTTTTGTTTAAACCGTAACTGAATAATAAATAGGTTGTCTTGCTTTAATGAATTCGCTGTGCAGTGAAACTTTGTTTGATTCAAAATTATGATGAACATACCTATCCATATCTAGCGATATTGCTACCTGAGAATTGTAGCGAGGTCCTGATTACTGGATGTAGAGAGTCTATAATATTATCCCTGAGAATTATAGAACAATCATCACTTCCGATCAGTTTCTCATAATATGATATCTTCTAGCATCTGCAGTGGATATTACAGAAATACTCAATCGTTTTTATGACGTAAAGAGAATCTATATAAATAAAAATCGAGCCACAAATTTTGACATTCAATAACTTTTCGATGTGTGCACCGAATTTGATGATTTTTTTTCAGTTGTGCTCGTTATGTTCAGGACCAGGTTTATGGCCTATCAAATTTATAATCCGACTTCAGGACTCTTTCCTACGGTCCTTCAAAGTTTATATGTGATCCTTATGGAAGTAGATTTTTGTGTGCTGGTCATACATCATAGAAATAAAAATCAGCTGTTATAATCATTGCGTCATCCAACAGCCGTCAGTAGATAGCAGAAAATCGTGTGTGCTACTCCATAACCACCCATGTATTTTATTCTAAACGCCACGACTAGAAACAAAATGACTGTTCTGTGTGTAACCATCCAGCAGCGCGGCCTCACGTTAAAGACTTACATGCTCGAAAGACATTGCTTTGTTTCAAATAATTGTGCTGTCTCCAGTGTTTAGAATCAATTGATTTCTTGTAAATGATTTATTTTGCAGTTTAAAGATTATCTTTATAAAATATAAAACCAAATAATGTCAGATTTGTTTATCACCTTGACCTGTAACCCAAAGTGGACAGAAGTACTAGAACAATCATTATTCCCTGGCCAATCTCCCATTGATCGTCATCACATTAAAAATATACAATAGATGCATAAGTAAGATCACTTCACTTGTATGGGCTACTTCATTAAAATTATAAGAAACAATATAAAAAGCTGAAACAATAAAATTCTAGTGCTTCCATTCAAACCAATAAGAAAAAAGCACCTGGATGTAAAATGCCGCATCGTGCCTCCTCAGGTGTGCATCCAGCTAAAGTTTGTCATGATATGCATTAAGTATTTGGCGGTACGAAGTTCGCCGGGCCAGCTAGTAGTGAATATTATTGAAATTAAGGAGCTCCTTATCATATTGTTGTAAAGGGTTAATTACGGTACTTGTAAAAATTTTCCGTTAATAAGTGTGAAATTTGTAGGAATAAAAAATGTTGTATCTCTCTTCCGTCGGAGGCTGATTTTTACTGGCGATAACATTTTTCTCTGTGCAACAAACTATTGGGAAACCAATGCGGAAATAAATCTTTTTTCATAGGTTGACATTCGTCAAGCAGATATACATTTGGTCATGAAAACATTTTCAAAAAATTTCGGGACATCAACTGATACAAAATTTTCGATTGAAGAAGACTGATACGCATTCCAATCGACCTCGCCCACTCATCATTCATCGCACTTTCTCATCAATGGAACAATCGAATCAAAGTTATGAATGGCGAGTAGTTTAGAATAGGGAAAATACCCCCGAATATCCGCCCTTTCAATTGACACAAACTGTCGTACAATGCATCAAGTTGCTTTGAATGTTTCATCCGTCGTACAGAGATAACCAGTTCTATAAGCGCTTACCGTACAACAAAACATCATCATTACATCGATGAGAGGAGGTCGTCCATTGAAGTGGGAGTACTATTGTCAGCTTTCAACTCATGTGGGAAAACTATCAATCAGTCTGTTGCAGGTGGGGAATAGTTCGCGAAACGTCTGACAGATGGCGCTGACAGTCTACTGATAGTGACAGCACTCACTTCAACTGTCAGCATTGGTTGAAAGGAAAATGGTAATGCTATATAAGTGAGGAATTATGACAGTTCAAAGTGAATCTCACAATAGCGATTAAAGGTTGAAAGCCATTGTGATTGACATTAGTGAGAATGCTGCTACCAAACTTTGCCCACGAATCTAACACAAGTGATAACAGCTCATCAATCAATATTATAGACAAAATGAACCCGTTCTGGTAGCCTGGTGCTCTGATATCCTTGCCTAGTGGTGTAGATGACGCTTTCAATCAATTTGCAGCAAACCTGGATCTGTAACACTCACTCTATTGAGTGACACTCACACACTCTTCCTTACTCATAATCTATTACTCTCATTTATCTCTTTCCTGTATAGGGCTACTTGTAATATAAATATAAAGAAAATAATTAAAAATCTCAGTACCCTTTTTTTCTCTCTCTTTTTTTCAGCCCCTGAGTAGCAATGCATATATATCAATACAATTCAATTTATCCACAACACAAATAAAACGTAATGTGAAAAACAATATACAATGAAACAATTACAACAACAGTTTCACTGAATTCAACACAATAAACCAGGACAAATTTGCTAAAAAGATGAGTGTTTTTCTATTACTCTCTCTCACTTTCACCTCTCCTACATCTACAATCCAGTAGCGTACCAGCACCAGCACAGTATACCTATCTGGACTCTATTGATTACCATATCAATGACACACGACAACTCTCACGTTAATTGCATCAGACCAATTCAATTTCCATCCCGGCTGAGTTTCCTCGATGGATGATGGGAAATATCTCACTCTTCCTCTGTTATCAATATTGATAATAATTGCGTAATCGAGGGGGGTTGTTTTCATGATTGAGGGAAGGATACAATTGCGATCGATCTAGATTTACATGTTATAATATGAAGCAGATATTTTGAAAAATATGAATGGATGGATGATCACTATAATTCAGGTGGTATTCAATCAGTGAGTTATTCATATTGTACTTGATTTTCCAAATAATTATTCAACCCTGGTCATCCAACCTCATTGGGTTTCAACCACATATTCTATTAAAAAAAAATTCTCGAAAAGTATTTTCTGAATCAAAAGTGAAACTATTTGGAACTGCTGTAAGGTTCTCCGTTGATGATGAATGAAAAATAGACTGAAAAATTTCTTCAGAGCCATGGTCCTGCTCTCAATAACTTTCTAGTTTCGTCATTTTTCCATCGCGGAGACAAAGCTTATTGCTTCTTAACTAATCGGTACGATGATGCTGATGATGAGGGATGCTGACATTTTAGAGAGAATTCCATCATTGTGGAATTCACTACACGGAAAATCATGTCAAGTATGTTAGAAATGTGTTGACTGATGATCGTTATTACAGTACAGCCCGTTACATACACATCGACATTTGGAGGTACGATTTTTTGCTGTCCTTATAAATTCTATTAGGTTGGAAAAATATTGTCAAACAGATTATGTCTGTCGAGTTTAATCTGATTGAATTCATAAGGATGGCAAAAAATCGAACATACAAAAATCGATGAGTTTTTCTCATAGTCTTTTCTCATTTTTCAGTCAGTTTATCTTCATTTTTGCAGAACGGGATCCGATGCTTCCCTAGCCTACAGTCTTGGAGCTGTGCTAAACTCCGATGAGGACTTATCATTGAGTAGAACAACCTCTCCTCTAAACCACATTGCCGCCCCACAGTTGGCGGTCGGAATTCTCTGCGATCAAGTGAGTTGCTTTCTGTTTTGAAAGTGTTTCCCGCTTGTGATCCAAACTCTGTGTCTCTATTTTTTATCCAGACTGAGCTATTGCACAGCTGACGCCTTGCTTCGCATCTGTGTTGCTTCTCGGAGAAGTCGCCAGTGCTTCTTCTCCTCCTCTCAATGTGCGAGATTGTCTTTTCCTCTTCTCTAACTCAACTTGATCTTCTATTAGCGCCTCGGGCAATCTAGCAACTTCCATCAACTTGAAAGCATGTCGCAGGAAGCTGACTGTGTAAAGCTTTGTTTGACCTCTGCCAATCTAACTAACACTGTTTCATCCGAGACACGAGAACCAATGTTCAAGTTCAAGTTGTGGAAGTGAGTTTGTTCTATTGGTGACAATGGGTTGATATAGGCTGGATTTTTTCATTCTGCTGCAACTATTGAATTTTCATTCTGTTCTAAAAGTCTTGTCATGACATTTTTTAATGTCATTGACATGACGAGTTTGTACAAAGTCAAAAAATGATAAATACTTGAATTGGCTATATTTTTCAATCAACTCAATGTTGTCGATGTTACAGTCGATTCTCGAACATGTGGAAATATATTATGCACATACCGAAAGTTCTCAATACTCTAACATCGTTCTCCATCAACCCGGATTAAGTATTTCAGATTATTGGAATTCTTCAGTATATTGCTGATCGTATTTTTCCACAGCTGGTGATCATTCTGTTATCGAAGATACAGCGTTTCCAATTTTAGTCAAGTAAGAATAATGTTCTTCATTTGTTTAAAACTATTTATCATTATTAAGATTGTTATTATTACAATCATACATAATCGTTAGTGAAAAACGCATGCGGCAAAGACCAGCCTGTGTGCCGGATTGATGAGGGTCTCAAGACTAATCTTGTGCTATCAGTGAGTGAAAAAATACCATTTTTTTGTAATTGCCAATTCCCTGCCATAACATCATGCCCTTAGTAAAAAATCATGCATTGCTTTCAAACTGAGTTATTCAGAGCGATTATGAATTGATGAGCCTTTTTAAAATAATATATGTATGGGATATGACTGAGATTATTTCAATTCCTTTAATTGATCAAGAGAATAGCACAAGCTCTATTAGTCTACAGTATCGATAACAGTATCTCATTACTGATGGAAATAACTTCCTTTATTGCATTTTCCATGGCTTTAGGTTGAGAACTGTCATTAATGGCACAATGATAGAGAGGGTAGTGGAGAAGATATAGGGAAAAAAGGTGGTAGCATACTGTAATTCACGAGTATGCCTATATCAGACAAACATGGAAGAGTGATCTTGTTGCATACTGACAAAATATTCACCTCTTGTCCAGTTGGGATAAAAAATTAATTCTTAATTGCAATAAGAATTTCATTAGCTTAATCTGATTGTGCTAGACGGGAAGAAAAAAGCATTTTTCAATGGGAGTTGTACTAATGACTACTGTTGTAGGAATGTGAGAGTGAAAGTTGACCCTTATCAAGTTGTAATGGGTGGGGGTGTGTGACAAGTGAGGGGGAACGTCGAAAAGAAAACTGCAGATTGACAGCGATGTTCCCAACTCCACGCCCACCACCTTTTTGCAGACAGTGTATTATGCCGGACGACCATTCAGTGCACGTACACATTCCACACGAGCGGCTCCTTTGATCTCGGACAAGGGTGGGGGTTGGTGGAGGAGTCATGGGGAGGGTGTGCAAGGCAGAAGGCGGAAGGCCACATCCCTATCATATTTCCGCCAAATTCTGACTTTTCCAGCGACCACTTCACTCTTCCTCATCCATGCGTCGTAGTCGTCTTCTATATCTTCTTCTTCCTCTTCTCCTTCTTCTTCTCCATCTTCTTCTTCTTCTTCTTCTTCTTCTTCTTCTTCTTCTTCTTCTTCTTCTTCTTTTTCTCCTTCTTTTTTTTCTTCTTCTTCTCCTTCTTCATCTCCTTCCTCTTCTTCCATGCCGGGCTGGCTAGTTGAGCAGAGACAGATGGACAGGTTGAAGAAATGGGTTAGTTTCAGCAAAAAATTCAGAAATAGAAGAGGTGACAGAACAAAAAGGAGAAGGAGTTGGGAACAATAAGTACGAATGTATTGGTTGTGTAGATTAGGTGGATGAAAGATTTAATGAAGGAAGAAGAAAAACAATGGGCTATCAGAATGTTTCAGACGCCGAAGAAGCAGGGAATATATTGAGAAAATTGGGGGAATGATGAAGAGACTAAAGGCAATTCTAATGGGGAATAGAAAAAAGTTGAATTAGAGAAAAGAGGTTGAGAAGAGGATATCCACACAAACGGAGACAAAGGTATTATAAAAATTAAAGAAAATATGTGATACAAAAACTGTTCACGAAGAGAAAACGATGGAAGAGCAAGAGATGGACAGATAGACAGAAAGCTAAATCAAAAGTGGCGAGGGAGAAAGTTCACAAAATAGAGGAAGAAGGAAATTTGATAGAGCAGGGATGGTTAGACAAGGTAGTTGTATTCGACTATTCAGTCAACGTCTCAGCACGGCTACCTATACAGTCTTTTGTGAACTTGTTATATTGGCATGACAATCATCTCATAAATCGCAACTTGCTGGCCATGATAACTGTTCTTTCTGTTGCAGCACGCATTCACTGAACCCTGCAATTGGAAACGGGGAAGAAATATGAATGTCCTGAGACGTCCCCGTAGATTGTGGTTTCGCAATCATCTGTCCTGTTGAATCGAGAGAATTCCATGAGATATATCCTGATTATTTGTGGAATACATTGTATGTCCTTCATCATATTTATCGGAAGGCTTTGATGACACTGCAATGTATTTGAAAAAGAAAACAAGGTACTACTTCTGGCTTTTACAGTCTAAAATGGGCTAAATGGGCCCTCTAGGAAAATAAAGGCAGCTATTCTATTCTATTCTACGATGTTCGATTGTTATCTATCAACGTGTTTTCCAATTCATAATAACAGGATAATATGAAACCTTCTGAGACTGGTCCCCCTGGTATGTATTCATTATGAGGGACATTTCCATATTCCTAATCTTTAGTAGGACTATTGATAACCTGTTATCGATGATGGTATGAAAATCAAATATACTATTCCAATTTTCCAATAATAGCAGAAATGTCATTATTCCTGACATTCATGTTAATTAGATGACGAGCAAAAATTGCTTTAGCAGAAAAATATAATAGGCCAAGCGTCGCGATTCAGTAGAGTTATTGAATCCAATTCGAAAATAATGGATTAATTAATCCAATTCGGAAATAATGAATTTGTGTATATACTACACTTCGTACTACGAACAAAATGCAAATAAAATAATCAAGAATAATGAAGTGGCCAAAGTATATGGATCTAGGTTGGGGGGGCTTTGAGTGAGATTCAGGAACTATTTTATAAAAGTCTAAGAACTGAGAAAGGATTTCAAGTCACTAACTGTGAAATAGTATAGTTCAGCTTCTACTACACTTTACTCTCAGGCAAAATAACGAAGCTTATCTATTAGTAAGTATTGTTCATGGTCTTGGAAAAACTCATTTTGCCTTATTTTTCAAGCTAATTTACTCTCCTTGCGCAGAATGTCTTCTCTCTGTTATAAAGGTGAGCAACATTTTTCAAAAAGTTATATCTCGTTGAGCGCCGTATCTCTCTGCGATGAAATGCTCCATTTTCGAGTGAGGAACTCCCAAAGGTGATCAGAATGAAGAGCGTAAGAAATTCAAGTGCAAGGGAGAGTGAAATGAACAAAATGGCCGATACGAAATACAACATCGCAGCCCCGAGAACACTGTTCGAGATAATAAGAAACTTTCCAAATATCTCCTTTGCTTTTTATAACGTCAGAAAAGAAGCCAGTCCAATATTGAACGAGAAAATATGAATTTTGATATTGCTTTCGCGTTGAGTATAAAGAAAAAAGTACACTTTAACATAAACGTAAACAGTTCGGCTCATTCACCTTCAACATGATAAGGTTCTCAAAACTGATTCGAAGTATGACTTAATTGAAGTTGTCTGTTCGTCTGATTTCAAAAGTTGTTTCATCATCAGAAGTTGTGAAGAGGTAGTGATTATCCTATCAAAACATAATTTGATTCATTAAACAAACAATCCATGTTACTTCAAATCTTATGAAACGTTTCAAGCCTTTTTTAGAGAGGAGTAAGAACATTTGAGGAATTCAATCATCTAATTATTACTGTTTGTTATGAAATAATTCCATGAAGAAGATATTGAGGATGAAATAGGTCTTATAAAATTATGAGGATGAATAGCAATAGACCTCAAATTATTCTCCCAAGAATCTTATTGGGATTTCTTGAATTTTGATTGAATCATCTTGCCTTATAGTTTTAATGCTAGTACAAAAAATAATCATAGATATGAAGTAGGAATACTCTTAACAAAATATAATAATTCAATGAATACAGAGTCCCTTTGACATGTGATGTATTCAAAACTCGCTTCACTTGTCGTATCTGTTCAGCCAATGGGCTCCACCCTCTGGACCACCGGATGAATAAATTATCAAGAGGATATAATTTCTCTCGCATCGCTTTCCTGCGATTCTAATATTGAGCCTGCTTCTCTCCTACTTTCCATCAAAACGTCGTAAAATACTTTTTACGACTATTTAGTTTTGATTCATTCACCAGTCGTTCCAGATTATGTTGCGCAGTGTTGCGAAGATAATAATTTATATAAGAATTTCTGAAAATATTCAGTGATCTTCCTCGTTTAACCTTGGTTGAGATATAATGATTATTGAATTCCAAGCTAGCTCTTCGAATTCGAGATGGGAGCTATGTAGAGAACATTTTCAATATATTATATTCATAATATCTAACCGTTCTTAAATTCAATGTACTAGAAACACCTGGATAATATTGCATTGAAAGCTCGATAAAAAATCTGGTGTGGCGCACTCACATAACTTTCCTTGCCGTTATGAAAATTGATCAACTAACGCTAGTGTTCCCGCGCATATCAAATCTACTATTCTAAGATATGAGACAGCTGGTGACAGTACAATAGCACTGCAGACACACGAAGTATGCTATCTCTTCATAGTGAATGATTTAATAGAATCAACAGTTTGCAATTGAATAATCTTATTTTCTCGCGTTTCGAGCTTATTTCCAATTTTAAGGTGAAAATGTTACTGGACATAAATTGTAGAGATTTTCATGCTGAATCTTTTCCAATTAACTTTTTTTGTTTGAATTATATCTGAAGCCTGATAATTGGGAATCTAGAATCGAAATTTGCATAGATGGGGCGGGTCTCCTGAAATTTTTACAGATATGGGACTTGTGGCAGTCGATAGAGCTCATCAATGAATTTCTTAGGTATATGTATTTGATCGAAATCGTTGGAGGCGTTTTCGAGAAAATCGCGAAAAACCCTGTTTTTGACAACATTTTCGCCATTGCAGCCGCCATCTTGAATCGCATCCGATCGAAAATGTTCGTGTCGGATCCTTATAATGTAAGGGGACTTTGAAACGTATAGAAATTTAGAAATTGGGGTACCTTAATTTTTTTCGGAAAGCAATACTTTCCTTACCTATGGTAATAGGGCAAGGGAAGTAAAAAAGTGACCCTCTAATTGAGCACTATTATTACCTGGTCATTATCAAATTGTGATGAACTTAATTGTAAAATTGTTACTGTCTATCTTCTAATTACATTATACAGGACTTGATTCGTTCCATAAAATTCCATTCAACTGCCTATAAACAAATATATGGTCCAACTATGTAGCAAATATGTAGGTCCAACGGAATTCAAAAAGCGTGTAATGAATATATATTCAAATAAAATATTTTATCCTCATTATTCTGGAGTTAGCATTTCCTAAGCAACAAGAAACATTGCTTATTTGAAACATCCACTTGCAACAAAACCAAAAAATGGTGTAACTTTATTAGGTTTTGCATTGTGAGATTAATTTTTATAATTTTGAGAAATTTGAGAGTGTGTTGTGTAATAAGCAATCCCACATATGACTTTGTAGGGCAGAGTGACACGCAGCAGTATAAGCGTGAACAAGCACAAGGAGCAATTAATAATTAGTCTACTAAAGCAAGGTATCCGAGGCTTTGCGGGTTGCATACCCTCTCTAGGTGCAGGCGCTAGTCCGTGACGTCCGATAAACTGCTTCGTCATATCAAATGCTCCGTTCTCACCTTGCTTGCCTCGGCGCTAGACCTAAGGGTCACCCATCCAGTCACCGCACCAATTTATTGTTGCTGGTTTGGCTTCTCGATACTCATAATGGCTCACAGCTCACCATGTGCTCATAAATATCCAGCAACCCCGAAAATTGCATCGTGAAACGTTCAGTTTTGTCGTATCTGCGATAATTTGCTGAGTTCACTGTTATCTGCAGCTTCGGATTTGGGTAGATGGTGAATAAATCAGATTTGGACTTAGAATATAGGATGAATAAGTAACGTGCAAATTGACATTATTATTCACCATTGATTTCTTAGATGTTGTGAATAAAATTGAATAAATTACGTTGTCTGCTTAATTTTTTCGTGTGAATAATCAAGCAGACAGCTTTACAATGTTATAAGTTCTTATTCCATCGATGAATGTACTTATTTGATACTAATTCGATCATCATTCAAATTATACAGATTGATTAATTTGAATTATTCATTTCTTTACAAATTAGGCTAGTCATGTATTGAGACGCGACGCGACGTGACATGTCGTGTGATGCGTGTTTGCTGTTTGCTACATGAGTTAATATCATAATGATCATATTATAATGCTCACACGCGACCTGCTCACACGGTAACGTGTACAGTATCACGTTCAGATAACAGTATCACGTACTATGTAACGTTTAGAGAGTCGTTATGCTCTCAATTAAAAAAAATAACAAAAAAAGATTATTGCAAGAGCAATGCCATATGAGGAATGAACGTTTTTGTTGTAGTTGAATAAATAATAGACTGAACAATAGTTATTTGTATATCTAGAGTGAAAAGTGCTGTTTTTTCTCCCTGAGGGGAGAGTTTGAAGCCCAAGTCAAAGCCGAGGGCAGCCATTTTCCTGAGGGAGAAAAAAACATTTTTCATTCGTGATATACATAACATTTCTCCTTCACCTACATTCTTATGAAAACTGCAAATAAAATAATTTATAAAAACGTACCAGACCAAACAATGTGTCACAACATAATCTAAAACGTAAACAGCCATATGAGGAGGCTTGTAATCACAGTTCTCCACCGACAGCGCTATGTCGGCAAAAGTTGTAACAACAATGGCCGCCACAACTACAACTATGATGAGGTTCCCGTTTCAAATTTCATCAGTTAATGAGGAATATTCGTTGGCTGGTATTTTGAATAAAATGGAATATGAAAAAATATTCATACATATTTTCATTATAGTGATATGAAGTTTATAATAATTTTAGCATACAAACATAAATTTCATATAATTGATCAAATGTCTGGTTGTGATATTGAATTTAGTTGGTTTAATGACTACTCTATATGCTTCTTCATCTGAGCTTAGACCTTCTAACCTTTTTAAAATGTACGTTTTCAAAATGGAGATGTTTCCCATGTTATTTAAATGGAACTACTTTTACGCTCTAGGGTTTTTTCCTGTTTTTTCTTCCCTAGAGCGAAAAAGTGACACTTTAGTATTATGTTCCAGGGAGTGAAGTAAGCACTTTAGACAGGAGGTGGAGGGAAAATAATTTTATCAAAATATACATCATCCTTAGCTATTGTGATGAATCTTTCAAATAGATCTCATGAAGAGAGAGAAAAATTGTGATTACCTTTTAAAATGAAGGAATTTGCTAAAGGAATAGTTAGCGACCGAGCGATAAAGCTTACTTATCAATAACTGTATATTAGATAAGAGTACCGTTCTGTACTGAATATTTTTCTAGGAAAATTATTCAATAAAATTATAATTATTTTGCAAATAAAGCACAAATTATTTATGAATCGCTCACTGATTTTGAGGTTACACTTTGTTTACTATCGATCAGATGTTTTTAAAAACAGTTCGAACGCAGCTGACTGATTCAAAGTATTGTCAAATGTCACGCTGGCTTCACGTAAGATATAATACCATCTCTAAAAATCAAAACTATCCATAAAGGATCAAGAATTTCAAATAAAAAAAAAAATAAAATGTATGTGTTATCGTTGAAATTATTATTATTTAAGAAATTATATTATATGTCAGGTCTTATTGTAACTAAATAGGTCATAGCATGAAATTATATTATTGATAAAATGGCAGAAATTAATTATAACAATCTCAAACCTAATAAAAATTGTACAAGAGTATTAATTCATTAACGACTTAATTCAACTGAACCACATGGTAATTAAATCTCTTTGGTAGGTCTAAGCCAATCACAGTGCATAGAAATAGCACCAAGAAGGTGATCGTTTGAAAGCAACACATGTTAATCTATTATCAGACACCAACCCTGCCTTATCAGTTACACTAGCACATGTACATTGTATGAGAGGAACTATGTCTATAAGATTAAGCAGTTTTAAGGATTACATAAATTAAATTATTATTGTAATTAAAGGAATTGTATTCTACTACTTGCCACTGACGTCATGTTTACGTCACAAGCGTTCTACCAATGGCAAATTTTTATGCAAATTATTACATTGAGATTCTGAGAAGCAAGGTCTAGCCTAAAAGCTTAGAGAAAAGAGCAGCACTTCCCTTTTGAAATCCTCACCGGGCAGATCTCTTTTATAGTTACCAAAGACCTATTTGTGAAAATTTCTTGTTCGATTTTAAATGTTCTATTGTGAGCCGATATTTTAGGCCAATTTATTTGTTATTCGTAAATTTCTGTTCTCATCAATCGATAAATTTAAAAGCTTAAAGTAAATTATCCCTTAATTAATTCGGTGAAGGAGATATTTAAATTAAAATTCCCCACGTGCTGAAACCGAAGCCTGGATTGCCGCCGATCAAACGATTTTTTGATCTAAAGAAGAAAACCACGACGACCAAGGAATTTCACGTGAGTTATAAGTCATAAGGGGCCCCAATCTACGCTTCGAAAATATTTCAGTGCAGAAAAACATAAATTTTCTTCGTTAAATTATTGGCCACGCCGACAAGCGCTTTAGCATTTAAGAGCCTAGAATTTATTCATATTGAATTTATAAGAATTTGTAGTTGATTAACTATCCTCCGCTGCCAGAACCACGACCCCGAGCATTTTAAAAATATTTTATAATTCATTTTTCACTATTTTTTCAAAACTGTTCAATTTTATCAATTGTAAAATTCTGTCGAATCACGCATGGTATCATGCAAGCACAAGAAATTTTTAACTATTCTGTTAATGCTAAATTATTATCAACCTGTAAATCAAATTCTGAACCTGCACTGTATAATTACATATTTATTATAATATATTTCAGTTTTGTTAATTCGCTTTCTGAGTTCGATTATTTCTTAAGCCTGTCAATTATTGTGTCTGATACGTTCTATATCATCAAGAACCGATCGAATACGATCATTGGAATAATTGAATTAAGCTGGATATTGGAACAGGTCTAAGTGGATGTAGCGAGTGGGGTCAGATCGAGATATTTATTCTTGTCCTTACCTGCTCATATATCAGCTTTTATCTGTTACCTACCTCGACTTAGGAGCGAACACATCAATTGTACAGCAGATGCAGCCATAGATCATATAAATTCCTACAATAGAGCTTAAAACCGACAAGACTCTGTTCTCGAAGTATATTCTGAACGATATTTGGTCCAAATACCGTATTTTAATCCTTCAGAACTTATTAGAGACGCAGTCCCGTAAATTATCTACATCGGGATTTTTGCTCGACCTGTATGATTTTGTATGCTCATTCTTCACAGGTAATAATTTTAAGGTATCCGTCTTCAGTGTTTAGCGATCGCTACACTGCTTATAAAAATTTCATCACTATACAATTTGTCATTAGAAGAATCAAGGGTGAGCGAGCGTTTAGGCCTCCCGCGATTCCGACAATTGTATTGAATCTTGTAGTGAATCAATCAGTCTGGTGTACACTCAGCGTCCACCACGCAATTACAAAATTTTTAGCCGCTACACCATTGACTCAGTACAAGATTCACTCTACATGTGTGAAGCCTTCAAATCACGCTCCACATGATTTGCCGGCCCAACGTGAGGCATTTAAATACAGCATTACATCACCCTACGTGTATTGTCCTATCCTTGGAGGTGAGAGTGACTCCCCCAGGAAGAGCTTTACATGATTTTGGCGCCCAACAGTGATAGGCATTGAAGAGGTGGATAATCGACTACGAGGATTATTTAGTTGCTCAGTATACTATAGCGCTGACAACGAGAAAATTTGTGAAAAATTCATGGTTGTGAATTTCTTCGAATTTAGTATTAACTGTTCACTGTTATATAAAATAACAAGTCGTACCATACCCAATTTTTGAACAGAAAAGAAATTTATCGATTGATGAATTTTTAGAGAAAAAATCGAACTCAGAATTTATTATTGTGTTATTCGAAAATTGGTCGTACTATAAGTCATAGGTATAAGAGATATCATAAGAAAGGTCATATTATTTGAAGAATATTAGGTCTATATTGAAACAATTTACAAATATTTACAGAAAAGAGGATTGAAGTTATTTACATTTTTAAAAAATTTTTAAAACATAAAGAGGGAAGTAAAATTAAATCACGGATATATTGCGGAATAATTCAAACAAAACACTGCCCCTTTTATATAAAATTTTGCAAGGAACACTAGCCTATATATTGAATTGCGGCAAGAAATTATAAGAGTAAAATATTTATAATAATAATAATAATAAATTATAAGAGGCGTACCTGTATTACCGCATAAGTGTCCATTGTGTATCCTTTATGTTAACATCATTTTATGTTAACGATATTGCTACATTGATTCACTTCATCACTGAACATATTATTGAAGCACACTTTTGTATTCCTTCACTTCAACGAATTTTTTACACTATTTCAACTGTGGTCATTCATTTGTAATCTTGCACAGAACCCCACATATTTGCGATCGTTTCACTGCACTCGCATCATTGTATCATCCGATAAATTATGGAGGAACCACACCGCATCCTGGAGGCCACGTCAGCGATTTCAGAGAAGGAGGATGTCGCGCGGGTTAAACGCCCATGCATTGCCGTTCCAGAGGTCCGGACGCCCGCATCTCATGTCATAGAACCATTGCCGCCAACCGAAGACCACACACCCACCCCTTCCGTGTTACAGATGAGTCTCATCCTGGAAGCATTGAACGATATGATCAAAGAAAGGAAACAACTGAACGAAACACTAAACAATATAAATAAGAACTACGACCAAATAAAGGAAGTCAAACAAGCAAGCGGACGTGATACATGTATGGAAGACCAACCTACCGAAAATGTCAAGGCTGAAGTCGCGCCGCACCCCGCAGAACGCCGAGAGGGACCAGCCGACATCACCCGCCAGGCCGAGGACGTCATCCAGGGCATAGAGGGGCAGCACGTACCACCGCGCGCCGGACACCAGGAGTCCAAGGACGCTGCCCACCACGTTGAAGAGCAGCCCGGACCGCCGACCGCCTGTATCTCCGAGCCACCGAGGACAGCACCTGTAACAGATAAACCCAGCACTCATGAAGATCGCCCACTTAACAGTAGAAATGAAACAGAAACCCACAACAAATTGAAATCACAACTGAAAATAAAAACCTCTAAATCAAAACAACACCCAAGTAAAATAGCAGCTCCACGGAAAAGAAAAAGCATTGATAGAGTTTATCTACACCGCCGTCATGTAAGACTAAATCGAATATCAAATTTCTCCCCGCCATGAAGAAAGAAAAATAGTCTCAAGAAGGACCTACAATCACCCCAGTCATGTCCGGTTAAAATCAAGTAGACTGTACACCGGCATGCAAAAAAGGAAAATATCATTGGAAAGACACACAGACACCACCGGCATGTCAGGTTTAAAAAGATCAAACTACATGTCACCGGTCAACAAGGAAGGACAACATTGGCTGAAAAGATCTACCTACTTCGCCGGCACATTCGTTTTAAGCCAAGTTTAATAAAACGGATAGTTGCAAATCGGAACGGAAACCTTGAAATAAACCAGAAATCAAATTTAGATGGGGGCTTAAGGAATAATATTTTAATTTACTGAAGCTACGTTGTGAATTACATGAATCATCAAACTTCTTCATAGTCACAGCCTACTCATCAAATCATATCCTTGCATACTGGCATCTTTTTACTGCAGCCTAATCAACAACATAGCCGAAACTTTGCCGCATCTCAGCTAATAAAGAATACTATCAATTCACTTCAAATGAAGAAATCGAAATCAACTCTAATAACAGAGGAAATTAAAACTCAAAACAACATTAAAAATTTACCAACCTGATCAAGCCATCCACCTCGTGTCAGAGTCATCACCGAAACAATCGCCTGGTATCATCTGCACAACTGAAAAACAGAAACAAGAATTATATTATCCACAGAAAATAATTATAAATTAGAAATAATATGAAATTAGTAGTGAATAGGAGGAAAGAAAATAAACAAAGTTTATTTGAAAAATACGTCAATATAACCTCGAAATACAAATCAATAGAAAAATCTATTCAGAACCAACGCCTGTTCGATAATTTTCTTTGTCCCACCAACCAATGTGTACGAAATCCTAGAGTCAATGTTAATAGAATCAAAGCAATATCGTTAGTTAATTATTGTAACCTATTATTTAATGTGGAATTATAAGTAAAAAACACAAACAAAAAAAATATATTTATGTTAATTTGCACGAAATGCGCATGTTCTGTGTTATATGAATGTATCTCTAAAAAAACTCCAGAGAAAATGAAATTCTTACCTTTAAATGTGAAATTATTACTGTTGCATCAAAAGATCATGAATTGAAATTCAAATTGATAAATATAATCTTAAGGACTTAATATTTGTAACCAACATTGATAAAAATCAAGAAAGCCATTTCAAGTGTAACCCTGTTTGTACGCAACGTACTAAGCGCAAATAAGAATTGCTCGAGTCAAACGGTAGACGATTGTCAAGTCACCGAAGTAAAATCACACTCTCACCCAATCTATGTAAAAGCCAAACCAAAGAGTCGAAAACTGTAATAACTATGAAAAAATGATGAAAGTCTATTTGTTGCAAATACTGTTCAAATCTTAAGAAGTAATATGTGAAATCTTGTATATTTGTTATAGTTATGGGTCTGCTCATAAGCCACCCATGAATGGAAGTTGTGGAGTTGTTTTTAATGAAGGATCCTAAGAGACCTCATTAATTATTGTATTTCGATTGTATCCAATGGAAGGAACAATCAATTATTTATTTTCTCGTAGCCAAAAGTGCACGATATATTGTTTTTAGTGTTAAGTGTTGAGTTTTCGTAGAAGTAAGGAGATGAAATAGTGTATTCATCACAATATCGGATTTTTCAAATAGTCATTGTTTCGACTCGTCTCCCAATTACCTATTTAAAATATCCTGGGGGCTTTTGTGTGATGAATCTTTCAAATAGATCTCATGAAGAGAGAGAAAAATTGTGATTACCTTTTAAAATGAAGGAATTTGCTAAAGGAATAGTTAGCGACCGAGCGATAAAGCTTACTTATCAATAACTGTATATTAGATAAGAGTACCGTTCTGTACTGAATATTTTTCTAGGAAAATTATTCAATAAAATTATAATTATTTTGCAAATAAAGCACAAATTATTTACGAATTGCTCATTGATTTTGAGGTTACACTTTGTTTACCATCGATCAGATGTTTTTAAAAACAGTTCGAACGCAGCTGATTGATTCAAAGTATTGTCAAATGTCACGCTGGCTTCACGTAAGATATAATACCATCTCTAAAAATCAAAACTATCCATAAAGGATCAAGAATTTCAATAAAAAAATAAAATAAAATGTATGTGTTATCGTTGAAATTATTTATTATTTAAGAAATTATATTATATGTCAGGTCTTATTGTAACTAAATAGGTCATAGCATGAAATTATATTATTGATAAAATGGCAGAAATTGTTTATAACAATCTCAAACCTAATAAAAATTGTACAAGAGTATTAATTCATTAACGACTTAATTCAACTGAACCACATGGTAATTAAATCTCTTTGGTAGGTCTAAGCCAATCACAGTGCATAGAAGTAGCACCAAGAAGGTGATCGTTTGAAAGCAACACATGTTAATCTATTATCAGACACCAACCCTGCCTTATCAGTTACACTAGCACATGTACATTGTATGAGAGGAACTATATCTATAAGATTAGCAGTTTTAAGGATTACATAAATTAAATTATTATTGTAATTAAAGCACAAATTATTTATGAATCGCTCACTGATTTTGAGGTTACACTTTGTTTACTATCGATCAGATGTTTTTAAAAACAGTTCGAACGCAGCTGACTGATTCAAAGTATTGTCAAATGTCACGCTGGCTTCACGTAAGATATAATACCATCTCTAAAAATCAAAACTATCCATAAAGGATCAAGAATTTCAAATAAAAAATAAAATGTATGTGTTATCGTTGAAATTATTTATTATTTAAGAAATTATATTATATGTCAGGTCTTATTGTAACTAAATAGGTCATAGCATGAAATTATATTATTGATAAAATGGCAGAAATTATTTATAACAATCTCAAACCTAATAAAAATTGTACAAGAGTATTAATTCATTAACGATTTAATTCAACTGAACCACATGGTAATTAAATCTCTTTGGTAGGTCTAAGCCAATCACAGTGCATAGAATAGCACCAAGAAGGTGATCGTTTGAAAGCAACACATGTTAATCTATTATCAGACACCAACCCTGCCTTATCAGTTACACTAGCACATGTACATTGTATGAGAGGAACTATGTCTATAAGATTAAGCAGTTTTAAGAATTACATAAATTAAATTATTATTGTAATTAAAGGAATTGTATTCTACTACTTGCCACTGACGTCATGTTTACGTCACAAGCGTTCTACCAATGGCAAATTTTTATGCAAATTATTACATTGAGATTCTGAGAAGCAAGGTCTAGCCTAAAAGCTTAGAGAAAAGAGCAGCACTTCCCTTTTGAAATCCTCACCGTGCAGATCTCTTTTTATAGTTACCAAAGACCTATTTGTGAAAATTTCTTGTTCGATTTTAAATGTTCTATTTGTGAGCCGATATTTTAGGCCAATTTATTTGTTATTCGTAAATTTCTGTTCTCATCAATCGATAAATTTAAAAGCTTAAAGTAAATTATCCCTTAATTAATTCGGTGAAGGAGATATTTAAATTAAAATTCCCCACGTGCTGAAACCGAAGCCTGGATTGCCGCCGATCAAACGATTTTTTGATCTAAAGAAGAAAACCACGACGACCAAGGAATTTCACGTGAGTTATAAGTCATAAGGGGCCCCAATCTACGCTTCGAAAATATTTCAGTGCAGAAAAACATAAATTTTTCTTCGTTAAATTATTGGCCACGCCGACAAGCGCTTTAGCATTTAAGAGCCTAGAATTTATTCATATTGAATTTATAAGAATTTGTAGTTGATTAACTATCCTCCGCTGCCTGAACCACGACCCCGAGCATTTTAAAAATATTTTTATAATTCATTTTTCACTATTTTTTCAAAACTGTTAAATTTTATCAATTGTAAAATTCTGTTGAATCACGCATGGTATCATGCAAGCACAAGAAAATTTTTAACTATTCTGTTAATGCTAAATTATTATCAACCTGTAAATCAAATTCTGAACCTGCACTGTATGATTACATATTTTATTGTAATATATTTCAGTTTTGTTAATTCGCTTTCTGAGTTCGATTATTTCTTAAGCCTGTCAATTATTGTGTCTGATACGTTCTATATCATCAAGAACCGATCGAATACGATCATTGAAATAATTGAATTAAGCTGGATATTGGAACAGGTCTAAGTGGATGTAGCGAGTGGGGTCAGATCGAGATATTATTCTTTGTCCTTACCTGCTCATATATCAGCTTTTATCTGTTACCTACCTCGACTTAGGAGCGAACACATCAATTGTACAGCAGATGCAGCCATAGATCATATAAATTCCTACAATAGAGCTTAAAACCCGACAAGACTCTGTTCTCGAAGTATATTCTGAACGATATTTGGTCCAAATACCGTATTTTAATCCTTCAGAACTTATTAGAGACGCAGTCCCGTAAATTATCTACATCGGGATTTTTGCTCGACCTGTATGATTTTGTATGCTCATTCTTCACAGGTAATAATTTTAAGGTATCCGTCTTCAGTGTTTAGCGATCGCTACACTGCTTATAAAAATTTCATCACTATACAATTTGTCATTAGAAGAATCAAGGGTGAGCGAGCGTTTAGGCCTCCCGCGATTCCGACAATTGTATTGAATCTTGTAGTGAATCAATCAGTCTGGTGTACACTCAGCGTCCACATACGCAATTACAAAATTTTTAGCCGCTACACCATTGACTCAGTACAAGATTCACTCTACATGTGTGAAGCCTTCAAATCACGCTCCACATGATTTTGCCGGCCCAACGTGAGGCATTTAAATACAGCATTACATCACCCAACGTGTATTGTCCTATCCTTGGAGGTGAGAGTGACTCCCCCAGGAAGAGCTTTACACTATAAAGCAGATTAATCTGTGAAATAAATATTTTTTCTAGCTAATGAATGATGAAACCATCCAAGGGCTATATTATTGACAGAAAAGTCATGTTGAGGAAAAGTAGCTGAAAATTATGTTTTTTGTGAACAGCAACATTACAAGTAGTATGAGTTTCGCAAACATTAAAAATATCGTCAAATGAATAAAATTACTCAGCTCACTTCAGTTCACCAGTTATGATGTTGATCTCATCAGAATGAGACCTTTTTTATGGCATGCTCATGTTGTTTTAAATATCAATTGGAAATAGAGCTGTTTGATTCGTTGATTCCAGTTGTAGTGACTTGTTCTCAGCTGTGTTGATTGGACTGTTTTTGTTGAATATTCATCAAATTAATGTATGAGGAATCTTTATGATTCTATGAATTTTCTGAACTCTAAAGCCTAGATACATTTTATCAACTTGAACTTGTTCGTGGATGCTCTTGATGATTAATATGAGATTGTTCTGATGCATTTAATGGACGAGAGTTCTCTGAATTTTATTCGATTCTTTGTTCATTTTGTTTCTGCAGCATCTGGCAATGTACTACCTCCGATGGAATGGAATATTCCATGGCAGTGATACAAGCGGAATGAGATTTAATTGGCTTTGATTTGGTTCTTCTTGTACAAAGCGTGTTCTATACTTTTTCGACTTTTTCGGATTTCACTGATTTGATATACCTAGAATGTTCGCTTGTAGTTTCCTCGTGCCGGATATTTCACATACTGCAATGAAGCCAATGTAGGAAGAGGGAAAAACAACATCAAACTGGATTACTTGATAGAAGACGTCTTGAAAATTCAGATTCATTTATGTGGTCGAAAAAAAACACATTAGAACTCTACTTCCAGCGTAAACAATGATTTAAAGTAAGTGTATGCTTTATGGTCTTATATAATTTATATTCTTATGCTTTCCATGCCCAGTTCAGTTGATGAATGGAATATACATATAAAAATAAATAGATGAAATATTGAATAATGTAATAATATAATGTTTGACATAAATTTGTCTCGTAAGATTTTCTTCTTTTTCCTCTTCTCCTTTTTGTGAATATAAATGCCAAACTCTCCCACAGTCCCCTCCAGCTATGACACGGCTCGCTCATCCGCCAGGTGAATCCCCCTGACTTCTCCTTCATACAAATACAGTGAACAGTCATCCATCAAGTGCTGCTCATGTATGGCGTTGCGATTACTGTATTGAAAATTCACGATTCTACAATAAGATAGGCAATAATATGCATTGAGTTCAACGAGAGTGAGAGAGTTCCATACAAGATCGCTACTACATGAGATATACATACATACATGTTCACTACTACATGAGAGAGAAGTATTAGAAATTCACTAACTTGTAGCGGTATATCTGCCGATTGCGAAATCAATCTGGTTGGGCTAATGTAATATCTGTAGTCACATGCACAAAAGATGGAAGTCCATTTTTTGTTATTTCGAGATTCAGACATGGCTATATGCAATTTTTGACTCCCTACACTTCTGCAAAAGATGGAAGTCCAATTCTCTTTCTGTATTGATAGGGAGAGGAGAGTAAATTAGGTAGGACGAATCGATACATAGACAGGTGATTTAACTCCATTCAAGTAATGCAATTATTATTCTCAATCAATGTTTCAATTCGCCAATCCTTTTTCTTGATTAGTTCTAGAACTGGAAACCGTCTCTTTAATATTCATTTTGGAATTTGATTGAGCTAATTCAGTTACAAATTATAATTTGGTTCCACACACGAAGATCTGTCACAAATAACATAAATCTCGATCGAGAAACAAAACAAACCAATGACAAAACCAATTATCCCACTTCTACCTTTTGACTTGGAGTGTAATGTACAACCGACCTACAATTTTCAAGCGTGACAACTTGACTTCTCCAACCACGAATAGAGTCTGCTCCAACTCACAGCGGCGGAATTTGAAGATCTTGCCAGAACATATTATCATGCATTAGATATTGGAGAATTATCTAGAGACTGGACAGTGCTTCGATAATATTATAGTGAAAATATAGCATAAGCATAAGCATAAGGCTGGCCACTTACGGTAGAACATGCATGATATGCATGATATGAATCATATCAAGCATATCAAGCATATCAAGATATGCATGTTTATCATGCACACACACTTGTTCAACATGCATGTCTTGTCATCAGCCAAAGGCTTCTATAATAGAATAAACAATAAATAGACCAATGGAAAATTACTAATCATAATGATAGAGAAATAATTCAACTTCAAATAGAGCATCAATGGAAAAATAAACAACAAGAATCGGAATACAAAACCTGACCTGAAAAAAATTCGCTCGAGGCGTTTCGCTGTGATTTCAGCTGTGATGACGCAACAATATATGATGTCATGTGTATCATGCCCAATTACCATGCATAGTCCACCGTTAGCGGACAGCCTAAAAATTATTCCATAGCATGAGGCGTTTATGTTCCACATTTCACTGTTAACTCAAGCCGATAGTCATAGTACAATACCCATTTCCAGTGAAGCTATGTGACGCTGGTTGTCTTTCATACTGTGTACAGTCTCACCCAGTCAAAACAGTGATAATAGACAGGAGTCGAAAAATCAGCTTGAAATTTGTAACATATAAAAATTTATATCATATGATATGTTCTTACGCTATTTTTTCTCTAGGATAATTAGAGAGCAACGGTGTATGATGGAATATTAAGCAGAATATCATGAAGTTTGAACTATCAGAGCTGTTCATTTTCGGAAAGAGACATATATCTGAGGATATTTGATACCCTTCCTTATAGGGTATCCTAATAGGATACCCTTTCCAATAGCATCCGACTGTCAATAGAGAAAATTACAAGTAATAGAGTAGAACTTATACAAATTAAGAAGAATTGGCATGATGATCAAACTTGTCCTAGAGATTGGAAAATCATCTAAACATGAAACATGCCATCAAAAGAATTGATATAGTGCTCTATTTTGGCTGAAGAAACTGAGCAAATCCGATCATAATAGAATAGAGGTGCCATTTATTGCAATAAAGTTGGAGGTAGACAATGTCAATGTAATACCAAGATAAACCAATCTAAAATCGTCTCGAATTGAGCTCCTCTGCATTCATTCAAACCACTTTCATTTGGTATTTTCTCCGCTCGGCAAAAGTTTAGATTTTCCCAACTTTCAATATTTTGAGCGGATGATGGAACTCTCGCAAATTGCTGGAGAATGCTGGAAACTGGAGTTCAAAGTTCATGAATATTCAAAGCGCAAAGATCAGTTATAACTAAAGAATTCCATGAAGCGACAGAGGAACTCCTTTATTAAAATTTATTTAATAAATGTAAGATAAGGACTATCATTGTTCGACTAGCCACGCCCCTAAGTCTTCTCCATTAGAAAGAGGTATTCATGACTCTGCGCACGAGATAGAGTGAAGGAGAAGAACAAATCTATGGCGAGGCTCATTCAGAACTGTCAGCATTTCTTATAAACGACATCAATTTTTGATGTTCAACTAATGCTGACAGTTGTAAGTGAATGTCACTATGGCAGGCTTTCTTCCTGTTTCATCTCCAATTCTTTTGTTCAATTTCAAAACATTCTCATTCTTATGCTCAGGCGCTTTCTTACATTCTTTTGATTTCCATTATACATACAGCGAAAACAAACAAAGGGGTTTGTTGATCTTATTTCATTAACACTTTTTCTTTGTGTATTATTCTTCATGCTGCGCTTTTATGGGGGGAATTTCTTTTGCCTCATCGTCAATGAGACCTGGTTTATTACCGGGGGATCCTACCGTGCATCCTTTCATACTCAGCTTATCAGAGCCTGTTCTATGCAACCTCGAGACCCTTGGTTCTTTATGAGCTATGCTCATTAATATTTTTCCTCCCGAGAAAATCCTCTCCAAACTTATACGCAAGGTCGACAGTTGTTTTTTTTCCCGAGAGGTTGTTAGAGGTTTCATATAAGCTTGAAGTTCAACCTGAAGTTTGACTGGAAGTTTTGAAGTCATCTAGAACTTGCTGTGCAACAAGTGTTACAGTTTCTAGGTAAGACTCTCAGTGGCTTCCCGGCTTACGGATCATAACCGGGATTATGTCATCAGACTTAACCAAATTATTCCACGTACAACGTTCCAAAATTAATTTCTAACCTCATTCCATCCACTTATCATCACATGTCTCAAAGCTCATTATCATTATGAATAATATATTGTTTTGTTAATTCATTATTGAAACCTCATAACTCTTCAAAATTGGTATAATAGAACTCATTACAATATCAACATTACCAATTCCATCATGAAAATTGATCAATTATTATCCACTACAAAACTCCACTCTGTACGAGTATTTAACCTATCATACTATAGTCACTTATAAGTCGGCTATTTTCAGCATGGCAGGGTATTCAGAGTAGTGTGGAGATGCAGATAAAATGAATTGATCAGCCAAATACGCTTGAAAATGTGTGATATTATCTATTAAGCCGCTCTCCTGGTGACAAATGATTTTGTCGGAGAAGGCTGAGTTGTTGAAATTGTGCTAGGCCCTGAGGTCTGCCGATTTGAATCTGGTCAATAATGCGATCCTAATTCTAGTGGTTTGAGGGTCTTGGAAATAAGAACATAGATATGCGGTTGACTGACTGCTCTTATAATAATGAAAATAATATTGAAAGTATTACAAGCACATCTTTACATGAATAATCAAATAATCTGTCTTTAAGAGACCAACACAACACGTCTTTAAGAGTCCAACACATGTCTTTAACAGACCAAATTGACGGGGGCACATCTGATATTGTAGTGGGGAGTATCAAGAAGTACTTATCTAAGATCTGTCGTCCTCGAGTCCGGTGTCCAAAGGGTAATGGATGAGGATGAAGGGTGATGGCCTCCAGGCATCGGGCTAGTGGCGTCAGATAGAAGATCGTCTTTCAGCCCCGCACGGCAAGGTCAGATGTTCGATATCACCGGTGATCTCGGTCGGCGAATTCGTCAGCCCTCGATCGACAGCAAGGCATATTTACAGCTTAATCCTCGAATGAGTATTCGAGAATACACAAACATACCAAAAGAAAAACCCTTGAATGGGTTTTCGACTGTTACTAATCCATAGCCTATAGCCTAAAATAAATAAATTGCAGCAGTCAACCGCTTCTAATCGAATCAATTAAAATACTTCATAAATAAGTTATTGAAAAATAAGCGATCACAAAACTGATGGGATACATGATTCCCAATTATTGAACTATCTTTAGTCTCCGGGTGAGAACGAAAAACAAGGTGAATAAGACTTGATTCAATCAGGCAAATAAATAATTTATTTCAGAAAAGTAATGTCTGTACTCTACAGAATCTGAAAGCGGTCTCTCGTTCACGTCTCCAAGTCGACGGAATAAGGCTCAAAAAGGGGTAACAGGCTTAGCAATGAAGCCAATAAAATTTTACCAATCTCCCAAGTACGTGGTGGGGACGCCAATGATTTCCCTCAATAGAACGAGAAAGGAATACAACTAACAAAGACAGAATACAGTCGATTTCCCTCAAGCAAAGTAAAAGACTCAGCAATAGAATGGATGTTCAACTGATTTTTCATGATGATCTAGCATCTGCAACAATTCTTAGTACTCGAGGAAAACGTTAGAAAACAATATTAAAATTTAATTATGTAATATGCTGAATTACATCATGAAACTACTCCAATACCGTGAGAATCACAACGTTAATCCAGCACTCTAATAAATTTTTTTCTTAAAGAAGTTATAATTTTGAAAAAAAATAAATTTCGGCACACTATGTATTTCATTTGATCGTCTTAAGCTGCGTACACATATACGCGCCTCCAACCCGCACCGAGCACGATCCGCCCTCGTACCGCCCTCGTTCCTCCATCGCACCGCAGTCGCTCCGCCTCCGCTCTGCAGTCGCACCCATCATGAACGTTATGGAAGATGTTAGCTCTTCTCGCGTTCCCCGGTCGAACCACTCTTGCTCCCCGGTCGATCATCAATCGCTCTGCTGGAGTGACGTTCGGTTGCGGAGCAGAGCGAAAGTCTGTATGCACCTTTAGAAACAAGACATCCACTACTTTGCAATAAGAATTCTTTATTCTTTATTCAAAAAAAAAAAATTAACAATCAAATACATTCCAAAAAGCAAATACAATATTGTTTCCTAATTTCTAATGTGTTCCCTATAGGCTACCCTGTGTGGGGACACATGAATATATATTTAATAAAATATCAATATACAAATTTAAATATTATAACATGAAGAAAAAAATAATTGAATATGATATTATATTGAAATAATCAATATGTCTATCATAATCATTCTTGCACACATTCACACGCACACACATTGACACACACACACATTGACACACACACATTCACACACACACACACACACACACACACACACACACACACACACACACACACACACACACACACACACACACACACACACACACACACACACACACACACACACACACACACACACACACACACACAAAACTTAAAATTATGTATGGAATGGTTGCTGTTTTTTTTTTCATATTTAGTTCAATTCATAGTTGTTAACGTTTCGTTTTTTTTTTCAAAGTGCTTATGTAATTAGCCATAAATGAATACACATTTTTGAAGAGAGAGACAGTGATTGAAATTTAATACTGTCTTACTGTTTACGCATACCGGACGGGATTTGTGAGTTGAATGATCTCTAATTGTTGCAATGTTCATGTCGTGTAATGTGTAATGTGTAATGTGTGAATTACACTCAATTTATACCTATATTTATTTAGTGAAAAAATCATTTGCTTGATCATCTTCAATAGCAGGTTTGGTGAGCCTACATACTGTAAGGTTGGTGCCGAAACAAATTGTCTATCCTTTATTATATTTTTTTGAAATGTTCAACCATCAAAATATAGTTATGCAATTTCAGTTGTTCGATAATATTCCATTGCAGGTGTCAGTAATTGAGGAAAGATAGTGTGTATTTTGTGGTCTGGCGTTGTGAAGAGAGTTGTCGGACGTGATAGGGTTTGTTAACGTTTCCTTTAGGCTGTGGTAATTTTTTTTTTTTTGAGCTTAGATAGGAAGATGTGAGAAATCTTATCTGTTGAAGCTGTAGTTTTGTTTGATGAATTGAGTATCTGGAGTGAGTGTCGCCAGTTGTAAGGGGCACTTCTCAAATGAGGTCCATATGACAAATCATGGTTAATAGCTGGGACTATCCTTGTTGTATTTGTGGAATGGAAGATAGAATTTTAGCAAAAGGTACTCAGAGTAGTATGAGCTGAAATTAGGTTATTCTGGTGACTGGAGTGGTTCCTTTCTGAAGATTTATCTTTCTGAATTATCTGGGGATAATTTTTTTCCTATATAATATGGGTAGTGAAAATCAAAAGTTTAATCAAATGGGAAAAGTAGAATTGTCAATTAATAAGTCAATGTGAATTTGAATTAAGTATAATAAATGACAACAAAGTTAAGAAAATTTTATAGAGTTTAATTTTAATTTTGTAATAATGAATAGTATACTGCTACAGTTAATTTGGTGATGCAGACAGTGGAGAGGTAATTTACGACTATAATATAAAGAAATTGGGGAAATTAAAAATAAATAAATAATATTTGAATCGTTTTGGGATGATTGATTATGAGAGTTAATTTAATGTTGAAGTATTGTGAGGATGAATTAGAGAATAATTTCCCCAATTTCTTTATATTATAGTCATAAATTACCTCTCCACTGTCTGCATCACCAAATTAACTGTAGCAGTATACTATTCATTATTACATTATTACATTCATTATTTCTTAACTTTATTATTACCCATCATGAAAGATTCCAAGAAATTCAAGGTTACAAGATACTAAAACAACATTATAATATATTATATGATTATATAATATATTATATTATAAATATTATATTTTAATGTTGTTTTAGTATCTTGTAACCTTGAATTTCTTGGAATGGAATCTTTTATGATGGGTAATAATAAAGTTAAGAATCAATGAATAAGATAGACAGGATATAGAATCATGCCCTTCAATAATTATAGCAAAAGTTGATTAATATCACAAGGGGAAAGAAACGGGAGGTGTAGAAAAATAGGGAAGAATTCTCTAATATAGCATAAAAGTAGGAAAAGGATTAAATAAAACGAAAAATAGAAAATTGGAAACGAGAAGAACATCTAGTTAACTTAATTTTTCACAACTTTTGTGATGATAAAAAAAGGAATATTTATGGGAAATGGAACAGGTTTCAGTACTATCAAATATGGGGACTATTTTTTATTAATCTTGGGAAAATGCTTATTTTGTTTGCTTTAGCTTGTCTTGGTCACCTGAATTATGAAAATAAAGGTTTGAGTTTAAGAAGGTTCTTCATTGAGTGTGGTAGGCAGTATTAAATTTTGTTCAAATAATTTTTTTGTGGAGGTTATAGATTCAGTTATGTACTATTCGATAGTGGAACATTTTCTTTATGATAGGTAATTCAGTGTCTGTTATCATGATCATCGGCCTTGGCGTTTGCACTGTCATATTTCTTCATGTGCTGGAGAAATGAGTTTAATGGAGTATACAAGGAGATGATAGTGAATAGTTATTTGATGTGTTGAGAGAATATTGTAGTCAGTTTTTTTTGGGTTGCCAAGGTCCATTTGTTGTACTGTGGTTGTACCAAGGTGATAGGAAGCACAATTTGTAGGTATACTGGTGTATGTATATTGTCCTCAAATGTTGCTGTCCCAAGTGAGTAATGAGTAACGGAAATTAAGTGGTAATGATGTACTGAATAGTTGTATCTCTGTTTTTTGAAACAGTGAAGATTTTAGTCTTTTCCAAAAGGGAAAATTCAGAATTGTAACATAGGTGTTGCTAGGTAATTGTGGGACAATTCGCGATGTCCTTTATCTTTAGCTATAACCGACGTTATTTTTGTAGCACAAAAGTGCAAGGAACGAGATAGGAATAGAAAGAATAGTATAAATGGGTGATATGAGTTTAGTTGCAAAGTTGATACGTGTATGAAGCTTGTGATAAGTAAGCTGCTGACATCCTTGCATATGAGTTAACTCTATGTAGTTAATTGCTCCATGACATTGGAATGTAGTGGCATAGGTCAGGGTTTCTTTGACATGAGGCGGCCGTTAGCTGCTTCAGTGGTGAGATGCGTCAAATGTCAGTTGCTCGATTTTAACAACTAGTCGAGTTATGATGGTCGGTCTGTTTGTGATAATTTCTGATTGTGATAATTTGATGATTTTTTTTTCAAATTTGTTGTTCTATTTAAAGTTTCTGTTGAGATTAGAATTGGGATAATCTGGTTATTAACTTAACAGCAGAGTATTGATTTGAGAGTTTCTTTAATTATTTTGGTCATTTTATCTTTGTCTGGGAGAAATTTCAGCAAATTATCCTACCAGTTGTGAGGGACCAGTAAAAGGTGCATATACTGGGTTTCTTCACTGCTGTTTTAAGAAAGTAACTGTCTTAATTAATTTTGATTTTATTTTGTCACTGTTCATTGATGTCTATTACTGGTTTTTTAGCTTCATGTTTGACAGGGCCCGTCTAGATGTGGAGTCTGGCAGCCAATTTTGCACAATTTCCAGTCTACTTTACAAATTTTTTTGGTGTCTTATGTTGCAAAATTTTACAAGTATTCCACAAGGTTCTCTTGAATATCTTGATTATTCCAAATCAGTTGATTATTTTCAGAGTTTTTGTGTTAACTTTTGTGAGATCGAAATTTGTTGCTAGTCCACTTGGTTATCTGAAGAGTTGTCAAGTTAATTTATTTTGTTCCTCCTGATGTTTATGGCTAGTTATTTGGAATTCATTAAAATTTTGCTGTGGTTCCACATCATAACTTTGAGTTTGTTAGTCTGAGATTCATTAATAGTTAATTTTTCTGAAATTTTGAGTTCAATGATTTGTTTTGGTTGTTATAAGTCTTATACAGAATGTTACCGAGAGTACTGTCATGTTGTTTTCTGCCAAAAATTTTTTACGACTTAACCTGGTGTTCCCCACTCAAGAAGGGGGAGTATTGTAACGATATTCATTGTTCCAACTGTGAATGATGAGGATTATCATTGGAAGTCAGTCCTGTTATGAAAATGGATTTCACTGTTTTGCTTTTCTGCATTGTGTTGTGTCGACTCTGTAAGTGTGTGCATGGAAGTTATAGTACTAAGAGAATCAACGATTTTTCTGGAGCATCAGTCTGGTTCATGACCTTATAAGGCAAGGAATTTGTGTCTGATTGATTATCAATCATGCCTTATTTGGTTAGAAATTTGGAAAATAGCTGTCACTTGGTGGGAGAATGTATCTTAAATTGTAGTTGTACCATTCCTCTCTATTGGCGGGAATTTTTCTAGAAAATAGTAACTGCCAATCACAGTTAACAATGGTTAGGTTCCTATCTAGTGAGGCCATTTACAGCTGTCCACGGCAAGACAACAGAAGCGAAGTGCATTCACTCAGCGTCTGTCCTCTGTTGTAAGCAGTACAAAATGTAGTCACAGTATTTTGTGTTAATCATGGCTTTTATGCCAGCTTTAGGCTTGGTAGTATTTGGCTGTGGAACCATCTGTTCCAATAGCATGTTCTAGTTTTTTCCGCCTCAGTAAATGCTTTGATCAAGAAGAGAGGATATCAAATTGTCACCTCACAATGGAAATTCTCTTCCTATTACCGCTACTAAGCGGTCAAAGTATGGGTCCATCAATGTACGAGTCCATCAATTTATGGGTTCATGAATGTCTCGTGAACGTGTGTCTTTAAGCCACTGAGATGCCTCTAAATCGATGGCAGTCCTAGAAGCTTGGGGTATGCTGTCTCCTGTCCATCTGGACATGCAGAGCTCGATCACCAAGCCTAGATTCAAATTGAAGAAACAGCTTCGAGGTAACATTTTTTTCCAAATTAAACAAACATCCCAGGAACTCCGGATGTGACAGAATGGGTTTTAGTGACTATAGACTTTCAAAAAGGGGAGGGGTGTAAAACGTGTTGAATTAGACTCCTTCTGTTAAATCGTAACTTTGATTTGGGAATTATTAGATTACAAATTTTTATTTCATTTGAATAGTAGATTTTTGGTTATATCTTTACATTGAAATGTGAGGCCATATTTTCTCTGTAAGGATCCAGCTGGGAATTTCAGTTTTCTTTAAATTTATATTTTATAATCTATTAAATTACTAAAAGTTGAATATTAGTATATGAAATGTTGAAAGGTCCCTCATTGATAAATTAATGTTTTAAAATAATTTTGTTCTTAAAGTTGTAAAGGATCGAATAGAAGTTTCAAGGACCCTAGCTTTTCTAAATTGGTTTTGATATCACATATTTTGGATAGTCTCCCTATGTAGAATTCCGTGATGTGATACTTGAGGAATATCTGTCTTTGCAGCTTTCATGATATAAAGATACAGAATAGATATTATTGGGGATTATTAATATTTGATAATGTTTTGATACTGTTCTAAAAGTTTCCAAGTGTGTTCTAAATGTTCTAAGAATTTTATGAATTTTATGTTGATCTTTCTTTTAAAAGATGTATTGTTATTTATGATTGACTTCTGAGAAATATCTATGATAATTTTCAATTCTTCTTTCTGAAATTAGAGTCCTTTAAGCTTCTTATGATTCAACCTAAAACGTTTCCAATGTAGAGCAGACAGAGTAGGTTATTACCGAATTATCTATATCAGAGATAACTTTCTAAATTTAGTAATTTAATTTTCGGTTTTCATGATGTAACTTCATTTTGTTTCATTAACTGTAAGAGGTGATAATATAGTTGATATCTCCTCTCTATTTCATTGTCTCTCTTGTCATTTCTGGTTTCCCGTTCTCTAGCACTAGGTATGTTTATCAAGCATCCCTTTTATTAAGTTATATTGTGTGTGCTTCTAAATTCTAAATTCCAAATTAACTTTCCAAATTCATAGCACGGTACAGAGTGGATATTTAAATTCTATGTAAATTGAAAAGACAGAAGTATGATTGTAATAGAATAGGGAAAGATCCATACCACTTGCTTGCCAGAGGTCACCAGGGACACCCACCAATTTTGAGAGCACAAGACTAGATCCCTTTTTAAATAATTTTGCATTGAAGTTAAAGTTTGTTTGAGTAATTAAAACTAAATTTCATAAGACTCAGTGAGGTCATAGTATGACATGAGTCATTAAATTTAAATATTCCCATTAGAAAAGATGACAGCAGCCCACCAGAAAAGGTTTAGGACATCGAAATGAATCCAGATTGCCATCATAATTGTGAAAAATCGACATGTGAGTTCATTTAAAAAGTTATTGAAGAGGGCCCTCACTGCTACGAAATAATCACAATTGATTAAAGCTAGCTCGTCAAAGGGTTATTTGGATATAAAAATTAATATTCAAATTAGCCCAGATATCCAAAACATAGAAGGAATATTATCAAGAACAATTCATGAGATTCATATATTTAAGTATGCACAGATGAAATATTTATTAATTTTTGATATATTAAATTATATGCTCACTCATCTATCTCTTTTATCAGTAATTTATGAAAATTTCTATGAAGCTCATGTTCATGAGATAAATTGATTTATCTGAATTCCACCAGAGGCCGAACCCAAGCCCTGAGATATTTTCAATATTTTCATTCTTCATATTGATTGGAAGCAAGTTTTCTTAATTTTATTTGACAAGGAACAGCAAGTTGACAACTGAGCCATATAAGTTGGAAGAATATATGCTGATTAAAGAAGCATATGATTTATTATTTAATGCTAATAAGCAAAATTGAATCTTCAGTGAGCTATCTGTGATATTTTCTACTATATATATTTTCTCATATTATTTTTTATATTTGTTGTTCTATCCTTTATTATTGCTCGTTGATATTTTCATGTAATCATATATTTTATTTGTTGAATGGTTTACCCTTTATTTATTATCCTATCTTCATGCATGACCAATCTTGTTATAGTCTATTTCATTACCAGTATTGACATATTATTTAGATTATCAACCAACTATATTCTCCACCGAATAAGTTGGATAAATCGGTGATATACAGCATTGATTATTAAATCTTTGGAAATATTACGTTCTCAAGATTTACTTGAATTATTCAGAACGATCGCATCCGATTTGGAAGAACTCAAGGGTCATAGTATTAAGTTGCATCAGTACTACAAATTAATAGAATTTATAAGGTATTCTGATAGAGTAACGCCTTTGATTCCGCTCGGTATCATCTCACACTGCTGACCCCTTTGTCAGATAGTAGCGAGTGGCATTGGTGTCGATACCATATTGTCTAGCACAAAAATCAGAACCCTCATATCTATCTTCCTCTCCTGCATCTATATTTTTGGAGTCAACCAGATCAGTCATAAGAACTGTAAACTGTTAAAGCAGCCGACGTTTGCAGCCATTGAAAGCAGAGAACTATTTGAGCTCCTTGAAGAGCCGGTAAGAAACTTGTGGTATTTCTCTTTCAGGAGTCATAAAAATAATAATATTATTCAAGAATCTTTGCTCTACCGACTGCGGCCAAGCAGGGCACATTCGACGCCAAATATAACGTCACAACGTCCTTCCTGAAAACCGCACATTTCTTGAAAAAATCTCTAAACTCTCTATATTATCCGAAGTAATTGGCAATTGGATGAATAGTGGATTTGATATTTTACAGTGCTAGGTTCACAGTCCGCAAGCACAGTTCCAGTTCATTGAATGGGCTAGCACGTACCAATGTGAAATTTCCAGTTTCACGGCAGGATGCGGTAGTATACCAATACTACAGTGTCCGTGTGAACGCTCCAATTGCCCAGCACAGCGCACATAGGAGTTTGGCACGAATATGCAGCATTTGGGTCATATTTGTGCCTATAGTTGCATCTCATGAAGCTTATGAAATGATCATGTCGCTTTGGTACTCTGTTCCTGTATCCAATATAGGTGAATGAAACATATATGAAAAGCTATGTGGATAGACATCATTACCTGAAAACAATTTATTATTGTAGAGATTTGTTTATTGCATAATATAATTAACTGATCGACCATTACCAGATAACTTGATAACAAAAACTAGTATCAAAAATATAACATAATGGATAAAGTCAGTGAGTATTTAGCAATTCATTCACACATGATGCACTAGTAAATGTCACCTTCTCTTAATTTTCCGTATAGTAGTAGTATAGTAGTTATATCTCATTTATTGCAGTTACCTTTTTGATTTTCTTCTGAACCTCCAATATATATTCAATATTCATTTTCTCAAATTCATCATCTGTCTTCTATTTTGTGATTTTTTCTCTTTTTCTCAATGACGAATATAATTGTAATAGTCCGGGCGCAAATGTCATTCCGTGGTCATTTTTGGGTAACTACAAACAGTACTTTTCACTCTTTTCCGATGACGCTCCAGCCTTGAAAATATGAGCTCACAGCCTTCAATCAGAAGTAATTTTGAAGCTTTGGGAATATTCTACAACACTGTGCCAATAATACTAGTCTACGTCAACTGCAATACAGTGGAAAGTGAAAAATTTCACATTTTTGAAGGTATAATAAATCATGAAAAAAGTAGTCCAAATCAGATGATTCTCTGGAATGTTCTAGTTTGGTTTATTCTGAACACTTTGGTTTAATTCAAAATCTCTCACAATAACTGGAGAGCAAGCAATATGAAATATACATTAATTCAAATACAGACAAACGGGAAATATAATGGAAAAATATGCACACAAATATGCTCCAATGAGAATAATATTCAAAATAGTACCCAGTACATCATAGAACTCATGATAACTTGCATTAATTACTTTGAAAACAAAATTAACCAAAAACAAACATGATAAGATGAAAATGATAGTAAATATAAAACAAACAGCTAATAGGAAATGAATCGAAATACTGACAGGGAATGAATCAATCTTGTCTCAGATTGATAAAAGTTTTTAAACAATTTTTAAACTTATTGAAATTTGGAATGCCTGAAATTGAAAGAGGAAGCTCATTGAATAAACAAGGTCCCCTGGCAAAAGCATGACATGCAGCTGCAGAAGTCCTGAAACGATGTTCCTCCAGGGACAACCTCACTTGCCTTCGAGTTGCATAGTTGTGTGGTACAGCCACAGGAAAAGCATGAGGTTTCAAATAAACAAACTTTAATAGGTTGAATTCATATAGTTTGGGTATTGTAAAGACTGAAAACTCCCGGTACAGGCCTTCAGTAGAGTATCTTGTTGGTTTCCTCAAACAATTTTTTATAATCTTCCTGTGAAGTATGATTAACGGTTGCATAATGGAGGCACCACAGTTACCCCAACCTATGATCCCATAACTCACAATGGACTCTATCAATGCTAAAAATACCATTCTTATTGATGAAGAGGTAAGATATTTCTTAGCTGTACAAATTTATAAATTAACCTTCTCATTTTGAACACAGATAAGATATATGACTTTCCCAGCGCAGGTGCTTATCTATCATGATACCTAAATATCTAGCTTTCTCCTGAAACTCCAGTCGAACACAAGTGCACTGATTATGCTGGTTGCAACCAGTGTTGTGGATAACAATATTGCAATCTTCAAAAACAGTTGGTGAACCTGCAGAAGTTAGCGAAAAGGGGATAACAACAGTCTTGGCAACATTAATAGACACCAGATTATCATCTAACCATTCTTTTATCACAGATAAAACATTATTGGCCAACGTACAAGCATCAGACCAGCTTGAGCTATGAAACAAAGCAACTGTATCATCTGCAAATGAGTATAGAGAACCGCTTTGAATATTTAAACTGAGAAAATCATTTATTCAAATTGAAAATAAGATAGGACCGAGGACTGTACCCTGCGGCACTCCAGTACTCAGCTCAGATACTGAACTCAAAACTTAACTTACTTTTGTGGCCTGTAATCTTCCTCTCAAATACGACTTGAAAAACTTTAAAGCAATCCCTCTGAAACCAATTGACTCCATTTTCTGTAAAAGTATGGAATGATCAACCGTGTCGAAAGCTTTTGTTAAATCTAAAAATACACCTAGACACTTTCCTCCCATATCCAAGTGATTTATGATATCCTTCGTAACATGAAAAATTGCATCAGATGTGTTCAATCCATTGCGAAACCCAAATTGTGAATTGGATAAAATGCTATACTTCTCAAGATAGCTCACCATTCTTGATTTAACACATTTCTCAATGACTTCTGATATACAAGATAGCAGTGAAATTGGTCGATAATTATTCAGGTTTGACTTTCCTTTACCTTTATGAAGAGGGATAATTGTAGCAAGTTTCATCTCTTCAGGGAAGTAGCCCTGCTCAAAACGAAGATTAATTAGGTATGACAGAGGCATAGGAAGAGCCAATGAACTATCAATTAGGCATTTGGAATAAATTCCATCTATGCCAGCAGCTGTTTTCTTCTTGAGCTCTTGAATGATAAACTGTACTTCCTGTGATGACACTGGGTTGAAAAAAAATGAATTACAGAATAATCGGTTCCTCACAGGACTGAGACTATAATTCCTGCATCTACTATTTTTTATTTCCTCTGTAATATTTTCACCAACACTAATGAAATGCCTATTGAATTCTTCAGCTATCTCCAAGACCCTATCACTTTCTATCAGTCGGTTATCCGAGGATACAATATCAGACAATATTTTTACAAGCTCTGACAGTATCTGTAGCTTCATCAATAGTTTTCCAAACATTTTTCAAATCATGCCCGCATTCAATGAACTTTTTTTGAAAATACATTTCTTTAGCAGTCCGTAGAACTGACTTTAAAGTTCGGTTGTAATTATTGAAAGTAGTGCGCAATTGTGGATTGAAAGGCTGTTTACGAATAGCAAGAGACATTTTATCTCTCTTCCTGATTGACCTTACTAAACTGTTAGTTATCCATGGCTTAATTCTAGTTAATTTATGACTTGCTCTTTTCTTAATAGATGATGTACAGGCATCGAAGTAGGAAGAAGTCTAGTATAGAAAAAAGTGAAAGCTTTAGAAGCATCCTCCTCCTGATACACATCCATCCAAGACTCACTTTCAATTAATGCCCTAAACAACAGCTCGTCAAATCTAGTAAAACTTACGTTTTCAACTTCACTACTATTAGAAGCATTAATCTTCGGCACAGAATCATCAACTCTACAGGGTGAGATAAAACCCATTATAATTTCATGGTCAGTTATTGTAGAATTATAGATTGCAGGTTTCAACACAAAAGATTGACTTTTTACAAATAGGTGATCCAGACAAGGCTTGTGAACCAAGGAGTGTCTTGTACAACCCAAAAGGTATTGTACGGTATCACGGTATCAAAACCGTGTTCAGACAATAAATCCAAGTATTTATGTCCTATAATTGACAAATTTTCTTCAGAAATGTCGATATTGGCATCGCCTATCAATATTCTATTTGTATTAGACCTAGACTGATCTAGAAATAATTCTAAGCAATCAAGAAAATCATTAGCATAGTGTCATTAGGAGATCTGTAGATTGCTGAGCAGTTTTTTTTTTTTTTTTTTTTTTTTTAAGATTACGTCCTAAAGACTCCAGTCATGGAGTATAAGACAAGTCATGTTATTACATAATAATTCTAACACTAAGTAGTTCAACCTAGTTTAGGTTTGAAAGGAATTCTTGTACACTATAAAAAGCTTTATCAACTAAATATTTTTTCATTTGTTTTTTGAAAATCTTCAAATCATCATTACTTTTCAAGATTTGAGGTAGCTTGTTATAAAATTTCCTACCAATATAATCTGGTTTTTGTTCAAATAACCTACTATTGTGACCCATTATATGATAATCTGCTCTGTTTCGCGTATTATACTCATGAACATCTGAATTCTGGATCACACCACTCGTTTTCACATGCATTACAACTTCATATACATACAAAGATGGCACAGTTAATAGACCAAGCTTTTTAAATAAAGGCCTACAAGAGTCTAACCTATTCACTTTCTCTATACATCTGAGTGCCTTCTTTTGAATCTTAAACACTCTGTCCATATTTTGTTGAGATGAATTACCCCATACTAAAATAGCATACCTAATATGAGATAGTATAAGTCCATGGTAAGCAGTTAACAGTAGTTTTTTATCATTCAGCCTAGCAAGCTGCCGCAGGACAAATACCCCAGATGATATCTTATTACATATCCTCTCAATGTAAGGATGCCATGTTAATTTCCTGTCCAATAAAATTCCCAAGAATGCTACTTTCTCTTCTTGGTCTAATTCATTTTCCTCTACAAACACATTTATTTCTCTATCCTCTACTGAATTATTTACTTTTGAATTGTAGGAATTGACATTCTTACTATTTATTGTTAATTGCCTTTGCTTCAAGAATTGGACAATTGACTGTACTCCAGTAAAAGCATTTATTTCTAGACTATCTAATAAATAATTGTTAAAGATAAGCGATGTGTCATCAGCAAACAACAGAGCTCTGTGATCTTTTAACTCTTTTGGTAATTGGTTCACATACAACAGAAACAGTAAGGGACCCAGAATTGAGCCTTGAGGTACTCCAGCCTGGACCTCCAGTTTTTGAGATTTAATTTTTACTATTTCATTCCCATCCACCTTGGTAAGCTCAACACACTGGTTTCTACCTATGAGATATGATTCAAACCATTTTAGTTCTATACCATTCACACCTACAGTTTTTAGTATTTCAATAATATTCTATGGTTCACACAATCAAAAGCTTTGGATAAATCAAGAAATATTGCGGCTGCCTTCTCACCTGAATCTATTATATCTATTAGTCTTTCAACAAGGGATACTATTGCAGTCTTAGTAGATTTCCCTTTCTGGAACCCATGCTGTTCATCACATATGAAATTAATTTCTTCCAGGTGCATCAATAACCTATTTAAAACTACTCTTTCAAAAATTTTACTTATTACATTTAGAATACTAATGGGTCTATAATTTTCAACTCTTTCAGAATCACCGCTCTTGAAAATTGGCAAAATTTTTCCTTGTTTCAGATCATCAGGGAAAATACCCTGCTCTAGTGAAGTATTAAGGAGATGCAATAAAGGGTCCAGTAATTCATTTTCACATTCTTTTAAAATTTTGCTTGAGACCCCATCCAATCCTACTGTTTTTTTGTTATTCAAATTTTTTATTATTCTTGACAACTCATCTCTTGATAATGGATGAAATTTAAATACCTTTTCAATTGGCTCAGCATTTAATGTAGTTGTATTATAAGTATTAGTGTTCAGTGACTTTTGGAGATTATATGCAACCTGTTGATAATATTTATTGAAAAAGTTACAAATGTCTATACTATCATCCATATAATTTCCATGTTCATCGATTATCCTAGGGACATTAGTAACTGTATCTTTTGAGCTGCTCTCCTATTTCTATTAATTACCTCCCAAACAGCAGAGTTAAAATTGGTACTAGTTGTTAATATTTCAGCTGTTTTCTTACACTTAGCTTTCCTCACTTCTTTTGCATAGTTTTTCTTTAGACATTTGTATTTGACTTCACTCGGAACATCCCTCACTAATTTAAATTCCTCATAAGCTTCCCTAACAATATTTCTTTGAGTAAGAATATCTTCAGTTATCCATTCATCTACTTTGTTTATTTACTTTTTACTTTGACTTTTTTTATCGGACAGCATACACTAATGTGAAATCTTAGAGTATCAATGAATTGCTTATATTTGTAATTTAGGTTACAACTGTTATAAACACTACTCCAATTTTCTTGAAGCAGTTCCTGCTTCAAACAATTTATATTTCCTAGCTCATATTGCTGAATTTCTTTCACAAAAGTTTTTTTTCTGCTTGGATTCTGGCCCTGCAACTTAACATCTAAAATTTGATAGTTATGATCTGATAGATCTGAGCTACCTAACCTGACATTACAACCTTCTATATTTGTGAGGATATTATCAATAATTGTCTGTGAAGTTCGAGTTACTCTTGTATATTCGTGGACCTTAATTTCTAAATTATTCATATTAATAATATCTCTAATATCCTCTGTCATTTTATCCTGCCTGGCAAAATCGGTATTGAAATCTCCTACTACTATAACATTTGTGAAACGAGCGGTTGTAATTTCCAAAAGTGTATGGAGCAGCTCACAAAATTTTTGCCAGTCTCCATTTGGTGACCTATAGATACCTAACACTGCTACCTCAAATCGATCATCAATTTTTAACCTTAGTCCCGTCACCTCTAAATCCATCTCAACAGAAAATCTCTTAACAAAATCCAGTTCATAAGTTTGGGTATGTTTAGCATTGCTAGTGAATATACATACACCACCACTTCTATGAGCTATTCTACAAAATTCTGATCTCAGTGAATAGCCTGGAATCCTAACTTGATTTATTTCCTTATTTTTAAGCCATGCTCTGTGAAAATAACAATGTCAGGATCCTCCTGTTTAAGAAATACTTCTAATCTGTCAATTTTGTTGCGAAGATACTGAATATTTTGATGATAAATACTAAAAACCTTACCATCTTGTGCTACTCTATCTCTAGCATTTGTAGCTATTTCCCTTTCCCTGTTTTGAGCCAATTTACTAAAAAATCGTTATTTGTTTTTTTGACTGTTTTTAAACCAGAGGATTGCAAACGGCTTTCAATCAGCTCTGCCAATCTATTACAAAAGATTACTTTGCCAGATCGATTTAGATGCAACCCATGATTAGTGAAGTTATGTCTTTTCAGCCTTTCATTTAGAAAACAAATCCCCAGTTGTTTAGAATTCTTATTTTTTAGGCTGTTGATTGTATTATGGATTGATTTGTTTGTCGAATTGATTGCTTCATTTAATTCTGGCCTATCAAACCTATTAGGAATAGTACTTATTATTAAGTTTGTTTTTTTGCTGAGTGGCACAATTTCCTTGATTTTTTCTGTTACTTGAGGAAGATGATTCAAGTTAGGTTCATTTATATTATTTGAGCCACCCAGTACAATTAGATAGTCATTTTCATCAAAGTCTTTAGTTTGTTCCCTAGCTGACTCTACAACTGCATTAATTGATGCACTTGGCTTGAAAAAACATTGGACATCAAATTTATTTTTTAATCTTTTATCAAGGAGATCACTGCAATCACGTCCATGACTGGACGTCAGTAGCAGAACTCTCCCTTTCCTATCTTTATTTCCCTCAGCTATATTTTTGGTTGCTGTCTTCAAAACCTCACTGTACGTTTTATTTCGACCATTTTCAGAGCATTTCCCATCATTTAGGTTAGATTCTATTTTTTTGCATTTGGACGGAGGTTCTATCATACATTTAGTATTATCAAATTTAGATTTTAGTTTCTTTATTTCCTCCGACATTAGACTACATTGATTTTTTAGATTTAGTATTTCTTTTTTATGGTCTTCATCTTGTAATTTTATAATCAGTTCCAAAGATTTAATTTCTTCTACCATCCCTAACCTTTCTTCCTCAGACGTTTTTAAAGTTACTTCTAATTGGTTTTTTAAATTAGTGTGGCTACTTTGTAGTTGAGCAACTTTTTCGGCTAAAGTAGTTTGAAGAACTGGGGTTTTTGGTTTTGGCGTTTTTGAATTTTGGTTTTGGGAACGCGTAAGTACTCTCGCTATGTTTACATTTCTATTATTAACCTTCGGTGTTTTACTTGAGCTCATCTTCCTATCTAAGAAATTATATTACTTGCAATAATAATAATTGATTTATAAATGATAGGATTTTAATTTGGTTATAATTTTAGTCAAGTAAACTATCTATGTTTATTTTTAAATCTCGAAAACCTAACCTCAAACTAACCTCTAAACGGTGTTTGGCTTTTTAAAATAGAATTAAGAATTAAAATCTAAAACAAAATGATAAAACGTGATCAAGAAACAATTAATGATGTCGAATATTTTCTTTGTTTCCATCATCAATATTCTTATTTGGCCGGTTGGAACGAAGAGATTGAAACCATTTGCAAGTCTCAATCTTGAAGTAGTCATGATAAATCGATTTTATAGTTCTAGCTTGTTTCCTAATGTGTATGGAAAAACACACCAGGAATCATACAGGGTTTTCTTTGGAGGGCGCTGGAGAACACATTTTTTGTTGATGTACAACGCATCAAGATATATCGTTTCAAAGCTGAAAAAAGGTTGGAAATTCATTGATTCTTAATTTTTCTGTATTCCTTGCACAAAAAAAATTATAATAGAAAGAAATTTGGTGATTTTTTTTGGGCTTTTGCGGTTATTACTATTGGAATATGCGTTTTAGAGGGAAATTTTATTGAACAAAATTGTATAGAAAGAGTTTTAAGATATTTTTGTTCAAGAAACGGTCAAATAACTCAAATGGTCTCTCAAATACAAGTTATATAGCAAAACTCTGGAAATTTTGGCGGCCATCTTGTTTTCGAGGTGTTTGCCTGTGATTTTGACTCATCATCATCACGATCCTTATTATGCTAGACCTGACGAAGGGAATTGGGACATTTTCAACGGCTTTTACCCAAAAATGTCCACGGAGTGCTTTTTCCATGACCATAATATATTGCACCCGGACTAGAATATATATTCTTTAGTATAGCCTTATAGCCTTTTAATGGAATTCATCATTCAGTAATAGAATAGAATAGAATTTATTGTTTCCCATAAACAACAATACAATATTACAAGAAAGACCATGTAAGAATACAAAGAAATATTCCTCATTTAAACATCGCCATAATATGCAGTCATAATAATATAACCAAAAGTAATTAGCCACATTTTACAACTACTTATGCTCAAAAAAAGAAAACTAAAAATACTTCTATATTTTAATGCTTCAAATTACACTTCTGAATGTCCTTTTAATATTTATTCATACTATGTTTATTAATATTCTCTTCCATATGTATATTCATTCTTGTTCCATCTATTTGCTTCTGTATTGAAACTTTTATATTGAAAATTTATAAGTTAACGATACTCGCTGTCAGCACTCAAACTTCGGTTTTGCAGGCAGCGCCCAATTGGTTATTTTGATTGACAAAGTTATTTTTCGTGTATATTTGAAAATTAATCAATGTTTTTTCAAATTTGTATTAAGGATTATTATTTTCATTGTATTACCACCTTTATGGCGGAATAAAGTTTGATTTAATTTGATTATATTTCTTGCTGGAGGTGTTGCCCACATGGGGTCTTCACATTGGCTTGTGCGTGGGTAATGAGGCGGATGATGATAAGAGATGAATGAACCTACAGTTTTAGGTCGTTTCCGAACCACCGGAGAACGATTTCACAACTTATAAATTTATATTCAAGAGGAGTTTGCTCAAGCAGTCACCCTTCCAATGGATTAATCAATATTGTTTTAATTTTGAATTCAAACAGCTACAATAGCAAGTGTAAACAATGATCGATTTCGAAAACTATATTTTAATAGATTACGTGTTGCAAGGGAATCAATCTACTTAGCTAATGTATGGAAATATTATTTGTTTTTTATAGTTTTGAGTGTGATATTATATTAGTTAAAAAGTTAAACAAAAATACTTGATATTATCACAACCACAAATTATCTAAATTTGAATGTGTAATGAGGTATTCGCCCGAGTTACAATAAATGTTGTTATCTTGATAAATATATGGTTGGGATCAAGTTTCTCTAATGTGTAATACACATGTTTCTTTGCTTATCGCATAAAGTTTCTGGGTGGGATGTAGAAAAAAGAGGAAGGAGAAGTGTAAGAGAAGTACAATTAAAATAAGAAGGAGACGAATGTTAAACTACTATGAGGGGATAGAGGAAGTGAAATGTAGGGGATTCGAGTCGAAGGAGCAATGACGGTGGGACAAAGTTCATAACAGATGAGTAATGTCGAATCTTGCGGAAAGAGACAGGGTACAGACTTAAGTGAGTCGTTTACAGTTACTAATGAAAACAAATGCTCGCCTCCACAATCTTGGCTTTGATGTAGGAGGAGCATTTTTATGGAAACATAGGTCTACACTCCCCTTATCCTCCACAAGTTGTCAGTAGCTGCTCTTTCATTCCACCTGCTTCGTGTAAGGAACCGAGGAGAGAGAGAAAGCGAGCGAGAGGGAGTGTGAGAGAGTGTGAGAAAGAGGGAAATCGTCAGGTGAGATCGGATTAGGATTTGGCGTTGCGAGAGAGCCACGACGTTTGCTCTTTGAATTGCAAATATTAGCAAAGCTTCTTTGCACGCCTTTCTCGCTGAGTTTGCACTTTGCTATCCCCCTGCCCCCTTGCATCTTGCCCCTCATCCACAATCCACACCGCGCCCTTTTATTATGTCATATCTTATTAACTCGCTTCTACCGGGCATCCAGATGAAAAATTTCCAACACTTTTCGACTAGTGGAGCTGGGCTCATAATTCATAGCCGGCTCTTATTCGAGAAACATCATTGTTCGTCCTATGGAGCAGAAATAATACAGCCGTCTGAAGAAGATTCAGTGTCTTGAATGTTGGACTCTGATTGATCAGTTACATAGAACAGGTTTCATGATTCTCTTATTCATGTTTCATTTTTCTATTGATCGAATTATTATATAATTATATCCACTCAAAATTTATATCATCACATTTTGTAGTATTTTCTGGGAAGTGTGGGGTTTTTGGTTGGTGAAGTTCCACGTCCAATGAAAATTTCAAGTACTGGGAAGATAATAATTATTTTTTTGCATTTTGAAAGTTAATTCGATCTATATTTTCAAATGAAATCTCTGTTTGTATTTTTTTGCTTTAATTTAGTGTTGAATCAAAAGAGATACAAACATAGCCCATATTTTTCTATTCTTGTTAAGAGGCCTCTTGTGCCTTCCCTTAAATAGTCATTGATATAATAAAAGTATAAGATTAGAGTGGAACCTCGATGAAGTACATTTCAAGGGACCGCTCAAAAATGTTTTATCACGAGGTCTGTGCTGAAGTAAGGTTAATATCTAGACATTTATACGCGTTATGGACTTTTCAAGTAACTGCTGTAAAATTTACTATAACGGGGAATATACTATAACAGGGTGTGCTATATCTAGGTTCCACTAAAGTGCTTATTATAGTTTTTCACGATAGAGTAAATAAATAAGACAATTTTCCTGAGGTGGAAGGATGGTAAGGAGAAGACTTTCCACTGTTGGTCCATTCTCTCATTTCCCTAACCATCTTTAGTTTCTTTCTCCAATGTTTCCTAAGTTATCTTTTCATCCTTCTTATATTCACCACTGTTTCTCCACTACTTTTCTGCTTGTCTCCTTCCCAATGACCTCCTCTTGCTACTCATCTTTCCGGTTATCTTTGTTTTCTCCTTGATCATATTCTGTCTCCGCAACCCCTTTCTATTCAAGCAATTTCAACGCCTATTTCATCCCATTCACCCGTTTATTGCCCCCTTCACATCTCTCTCCATTCCTCCCGCTATCAACGGCACTTACGTTTTACATCCACGACTCAAGTTGAATTGTATTAGTCCTGTTGCTGGAACTGGGCTCTGTGGTTAGTCGGCCGAGACCAGAGTTGTGACCTCTATTGCTCGCTCTATACTTTCAGCATTGGTGGTGTCAGCAATGTGGCACTGCCACATTGGCGAAGCTAATATCCTTGGTACATCACTTGGAGATTTCACAAGTAGACCCAAAACTACAATCATAAACCATGGGCAATATTTCTCAACGTTTAATGCCCCACTGTTTTGTTCCGTAGAAAGAAGAGGACGCAAAATGAATAAGTAATTTATGATTAGAAGAGTCTGATTAAATAGAATAATTAAACGGTTGCAATATTTGAGGTTATTATTCAATGATAGATATTTGTAGGTTAGATTGGTTGATATTTGTTTAATCGAATTGTCGATATCACTTAAGTCGATGTATCGAAGCAGAATGACTAGTATATGGATGGGACAGATTGAAAAAGTTAATTTGCTCAACGGAGGGTTTGTCGGTCTACAAAGGCAGCCGAAGTAAGGGATCTGAGACTCTAACTTAATATGGTAGGTGGCTGTAATATAGTGAGGTGGAATTAAATTCACTTTAATAATAGAATACAGTTCAACTTGAATCTGCTGAAAATAAATCCTGTTGTCACTATGATCAGACAGAGATAGTAACTTTGGAGTGAACCTTTTCTCCAAGTGATGACCAATATATCCAGAATCCAATACTTGTGCCGTAATTTGGAAAGATATTAGACCGCATGAAACAACAGATAGAATGGCAAATCCATGCGAACCAGGTCTCTGATAAATACTATAGGTTATGTAGCGAAGTGCTGGACCAAAATAGTAAATATTTCGAGTACCGAGTTTAATTCTAACGTTGTCTATACGATCTATTACCTCTCTTTTCAACGTTGATCGGCTGATGATGCGGGATTCACTTCACCTCGGTGTAGCAGGCCGGTGGGAGTCGATTTACTATTTGATTCTGTGGGATACTCCCAAGGACAGAATTTATTACTTGATAAGAAAAACGACCACCACTTACCACCAGAAAAGATAATAGTCTAATGATAGATACTATACTCGCTACTGTCTGGCTATTGCAAAACAGGACGTGTCCTGAATGATCAATGTGTGTCGGCCGAGAAAGAACGATTTTGGAGGTATAATGAAGTAAACCCAGTTTAACAAAACGGTAATATGGATATATTCTGAGAGATAAACTGTTACAGCAAATGTGAAATAAATTAATGAACAGATTATGTGAATAAATATTTTCAATAGATACAAAATAAATATTGGTTGATAGCAGATTTGGATCTTTAATTTATAAATATTATATAGAAAGTTCGGTATTCTTCAATTAAACAAAATGAAATGGATAATAGCCCTTGGAAAGGGTCATAAACTGAACTAGTTCAACAAGAAAAAACAAGTTAATATGAAATAGTGATTCAGAAAATAGAATAAATTAATAATTGAAATTATTCTCAGGGTGTGGTTTCGCCTAAGGAAAATAGACCTTTTAGCTAAGTACAGCGTGGATAGTTAAATGTATTTAATATTATAAAAATTAATTATGATAAGTTTTGTACCCTTAAAACTATAGTCATGACTTTTCTAACTGAACGAATTTATGCGCTGTACAATTTTCGCAGATTTATGGGGATCCCCTTTTATATATTCGAACAACTTACGTAGACTTTTGTTTCCGTTTTTTGGTTTTTCGAACTATATTCGGCCGTAGAATATATCGTTCCGGCTGGGTCCTTCCACGTGGCGAAAAATGTTGAACAGACTTCACTGATATAATTTCGGGGTTTATATAAATGAAATTTAAAATCTTAATATCACAATTATTATAGGAACTTTGGAACAACTTTTTAAAAAACAGAAAAACGAAGATTAAGTTACATGAAACAGAAATTAAAGCTTTTAAACAATTAGGTACGTGGACTAGGTCTGCATCCTACCGATGATCCTTGCAAAATGGCCTCGAGTCTTCTTCTTCTAATTTTCACTTCAATTTCTCCTCCAAATTTTATCTTGCCAAATTTACATATTAATTCGGGATTGGTCCGATTCTGTGACGTAACCAATACGCCGAATGGGTGGTGTCACTGTGTCCAACTTTAAAGCTTTAAAAATATGGTGAAATTCCTGGTTTGAAGTTGTTCCAAATTATCATATAGTTTTTTTTTTATAATTATAATAATACATAAATAATAGAATTCGTCTATGATGATATACTTTTAAATTGGTTTCAATGAACAGCTAATGATTATAGAACATAGACATGCTAGTATAAGATACAGTAGACAAGGATATATATGTTTATAACAATAACGAATAACATAATAAATAAATATTTCTTTCTATTTGTTTTGTTTATATTGTTTTTTATACGCTAGAATATCGACCCTCAAATGTCATATATGGCTAAGCTAATTTGTTCATATATTTTTAACAAGTATATTTTTCTTTGATCGATGTTTAGTTGAACTGCCTTCTCAATTTGCTACTTGTTAATGAGCTAGCCTTGGTTTGCTTCGGGGTTATGTTTTCATTTCGAAACTAACCTTCAAATATAACTTTACTGTTCTAATCCATCGGCATATAAACATGTATGGTTTTTTCCATTGACTAATTTTTTTGGAAGGCAAACAATTACAGATTTATTTATTTCTTGCCTGGTAAGTTAGATAACAATCGTCTATCGACCTCAGATAAGATTATATGTTTCTACGGTGATAGAAGCTATTCCGTTCTTGTACTAGCCAATGAACAAATTTATTTTGTATTTTGAGGGCTGTACGATCATTGGTACATCACAATATATATTGGAGTTGTTTGTCATTATTCAATCCAAGTCCTTCCTATCTATTCACCATAATCTTACTGTTCGAGGAAAACATTCGAGGAGAACATTCGAGGAAAAGCCATGGAAGTTTTAATTTATTGAACGTTTTGGATTATTAAAATAGGAAAAGCTGTGCCATTCCTAAAGACCAATAATTGTACAGTATATAATAAATAAGTATTCTTTTTCACTGGAATATGAATTATATATATATATTATATATATATATATATATATATATATATATATATATATATATATATATATATAGCACATAACAGAAGACACTTTAAAGTTTGTAATATAAATTACAACAGGAGACACGATATAAATAGATTGAAAACACTTAAAAACTTACATTAGAAATGGGGAAATTTTCGGAGACTGTGTCTCCTTTCTCAACCGAGAAGACTCTGTATATACAGAGAATAATATTCTTTGATGATTCAATGTCTCCATATATATATATATATATATATATATATATATATTGGAGTTGTTTGTCATTATTCAATCCAAGTCCTTCCCATTTCCCTATTTCTGTTCAGAATTTTTCAATCTTCCTCGCGAACAGAACATTCAAGAAAAATCCATGGAAGTTTTAATTGATTGAACGTTTTGGAGTGTGAATTTTAAAAATGTAATACCTTACTTGAATTTTGAAAGGTGTATGAATTTTTCCATATATATATATATATTATATATATATATATTATATCCATACTAGTAGTTCTCTGAACAGTAGACCTCGCGCAGCTATAAACCAAAGCCTCTTCTTATATTGTCCATCAGAGTAAATCCTGTCTGTATGTCGTGTCGGCGAGATATCGGTATGAAATGGTTATTGGATGTTGATTTTGGTGTATCGAAAATTCTAACATCAAAAGCTAATCACCTTCAAGACATATTGGCAACAGGTCAGCCCGAATTGAAAGCTGAGAAAGGTCGAGAGAGAATACTATACTAGTAATTAATTGAATGCGTCATTGCATGCAATTGGTAGTGCATAAAATTGCATGCAATGACGCATGCAGTTAATAGTCCACACGATAGCTGATCTTTCACCAAATTACAATGATATATGATTGAATGCGTCATTGCGTGCAATTAATAATCCACTCGGCATCTGATTTAAGATGAATAATTCAATAGTCTGATTTTTACGGTAATATTGACGTTCGAAGGAGACTCCTTCTCCTTTTGTACTAGTAGTTCTGTGAACAGTACACCTCGCGCTCATTAAGTTGCATTGACCTGTTGTCATGTTTTCTCAAAAATTAATAAATAATTTATCAATTTAAAATGTCTAGAAAAAATCCTAAATGAACATAGAGCTTTCTGTCCTATCGTGCCGTGACGTGTCGTCCCGGAATGTGAGTGTGAGCGCTGTTATCAGGTCTGGCTGCCGTCGATACGCCAATCCAATCAACCCATCAGGGAACATTCTGTGTTGTCGTGTTGGCGAAAAATCGGTGTGTTGAAATTAACAAAATAAACTATCATAATGCAGATTTCCTACAAACTTCATTTCTCATTTTCCATAATTTTAGAAATCAATTTCTTTTCAATAATATCTGTTGCAATTTTAATCATCAGATTAATAAAGAAAAATGTGAAAAAAATGTTTTCTATCAATAACTCCAAACTCCAAACTAGAATCGTGGCCTCAGCTTATGGAAGGACAAAGTTAGTAGACAACTGTCTACTAACGTTGATGGAAAGATAAATTTTCAAAATGTTCAATGTCTTTGAACGGGTAGTATTATAGTCCATTAGACAGCTGATTTATGATGAATTATTCTATAGTCTGTTTTTTACGATAATATTGGTTGTTTGAAGGAAACTCCATTTCCTTTTGTGTTATCCTTAAAATGCAAAATTATAAAAAAACCTTATGTATACGTCGACGCGAAATTCAAAAAGGAACATACCTGTCAAATTTCATGAAAATCTATTGCTGCGTTTCGCTGTAAATGCGCAACATATAGACATATAAACATTCAAACATTTGAACATTAAAACATGAAAAGAAATTGCAAAACCGTCGACTTGAATCAGGCCTCACTTCGCTCGTTCAATTATCCTTAAAATGAATAATTCCAAAAAACCTTATACGTCGACGCGAAATTCATAAAGGAACATACCTGTCAAATTTAATGAAAATCTATTGCCGCGGCCGCTGTAAATGCGGAACATACATATGAACATGAAAACATATAGAAATGAATATAATCATAAGGAGAAATGCAAAACCGCCGACCTGAATCTTAGACCTCACTTCGCTCGGTTGACGCATAGATTGGAGAATATGATCACATATTATCCCCCACCCACAAGTTCAATGACACTGCTGATAATTTAAATACTTCTGACCTTTCTTGGGACCCCCCCCCCGCCACAAAGAATTGGAGAACCAAATAATCCCCCTGCCTGAGAGTTCAATCTGCGTCTTTGCCCTCCCCTCACCATCTGGGGACTACTGTATTATGAGTATGTCAGGTATTATCTATGGTCGTAGATCCAATTTTCGTCCATCCTTGTCCATTCGTCCTTGCGAAAATCCGTTGTTCATTGTCCAATTATTTACCTGTTCAAATGAAATTCGACATTCATCTTATCTACCATGGAAAGTTTTATACTAATGGAAAAACCTTGGAATACCACTTTAAATGTTCTATTCATATTACTCAGCTAGAATATAAATGTTGAAAGACAAGAAAACTCTTGCTACTTTCCATTGGGTTTTTTGTTTTGAGAAATGAGTAAGTAAAAGGATCACGAGATGTTGAGAGTGAGAACTATTGTTGAAGAGAATCTGTTGACATTTTTGAGCAGTCAGTATCGATAAAAAAGAGAGAAGAGAGTCCTGGTTCCATCAACTAATTGAATGGCTTGCTGTTGAAGGAGCAAGAATAATTTATTAGCTCATTTCTTGAACTACCCTTCCATTAAGTTGAGTGCAAATGAATTGGATCTGTGAGAATTGCTCTGATTCATATTCACGCGCTAACGACTAATGAAAGTTGAGACTTGTGATTCGGCTCGGACTTTTCATATTCAAAAAACCGTGTGATTAACTCATTATCTTCACAAAGGCGTTCTCTTCCTCAGCTACTCAATTACCTCTGTGAATGAAACTGCTGAATTTCCATCGAGATCACTTGATTCACTTTCGAGTTGTATTTTGTAGAATTATGATTGAATGTTTCTTCATACAATGAAGGTTTAATTCATTCAACACTGTAAGCGATCTTCGATCATGTTTCCAGATACAGAAGAATTGTAATGCATGATATTGAATCGATTCATTGAATTTTGTGATAGCTTGTAGCAATAAATATTGTTACAATTATGAGTGATGAGAATTATGCAAATTAGCCTGAGAAGTTAGCCTGTTATAAAAATGGATTTTGCTGTTCTGCTTTTCTGTGTTGTGTTGTGTTGACTCTGTAAGTGTGTGCGTAGAAGCTAGGATCCTAGGAATAACATCAATTTTCCTGGAGCAACAGTTTAGTTCATAAACCTTGCTTTTTGCGTTGTGTAGTGTCGACTCTATAGGTGTGTGTGTAGAAGTTGTGGGAAGATCAACGATTTTCCTAGAATATAAGTCTGGTTCACAACCTTATAAGGCAAGGAATTTATAGTTGCCTAGGAAAAATAGCTGTCACTTGGTGGGAGAATGTATCTTAAATTGTAGTTGTAACGTCCCTTTCTATTGGTGGAAATTTTTCTAGAGAATAGTAACTGCCAATCACAGTTGGTGTTGGTTAGGTCTATTTAGTATGGCCGATCTCACAGCTGTCCACCTCAAGACGAGAAAAGCGAAGTGGCTTCACTCGGCGTCTGTCCTCCGACATAAGCAGTACTAAATAATGTAGTCTGATCAGAACTTGGTGTTAACCATGGCTTCCATGCCAGCTTTAGGATTTTTAGTGTTTGGCTCTGGAACCTTTTGTTCCAGCAGCATTTTTGAGTTTTTTCGCCTCAGTAGTTGCTTTAATTAAGAAGAGAGAGAGAGAGTATCAAATTGTAACCTCACAATGGAGATTTTTCTCCTATAACCGCTACTAAAGGTACGTCATAGATTTATAATATAATTAAGGAAATTATCTTCAATGAAAACTTCCATCAAAGTATTTATTGTAATGTACCGTAATTAAAGTGTAAAAATTGAGAATAGTCCTTTTGATTTGAATGGAAGATGGAAATGGTAATTCAAACTGAAAAATGTTGTAAGAAAATGAACGGTATATGTTTTGTAGAAATATAGAGTGCCTATTAGAAGGAATTAAGATATTTTTGGCTTGTATTATTTCTGAAGAGAAAGCTATTATTATTTATAAAAATAGATCTGTCAATTTGTGAGATTTTCAGAGACTGTATTTTATGATTAATTCTATTAGTAATTTTATCATCTTTATTTGTCATATTTGAAATCATTTCAATGATTTTGATTAGGGAGAAATCACCTAAATATCATATAATTTTTCAAGAGAATCTTTTTGATATTAAACAACTATACTCGAAAGTTGATATGGAAAGTTGTTCAATCAACTTGTGAATTATGTACTATGTAGGCCTATTATGGAATACTATGTACTCATCGCTTTGTGTATAGGGCGTAACCCTTATTACAAATAAATTCTATTCTTTTAAATCAAGAGATTGAAGTAGGTAATGCCTTGATTTTATTATATAACTGAAGTTAAGTTAATTGTATTATCCTAGTTTATTTTTTTTATTCTAACAGCGGTGTAAGTACGGGAACATCAAGTATGGGATCAACGTACGAATCTATCATTTCATGGGTTCATGAACGTGTGTCTTTAAGCCGCTGAGACGCCTCTGAATCGATGGCCGTCCTAGAAACTTGGGGTATGCTGTCTCCTGTCCATCTGGACGTGTAGAGCTCGATCACCGAGCCTAGATTCAATTTGAAGAAACAGCTATGAGGTAACAACTTTTTCCAAATTAAACGAACGTCCCAGGAACTCCGGATGTGACAAAATGGGTTTTAGTGACAACAGACTTTCAATCAATTAAAACGTGCGGAATTAGACTTTTGTTAAATCATAATTTTGAGATATTATTGGGGATAGATAGATTATTAATTTTATTAATTTGGTTTGAGTAATAGATTTTCGGTTGTATCTTTACATTGAAAAGTGAGGCCATATTTTCTCTGTAAGGATCCAGCTGGGAATTTCAGTTTTCTTTAAATTTATAAATAATTATAATCTTCTAAACTACTAAAAGTTGAATGAGTACATGAATTTTTAAAGGTCCCTTATTGATTAAATTAATGTTTTAAAATAATTCTCATCTTAAAGTTGTAAAGGATCAAATGAAGTTTCAAGGACCCTAACCTTTCCTAAATTTGTTTTGATGACATATATTTTTGAATAGTTTTTTTTAAGGTAGTATACCATGATGTGATACTTGAGGAATGTTTGTCCTTGCAGCGTTCATGATATAAAGATACTAAATAGTTATTATTGGGGGGCATCATTAATATTTGATAATGTTTTGATAGTGTTTTAAAGTTTCCAAGTGTGTTCAAAATTTAATGTTCTAAGAATTTTATGAATTTTATGTGGATCTTTTCTTAAAATATTTATTGTTATTTATGATTAACTTCTGAGACATATCTATGATAATTTTCAATAATTGCTCTTTTGAAATTAGAGTCCTTTAAGCTTTTATGATTCAATCTAAAACGTTTTCTATGTAGAGCATACGGAGTAGGTTATTACCGTATTATATTTTTCAGAGATAACCTTTAACTTTAGTAATTTTGTTTTCGGTTTTCATAATGTAACTTCCTTTGTTTTATTATTTGTTGAATTTAACTGTAAGAGGTGACAATATAATTGATACCTTCTCTCTATTTCGTTGTCTCTCTTGTCATTTCTGGTTTCCCGTTCTCTAGCACTAGGTATGTTTATCAAGCATCCCTTTTATTAAGTTATATTGTGTGTGCTTCTAAATTCTAAATTCAAAATTAACTTTCTAAATTCAAAGCACGGCACAAGCTCAAAATAGCTCTGCATTAACCATTGAACTGGAATAAATGAGATGGGATCATTGAAATATGAAAATCCTTGAGTGGATTGAAATATACCAAATGTATTGAATTTTCTTCCTGAAACCTTTAATTTGATCCTCGATTGAGCCCCAACAAAAAAAAATGAATACAATAATTTCCAAGAATCGAACAAACTGCTGATGTCACAGCTGTGGTGTCAACAGCCTGCACTTGGACCGAAACAAACAGACCGAAAAATTAGTTCGATAACAATTTTCTGCCGATTGATGCCAAGGCCAATACAAAAGGCAATCAATGTTTCTCCTAAATAGCACTGGGACCAGGGTGCTCTGAATGCGGTGACTCATCTTCTACAGCGGTTCCCAACTGATGTTCCGCGGACCCCTGGGGGTCTGCGGGGCATGTTGTGGGTGTCCGTGACACATAAACCGAAAATTTAGGGGAAGTACGATATAATTGAAATTGAATAGGCTTAATAGAGAAGAGATTTTTGAACTTCAAAGTTCTAAAACCACGAAAATAGTTCTTACTGTATTTGAATATGTATTATAACAGTGAACTAGTGAATACTGCATTATTTTGAAAAATTACTCGCTCATTTTCAACAAACCATGATTTGGAAACATAAAATTTTACGATCAGTCTCCTTATCTGATTGTTTTAATCAGAAAAAAGCAGAACATTTATCCAGCTTAGCGATCAGTTTTAGAGAATATTTTTCTGAAACTGATCCAGATTATAAGGGTTAAAGATCTCTTCTGCTGTCAAGATATAGGTGAGATTCGCGGGCTCACGGAAAACGAACAAGATCAACTTGTGGATTTATCCACCTGTAGTGAAATAAAATATTATGCACCTAGGGCCGAAAATGAGACTTTCCCGGCTCGAAATCGCTTTCAAGTCCGAGGCCGTAGGCCGAGGACTGGAAAAGATTGAGAGCTGTAAACACATTTTTGCCCGTGGTGCGAACGCCATTTTTCGCCAGAAAAAAAAAACAATACAGAATATATATATGAAAATAATTATTGTTTATTAGGCACAAAACTGGAAGCAAAACTGAAAGGTCATAGCTGTAGCAAATCTGATGTACGGTAATCTGAATATCAGGAAATTGTACAAGTAGGCCTATCTTTATTTTTTTCATTTTTCAGTGGATACAATTACAATAAAAAAATCTGGTGTGGCGCACTCACACAACTTTCCTTGCCGTTATAGAAATTGATCCCGTGACGCTAGTGTTCCCGCACATCTCAAGTCTACTATTCAAAGATTTCAGCCAGCTGGTGACAGGGCAATAACAGCGGAGACACACGAGGTCTGCTATCTCTTCATAGTGAATAGTTTAATAGTATCAACAGTTGCCAACAGTTTGCAATAGAATAATCACATTTTCTCGAATTCCGAGCTTATTTTCAATTTTAGGTGAAAATGTTACTGAACATTAATTGTAGAGATTCTCATGCTCAATCTTTCCCACTCGAAAGTTTTTATTTAAATTGTATCTGAAGCCTGTTAATTGAGAATCTGAAATCAAACTTTGCATTGATGGGAGCTCCAGAAATTTCTACAGATATGGGACTTGTGGTAGTTGATAGAGCTTATCTATGACTATTTTAGGTATAACTTCAATCAAAATCGTTGGTGCCGTTTTAGAGAAAATCGCGAAAAACCCTGTTTTTTACAACATTTTCGCCATTTCAGCCGCCATCTTGAATCGCATTAGATCGAAATTGTTCGTGTCGGATCCTTATATTGTAAGGACCTTACGTTCAAAATGTCAAGTCATTCCGTTAATTGGGAGATGAGATATTGTGTACACACACACACACACACACACACACACACACACACACACACACACACACACACAAATACCCAAAAACCACAATTCAGCAATTGGGGTACCTTAATTTTTATTCGAAAGCAATACTTACCTATGGTAATAGGGCAAGGAAGGTAAAAAATCATATAAATATGATCGGGACAGAACAACAGGCATGGCTCAAAACTATTATGTTCCCAAATTTTGATAATGCATATCATGTCCGGTAAAATAGGTTGTTTTTAATAGTTTTTCAAGTAGTTCCAAAATTATTCACCAGGTTTAGTGGTAAACGCAGTACTTCAGCTGGGTTTGGCTTTGGGTACATTTCAATTTATCTGAATAACCTAGAAGATTATGTTCCATTTAAGTCGTTTATTTGTTTCATTTGATTATGTTCCAATGTGGGAGGTTTAGTTCATACTTTTTTATTCTTTCAATTGGCAATAAGATGATATTATTAAGAATGTTTCAATTCTTGAATAATGAACACAAAATGTCAGCTGTTTTAGCGCACTTGAAATTTGGACAATCTGGATGTCAACAATGCTTGTTATCGTCATCTGCTGAAGTTGAGGTAAGAAGTCCTATCCTACTCTGAAAATCGAATCTAAATAGTTTATAATATCTTATTTGTATTTCATCCATCCAAATAAAATTATAGTATCTTATTGCAAAATACTTTATTCAACTTCTAGAAGCATGAACTGATTCCGTTTCATAATAAATTATTCGTAAAAACGTTCACCAATGGAATTGCCCAAGTAGTTCCAAAGTTATCCATCAGGTTTTGTAGCAAACGCAGTACTATGAGGTTAGAGGTCGGTTTCTATTACATTCTGAAAATTGAATTTTAATTGTTCATAATATCTTATTTGCATCTCATTCATCCAAATAAAATGATAGTATTTTATTGCAAAATACTTTATTCAATTTCTAGAAGCATGAACTGATTCCGATTCATAAACCATTTTGTAAATACGTTCACATCAAATTAGAATCAGCTGACTCCAAGGTTATTTTACAGTCCTAAGGCCGTAAAACTTTTACCGGCCTTGTCAGAAAACCAAAGACCTTAAAGAGATATAGACCCACAATGCCTATGCCTTCCCAATGATAGCTCTTACTTGAAATTGAAGGCCGCCATTGAGGTATTTTAGCACGAGATATTATATCTATATAATTATATTTGTAATACAATAGATCACAAAGGCAGTGGTGGCATTGGTATGTAATAATCTTATGGGTTGCCCCCTCAATGGCGGATTTCAATTCCAAGTACGACACTAGCGCTGCATGTGAGTCTATGCATCTTTGGTCTTTGCAGAAAACAATAATTTTCGGCCTCCATATGACGCACGAAAACCAGCTCAATACATCCAAGTGGGGCGAGAAACCAATTTGATAGCAACTCGATTTTGGTAGACTTTTGGGTGGGTAACAGCGCGAAAGAACTATGAAGAGCCTGAAGAAAATACATTGAGGTTAATCCTTCCCTTTGCAACGACTTACCGTTGTGTACAAGCATTTTTATCAATGTGTTTTATGAAAAACAAGTTTAGAAATCGACTCGACACACGTCAGATTTTAGAGTGAATGTGTCAAGTATGGAACTTGAAGAAAAAATTCAACTTATCTCATTGAACAAATAGAGATAATTAATAGGAAAAGTGGACCTAGTCTTCATTTCCGCAACTTATTTGTGCCTAAGTACCGTACAAGGATCGTACCAAGTTACTGAAACAATTTCCATACTGATTTTACAATAACAATAATTTTACAGTAATAATAACACGAAAATTATTATGATAAATGCACACAAAAAATTAATCTCAAGTTTTGCTAATATTATTCCAACGTACCGTAATTGGAAATTACCGTAATAATCAAAGATTAGAAAGCTACCTACAATTTTCTTGAAATGTCATCTTCTTCTCGTTATCGAATTGAATTATGAACTTCTATGAATTTTCAACAGAGTCTGAAGCAATCGAGAATAATATTTAACTGGCTCTTCCTGTTAACACTATGAAGTTTAAATATTCTGATAACCTATTCAAAAGATGATAGATACAAGGCATCTTCTATATAATAAGAGAGAGTAGGGTTGTGTTTGTTTGATCGTATGTTCGCATCAAAACATGTCAACTGTGGATTGCATACCGGAAAAACGGGAATGATTTAGATCTCCAAATTTTGAACATAGATTCTAAAAATATCAATCTCGTGCACCTGGAAGCCCAAATTTCAATTCTCCTTCTAGATTTCTCAGAATTAATGTTCATACTTCATCAATGGTACATACAAAAGGAACATCTGTTTCTATTATTGCTTTCTACCTGATACCACTTAACCTTAATAATATTGTAAAGTTTCTTTCTATAATATCAACTTTTACTCATATTATTTTTTAATTTGTATTTTTCTTAAATTGAGTTTAATATAATATCAACTTTCATAATTTAGTTATCGATTTCAAATTCAGCAAATTAGGCCAGGCCCTCACAAACACAGGCTTAAGCCTACATGTGAGTCTCTCATAACGTAAGGGTATATATAAATGTACTGTAACTGTACTGTATTGTTTGTAAATTGTGAGAGTAAATCAATTTGATTTGATTTCACTGTTCTGATAATATTGATAAATATTTTTAATAATAATGATAATATTTTTATTTCAAATATAATAATAATAATAATAGTATTGTTTTGATGATTAATAAATATTTCCATTTTCACAAACTCTGTATAATAATATGGTGAATGTGAACAGCTGCATCAAATTTATATCAAAATCATCTGCGTCGCTTACGTAACTACATGCCTAGAACCTTAGACCATTTATAGAATAGACAAGCTGGGAAGCCTAGCCTCTGAAGCCATCATCTAACTGCCAAATCCGCCCACCTTGACGTCACAACCAAGCTAACAACAATGCATTGAATAACAACAATGTAAGTTAAACACCACAAACACCTACACAACAAACTTTTGTGACACACTTTTTTCGAATAAAGACTTGCTATTTCATTTTTTCCAATTCAAATTCTAACCTACATCATAAATTTCAAAGATAGAAATCATTGAATTATATTAATATTTTTAGTTATTGGTTAACCAATTTGTAGGTTTCTTGTTTCAAGATAGCTTATTCAAATTCAAACTTACTTCTTTTACAAAAGTATTAAGTTTAGCAGAGTCATGGTTTATAAATGAGAATTATCATGTTATTGAACAACAATAAATTATAAAAACATTGTTGATAAACTAAATTAGTTTTTTTTAACAAATTTAAGCATCTAAGTATGATGTATTTACTGGTGCGCTCAATTCTATTCTGGAGTTTAAGACTATATCCATTATTATTATTTCAAAACTTTCAAGTAAAAAAGTGTTGATTTTGAATCGTGTAGGATAAATATTACACATGACACGGATAGATTAGAAACAATTAAAAACTCACATTAAAAAGAGAGTTTTCGGGAGCTGGGCCCCCTTTGTCAATCAAACAGGAAGTCTTCACATCTCCCGGAAATTCCGGGGCCCAGCTCCCGAAAATAATCTCGTTTAAATGTGAGTTTTTAAGTGTTTTTAATCTATCCTTGTCATGTGTATCATGTGTAGATTTTTGAATATACATATAATTTTTTGTGACTCCTGTAAGAACAATAGTACCAGTGTCTTACCAACTCTTCTAGGAGCTCAAACAATTCTCTGCTTTCGCTGGCTGCAAATGTCGGCCGCTTCAACAGTTCACAGTTTTTTTGACTGATTTGGTGGACTCCACAGATATAGATGCAGTGGGGGTAGACAGATTTGGTGGACTCCACAGATATAGATGCAGTAGAGGTAGACAGATATAAGGGCTCTGACTATCGTACTAGACAATGCGGTATTGCCACCAATGCCAATCGCCACCATTCACCAAAGTGGTCAGCAATGAAAAATGATACCGAGCGTTGTAGTTATTATACCTAAAATTGTAGTTATTCAACTAAGATCAGAAAGGATTCAAATAACATTGATATTCCAATAGGAATGTAACATTGCAATCTACAGTGTGTTCGATGGCTTGGCAATGTCTAGCTTCAAGGGAAAGCATTATTATCGTGCTTCTCGATGTTTTTAATATGCATGCTCAGAATACATCTGATGCCATTGATACATTGTTCAATACATTTCCCGACTCGTCCCCTGAATCATATAGATAACAAATGTCATGGATTCGAAATGGAATTCATAATATCAAAATTCAATATCAACCCAATCAGAAGATTGTTCGTGGAATACTATCATTGCAAACAATCCTTCATTACGAATCCGACAAGTTGGTGAACCCTTCACCAATATTATCCTTCACATCTCGCATCGAGCAGATTAGTGAGAATGACATTGGAGCAGAACTGAACAAATAACCTATTAAGTTCGAAAACGAAATGGAATGTGTTTTGGCCGGCATAACTAATCTGCAAACATGAGCGGCTTTTCACCACGTTGTGAGAGGGAAGTCAGAAAATAAGGGTTACTAGTCGCCAGTTGAGAGCGAGAGAAAGAAAGATGAATAGGAAGAGAAAATTGATGTTGAGAGAGGTAGAGAGAGTAGAGAGGAAATAGGACGGCCATTGTGAACTACAGCTAGAGCTACAAACTTTGTGACACACAAACTGAATTAAAAGTTTGATCACGTTACAATCTCAATTAGATTTAATGTGGAAATGGCCTTTCCTCTTGCCACTCCGGTGTGGAGCTTGAGTCTCCAAGTCATTAAATCGCCGGAATGAAATTGATAATATAGGAAAACAGAGAACGTCCTGGCGCCAATTGGGTGGTGAGAGTTGGAGAGGGTGGTCCAAAGTATTTGAATGTACAATATTGTCCGGCCTGGGCTACCTGGAAAGTTCCAGAATCCAATATACAATATAATTGTAGATGATTTAAATCTAGGTGTAGAAAAGTTCCAATCCATCTATTATTATGTCTTTTACCTATCCAATTCAACTGATTCATCTTAATTTTTTCAATACTAATTATAAATTGAATCAGTTACGATTATTGATCTAACATTATCATGGCAAATTTTTATCATCATAACATTCTTGCCAAGAGATTAATCGAATATGGAAAATGGCTCTATTCCTATAGCGCGACTTCCATCTAATTATTAACTTTTATCGATTTATTGTATATTAGCAGTAAACGCGTGCTTTGCACTGGAAAGAATTCTGTGATGTAGAATGTTACCTATGTCCCGGAAACATAGAAACATTCTTGCATTTTCATATTATACCTAGTTCACTTTGAACAACTCCACCCATATTAGGTTAATACAACTGAGTCAAACAATATCTCCCTATCAGAATTCTACCAATGTAGTTCAGCATGAATGTGGAATGCTTTTTTCACATAAAATATTTTTTATCGAGTGAATCATTTCAAAGAGATAACAATAAGTGAACTGAAAACTCTAATTTTTACAATTTTACAAATTGGAATATTCCATATGCTTAATAATACCTTAATTTTCGTTGAGTTTAGCAATACCGCTATCAAAGCTAAAATTAGACTATTCATGTAACAAACTTTCCCACTGAGGACGATAACTGAAAAAGTGGAGGATTCTCTGAAGATGCTCTTAATGACTTGTCTCCTTCTCTGAGATGCTAGCAGCAGATACTTGAAGCGAGTTGGTCTCTATGAAAGAGTCAGAAATGCAGATTGTCTTAATTCGGATTATGCTGATTATCTTGTTTTACTTGCAGATTCAATGTCAGATGCCTGGACTGAATTGAAATTCTCTGCTCGTGATATCTGCGTTCCTGTCTTTCTGTTGAAAGAATAAGAATGTCCACTAGCAACTCGAACCTACAATTTTGCTTTATTTTTGTCACAATTTCAAATCCTAGGAAAGTGATACTATTAACCAATATAATTTGAGGTATATTAAATTATAGGACCACCACCATTGAAAATGATACTCTAATATAACCCTGAGGTGTGGCACACCCCAACTTATTTCTTATCATTAATCCCATAAATTTCGAAAATTCTACCTACTGATCCTTTGTTATATTTTGATGATCTGATACCATTTCTAGTGACACAAAAACATTATTGTGTAAGTTTTTACTCTAGTCTCCTCCAATCATTGCTGAAATGTATTAGTTTGGGAACCAATTTGCAATTTTCATAATTGGTAGACCATCTTCTACCTACATTAGTAATCCCATTTGGTACACATGCGGAAGAGATAGTTCCAACAAAAACTACCTGAATGATGGAGTGTACTAGCACTTGCCCTGCTTGAAGGGTCTTCCAGAAGGACTTTTTTACACGGGTCTTCGTACTTGCTGGCAGGACACAATTCTCTAACGGAAAAATTTCTGAATATTCCCTCCAGCAGGACGGGAACCTTCTGGGAGTACTTGGACATGAGTGCCTGGGCCTGCCTGCGCCCGACCACTTTGTTTTGGCCAGCAGCAAAACAAAAAAGAGAAAATAATTTTAATAAATGAGGAGCATAATAATAGGGTGATGAAAGTTTAAAATAGTTAAGAAAGTATCAACTGAAAATATATTTCTGAGAGAACAAAAAATTAAATCTTTGTAATATTGATTTTTGTGTATCTATTTTATTTTTGAAATGTTCAAGAAAGTGAAGCAACTCAAAAAATAATTAATATTCATTTATCATTCATTGAAAATTGCAAAATAATTTATGATATGAGTAAAAGGATAAGTGATGCAGAAATATATGGGAATTGAATTGAGAAACTTTCCACAGTACAAATCGCTATTAATATATTGATATATTCATATACAGAGTGTCTCATCAGTTAAAAGTGCCAAATTTCTCAGACTGGTTTCTGACAGCAAGTAGTGTAAAAAGTTCCACTGGACTCCCAGAAATAATTAATCATTCAGTATTTAAAATTGATGATTAAGTATCTATTCACTCCCATTATTGTGAAAAAATGAAATTTCGAAAACATTTTGCCGATTATCTCAATATTCATCGAAGCTACAAACTTTTACTTGGTTCCATTTCATTTCTCGGCTGATTTCACATGGGATACCATTATTTGAGTAGACGCGATCACGCCTTTCTTAGATCGTCATTTATTGACCAGACAAAGCTACTGAATTCAACTTTTTGGCGCTGAAACTTGAAATTTTCCTCTGTGTAATGGTGCAAAGAACGGTCCCGAGAGCAGTACGCAAGATTTACTATGAATTTGTGGAGAACGTTCTAATGGTAGGACATTTTGTCCTTCCAGTAGGCCGGTGTACACTCAATCATTAAAATAAAATCTCTAAAGAAAAATCGTATGAACACAAATCCAATAAAAATTCGACTAAGTCATTGTCAATATTGTAGAACCTTTCCATAATTGGATCAAAACACAACTGAAAAGTTGTAAAGTCAACTTGAAAAATGTGACCGGTATGGTCACGAAACCAAGGTCGTGTACCGAATAAAACTGTGTAGAATTTGACAACATAAGTGTGCTCCTATATTCAATTGAAAATCCAATTCTTGATAGCACTGAACGTTTATTTATTTATTTATAACAGTGTGACTTGCCACACCCTATGAAGACAGTTTTTTCCGATTAAATAGTAGCACACTGTCAGCCAGAACTCAGAACCAGTGGTGGAAATACAACAGAGTGATGCAAATTCAATTAACATGGGTATGTTATACCCCAATCTAGCTTCGACGGCAAGAAAAGTCAAATAAAAATTGTTGGGTTGCGGTGTACCGAGGAACACATATTCAAAGCACATTATATTCAAAGAATGAAGAATTTATTCAAAATTGTCAAGACCATCAATCTGTTGAAACTTTTATAGGTTTCAAAAAGTTTGAGGAATTGTTGATATGATTTCAAATTACCAGGGTACTTTTTTCCATTAAATAATTTGGAAGTATTCATATGACATTATAATAATTATTGGTTCAATTGTCGTTTTAACCCAATCCATCATCATGAAACTACTGTGAATCCATATAATAATATTGGCTTGTACACTCTTATAAGTGATCTGTAAATTGAGCGGATTGAAAACTGTGTTCATTGTAGTGTTTAATGGATGGAGGCAGTGCATTATCTGTATGAATCCATCACATGGTTGGCATTTTCTCTCATGCAATATTCAGTGTGTGCTGGGCGGGCGGGCGGCTGCCTGCTATGCCGGCTTGTATGACGAGGAATAAATCTTCACCCGTGTCACAAAGCATCACCACAAAATACGAGACAACGTCGCTTTCTGATAAAGCTGGATCAATGTTTCCAACCTGCTCATATCAGCCGAGTTGAGTTGACTTGCATGCTTCTTTGCGGAGAGTGGAGACAGAAGGATGAGTGGATATAGTAAAAGAAGGAAGAGGAAGGATAAGTGAAATTGGAAAGAGGAAGGAGAGGGGGAAGAAGATAAAGAAATAGGAAAAGTGAAAGTTTGATAAGGGTGATAAAGAACAATGAATGAGGAGTGAACGAGGCAGTGAAGAAAATAAGTGAGTGGGAAAATATAAAAGAATTGAAGAATGTTGAAAATAATATAAAAAAATGAATGAGGGAGAGACAGAAGAAGATTAAGGAAACTTAAGGGTACGAACAGTACGATCAAGTTGATATGTAGATTTCAGTTCGCTATCGACCTTCTATATCTTCATTTATATTTATTCTTATCAATGAATCCAAATGTTTCTATCGTTTCCAGCTGTGTAGTGGCATCGACCGCGACTTACTTGTTCTGTTCGCACCTCTACTGCGGCCGCTCGCATTCCCACCAACGCTGCTATTATTTGCTGTCTCAGCGTCTAGTCCGATTCATCCAAGCAACCAGCCTGCACTGCGGAGCTAGGTTAAGGGTAGTATGGGGGATGAGAGTGAAAGGTGTCACTTGTATTGATCAGAGGAAAAGGAGGAAATAGGAGAATGATCGAATGGAGAAATGGTAGAAGTAGACTAAACAAAAATTGAAAGGGAGAAAAATTTGCAAATGGCATTGGAAGGAAAGTAATGTTGGGGAAGCAGATGAATAGAGGACTAGAAGAGAGGGCGAAAACGAAATAAGCAGAGAAGTAAGTTAAACAGACGCAATGCAGTTAGAAAACCATCCCCAACCATTTGGGGAAAACCATCTGATCGTTTGATAGAAACGACAAGAAATATTGTTTTCTGATAAATTCTTTGAAGTGGATTCACATATTGTGAGAATTTCCTTAACACCTTCAAATGGATTTGCTTTCTGAAACTCACTTGGCTGACCTGTGTGATATGGCATGATGAATTCTATCTCGAGAATGAAGTATCATGATATTTCATTCTTGTCTTCTATTAGAAAAACCACAAATCATGAAATAAAATATCATTAGCAAAGTCGATCGAGCATAAATTGTCTCTCCTCCGAATTCTATAGATTAAAGTTTTCAAAACAATAAGGATTGACTAATATTTGATATTTATAAGTACTTTTGAAAACTAAAGCTGCCCTTGGAAAATGTACCTTAGCGCTCATCAAAAAATATAGTTTGAGGTGATAAATATGATGTGTTGAAGAACGGGAAAGAAGGAAATTCAGGTTAGGAAGGAAGGTTAGCTTCGATGATTGAGGTGCGTGTTCGACTGTGTGATGGTAATGTTTCAATGCATTCGAGATGACAATCTAGAACAGGGATAGGGTCCTTTGTCTGGATGCTGTTTGACTAGAAAATCCTTTGTTTGACTTGTTGATTAGATCATGGCGGGGCTTAAGGCGTCCCAATCTCTACTTGTAATATGCCTTCTGTTAATGCTCCCTCGCGCACTCACCTATCCACAGCATCTATTGTCTTTCTTGCATCCACCTCAAATATCAAAAGGCTATTCGCTTCGGATCAGTTGGTTGTTCTCCTGCTAGTATTTCAGGAGTGAACAAGTCCTCCCCCTTGCTACATCACCCAAATGACAATCGCTCATCCTTTCCTGAAACTGTCAGCATTCAAAATAAATAACACTAGCGCTTCTTGTCCAACCAATGCTGACAGTGAAGTGAGTCTCACTATAGCATCGTCATCCGATTGAAACCCAGAGCTTCTTCCCCCCCTCACTACTACTCTAACACTCACTGTCTCTCAATTAAGAGTCCGAAGATTCAAAGCGAGTCTAATTCTTGGGCTTCCGACCCGTATCGGATCGTCGAAACGAAAAGACTGACTACCCGGAATCGGAATGCGATCCTTCTTGAGAGTAAGTGAGTTTTGAAACTTGTCTGCAGGCGAAGCAGAGCGTTCAAAATCGAGCCTTTTCTCTCAGTGCTCGCCGCTCAATAGTATTTCCAACTCCAAACTCAATTCCACTCAATCCTTGCTCACAATATACTTGACATCAGCCGAACCGTCAACATTTTGTGAAGCCCTGCCTATAACTGCATCAGTCCATATCAAGTTTTCCTTCAGATTCACTCCTGTTTATTTTGGTTTTTATACATATTTGCATTTTCCACTTTTTCTCTTTCCTCAATCTTTCATAGTTGAAAAAAACATTCTGTTCTCTATTCAAGAGAGTTCTGAAACATGATACTAATAGTTCAAGTAACTTTTCTTAACGGTTCTAGAACAGCAATGTCTCAGTCAAACTGGGCTACTTTATACTTTACGATCTCAAGTTCGCATTGAACTGTAACCTGAACTCCAGTTCAGTACGACTCATGCGATTGAATTTTTTAAATTTCCTCCCATATGCATATAATACGTCTATTAAAATCATCCTTATAATATTACGATACATGTTGTAGATGTTGGTTTAATTTGCAGTGCTAGGTTGCTAGTGCTGGATATCGAATGATGTGAACTAGCAGTAATGGAAACGGTCTTCAACATTTCAACTCGGCAGTTCCTTGCGCCAGCCCAATGTGCCGCGGCGCAAGTGTTATTTATGCGGATTCTTATTCAGCAATTTATTGAATAGTCATCTCTTTCTCTCAAATTCCCACTCCCTTACGAATGAAGATGGACAAATTCTGTTCTCGGATTCGGATCCAGCACCCTCAAAAGCCCAAAAAATGAATCAGATTTCCGAAAATACCCAAAAATAAGTGAGCCATCTGTACCATTTTTAGATGTTTGTATCACTTGATTTCACAATTTATGTATTTCCTTGGTAGGTTATTTGTAATACTGATAATCAGGGATATTTTGTATCACAACTTCTCATATTCTCATCATTTTAGGTAGTATTCCATGTTTCATTCAAATATAATTATGTTTTTTGTAACTGTGACTAAATCATTGTTTAAACATATATTGCCTGTTTATTTTACTCTATCGTAGGGGATGTTTAAAACTGGAATGGATGATAAAGAGTCTGATAATCATCTACCACGAACATTCATTTCTATTTAGTATCAATTTGTATATTTTATTGTTATATTTCCGCTTTATTCTTATCCATTCACATTGTAAATTCTCAACATTAGTGTATTTTCCTTAGAATTTAGGGAGTAGAGAAACCCTCAGTTTGGTCTGATTAAATTATTGTTAATAATTATTCCATTTGGATGACTTTCATGATTATGAGAAACACAACATGTTGCTGTGCTAAAAACTTTGTCCAGGAATAAATCACCACAAGTAAATCTCTACACTTCCCACAAGTAAATCTTAGTAGTTCACAACACATTTTACAGAACCAATATTGCTCAATATCAATCGCAAATAAGATTAAACATCAATCTCGAAGTATAAACCAGTATTCAGCTATAGAAAGACTTTTTGAATGAATAGACATAGGCGGATGAATGGATAGTTCTCAAAGACTAGCTCCTTAAAACTACATTATTTATTATTCTTTGGAAGCTGCAATTTCTAGGAACTAGATTAACCAAGGTTAGGGAGAAAACAGGTGGGAGGTTCCTTAGAACTATTGATACATCTAGATACGTCTAGATATATCTGCATACATTTTCATTCATAGTTCCATTTATCTACATAGCTTTATAGTTCTACGGTAGGGACTAGGAAGTCGCTGGTCGCACACATAGAACCTTGAAAAGTCGACAAAAAAGGTTCTTTACAGTGATTCTTTCATCTTTCAAGAAGGATCCCATGATATAATACTTCAACGGACAAGCATTATGTTATGCAGGCGAACGATACCATGTAGTGCAGGTAGGTCGTTCGATATTTATCGCAATCTCGTAGGTCGAATAATAACTACGGATGAAGCGAGCTGGGTTGCTGGGTTTAGAGGCCCCGAGGCATACAAGCCTCATGCACTCATGAAATGGTTTCAAAGCCAGTAAAATTGCCGCTACATGTTGTGATCGTTATTAAGCATTCAGCTCGCGCCGCTTTCATTACAATACTGCTTTTATATTACGGATAGTCTGACTGATTTCGAATCGCGCACTGAATATTAATATTTAACATGTATGTTTTAACTTTGTGTGCTTTCAACTATCATGCAGAGTATTAAATAACTGTTCACATTTCCAGTAGATGATCTCGCATTAGGTTTGGGCTTTGAGTTTGTGGGGGGTGATATTTTATTGCTTTCAAAGCGACGAGCAACTGGGAAACCATTACTCATTATTACTAGCGAATAGATCGGCGAGGCTAGTTGGTTTTCGAGAACGGAGTCAATGGAAGGTCAGCTTTGTAGTCTATGGAAATTCATCGGCAAATAGGTGACGCATATTATTGAAATGTTACTATTCAATTTAAATTGGAATGGAATGAATTACATTCATTCTAAGTTTCTGCAGTTCACCAGATATTACAGGAATTATCTGGAATTGCTTAAATGTATGTCAAATCTAATCTGATGGAAATCCCTCACTCACAATAATAGGAAAAACGTTGAGAGGTGATAAATTGGGAGAAGATAAGATCAAGATTTTTTCTCTTTCTCCACCCTCCTACAGTCTTTACACACCTTTCCCACTCTTCATGTGTTCAACCAGAAACTATAGGTAGTGGAGTATTTTATCCCTCCTTTTATTCCATCCAGCACATCTCACCATTTAAGCATTTTTTTCTCTATTGTGTTTATTTATACATTCTAACTGTTTCATTATATTTGTTGGCTTTTGTGTGTTGGTTGTGTTTTGGAAAAATTGAGATAAGATTGATGAGTCAGTATGCTGAAGAGAATTTTGCCTGCAAACAGGAGTAAAATAAATTCAGAGCCACAACTCATCTGGAATACGTTATACAAGTATAACCTTACGAAATAAAGTTCGAGGTCTATAAAATCACTTCACTTACATGGGCTACTTTTGTTCAAATTAATCAAAACAATATACAAACTTGTAGTATTCTTTATTAAAAGCTTTGAAATATTTTGACGACTAGTTTCGACCATAGGCATAGCCACCTCTAGTACAAGGCCCTGGCCTACCATATAGCAACGTCGCACTGTAGTCCTAGAATCTAATACATGATTTGGTGAAGGAGATCAACTGTTATTTTTGAAATGTTTTTCACCAATCATGTATTAGATTGTAGGCCTACACTGCGACGTTGCAATATCGTAAGCCGCGGCCTTGTATTAGAGGTGGCTATGCCATAGGTCATATTTTGAATTGAAAATGACATATGGTCGAAACTAGTTAAAATATTTCAAAGTTTTCAATATAGGGTACTACAATTTTGTATATTTCTCTCATCAATCTAGTCATTTATTCAACAATTTCAAGAAATTTCAAGAACTGTGGTAGAGTCAAGAATCATAGCCACATCTAATACATGGCCGCGGCCTACGATATTGCAACGTCGCAGTGTAGGCCTAAAATCCAATACAAGATTGGTGAAAAATATTTAAAAAAATACCAGCTGATCTTTTCCACCATCATGTATTAGATTGTAGGCCTATACTGCGACGTTGCAACATCATAGGCCGCGGCCTTGTATAAAGGTGCGTACAGACTTTCGCTCTGCTCCGCAACCGAACGTCACTCCAGCAGAGCGATTGATGATCGACCGGGGAGCAACAGTGGTTCTACCGGGGAACGCGAGAAGATCTAACATCTTCCGTAACGTTCATGATGGGTGCGCGGGCGGAGCGACTGTGGTATGATGGAGGAACGAGGCGATACGAGGGCGGTACGAAGGCGGCGCGTGCTCGGTGCGGGTTGGAAGTGCGTATATGTGTACGCAGCTTTAGAGGTGGCTATGCAAGCATGCGTTGGTTAACCAATAATATTCCATTCATATTAAGAGATAGAAAGCCTACAATTCGCTCTACTTTTTTCTCAATGATTTTAATGATGTATGATATCAGTTAAAAAAAATAAAGAATACATCACAAATCTCTTAAAATTCATAAATCTCATCTTTTCTGATCAGTACCTATTCTGTTGCTTGTCACCAATCATAACAGGCAACAAGCTACAGGCGAAGCTCATATCAGGAGTGAAATGCATTTCACTTGAATATACAAAAAGTGAGTAATTATTAATACTGGGCTACTATGAAACACAAATTTTATTTTTATTAGATACATTTATTATTCGATCAGATTAATGAACAATGTCAGCCCTTATGTTGAATATTTAGAACTGGATGTGAGCAATGTGTAGGTGAGTCAAGGTCTACCTCAATCCGACATCTTGAAAACACATCCCATTGATGGAGTAATTTGTGGGCGTGGTCGTTGAATAGCCATCTGAACCTGTTACATGGCGAAGTTGGGCCACTTTGAATCGCGGTAATGAAAGGGCAACTGCAAACATTCGTCGGCGAAGTTGCCCAAGTTGGCAAATAGTGAAGCATCCCTCATGTGCAATATTGTGAAAGTTTTTAAAACACGAGTGGAGTTGTCAACTTGGAGCACATGATGAATCAGCGTAATGGCGCCGAGGCATCGTCAGTTAAGGGCATGCTTTGATTTTTGAGGGGCTGAAATTAGTTTAGTCGGCTATAATCGTGCGATTCACTGTCAGCAGTGGTTGAATGGGAAGCATAGAAGCTATTCATGAGAAATACTGACAGTTTACAGTGATTTCCACTATAGCAATATGTGATGTGACGTCGGCTTCAAAGACAGCCTCTGTTCATTGGGCACGTTCAACCCTTCAACTCTCATTTTCAGCAACTTGTTTGCCTCTCTAGTGCCTTTGAGTTAACAGTGATCTCTGATCTCTCAGCTGGTGCTCCAAAGCTAAAATTAGTGTTAACAATAATATTTATGATTGTGTAGTACCTTGATGGTGAGCTTATATGAGTGTTGAAAACGAATTTTATGTCAAAATTATCGTTTTTTGGGGGATGAATTGATGTAAAAGAAAATACAAATTCAAAGTACTTTTTTCAACTTTATTGTTCAATAATGTATGCGATATAAAGGTACGTGCTCGCTTTGCAACCAAGAGGTCCCGGTTTCACGTTGTAAAGTGGTAAATTGCAAATCCTTTACAGGTGATGCGGTATTCTTGATATTTATGAGAGCGGTTGCTAAAATCCCTATTTTGCAAATAAATTCGCAAAAACCTAAGGCCGTCCGGCTCGCAAATATGCTGGGTTCAGACCGCACCTCTAGCTCAGTGGTAGATGCATGAATTTCCCAAATATAATTAATCACCACAAGGTTCAATGACTGGTGATTAACAATTCTTACCGCTGCTTCCGTGAAGTTCTGGAAGAACACCAATAAGAAAATCAAAAAGATAGTTGGCGGCTGACTATCAGTAACCATGTATCCAATCGAGAATAATGAAGATCAACTATGGGTTTTTCTAGTTAATTTTTAAAATGCTCGTCATGAATACAGGTATTCACCAACTTACCCTTCCGAATTTCCTTTGAACTTACAACGCCAGTTCTTGAAGTTCTCTGGATCCTTATATGATATACTGTGTACTTATCAATATGATTTTGCTGGCGGAATAGTATGACTATCATCAAAGGATGATAAGTAATGAATGTTCTTAATAAGATCAATATTAACTGATTCACTTATTTTATGTGCTGCTGACGAATATTTCTTGGTACCAAGACAGCTCAAACTGTATATCACGAGATGAGTTAGGATGTAATAAAAACTTCTATGATTTTGTATGCTGACATAAAACATAAAATGTATTCCCATAGAATAATATATATAAAATATTCTTATATCTATAATTTTCTTTGAATAAATTCCTCTCTATAATTTGAACAATTATCACGAGGCTTAATAGCATTCACAGTTGTGAGCTTTAAAAATTATAAATTTGTATTTAATACTGATACAAGGACTTCCAGTCAATTCAGAATTCTACAACTTAAAGCCTGTTCGGTCTGTAGATTTAACATGACACTTTGATCAATGAGCAAATAATAATTAATACAAAGAACAATTCAATAATCTCAGGGTTTTATGAGTTTGTGCCGTGCATGGAAGTAAGCTTCTTACATAAATCAATAAATTCATAAAATAGTTTTTATAACTTATATGATAATAGTCGACACATTGCGAATTTCTTAAACTTCTACTCTTGATTTTCATACTTTTTTAGATTGCAATAAATACTCATGTAACAATAATAGTTGTCCTTATCTATTTACATAAACCTTCCCTAGTGTATATAATATATATTTTGTGAGTAAAACTTATAATTCAATATACTGGTTGATCGAGCAATCAGCTGACTCGTTAGGTATCGATTCAAAGAACTGTCGATTTATCCTAAATCGATTGATTCATTTAGAACAAAAACAAAGAATTCTAACCTCAAATGTACATACAAACTTTCATTATTTATGATCTGCCAATAATAAATAAGCCGCTTTATAATTTCTATTCCATTGAACAATAGTCTCCGACTAGCACAATCAGCTGGATTACATTCGGTTGACACATATCTGAATTGCTCTTTAGACAGGTGTTCCTGTACTTGACTTACACGATTTGCCACAAACCTAGCCCAACGATGAGGTGAAGACCGAATCCAACTCACTGCCACAGTTGAATAAGTCCAAGCTGCAATATAATCCATGTTTATAATTTTTGAAAGCACTCCTTGAACTTCATGTAATAATCTAGCTACTAGGACAACCACACAAAGCTCCCATTTCTTCACTACCTCCACGGATGCTATATCATCCAAGTCACATCCAGATTGCCATAGACATTGAATTATACTCTTAAAGGAAAGCATGAAAGGTGTCAAATATCCTAATGGATCAAAAATTTGTGCTAAAGTTGATAAAACATTTCGTTTTGTAGCTAGACTGGATGGAACCTTCATCCTGTAGAAGAGGTAGTAACCAATTGGATTCGATTGGAAGCCAAGAATTTTAATGGTTTTATCAGACTCCAAAGTGAAATCTTTTGCATCAATAGCGCAATGCTCTGGAGGGAGATTTGATAGAATGGTAAAATGATTGCTGGCCCACTTTAGCAATTCAAATTTCCCTTTGCTTAACAATTCAGTAAGCTGCAGTTGCTTGGTTGCTTCCATTGATGAGACTGATGTAACTATATCATCCATGTAAGTAGAACACCGTAAGGCTTCAGAAGCCGCAGGGAACATATTTTCTTCATCTTCAATAAACTGATGCGTAGTACAAATGGCAAGAAATGGCGATGATGATACGCCATACGACATAGGTATTAGAGTATACTCTTTCATTTCTTCTCCCTTTTCGGATTTTGTCCATTTTATTTCAACATTATCCTGTCTATCATCATCTAACTCATCCAAATTTCGTTTTTCCCTTTCAAAAAAATCTTCTCCAATTTCCTCTTTCGGTATGGGTCTTCCCATTGATTTGATTTCATGTGGACTATGAATCACTTTTGATTCTTTTTCTAAATTACCGTTGATCGGTAAATAACTGTTGAAGGCTATACCTTGTTTACCTGGAACTTCTTCTAAATTATCTCCCAATTCTTCTTCTCGAATCATGGGAACATTTTTTCCGACATTAGTTTTACCTCCAAGATATCCCGATATCTCACTCGTATTTGTTTCCTTGGATGGTAATTCTACAATGTATCTACCAGTATTCAAACGACAAACAGTTGATTTGTATATCTCACACAAGCCATTTCACCTTCCAATAATTTTTTTGTCCTAGGTGGCTCTTCTACGACCCAAAATCGCTTCACCAACTCTTCTAAATTAGCATTGGAATACATGCACAGATTATTTGAGATAGTAGAACTCTCCTCTGATACCTTACCCATCAGGCAGTAGCCCCATACAGTTTCTAGGGCAGATGGTGTACCCGCTAAACCAATCACCTTCCTTCCAGTCAGAATGAAGGGGAAGTATTCAGCACCCAAAAAATATCAAACTCCTCTGAAAGGAAAAATTCAGAATCTGCTCCAGTCCTTCAATATATGCCCAGTACGCATTTTTTATCTGATTTGTTGCTGCTATTTTGTTGACTCCCGACGCGGTAATTTTTAATGAAGGGGAGTTCGGTATTTCAAATTCACAGTTAGTAATTTCATCTGTCACTTCCAGTTTAGTATCAGATAATCCATAGACTGGCAAACTATGTGTTTTCTGTACCACTAAACCCAGTTTTTTCATGCATCGCCTTGTAATGAATGACCCGGTACTTGCACTATCTAATAATACTTTGACCTCATGATAATTGCCTTGATTACCTCGAACTCCCAATTTAACAGTCGGTAACAATACTAAGGAACTGTTTACATTCGAAAATACTTTCCTAGCTGAGTCAGTAACAAATGTTTGATGGCTTTGATCAGCGACGTCGTGCACGTCTACCCTGCTCATTTGTTTATTACCGGCCAATGTGTTGGTGTTTTCAACAGGCGGCTGTCTCGGCCCTAAATGGAGGAGCGAATGATGACGCGAATTACAGTGGGCTAAGCCCCTACAGACTGAAATCACACCACAGCCCAAACTATTCAGCCTAAAAACTTGAAATTCTGCACGATTGTTTATGGTAGCCTGAAAACATCCACTAAGAAAGGATTTTCAGAAATTTGCCCCCCTGAGGGAGCTGGGGCCCCCCCCAAAATTTTGTACTTTTTAACCGCTCATTGCACAGCAAAGTCATGAGGAACAATTTTTGTTCAGCTACGAAGAAAATTAGATCTATGCAGAAAAATTTCGATCAGGAGCACAGGGGGGTTCAGGAGAAGGCATTTTTCGAAAATTTTGATGTAAAATCACATTACAGCTCAAACTAATTGTCCTACAGACTTGAAACTTTGCAAAAATATTCTTCAAACATGCTAGACGCGCACTAAGAACGGATTTCTAGATATTTTGCCTCTAAGGGTTTCAAAGGATGAAAAAGGATCCTATTAAGTAAGGTTATGAACATGGTAAGGTGAGTGCCTTAAATGAGATAATATTTATTTATTGACATGTGATATTCTAACATATGTTGTAATCATTGGAAATAACAAGATAATATGATAGAAATTCAAAAAAGAACATCTGTTCTATTATTGCTTTCTATCTGATTCCACTCAACCTCAATAATATTGTTCTGATAATATTGATAAATATGTTCAATAATATTATTATTATTGATTAATAAAAGTATTGTTTTAATAATTAATTATTATCATTAATATAATAATAGTATTGTTTTGGTAATCAATAAATATTTTCATTTTCACAAACTCTGTATAATTTATAATGGTGAATGTGAAACAGCTGCATCAAAGAAATTATCTCAAAAACATATGTTTAGGAAAACCATAGTTTTGAACTTCGTTTTCCTGATGGAATGTAGAGCCAACACGTGGCATGTATTATTAATTTTTTAGCTAGAACAGTTTTTTGAGACTGCTAAATAAACGTCTACAGTTTTATCAATGCTGTATCGGCAATATGAAAACGCATGCAGTTAATATGTATTTAAATAAAGGTGTTGATATCTACATGATAATTATTCTCTACCATTTTCATTTAATTAACATTTCAAAATTATTCAAGCCTTGATAGAATGATTGACTCACTGTACAATCAGTCGAAAATTTCAATATTGAAATGAGGGGTATTTCGGCAAGCTGAACAAAAAAGTCCTATGCAGCTTTTTGATATTATTTCTTCAAATGAAAAATGAGTTTTTTTGGTTGTCAAAACTCCCCCTGAAAAAGAACTAATCATTTTATCCTATCTTTTAGTAAAATAACAATGACTTCTGCATTGAATAACATCTATCTTGCCAACAAGAATCCAACTCTTTGTGAATTTAGATATGACACTTTAGATTTATATAATTCTGTTAATAAATTCATGGAAATTGAAGTACTTTTTTCGGTAAGTTGATGATTAGTTGATGAAATTGATTATCAATAGAGAAAATGATTATAAGTTCATCAATACAGAATTAGTTGAATGAATTTTCGATGTACTGAGTTCTTGGTCAACAATAATTCAATATTGGTATTTATCCAATCATTATTTTTTTTAAAAGTTATTTCATTTGAATTAGAAAATATTTATAAGCTCCTATCAATTTATCATTCGTAACAATGAATTCTTCAAAACATGAATTTAATCAAATAAAAAATTGCCCATACTTCTGTATTCATGTTCGCATGTTTTCCACTTGTGATGGATAGCCGAAATATTGTGGAGCGAGCTGCACGGCGAATTGTATCGAGGGCTCTGATTGGCTGACAAGTTCAGCGTTCTGAGTGAGGTGAGGCGAGCAGTTAGAACAGAGGCAAGCGGCACGGCGAATGGTTCGGAGTACGGTACGGCGAATGATTAACAGCTGATTTTTAACATTATGAAACATATGCTCATGTTCGTTGAAAGGCAAGATGTTCGGAGGAATGCACGGTTTGCTGCGCGGTTCGAGGTTCGGTTTGGCATGTGTGGACGCACCTTTAGTTGTTACAGGACATTTATACAGATCACAGGCCAAAGCAACATAATAATCTATCTTCTTCTTCTTCTTCTTTTTCTTCTTCTTCTTCTCCTGCTTCTTCTTCTTCTTACTCCTCTTCTCCTTCTTTCTCTTCTTCTTCTTCCTTCTTCTCTTCTTCTTCTTCTTCTTCTTCTTCTTCTTCTCTTCTTTTCTTCTTCTTCTCTTCTTCTTCTTCTTCTTCCTTCTTCTTCTTCTTCTTCTTCTCTTCTTCTTCTTCTTCTTCTTCTCTTCTTCTTCTTCTTCTTCTTCTTCTTCTTCTTCTTCTTCTCTTCTTCTTCTTCTCTTCTTCTTCTTCTTCTTCTTCTTCTTCTTCTCTTCTTCTTCTTCTTCTTCTTCTTCTTCTTCTTCTTCTTCTTCTTCTTCTTCTTCTTCTTCTTCTTCTTCTTCTTCTTCTTCTTCTTCTTCTTCTTCTTCTTCTTCTTCTTCTTCTTTTCTTCTTCTTCTTCTTCTTCTTCTTCTTCTTCTTCTTCTTCTTCTTCTTCTTCTTCTTCTTCTTCTTCTTCTTCTTCTTCTTCTTCTTCTTCTCTTCTTCTACCTATACTAAAAGGCTAAGCCCTGACAAACTGACAGATTTATAGTATTCCTGGTGATTGAGCCTGTCTTTTTCAGTGTTGTCTATTAATAATAAAGCTTAATTTACAACATACTAGCTTACCCAGCGAACTTCGCACCACCAATGTATCTCATGTTACACTTGACTTCATTTGGTGAATCATGAAATTTATCTGACAATCAACATGTTCATTCACATCTCAATACGGACCTCCTATGTGCTTAGTCATGCAGCATTCATTATTCCGAAACATATTATTCTTCTCAATCAATTGGTAGTAATATCTATCAGTAAAGTTTTCAATTAAAAAAAAGGTTATATCAGTGTTTCAAAGAAAAATATTCAATGTTTTCATAGCTGTAGATTGTCGATATATGGTCCAGGAAATATGCGATGTACGATGAATCACACAGAATTCCATATTCTTTCCATTTTAGGATGAATATAAGCTAAGCTAAATTCAAAAAATTGTGAATTATTCTTTCATTCTTCAGTAATTAATGAATGCAATATGAATACTATACAATATATATATATATATATATATATATATATATTATATATATATATATATATAATATATATATATATATATATATATATATACTCTCTTCCATTAGGTGAATAATTTTTTTCAACATTTTCCAGTTTCTCAATGATGGGGGAGTGATAGTAATTATTTGTATAGGTCTTCTAAGGAACCATTATCAACAGCTGGTACCAATCGACTACACTTCAACTCCAAACTACCGTTTTAATACCAGTACACAATAATTTATCACAGGGTGATATGTTTATTAACTTTAGATGTATGATTAACTTTAGATATATGGTAACTTTAGATGCTAAATCATATCATCACAATATGATCTTGAATCATGATCATCTTTTCGTTCTTCAGTAGCCGCTCGGCCAAAAATTTCGAAAACATATGTCTGTAAAATGTATTAATAAATAATTATTATTAGCCCCCCTATTAAAATTTCTGTTCAGAAACCATCCCCAATATTCACACAACATATTCCCAAAGTTTCATGCCGTTATGTCAAGTAGTTTTCAAGTCTACAGGGAACAAACAAACACACAATCAGACATTCATTTTTTTATAAATAGGTATCCATTCGGCTCAAACAAAAGCCTCTCTAAATGAAGGTAGAATGATAAGGATTCAGTTCTTTTGTTTTAACATTTCTTCAAATCACTTTCAAAAAGTTCATGTACTACCTACTATTGTGTTTGAGACACTTCTGGCGCTATCATAGTTTCACCACTATTCTCTTCCACAGTCCTATCTCTTACAGTCGTTAAATATATCTATAATAATTATATTAAGTAAAGAGCTGGCTTATGCACGTACGGGATAGGAAAATTATGTTTGACGCATCATCACGTCTGAACTACTGGACTAATTAACTTGAAATTTTGCTTATAGATTCTTAATCAACCAAGGATGGTTATAGGCCTATTCTCAATTCTTAAAAATTTCATTACGTCAAGTTCTCATTTTGTCAAGTTTTAAAATAGATCCTTGCGAAGCACGGGTTCTTGCTAGTCTCTAATAAAGTGCCCTGCCAACAAACAGCATATACATAGTTTCCATTCGTTTACACATTATCTATCAGACGGTTTGAGATTCAAGAACACTTCACAATTTTCCAGTTCATGAGAATAAATTATTACATTCAATACATTTCAGCTCGTCCGATTTCGATTTAACAATCATAGCTGAAGCTTTGTAATTTCTCATAGTGGATTTCGATTTCCCAAACTGCTTACGTGAGGAGGCTTCTGACGATTTAGATGATCCCAATAAATCAGTGGATTTAGTAGCCTCTAAAATAACAGCTTCATCATTCAAAAATATTTGGAAGTTTTTCAAATCGGATACTGTTCCATTTCTTAGCAGTCTCTGCCACTTCTCTCTCAATTCTTCAGTCAGTTTTTTACGTAAGACATTAATATCGGAATCGACCAGTCATTAACTGCATGACCAATTGGTTTTAGTGCTGCAATATACTCAGCTAAATGAGTGATGAATTTTTGTAGCGAGTCTGGTTGCTTATTAACTGCTGGCATATCAAAAATTGCTTGCAAGTATGCGTCAGTCAGCTAAGAGTCATTGTAGCGATTCAATAATAACTTTCATGCCTCAGCATAATGATCACTTTTCAATGGGACTACAGAAATGACTGACAGTGCATCGCCTCTCAGTACAGACCGAAGATACATATGTTTTTGTATGTCAGCAATTTGACCATGATTATGAACCGTGGCTTCGAATAAATCTTTAAATTGACTCCAAATTTTCAAATCGCCGTCAAAAGTCATGAAAGGAAGCTTAGGTAGGGCTACTGACGAGATATTTCCAGTTGTAGGTGAAGAAGCTACATTGGAAGAACTAATATTCAAATTTGTCTCATCAAATTGGCTCATCAAATTTCCAAGCTCACTTGTTCCCAATCGAGGATTTTGTTTGTTATAGTAGCTCTGCATCTTATCTATTATATCATTGAACTCCACCTGGTGGTGATCGATATGCTCACCCATAACTTTCAATAAATTCTTCATTTTTTTATCTTTCGGATCCTTTTCGACAGCTTCGGCAATTTCATTAATCCGTTTTATTTTACGAATTAATGCAACTCTTTGAAGCGTCAAGTCTTCGATAACACCCATAGTGAGGCGATTACAGTGAGCGCTCGTCGAGATAGAGAATGAGACAAAGACCCAAACAAGAATAAGAGGGAAAACACGAGAGCAGGCGACACAATGGAGTGAACAATGGCTGGCTTATCCAATCATACAAGCCTAGCCAGCACTTCAACTTATGCTCGGTAGAGAATGATCGGTTATGAGGCTAATAATACCATATCGATACTCATTGGAACAAACAATAACTGCTATTAATAACGAAGTAACGACAATAATCAATGCAAATAACTGCAAGTATCCTTTGAAAAAAGTAACAGTCCCAGTTACTGTTACAGCTAGATGACGTATAAGTCTTTCTCTACTTATCGACACAAACTTGCCAGTCCAGCCTTGTGGCGCCAATGCAACAATCTTATGCAATAAAACTACGACACAATTATTTACGAAAATATTACTTGTTCTACTCAATTTCCAACTTAAATTGAGCCCAAATTTCTTAAGAATACCACAAATGAAGCGTATATTCATCTACGACAACAAAAAACAAGCTATATACACAGAAAAACCAAGAATAAAATGGGCATAAAAAACGACAAACCTATTAGACGATATTTCAAACTTATGTCCTATTCAAATTCGATTAACAAATCAATCCGGACGGTTGGAGCATGTTTATTCGACAGAGGCTGGCTCAAACAGCACTCTGGATTGTGGACTGTATCAATTACATCGAGAACCTTTTGGGGTTGTCTGGCGTCGGGTAGCAAGTTGAACAATTTAAATGGCTAAGTGCACAATAACATAGGCCTACCTTCATGTCCAAATCCTCCTTGCTTCTAGGATCTCGGGTCCGGATCATGATACGAGATGAGACGACACTTGTAATAAATCACAATAAATCAATAGATCACTTTGCAAAAATCAACATTACGAGAAGTGAGCTGTTCGTTTGGTTGTCAATCGGCAACTGGCACAATTATGCTATACGCATCACCCTTCAATTGCCCCCAACTAGGCTATCTTTCCTTTCTATTTTATAATTCTATTAAGATCGCTCCTATTTAATATTTATTTGTTGATTATCCAAACAATCAATGTAATTAAATTAAATAATACCGTTTGTCAATGTAGACTTACATGCAAAGAGTATTTGTAACTTTTTGCTATCATTGTACATCAGAATACTATATATTTTTAATAATTTGTTTTTCCAAAATAAACTCATTTATTGTGCTAATAATTTTGATTAGCTTATTATTATAGATTCCTTTTTTCCTACACAATGACGAAAAATAATAATTCACAAATAAACATGTCATCACATTATATTATACAATAAGCAGGTCTGAACGATCTCGACTCTATATTGGTGTTCTAAGCGTTCGATCGTTTTAGGTTAGGTTTAACACAACATTCCCTCAACCTAATAATTTCACAAATTGATAGAATAAATAATATAATAAGCAATATGAACTCAATTGGTTTACTGGAAGAGACTGATTCAATTTGATATTGTTATCAGTTAGTGGTAACGTTGATAACCATTATGCTTCAAGATTGTTTGCTGCCTCTGCCTTGATTTTCATAATATGATTTAAAGAATTAGTTTTTTTTAAGTAGCCACTGGAACGAATCTTCACAATATATATATATATATATATATAGTGAGTCATATGTATGGGGACCCTTCAATAAGTTGTAGAGACTGTTGTAGATATAATACTGTAACTTCCAGGATAAGTTATTGGTCGAATGCTCAACGTTTTTGACGCACAACTGAATTTCAACCCCTCATAAGGAGGTGACTTAGGGTTTGTAACTCGAAAATTTTAAATGTGAACACCCATAGTGTGTTACATCGTAAATAATGGAAAATATGAATCTGAGATCCCTTTTAAATTATTTTGTCATGATATATGTTTTAGCTATCAATGCCATTTTCAAGTCATCAGCCCTAAAGGAAAAATACAATGAAATGTAGTACATCGTTCCTCTAGGCCTTCTAGAAACAAGAAAGATCACATCAATAAGAATGTTTTATGATACTTATATCCAAAATGGCGGCTGATTGAAGTTTTAGTTTTTACTCGAAATTTCAATCAGCCGTCATTTCAGGTACAAGTATCATAGATCATTTTATTGATGTCAATTCTCTTGTTTTGAAAAGGCCTCCAAAATGATGTACCACACTATGGGTATTCACATTTGAAGCATTAGAGTTACAATTTCTTCATTGAAAAAAAAACTTCAACCGCCATTCTGGATACAAGAGGCATCATAGAACATTTTTATGGAAGATGTTCTATGATGCCTCTTGTATCCAGAATGGCGGTTGAAGTTTTTTTTTCAATGAAGAAATTGTAACTCTAATGCTTCAAATGTGAATACCCATAGTGTGGTACATCATTTTGGAGGCCTTTTCAAAACAAGAGAATTGACATCAATAAAAATGATCTATGATACTTGTACCTGAAATGACGGCTGATTGAAATTTCGAGTAAAAACTAAAACTTCAATCAGCCGCCATTTTGGATATAAGTATCATAAAACATTCTTATTGATGTGATCTTTCTTGTTTTTAGAAGGCCTAGAGGAACGATGTACTACATTTCATTGTATTTTTCCTTTAGGGCTGATGACTTGAAAATGGCATTGATAGCTAAAACATATATCATGACAAAATAATTTAAAAGGGATCTCAGATTCATATTTTCCATTATTTACGATGTAACACACTATGGGTGTTCACATTTAAAATTTTCGAGTTACAAACCCTAAGTCACCTCCTTATGAGGGGTTGAAATTCAGTTGTGCGTCAAAAACGTTGAGCATTCGACCAATAACTTATCCTGGAAGTTACAGTATTATATCTACAACAGTCTCTACAACTTATTGAAGGGTCCCCATACATATGACTCACTATATATATATATATATATATTGTGAAGATTCGTTCCAGTGGCTACTTAAAAAAAACTAATTCTTTAAATCATATTATGAAAATCAAGGCAGAGGCAGCAAACAATCTTGAAGCATAATGGTTATCAACGTTACCACTAACTGATAACAATATCAAATTGAATCAGTCTCTTCCAGTAAACCAATTGAGTTCATATTGCTTATTATATTATTTATTCTATCAATTTGTGAAATTATTAGGTTGAGGGAATGTTGTGTTAAACCTAACCTAAAACGATCGAACGCTTAGAACACCAATATAGAGTCGAGATCGTTCAGACCTGCTTATTGTATAATATAATGTGATGACATGTTTATTTGTGAATTATTATTTTTCGTCATTGTGTAGGAAAAGAGGAATCTATAATAATAAGCTAATCAAAATTATTAGCACAATAAATGAGTTTATTTTGGAAAAACAAATTATTAAAAATATATAGTATTCTGATGTACAATAATAGCAAAAAGTTACAAATACTCTTTGCATGTAAGTCTACATTGACAAACGGTATTATTTAATTTAATTACATTGATTGTTTGGATAATCAACAAATAAAATATTAAATAGGAGCGATCTTGCTAGATTTATTCCTCTTTGCACGAACAACCAATCAGAGGATAAAGAAAGTGATACCAAAATTTGAATTGTTGAGATGCAACACAGAATGTCGAGATCTCTGTTATTGTAATTTTATGTATTATTATTAATTCACCTACACTGTTGGAATTGAACTGTATTTTGAAATGATTGAATTTATATTCATGTTTTAATGTATTTATTCATATTGTAAGTCAGGGAATAGAATGTAAACAAAGGAACCATTTTTCATAAAAATATGACGTGTTCACTACGTCACTCAGCTGCAACCAATAGCAATCATCCTATGCAAACTAGAAACAAAGAGATTCATAGAATTGTGAATTTAATTGGAGGAAGAAGATTTTTTGGCTGTTCTAGCACTGACCTTGCCCTAGTCACACGTTTTGAGTAAACTTACATTCTTGTTGAAAAATTTTATGTAAATTATTTTTAACTGTTTATTTGTAAATTTAAATGTTAATTGTGAAGTTCCTTTTGTTTGTGGAGATAATAATTAACGTAAAATACCCGATTGAATCTACATGAATCGCAGAGTAATATACCAGCTCATGTACTTGGAGGCCAGAAAATCCAGCACATGGCAGAGGAATAATTATTTGCGAACCAAGGAAAAAGGAAAACAGAGTCACGTAAGTGTTCTTCTAGTAAATATATTGGGGCCCCATCTACGATTCATGAGTGATATAAATGCTAGTGAAAATTATCGGTCATGACCAGATTGTAATCAGGGGAAATCCAACGTTAATCTACATTATAATAATCATCATTAAATTAGATTAATTTATAATAATCTGTCTATCAATCAAGCTATTCCAAAGCAGAACTCACAACCTTGTAATTATCAATTTAACATACAACTTCTTTCAATTTTTAAATCATTATTAAATTCTAATCTGTACATGTCTGGTATTGTTAAACCAGAGCACGTTATACTGATCATCACCATTCACTTGAAAAATTATTATTTACTATCTGCTTATCTTGAAAATTGTCAATAGGCCTATATTGAAATAACTGAGCATATCTTCCAGATCGTTTCTTTTCTGAAAGCCTGATATCGTCTTTGACACGTTACCATTGGTATTGTGATAGACCTCATATGGTCAGTGTAACAAGTCGGGAAATTAATTGAGTGGAAGGTTGTGGATGGTTGCTAATGTATCAGTGGATCACTGTGGGATTAATAAATATAATTCTGCTTACATTTGCTTTTACATTGGTCACTGTCGGCAGCTTAGCTTATAATTTCCAGACTAAATTAAACAGTGTATGTGGCATTTTGCAGGATTTAAGTCAATGTAATCCAACACTGATAGGATTAGATTCTGTACTCGAACCCCTTTTCAGAAATTATATTATTTAATAAAGTATCCTTGAAACATTTCAATATTCTGCCAGACTACCTTTACAGTATTCCTTTTGCCTTTGCAGTATTCCGACAAAAACTTGAAAACCTTCTCCTACAGTACCCACTATACTCACTAGTAGAGAATCATTTTTTGGAAACCATACATAACAGTAGTCTATAGTCTCTAACTTCATATTTTTATGTGTTAATTTATTTAAAATGATGTATTATGTACGTTGGATTATTCAACTTTTGATATTATTGTTTTATTGACATAAATGGAGGAAACCTCAAATAGAGGTTTCCAATAGCATTGTGTGTCCTGAATGGAATGAAACTTTCATTCTATTATTCTGTTATTCCATCATAATTTATAATTTGACATTTCCGATAGCATTGTTTGTATGCACTAGAGGAATAAAAATCATTCTTATTCTTATTCTTATTCTTAATTACTCTGTATTATCTTCAATATCGGGGACCGAGCTTCGCCCTGGAGTACAAAGCATGAAAAATGTATCACGAAATAAGAAATTATAATAGCATTCATACAGAAATGTTCTATCTAATCAAAGTAAATTGAGATCAATTCCCAGAGGAATACAAAAATTTCCCTCACAAAGTCCCAGTTGCACAAAAGCCGGTTTAATTTTAAATCCTGATTAACTTCAAGTGAAACAAATCAGAGAAGACCATTTCAAGAAGATGGATCTACTGGAAGTAATCAGGATTGAAAATGTCCCGGCTTTTTTGCAACCAGCTCTAAGTACCTGATTGAATGATTACAAAAGTTCAACAGCTGAGTCATAATTTTGATACAGTCCCACACACATGAACTCGCTCACTCACTTCCATCACCAACAGATTACGAAATAATTATTAACAGCTGTTTTTCCAAGGATGAGTAATAAATATCCTTTTAATGTCCTTCAGCGAGTTTTCCCAGGGATGAGACCTAGTGCAATCGAATCTTTATATCATAAACCTACTATGTTCTGAATTTCGTGAGAATCGTTAGAGCCGTCTTCGAGATCCGGTGAAATACAAACATATAAACATCCAATCATCTAAACATATGAACAGAAGTTGCTCGTTTAATAGTATAGGATTCATTTTGATCGAAAAAGAACATTTTGTAACCCTTGATTCGAATAACATAATTTTAATGAGCACTCTGATAAATTCAAATCAGAGTTATTAAATCCATTTGACAGCTGGATTCCAAAATATTTCCATCTCAAATCAGATTATTTGAGATATCTATTTCTAGATATACTCGTATGTGTGAATGAGTTTCTACCTCAATCAATAGAATCTTTTTCTGATGAAACCTCCATAAGAATGTTACAATTTCATGCAATCCAACTCGTATGTTACGATCTGAAGTTAAACCAACTATAATTCCCAAGAACTAGGTGTTCAACAACGCTACACTGGCATGTGACAATATCCGCCGTGAACCAGAGGCAAGAGAGTTGGAAATGGCAATTTCGCCATTTAGTGTAAGAATTTAATCAGACACAGAAGTGCGTCTTTGTGAGTAGGAGCAGCAATTTCGCAAAATTTATCTGGCAAGCAGCGAAGAAAGGATTGAAACTCATCAAGAAATTCAAATGACGTAACAGCAATTAAGGTGTAGATGAAATTGGATCTTGAGCGAGATCAAATAAGCAGTGGATCGTCATTGTATTGCCAGTAGTGGCGTCGTCTTGAGTCTTCAATCCACTCGGTTCAGTTGAGTTGGCAGTGGTTGCTGCTTCTTGCTCTCTGCAACGGATTATTTCTTGGGACCGATAATTGTTTTTGGAGCTAAGCTTGTTCCGCAACATTTGCTCCAAAAGAAGATGGCGTCCTTCGCATAAAATCCTCTTTGCTCTTCGAGCAGCCGAATTATTTCCGATCTAGCTGACTTCGGTTATGCTGAATCCGTCTACAAAATGGAATCATTCCTTGTTATACGCAGAACGAATGCCAAATAGCCTCCTTATGCTAAGCTTCATAACGGGTAATTAGGTTTAAGTGGTATGACTGCATCTTTGCTGTATGTGGGACTCGGTACTAGCGGGGCCAAGAAAGCATCTTGGCAGATGGTGGGTTTTGTCATTCATGACAGAGACAATACTGGGACACCAGATAGATGGATTGGATGTGTTATTTGTGCATTCCGAAACTCAAGAAAAGTAGCAGCTTCAAAGCCCCCTATTTAATACTCAAATCAATAATTCAAATGACTTTAAAAATCCCAAACTTGTCGTTCCATTGAATTCCTCTGCATTGGATTCAGAATTCGCAGAGATGAAATCCCGTGTTAAAAGATTTATTTCAAGTGCAGAATTCAAAATCAAGCTCTTACGAATGAGCGACTGATTCATTGGTTATATTGGGCTATAGATCTAGCCTAGAGTTAGTCTACGTTGGGCGTTCTTGTTAGTCCAGGCAATGACAATGCTGAAAATGGAGTTTAGAGGGAAAAGTTTGGAAGGCAATATTCTTGACAATGCAGTTCTGTTTAGGTTAGTAAAGGGGTAAACATATCAAAAGTCCACATCCCTACTCCATGTGCTAAAGGGATGAGGGTGGTTTAAAAGTTGCATTCTTCAGCTTTGTGCTTCCACGCTTAGTAAACAATGCATTCAACTCAAATGATTAACTATTCAGAAATGAAGTTTGATAAAATGTCTACAATTCTTGGTTCTGTGGAGTTTTGAGATATTTCCGATATTTTACTAGATAGTCGCTCTTGAAAGTGTAAAATTGTTGAAATAACAGGTTTTTATCCTATTTTTTTTGCATAAATCAATGTTTATCATAGGCTTGAAGAGCATTGAATTCTCTTTTATTCGATGTATTTTGATATTATTCCAAGTTTTCATTGTTATAGCAGCTTAAATAAGGGGGTGAAATTTTAAATTTTGAACAAGAGTCAACTCAGCGGTTCCACACCTTCAACAGAGGTGATAAAGATGTGCACTTCTGTTATGTTCACCTCCCAAAGTCCCAATTGAACTGCTAAGCCAAAAATTGTGATTCAGACACCCACTTCGAACTTCATTGTCAAATTAATGATCAATTGTTGCAAAATAGAATTTAAAAGGAAGGCAAGAAAGTGTAACTATAAGAAATATGATGTGTAGCATTCCATGTGTAAACGGAAATTAAAAGCTGCGTTTACACCGGAGTTAATAACACAAGTTTTTAATATTTTTGTTATCAACTAATGTTGATTACAAAAGTTAATAACATCATGTTGAGTTGCGTTTACACCGGAGTTGATAACATGAGTTATTAATAAAAAGTTGTTAACTTGACTGAATCGACAAAAAAAAACTTGAAAAAAGTTGATAACTCGTGTTTTCAACAGAAAATTCCTTGTTATTAACAAGATTTATGAGTCGGTAACTTTTGTTGATAACAGCTTACCATCTTGTATAATCGTTTTTGAGATTAGTCCACAACTTGACATGAAAATTATTAAGTCAAATCATTCAAATAATTAATTGATGTGTTGGGAGTGCTCTGTAGAAGAGTAGTCCAATTGCAGCGAATTTTGTAGGATATGGGGCGGGGCTTAAGAGCCGCCCTCAACTTAATTCATTGGAAATTCATATTTCCCGTTGACAGTTATCAAATTAGCAGTTATCATGTCATTTTTGCTTTGGCAATTGAAGATTGAATTCCAAATTGGGTTGATTCGGAATTTGATGACTCTGGTATCAATGGATCTCTTACTTATTCTGGAATTTTTGGCATAGCCTGTCGCTTACTTTTCGTTTCACTTATCCAAAAGTGTAAAAACAGCCAATCCACTGATTCTTTCTTACATGGAAGTCCATTCATACATAAGAGTCCATTCATAATAGTATAACATTTATTGTAAAAACAGCCAATCCACTGATTATTTCTTACATGGAAGTCCATTCATACATAAGAGTCACATCAATGTGTCAGCATTGTTGAAAGGGGAGCATTGATGCTATTAATGAGGAATACTGACAGTCAACGAATATTCTCAAATATTTTTATCGAAAGATACCTTATATTTTCTTTGGTAAAACAATCAATTTTTGGGAATAATGAATTGATTCATGGGAAAAGCCCCTTACTTCTTTGCAAGATATTTTCACATTAGGAAAAGCAACAACAGCTATTTGGCCGTTTCAATAAATAACCCCTTTCTTTCGCCCAAATTAAATTTTGGCCGAATTTCCACATTCTTTACAAACAGATTCCACAACGGACACTTCTGAAGTTTTTAAAATACCCCTTCAAGAAGTTTTCGCGTTCTGTCGGATATACAAACAAAATTAGTCTTGATAGAATAGGATCAATAATTGATAGAAGCAACTCCCGTCAAAAAAGTTTGTTTCATGTGAAATAAAAATTATCTATACTCCCAGGAATAGCTCTGATTGAAGCAGCAGTGCCCAATCAATTTTTTCTCGATAAAAATGAATTTTAATTGATTCTTCAACTTGGTGCCAACCTAATGAAATAATCTCAACTTAATGCCAACCTGACAAAATTATCAATTGGTCGCCAGTTATCAACTGTTTCGAATAGGTACTCTCTCTAGATTATAGTTCTATAGTAACATTATGATATGGAAATTTCAATTATAATTAAGAAATTGGGAGAAGAAGAATATACATGCTAAAAGACGAACTTCAAACCCTTAAAAACCACCCTTAGAGTTGAAATATCGCCAAAAGATTTCTTAGTGAGCACCTAGGACGTATAAGGAAGCTATATTTTTAGTTTTGTTGCAATCCATCCAGTAGTTTTGATAAAAATTTTATAAGTATAGATTCATTTACATTAGATCAGATGAAGATCATTGGTTATCTTCAGGGATACTTTTGAGTCAGTGACTCGAGTGACCCAGAGCCGAACAAAATGGCGGCTGACCCGGGGCAGACTAGTGATCCCATGGAACGACAACCAGGCATCGACCGGTCGATGCTGTTTGGCGTGTACTTTTGAAAATTCGGATGGCGCGAATATTTGAATAAAACACACACACACACACTGGTGTGACACTAAAAGTAAGTTGTTTTGCAAAACAAACATGGCCCATGCTGTAATAAATGAGTCTATTCTAGGAGAATTGGATAAGGAACAGAATAACAATAATAATAATTATTATGATGCACCAAACATTTTAGGGCCAGTTGCTGCGGTTGTTGTGGAGGAATTGGGAAATCCTTTAAGGGTTTTCAATGAATTATTCCACAGGAATGTAATAATACGAGACCTCACAACTTGGGTTATTTTGAAATTATAATATCACTCTATAATATGAGTGAGTTTAAAAGCCATTTTAGAATGTCTTAGCAAACCATGCAGATAAAATTCCATACTATTATCATCAGAATCTTTCCACTGAAATTTTGTAAACATGTTAATGTAGCATTATTCTATTCAGGTCACCTACTGAGAACATACCAAGTGGGTCGCGGTGTAGATTTTGGATTCTTGTTTAATAATCATTATATATTATAGGACTATATTTTTTGGCGTCATCAAAGAGACCACTGCACTAGTCTTCATTGAATGAAAATAATACCATTTTCCCTAAAAAATATATTTTGGCTGCTTTTAAATTGTATAAAAATGAAAGAAAAACTGATTTAATTTCGACATTTTAAAAGAACCAAAATGAGTTTAGAAATAGAGCCAACATTACATTTTCTAAACCAAATTTTTATAAAAACATTTTGAGACACTAGTTTCTGTTGTTGCACCATTTCTCTCAAGTTATTACTCATCTCATGTAACTGGTTTGTTATTTTATTCGAAATTGACTATATCATTCTTTATAATGAAATCAGTGCTGTAGACTATTTCAAATTATTATCATTTATTTCCAATGACCAGGCATTCCTGGATAGATCGATCACGTCTTCAGTTATAGGATGGTCATAGTTGACTAGACCCAACTATAGGCCCGCCACAACGTAGACCCACGCTAATCCATGAAAAGCAACCCACGCCGTGGGATGTTTTGTAAACCATTGCTAAGCTTCTCCAGACATCTGTGTAATACATGCAATGAATAATCCACTTGTCAGCTGATTGATTATGAATAATTCTATAGCAATGGTTTACAAAACATCCCACGGCGTGGGTTGCTTTTCGTGGATTAGCGTGGGTCTACTTTGCGGCGGGCCATATGAGCGTATAATAGAGGTACTGTAAGATATAGGTCATACGAAAAACCAAACATGGTGTATTTCAAATCGAAAATTGGTGGATTGTTTGTTTTTGTTTTATTAAATTCAACATTTTTAGGTGCTCTTAGAAGTTATAGGAAGGAGAATTAATCAGCCTGCAAATATAAAAATACCTCTTGAAGAGAAAATACTTTTTACAGTTTGGATGTTGAGCAAACCAGAGACATTCTTAGCTGCTGATGACAGATATAATTTTTCTCAAAGTACTGCTCATAGAACATTCTATGAGATAGTGGATGTCATTGCAGCTTCAGTAGATGAACATGGTCAACACTCTTGCAGCAACAAAAGTCATCTGATGTAATTAATAATAATAGCCTTTACCAACTTCATAACTTGTGCTTGCTACATAAGAAGTGTATATAATCAGTAGTCCACACATGACCCTCTGTGGTGACTTCTGTAACATAAAGAAAACAATGATATTAAAACATCATAGTGAACATGATTGACTTCCATAAGGTAGGTCTACTAAGCATTATGTTATAATTACAAGTAGTGCAGTCTATATACAGTGGTGCTTGCAAAATACATTGTAGTTCTTAATTTTCAATATTTTATAAATCACTCTCAAACAGGCTGTATCAGTGCCACTTTTTTGAAGTTGTCTTTTGAAGGAAACTTCAAGCTTGGCTACAAAATCTTACAGAAGCTTGATTAAATTACACCGGAAGAGTAGCTCAAATTATGTTATAATCACATATAACATAGAAGAAACGCGTCTGTAGTGAGGTCACGTTATATTGGCAGTAGAGTAATATAGAAGAACAACGTTGCCGATTCTCTGCCTTTTATAGCTGATACCAGTATATCTTATGTAATTGTTCATTCTTCTTTAGAACAATCAATTTATTGTACTCATCAAGTGAATTTACTTTCCAATAAATAATACACTTGCATAATTAGATTGAAAATTTTGTTAATAATTAATTATTGATCATATTTCAACATTGTAAAAAATCTGGCAAAAGGATAGCAACACCAATGTTAATCAAATACTGACTATCCTAGGAAAAATTAAAGGTTACAAATTTTCCTAAACATTTTATTCGTCTCACAGTTTTAGAGATTTCTCTATACTGTAAGTCTTCTATGTTTTTCTCTGTATCTTCTTTAGTATTGACGAAAAGACAGACTTCTTTCAATTGTGGAGTAGCTTGGTTTAAGTTTTCAAAATGCAATGGGTTTAAAGCTGCATATTATACACCAAAGTTTTCACAGATTCTTCTATAGAAAAGTTGTTGATTATCTTTAAAAATTTGCTGTTCTCAAACAATGTAGAGCAACAAGAGCTGTCAAAATTTTTGCTAAGAAAGTCTGCATGGACTTGTAATGAAGGAAAATTTTGTTGGCAACTTTCTCAGTGTTTTGTATGGAAAACAAAAATCATGTTAGATAGAGGGATTTTCACAAGTTGAGGAAGCAATTTTGCTGTAATTTTAACATATTGCCATAATTTGTTGAAAACTTTGAATGACAACTATAATGTTAAAGCTCCAAGTTTTTAGCTTGGCATAAATTATCACAGTATCTACAAAAAATAGCAGCAGAATATGGTAGAATTATTTATACCAATGTGACTACTATCACTAATCGTTATTACGGTATGTGATAGAAATTATATTATAAGAGGATTGCATGAAAGCGCCTTACCTGCTGCTTAACCAGCCATCTCGATGTGGCCATAGTTTTGTTTCAGATAGGAATGGAAGAAGTCCAAGCTGCCTGTAAAACAAAAATCATAAAGTTTCAGTACTTGAGCTATTAAATTTAAATTAAAATCAATCTTTATGAAATGCAGAGGACCTGCATAGCAAATAAAATTATTCTTATAGAAAGCAAGAGATAATTTTTATAATCTTTATAATGCATAGGCCTATTCCATAGAATAACAAACTTTTTAATGAAATGAAAATGAGTGAAGTTTATAAGGTTTAAGTTTATGTTTAGCCGATTAGGTATTCTGAAATTTGATAATGAAATTCTATTTATTTTTTAATAAATTATGCCATAAACAAAATACGAATAGGTATTGAGGTTAAACAGCTATAAAAATCTAAGAAGAAACAGAAGTAGCCAAAATCAAAAGTAAATATTTCAATGCCCCCCTAGAGTACTAATCATGAGTAATTCTTACGCATGGCGCCATAAAACCGGCTATTCCTCCCCTCCACTGTGGTTTTGAGATCTAGGCGTCTAGCAGTGCTTTGTTGTCTCATTCCTATAGAAGACTGCATATCATAAGGAGCTGTATATTCTGTCTGTTGGGAACTACATTGACATTTCGGTAAGTCACCGCGCTTGTTTTACGCATGTTTAGTATTCATGGATATTTTTAATGAGTAAAATATACGCATGTTTAGTATCAATTGACAATTTAGATGAGTTTAATTTATGCATGATGTTTTTGTATTTACGTAAATTTACGTATTGATGGATATTCAACATGGATTTTTATGTGATAAATGGAACATGAAATTATCTTATCTCTATCTACTCATTTGAATAAAATTCATTTATGCCCATCATTATTGATTTAGCATTAGGCCTATGTGTCAAATAAATATATACAAATATCTAAACCTTGAAAAAGTCATAAAAATTATAAAAAAAACAACTTTTTTCCCAGATCATGGCTGCTGGAACTGACGAAGAACGTATTCGCCGAATGCTTCATGAGCTCGATGAGGGTGGAGAATCTGACGCAGATGAAGAAGATATTCTGGAGGGGATATTCTCTGATAACAGCGATGATGACCCAGACTTCCAGCCCAGCAATGAAGGCCAGGTTATTGATGAAGCTACAAAGATGCAACACATCTAGCAAGCTTATCAACAAACTGAAAAGCAGAAGAGGAAGAAGAAAAGACCACGCCTTGAGGAGTCCCAATCATCATCATCATCATCTAAAGTCGCAGATAAGGTAGGGAGTAAAATATCTAAGCTAAGGATAGTGCCACCTGTAGAAGAGCTTATTGGAAAAAAAGGTTTTACATGGAAAACCAAAGAAGTTGGATCCAACAAAGGTAAGACAAGAGATAAGAACATTGTCCATGTTAGACCAGGCCCCACACAAAAATCGATCCTGACCCAGAGAAATGTTTTAATTTGCTACTATCTGACAACATTCTCGATGAAATTGTCGTTAGGACAAATGAAGAAATAGTGAGGCAGAGGAAAAATTACAAAGTTGTGAATTCAACATTGAAGGATGTTTGTAAAGAAGAGCTGAGAGCACTAATTGGAATTTTAATCTTGACTGCGGCTCTAAATAATAATCATTTATGAGCCAAGTTATTATTCGATTCAAAGTAAAGTGGTGATCTTTATCGAGCTACAATGACTGCCGAAAGATTTCTGTTTTTGATCAATTGTATACGATTTGATGATCGTGAAACAAGGAATGAACGTCGCGAAGAATCCAAACTGGCACCAATAGAAAAGGTTTGGGACTTATTTGTAATGAACTGTTCTGAAAATTATCAGCCGAGTTCGTTTTGCACAATTGACGAACAGTTGGTAGGATTCCGTGGCAGATGCCCATTCCGTGTATACATGCCAAAAAACCAAATCGGTATGGGATAAAAATACTTATGATTTGTGACAATGACACTAAATACATGTTCAATGCTATTCCTTACCTGGGGAAACGTTCATCGCCGGAAGGAGTTGTTTCAACACATTATTTTGTTGAGAAATTGGTTAAAGCTTGAAAGGATCGCATAGGAACATAACAATGGATAATTGGTTTGTGAGCATCCCATTATTCGAGAAGCTTCTGAAAGAATACGGTTTATCATCAATAGGCACGATAAAGAAAAATAAGCCTGAACTGCCCTCTGAATTCGTCGACATAAAGTATCAGAATAGAAATGTGGACTCTTCGCTTTTTTTATTTTCCGACAACCTAACGGCAGTGTCTTACAAGCCAAAAGCAAATAAGCTCGTAACACTGATTTCGACCATGCATGATGATGGAACAGTGGATGAGAAGTCAAAAAAGCCAGACATTATACTAGCATATAATGAAACAAAAGGAGCAGTTGACACTCTCGATCAGATGTGTCAACATATGAGCTGCAGCAGGAAGACACGAAGATGGCCACTCTGCTTGTTTTATAATATTCTGAACTTGTCAAGTGTAAACTCGTACGTGATTTATGTGCACCAATTTTTTAGGAATTCGCCAAATTCCAAAAAGGTCGGACATTCCAGGCATGAGTTCCTACTGCATCTTCACAGTCAACTGACAACGCCGTGGATTACGCGCCCTCGAGCTGAGACTCCCACACTAAGGAGAGAGCTAAAAACGACCATTGATAAAGTGCTTGGTACAGAAGAGCCACATTTTGAGAAAGCTCAGAAAGGAGAAAGAAAGTACTGCAGTTTATGCCATTATAGGAAGAGGAGGTTTACCACCACCTATTGCTCAAAATGCAATAAGCCAATTTGTGGTGAGCACCAGGTAAAAATGTGCCCAGGATGCAAGTAAATAAGGATTTACAAAACTTTTTCTGTAAGTTTGAAGTTAAAAATTATTTGGAAAATATTACTTTATTAAAAAATAAAATCATTATGAGAGAAAAAACAAAAGAGTGATGTTATTGTGACATATGCGTAAATTTTACTCATGATTAGTATTAATGCCAAAAAAATATGATTAGTACTCTGATTAGTACTGGATCAATAGGCATGGATCAATGGATCCATAACATGGATCATCCATAGGCATGGAGGCATGGATCAATAACTTTCATGACCACACAGAATAATATTAACAAAATATTATATTATTTATTTTATTATTCACAATTTCCTTGATGAACACTAAAAAGCCTACTGTAACAGTTTTGGATACCGTAGATCACGTCATGAGCACAAATATATTTTAATATAATAGTTATACTAAACTAATAATATTGTCAAAAATGCAATTAATAAACTTACCAGCCAATAATGTGTAAATTTCCTCCTTTCCAATTATTTTATAAAATATGCCTTCAAAAACAAACTCATGTTTGTATTCGTAATAATCCTCCATATTTGCATTTAGTTGTGTTGTTTACTTGACTGCAGACCAGAGCAGACGACGCGAAACTTTCAACCAATAGGAGCGCTCTGATTCCGGGTGACTCGAGCTAAAACTTCGTAGCCCGTACTATTTGGTCGGGTCACGATTCACGATTCCTGACCCTGGCTAGAAAAATCAAAGATGGCGACCGGGTGATGAACTGTCAAAAGCTCCCATGAAACGCGGGTCACCTAGCTCGAGTCACTCGAGTCATTGGAGCAGTGTATCCCTGAAGACACTCATTATTTTAATGATCACACACATATTTCAATTAAAATTTGAAGAAAATCTTTTGCTTTTTATTTCGGCTGTTATATCATATGAATACTCTCGTTAAATGAAATCATATGGAAGTCAATTATATTGATAACAAGATCTTGTTCAAGGAATTTTCTGCTAGACACATGACTTATTAACTTTTGTCAAGAGAAATTTTCGACGATTCAGTCAAGTTAATAACTCGTGTTGTTAACTCCGGTGTAAACGCAGCTTAATGATAATTCACTTGAGCGTTGGACAGAATAGTATATTTCGCACCTAGGGCCAAAAATGTGCGTTTACCGGCTCGAAATCGGTTTTCAAGCCTGAGGCCGTAGCCCGAGGACTAGAAAAGATAAATAGAGCCGGTAACACATTTTCACCCATGGTGCAAACGCTATTTAAAAAATAGAACAATATGAGAATAATATTGTTTATCAGGCAAAACTGATAGTTCTAACAAATCTGAGGTAATCTTAATATCAGGAAATTGTCCAAGTAGTTCCAAAATTATCCACTAGATTTATTGGTAAACGCAGTACTAAGACTGGAGTCAATACTCCTTCTCCCTTAGAGGTTAGAAGTTCTATTATACTCTGAAAATTGAATTTGAATATCTTATTATGTTGTATTTCATTCATCCAATTAGAATGATATTATCTTATTGCAGGATACTTTATTCAATCCTAGGAGCATAAACTATTTTGTGAAAACGTTCACATCAAAATCATCAAATCAGAATCAGCTGACATTCAAGGTTATATTACAGCCTTATGGACGTAAAATTCCACCAACCTGGTCAGAAAACGATCGCTTTCACAATCCATATGATTCACGAAAAGCAGCTCATTACATCCAAGTGTGGCGAAAACAGATTATTTGTCTAGGAGTTTGAAGAAGGAATTTGATGAATGTTAATTCCAACTTTACTTTCAGACTGTTACGTTCTTGATCCTCCAGTATGCTTATTACTTTTCACCCATATTCTTCACCTCTATAATCTCTTTTCAGTCACAGTAAATAGTTATTTGTGCATCTGGGGACTAATGTGTGACTTTTTCTCCCTGAGGGAAACTGTTGTTGCCCGAGGCCTGCCAAGGGCAACAATTTCATCAAGGGAGAAGAAGCACTTTAGTCACGTGATGCACATAACATTTCTCCTCCACCTACATTGCAAAACATACTACAAAAATTCTTCACATAATATGATCCTCTGCTTCAACAAATATTGTGATCTAACATTTTTCTTGGGCATCTTATCTTCTCCAATTCATATATTCTCGACATTTGAAACGAATGGTCCAGTGGTGAAAGGGTGTGCAGTCTATATATTCACAATATTATTTGAAAAAAACCAATGCTGAAAAGAACGAGATATTTCCGAAATCAAAACGCACACTTCCAAACACATTGTTTTTAATTTCACTCTGTTTTTTAGCTGAGTCATGGTCCCTCCAGCATTTATAAGAAGAGTAGCTGAAGTTCTCCTGAGTGGATGTCCTGTGAATAGATTTGGGTCGGGGAGGTTGAGAAACTTTGCTATTTTCATTGGTATTTTACCTAAGTAATTTTTTCCCATTACCTGGTTGTATCATCTTCCATTTCTGTAACAAAGAAATAGTCGAGGAGAGTTTGTTGATTTTGGCCGTAAATTAAAATACTCTCGACAAATATGTAAGATGTCAATATCTTCAGATGCATTTACAATTGTGAATACACATCCCTTATTTGTTTTTGAATCACTCACATTTACAATTAGGATGGAATCTTTGTCTTCAACGTCATTTACTGTATGATTACATAGTTCAGCCGTTTGGCAAGTATCACTAATACCGAAAATCAAGACTACCTTCTTCGCCAAGTACTTCTCATCTGGTGCATTCAACAAGAAGTTCCACACCTCCTCTTTCGAGAAAGTTTCAGATTTCTTAGGACGATAACCAACATTTGCCTTTTTTAAAAACGCCTGCACTTTAGTATAGTGTAAAGCGGTATTTTAAATGCCTCACATTGCAAGCCAAATCATGTAAAGCTTTTCCTGGGGGAGTCACTCTCGCCTCCAAGGATAGGTCAATACACATATGATGAATCTTTAACTGAGTCACCAGTATTGATGTTATAAATTTTGAAAATGTGTGCAGGGACGCTAACTGAATACCAGACTGATTGATTCACTACAAGATTTGATACAATCATCTGAATCGCGGGAGGCATAAACACTCGTTCACCCTTGATTCTTCTTATGACAGATTGTATAATGATAAAAAAAATTTTAACAACAGTGTAGCAGTTGCTAAACACTGAATACGGATATCTTAAAACTATTACCTGTGATGAAACAACATACAAAATCATACAGGTTGAGCAAAAATCCCGATGTAGATAATTTATGGGACTGATAATTTATGGGATTTATGGGAAGGAATCTCTAATAAGTTCTGAAGGATTAAAATAGGGTACTGGGACCAGATATCGTTCGGAAGATATTTCGGGAACAGAGTCTTGTCGGGTTTTAAGCTCAATTGTAGGAAATTATATGATCTCCAGCTGCATCTGCTATACAGTAGACGAATTCGCTCCTAAGTCGAAGTTGGTAACAGATAAAAGCCGATATATGAGCAGGTAAGGACAGAGAATAGGTAATCTCGATCTGACCCCACACACTACATCCACTTAGATCTGTTCCAATATCCAGCTTAAATCAATTATTTCAATGATTGTATTTGATCGGTTCTTGATAATATGGAACGTGTCAGACACAATAATTGACAGGCTTGAGGAATAATCGAACTCAGAAGACGAATTAACAAAATTGAAATATAATATAATAAAATATATGATTTGACAGTGCAGATTCAGAGTTTGGATTACAGATTGAAAATAATTTAACATTAACAAAAATGATTAGAAATTTACTTGTGCTTTCATGACACCATGCATGATTCGACAGAATTTTAAAATTGATAAAATTAACAGTTTTTTTTGAAAAAATAGTGAAAATAAATTACAGAAGATTTTAAAAATGCTGGAGGTCATGGTTCTGGCAGCGGAGGACAGTTAACCAACAACAAGTTCTAATAAATTCTATACCAAATATATTCTAGGATCTTAATAATTAATAAGTGCTTGTCGGCGTGGCCATTAATTTAACGAAGAAAAATTTTATGTTTTCTGCACTGTAATTTCTTTTGAAGCATAGATTGGGGCCCCTTTTTATTTTAAAACTCACGTGAAACTCCTTGACGGTCATGGTATTTCCTTGAGATCAAATTCGGGTCCAGGCTTCGGTCTCAGCACGTGTGGAATTTTAATTTAATATCTCTTTCACCAAAATAATTAGGGGATAATTGAACTTGAAATTCTTGAATTATCGATTGATGAAATAAATTTACAAATAACGAATAAAATAGCCTAAAATATTGGCTCACAAGTAGTATGTTATTGCAGATTGTGTGCTCCAATCACAGAGCAGTATTTTAATTAGGGGGCAGAGCCTCAGCCCCCAAGGGGGCTCCAAACCCCGCCCAAATCCCCCCGCGCTCCTTCTCTTTTAGAATAAATGAATTATCTGAATAATTTTTAAATCCATGAAATTCAACCACACAGAAAGTTGAAATATCTGACTCACCTGTTTCTTTCAATACTGCATTCTCCTTCTCAGCTTCATTATTAAGCACCTCATCTTCTTCAATTAATTCGCTTTCCGTCTCTGTTTGTGAAGTGTCTTCACTATCTAAATTACACTGAACAGCACGAGAATATGTTTGTCATCCTTGTTTAGAGACTGGTTTAGAATGATGCATCTCATTAAATGCACTATTAGTACTGGTATAGCTGAAAGTCTATCATAAATATCACCCTCTTCTTCCTCCTTGATCTTAACTAGTTCTTCCATCTTCTGCAGTAGCCTCAAGAATAATGCTGTTGACGATGAATCAATGGTGTGTGTATCACCATGTCTCGCGAGCAACTACTTACTAACCTCCATACTTAAACTAATTTACTGATTTACGCGCACTCTGTTGTGAAGTTGACAAACCTACACATACTATTAGAAACCTATTGCACTGCTCTTATGAGTGATGTTAGTGGTTTATATTCCATTAATGTATCACTTACATGAATACAATATGCTGTTGTCGAATTTGTTACTGGCTTTTCAAATTCAATTTCTACTCTAACATCAGTCGATACCTTCAAGTGATCTGATTGATGTGAACAATCTATTACAAAAATCGGTGTTTCATCCTTAAACTTTGCAAAATCAACTGCATTACCATATTCAGCATTTACTGGTAAATTATAGTACGATAATGCAAAATCAAGAAATGATTTGTACATCAAAACCTTACTACCTAGAAAATGATAATAGGGATAATACTGTGAGTTAAAATAAAGTTTAACATCATGAAGATGACAAAAATCAAATCTCGCCATATTAGCTTTCATTGTTAATTTCCTATTTGTTTGAAATGCTAAAATCACGTATTTTGGAATGTCTGCTGAGGAGGTTGTTCTGTTTGTCCAACTATGCTCCTTTGTTGAAGGAAGAACTGGGTATTCATGGATCTCCCATTTCCTGAGAGATAATTTCAATGGTCTGTCTGCATCAAGTATTTTCAGGAATTTTAGTCTTCTATGATTTTCTAGCTCAATATACGGCATCTTCCATACTAGCTTAGTCAAAGTTATTGAAACTCTCTTACTATCTGCTGATTCAATACATTGAATGTCAATAAACATCTATAAAATACAGGAAACAATCTAATAAATTGTTACTATCCATAACTGATCACTCTCAGAATAGCTTATCTCCAGAAAATGATACATTTTTGGAAATTGATTATGGTCACAATAGCATAACTAGAACAAGGTATTCCATTTTTAATTTTATTTAATTGAATTTTCAATAATCCATCGGAATGAATGCACTGGTAGAAGCACAAGATTCATACAACATTGATATGTGAATCCCAGGTTGTTGAAATTAATACAGACCTCAGAAATAGTGAGAGAGTGTGAACTCATAGTTGTTTTTTTGCTCTCCTGAAAAGTTGGGTTTTTGTAGATACGCTACTATGACTTTTAACCCTCGTTTTGTAGGATTAAAATCAAAATTATACAGTTTTAAATATATAGATATCATAGACAAGGATGGAGTATTAAGTATGAAACAGAAATGTTTGGCTAAGGGAGTTTCTCGAATAACTATAGCACAGAAATTGAATTTTGATATTTAATAGGATTGTTTGTTCAATAGAAAGATTCAATATGAAACTTCTAATAATATTAGATCATTCAAGCATGATATTTATCAAATAAAACAGTCAAAAATCAGTTTAAGTCCTTTCGATGATAAAAGATTTATTATATCTTCAAATTTCATTGAAAGTAAATCTTGGGGTCATAAAGATATCAAGAAATTGTTGGATCAGTATGAATCAGATGGTTCAAGTATTGAGGTAGGTCCGGATACAGACAATTTGGACCAGTCTACTTTCAAAACAAGGAAAACCAGGTAGTTACGTAACCTTGCTAGAAGGAAGTACATGTACCAGTATTGAAGTAAGAAGTGAGTTCAAAAACATTAAAGATAAAGAGAACCTGATTTAGCACAGTTGACCTTAACTGAAATGAACGTACTTGTAACCTTGTTAAAAAATATAATCTAGTATACAGTGTAAGTCAGCATATATTCAGCTTTGAAATTAGGTTGTAATGAGCTCGCATATACATAGTAAATTAGCTGAAGAATTACATGGACTTGCACGTCAGAACTTTCAGAGAAGAAGTTATGAAATAAAGAGTATTAATGATCTTATTCAGGCAGATATTGTAGAAATGATTCCTTTGCATGAATTTAATGATAATTATGAATATTTTCTTTCTGCTGTGAACACATTTACTAAATTTGCTTATGCAATAAAATTAAAAACGAAGAGTGCTGAAGAGGTTAGTAGAGCATTGGAATTAATTTTTAAAAATAATCCTAAATTAAAAAAATTTCAAACAGATATGGGGAAGGAGTTTTCTGATGCAAAGGTTTCTGAACTTACAAAAAAATATAAAATTAATCACTTTCATGTTTATTCACATAAAAAAAGCTGCATTAGTAGAATGTTTAAATAGAACTATTAAGTCTAAATTATACAAAAACTTTACTATAACTGGATCATTAAGATGGATTGACTCAATAGATAAGATTGTTAAAGATTATAATAATACAGTACATTCCGTCATAAAGTTAAAGCCTTCTCAGGTAAGAAAGAAACATGAACGTCAAATTCTTAATGAGTTGAATAAACGTAAATTGAAAGCTTTAAAGGGTAAAAAGATAATCAAACCTCACTTCAAAATTAATGATATAGCGAGAATTAGTGAACAAAGAGCTATATTAGATAAATCTTATACAATTTATTGGAGTCCGGAGCTTTATAAAGTAATATCAGTTTATGCAAGCATTCCACCTACTTATGAATTAGAAGATTTAAATAATGAAAAAATCTTAGGTAAATTTTATGAACAAGAATTGAAGAAATCTGAGTTAACTTTAGATGAAATGCAAGTTTATCTTGTGGAGAAAATATTGAAGAAAGTTGGTAAACGTTATCTTGTAAAGTGGCTCGGTTTCAGTGAACTGTCTTGGATAGATAAGAGTCAATTACTTACTAAGTAAAATATTTCACAATTGATTATATATGCTGATCATCACGACTTACAGTTTAATATTTTTTAAGATGTGACCTGTCAAACGGTAACATTTGATGAATATATAAGCTCAGTATATATTATAAAGAGACATTTTAATGAATTATGTAAATATGATTCTGTTTCTTTAGAGAAAATGCTGAGAATACAGAGTTATCAATGTAAACTAACTGAGCTATTGGAGATGCATCAAGAGTTATTGAACCAGTTAGCAGAAAAAGGATGGACAAGTCTACAATATCTAACATTTATGAGAGACTATGAAAAATTAGGAGTTTGGCATAGTGATGAATAAAATCATATTTTAGTTTGTGATTTATATGGTACAACATATAATACTCACATAGATAAGGATTTACCGGCCTCGTGGAGATGTGATTGCTCAGAACTACAAGAATCTATTGACAGAATTGAAAAAATTATAACAGAAGAGAATAAACATTTAACAAAAGAACAATTAAATAAGCTTATCTGGAATTTTTTTATGAATGTGCATATGAGAGTGGGCTAGAACAGGATTGACAGTATATGTTTAATTTTCAGATTGCTGATGAAATCATTCGATATTAACCATTTTTCAAATAAAATTGATAAAAAATATAGATGTTGTTACTTTGAACTCGTTGACAAAACAATATTTGAATTGAATAAATTTGGGAAAGTAGGACTAACACTTGAAGAATATTTAACATTCATAAAACCTGGTAAAAGTGAAGAAGAAAAATCAAAACATATAAGTGTATGCTATATTATAAGTAAAAATATAACTAAAAGACATCGAAGATGTGAATTAAATGAAATCCCTGAATTTTGCTACTGTAATTCGTTAGGCTGGTTAAATATTCAAATTCATTATTTCATTGATGATAGAACAGATGAAAACACTGATAAGATAAGATTCACGTTTGAGACTATGAAAATGCATGGAGAGTCAGCAATGTTGTATAAACCATAAATTCAACTTTTTCACAGAAATCATTATGAACTCGTTAATTGAGGAGAGAATAAAACTATTAAATACTTTAGCTTTGAATGAGAAAATTGATTGTAATAGTAGTAGTAATACTTGTAGAGGTTTAAGGAATAAATGTATTAGTTGTAAGTTAAAAATAAATAAATTTAAAATAATTATAACTATCGACAAAAGTTTGAAAAAAAAAGTTGATATTGTACAAATTTTTGATTATTGTATACCATATTTAATGAATATAAACTATATACTTCAATTATGTAAAGATTTATCAAAAATAAATGCTGTATAATGTTTCTCATTCTATGTTGATTTATTGAATTAAACCAAGCTACTCTAGTTGTAAAGGTATGAGTAAGTTCGAATAATGTATGAAGCTGGTTTAGTCTGATTGAGTATGTACACATATAATCGATTGAACAGTAGTAAGGAAGCCTTCATTCTAACAACATAGAATATCGTGGTAGAAGAGAAAGATATTTCGAAAAATAAAAATGGATTAGCTATAGTAGATTTTGATAAATTGGTTGTTAGTTCTTGTTCCACTGAACAGGAAAATGAAAATAAACATGGAGGTTTATTTCCTAGCAATGTTAGAGCATTAATTGTAGGTCCATCAGGATATGGAAAATTGAATCTAGTATTGAATTTAATTTTTAATACTGATGGACTTAGCTTCACACATCTATATCTATTCAGTAAAAGTTTGAAACAAGATAAATACATATTTCTAGATAAAGTATTTTCTAAATTAAGCAGAGTTAAGTTTATAAAATCAAGTGATATGATTAATATTCTGCATCCAGCCAAAATAGCGAAAGATAGCTTAGTTATATTTGATGATCTTCAAACGAGTAACCTACCAATAATAAAAAGCTATTTTCCAATGGGAAGACATAATGGAGTGAATACGCTTTATCTTATTCAAAGTTATGCTTGCATACCAAAACATTTACTGAGAGATAATGCTAATATTCTGATGATTTTCAAAATGGATCCTCTAAATCTAAAACTTGTTTATCGTGATTTTGTTAATGTTGATATGGATTATAATAAATTTAAAAGCATGTGTACAGAGGTATGGTCTAAGGGAAGTCATTATTTTGTTCCTATATTTACAGACTGTAAGAAACATAATGGAAAGTATAGAGAGAATTTAAATGTTTTTATAACAAATTTTTAACATACGGAAATTATTCTAATTAAGTTAACACTATCATTGATAGGCTTCAGTTAATAACAAACCTTCATAAGGTAATGTTCAAAATGGGTGATAGAAAACATATACATGTGAAACCAAATAGAAAAACTAAGAGTCAGGGAAGGAGAAATAGAGGTAAGATAAGTCAATCAGTTAATAATAATATAATCAGGAGTAATTTGAATGCTGATAATCGATTGGAAAATCAGTTACAAAGTTTGAGAAATTCAATAATCAAAAAATATAATAATCTGAAAGGATTACAATCAGAGACTGCAGTTAACTTGAAGAAAAAATACAAGCCAATAATATCACTGTTAGAACAGATTAAACAATCTAATTTGGAGATACAGAATCAATTTGAAGAGGATAAAAATCGAGAATATGGAATTAGTGATGATGAGAATATATATGAAATCTCATTAGATGAAGAAGGAGAAGAGGAAGAGGAAGATGAAGAGGAAGAAGAAGAAGAAGGTGAAAGACATAGTTCAGTTCATATGAAACAAGAGAGATTTGAGCAGGATGAGGGAGAGGAAATGAATAATAAGGGAGAAGATAGTAGAGAGTAGATAGAGTAGTAGAGAAGTAGATAGTGTACAATGAGACTAGCTTTACTCATAAATTAACACCACTAAGCATCATGTTAGATAAGTATATTAGTGAGTTTCATGATTTGAAATGTAAATCAGTAATGTATGGAATACAATTTGATAAGTATACAAGTTCTTACTATATGGGTAGAAAGATACCATTAATATTCAATAATGATTATTTAGTTATAGGAGAATCAGTACAGCTTAAAATTAAATTGAGTCAAGGTTTGCTGGAATTACTATTTAAAAGTAAACCAGATATTAACCTTATTAAAACTAATGATTACAAGAAATATAAAAGGCTATTATTGTTTACAGACGCACATCTTACCTCTAACAGGAATTTAAAATGTGTAAATGGTATGAAATCAAAATTAATTCAAAGACTACTGTTTTCTACGCAATGACAAAGTTCACAATTAAAGAAAGGTAAAGGTCTAACTTTTATTAAGAACATGAATCCAAACCGTACTTATATTTATTGGGATGATGTAAATGAGCTTATTTCAAGGTTAGACTTGTTGATGCGATCACAACAGACAGGTCATGACAGTCATGAAGTTGAGATCGCTAGTATCGTTGAAGAACTAAGTGAGTTCGGATATAAAATATAAGCAAGATTATAATAATGAGTATTGATAAGTTTGGACGAATGCTTATTAACAGGAATTCTGCTAATCAGTATAGAACTAATATAATAAATACAAGTAATTCTAAAGTAGATCTGCTAGAAAAGGAAATTAAAAATATTCAGTTAAACTTTAAAGCAGCTGTAAGAGATTTGTTTGATAATGAGAAATCGAATTTAATATCTAGAAAAGAGTTTAATATTGAAAAAGCAACATTGGTAAGCTTAGAAAATTTAAATACGACAGTAGAAACAATTAAAAGTATTTTTCCAGAATTAGTATATGAAAACACAGATTTTCAGGAGAAATTAAATTCAGCATATATAAGTAATAATGAGAAATCAAATTTTATATCAAGAAAAGAGTTTAATATTGAAAAAGCAACATTGGTAAACTTAGAAAATTTGAATACTACAGTAGAAAAAATTAAAAGTATTTTTCCAGAATTAGTATATGAAAACAGAGATTTTCAGGAGAAATTAAATTCAGCATATATAAGTAATAATGAGAAATCGAATTTTATATCAGAAAAGAGTTTAATATTGAAGAAGCAACATTGGTAAGCTTAGAAAATTTAAATACTACAGTAGAAACAATTAAAAGTATTTTTCCAGAATTAGTATATGAAAACAGAGATTTTCAGGAGAAATTAAATTCAGCATATATCAGTATTAATAAGAAATCGAATTTTATATCTAGAAAAGAGATTTATATTGAGAGAGCACAACTTGTTAGTATTGGAGATATAAATACGATGCTACAAGTTGTGAAAGATAGCATGGGTGATATTATTTTTGATAATAATAGAAAAACTCAACACAGAAATAATTAAATTTACTTATTATTCAATTGGTAAGTGTCTTACTACATCAAAAACATTTGATTGGAAGAGTCTACAAGAGAGGGGGCTACCAGATTATCACATAATAAATGAGTTTTTCAAAATGATTAACATTTCAGAACCTGAGGTGAAATATGATGAGACAATTTTAAATAGACCGCTCCAAACTAGACTCTTGAAGAGATATGATGACTACAATATGACTCTGAACGATAAAAAGACTAGGTCTTGATGTGAGCAAGAAACTGAGAACCTGTTTGAGTTAGCAGCCGAGAGAAGAAGAAGAAAAAAGGTAGATGAGAGAAGGAGAAGAAAAAAGAGTAGGGTAGGTCAGTACAGATGTGAACAAGCTTTCATTCCGCTTCTCAGGCGAAGCGTCAAAACAACATTCCAGAGTATGTCAGCGTAGAGTTCCATTCATTGTTGAAACAACATTCCATACATGCCCCTTCTATAGAAGTAATACTACATACTTTTTGCTATACACTTTTTGGCGGGGTTTGGAGCCCTCTTGGGGGCTTAGGCTCCGCCCCCTAATTGAAATACTGCTCTGTGATTGGAGCACACAATCTGCAATAACATACTACTCTCACAGATAAAACATATAAAATCGAACAAAATTTCACGAATAGGTCTGGTAACTTTTAACAAGGTCTTACTGGTGAGGATTTCAAAAGGGAAGTGACTGTCTTTTTCTAAGCTTCTTGGCTAGAACCTCTTCTCTGAGAATCTCTGTGTAATTAATTTGCATGAAAATTTGCCATTGGTAGAATGATTATGATGTAGGCACGATGTCAGTGGCAAGCAGTAAAATATAATTCCTTCAATTACAATAATAACTCAATTTGTATAATTCTTTAAACTGCTTAATTCTCTAGATAGAGTTCCTCTATACAGTGTACATGCACTAGCATATATGATAAGGCAGGTTTGTTGTCTGATAACAGATTAACATATGATGTTTTCAAACGATCACCTTTTTGGTGCTATTTCTATGGCATATGATTGGCTTAGACTTGCCAAAGGGATTCATTCACCATGTGGTTCAGTTGAAACAATAATTGATGATTTAATATTTCTGCACAATTCTTATTATGTTCGAAACTATTATAAATAATTTCTGCTGCTCTTATCAATAATACATTATTCATGCTATGAACTAGTTAGTTACAATAATACTTGACATTATAATATAATTTCGTGAATAATAAATAGATTTTAACAATAATACATACATTTTATTTTTCTATTCAAAATTCTTGGTCCTTTATCAATAGTTCTTAATTTTGGAAATAATATTATAGCTCGCATGAAAACCTGGCATGACAATTTATAGTAAATTGAATCAGTCAGCTGTGTTTGAGCTACTACAAAACATCTGATCAAAAGTAAACAAAGTGTAACCTCAAAATTCAATGAGCAATTCATAAATGGTTCGTACTCAATTTGCAAAATAATTATAATTTTATTAAATAATTCTCTGGAAAAATGTGTAGTACAGAATGGTACTCTTATCTGATACAAGGCTGCTGATAAGGAAGCTTTATCCCTCGTTCGCTAACTATTCGTTTAGCAGCTCTTTCATTCTATAAGGGTAATTACAATTTTTCTGGTTGATTCTCTCCTCTCATGAGATTTATTTAAAAAATTCATCACAATAGCCACTGATGTCTATATATTATTGTTTCACCTGAATCGTTGCTTTCAACATAGAATAGATGGACCATAATAGATAACTTGTCTTACATTTTGTTGACTCTTGCGATAAATAAACCAACAATACATTATTTCTGAAATGTTTTCAATTTTGTTCTTATCACATCAAATAAATGAATATACCTTAAAGCTTTTGAAACCATAACGATTTTTAAAAAGAAACTCACAGAAATTACAAAATAATTCACTGTGAATGTCTACTAAACTGTTGCAGCAATTGGCAACACTTCCACAACAACACATATAGAGGGCTGTTCAAATTCTAACAAGTTCCCAGCTGTTGGGCTATTGTTGCTAAATCTCTAGTAAAAAATTAAAAAAAGGTTAGTTTTCATATTTCATGATTATGATACTTAATTAATAATGATATTATGATAACATTTTCTCTAACAGTAGTTATTAGAGCAATTATAAGCTTAAATCTAAGACCTAAAAGCCTGTCGCTTTGTTGGCTCTGCCGATTGCCCTATCTATCGGCAAAAGTTGTAACAATTATCAGCTGGTCAACCATTAAAAATGGCTGACTCCAGTTGGCGCGTTTCAGATTGAATCACAGATGAAAAATATTTGTTGGCTGGTATTTTGAATAGAATAAAATATTTAAAAATATGTATTAATTATTATCGTCTACGTATATTAAGTATGTAATAACATACAAACTTAATATATTTCATGAGTTGATCAAATTTCTGGTTGAGGTATTGAATTCAGTTGACTCAATGACAGACACCTCTATTATATTTCCTCATCTGAGCTTAGACCTTCTAACCCATTTCAAATGTGAGTTCTTAGAATAGAGATGCTTCCCATGTTATTTAAATGGAGTCACTTTTTAGCTCTAAGGAGTTTTTATGTTTTTTCTGCCCGAGAGCGAAAAAGTGACACTTTAGTATCATGTTTCAGGGAGTAAAATAGGCTCTTTAGAAAAATATAATAATAGCGGAGGAAAGTGACTAGTTTCTGTTACATATGGACATTATATTATATATTTTTTGAATAATGGATTCCTTTATGAAGATTATTTCAGAAAAAATATGAATAGGACTTTGTATATCAGTTTGTTTATCAGTCTAACAGTTTGTTTATTACAGTTTATGATAACAATCTCCTATTCACGTCTTCCTTACTACAAGTTACTATTCTCATTAAATTCCTAAAAATAGATCATAACAGGCTACTTCTAAAAGTAATTAATTATTCCAATCTCACTTTCCACTATTATACGAGTACTATTCCGGAGAATACAGTATTAAAAAACCATTTTCATGGAAAGTTCATATTTTTCCAGTGTAGTAGCTCAAAACCTTTTGATCAGCCAGTGAAGAAAGCAATCCATGACCTATGTAACATGAAAAAGCTAATTCAAGAACTTCCAAACTTGAAATAGTAAACTGAATGACGCCTGTTCTTTGTAATACAGAGGCAAAGCTAGAAGAGATTGAAGAATACACGTTTTCCATTTCATACAAATGTTCCAAAATATCAACTCAAGAATCTAGTTCTGCGAAATCAATGATACTGAATTCAATCAAATCCATCTAAGACCCTCCCAATAACAATATAAGTCCCAACCCCTACTCGTCCACTTTATCATTTTTGTAACCTAATTAAATGCAAGTCGATTCTGATGATACTCAGTAAGTAATCGTTGCAGAAATAGGGGTGGAAGAGTAAGGAGGTCGTTTAAGGTCAGCCGGCGTTTCCGGCTCGGAAATATCGTGAAAGGTCAGAGCGGGGAAACAGTGTGAACCGGCCGGACTGGCACTGCAACTACGTGGCCTTACGATGTAAAAGGCGGACGGTGGCATTGTCTTCATTTGCATACGGAACAAAGCCGAGCGTGGTCAGAACTCAAACGAGTCTGATAAATATACACTTCTATCGTAGAGTACCTTCAACCCTTCAACCCCCAGTCCTCATCAACCTTCTCTCACAATACCACTACACATCATAAATGAAATTATAAACCATGAATATTTAAAAGCATTTTCGTAATCCATTAACCATGACACCATACGCAGGTAGCCCGGCCATTTCTCTCACAATGAAAAATTTCTGTTCGCTACGAGAAGAAAAGTGAAAAAAATTAATAGAACATCGCTGCTTTTGGTGGATTCGTCTCTTTTTGTTGTCGGTCGAGGTTCAGCTATTGCTAGGTGACCTCTGAAATGTGCAAACGTATGCAAATAGCGGTGTGATGGGTGAGTTACTGTACAATGGAATTGAAATCATCATCAATCGGTCTCCTGCTTCCCATCATATTTCCTATATTCTACTTTAGTACAAAATTCAACATTTCTCACAATCCTCACCATCATTATTTTCTGTTCCGGAGTATTTTACTACTGCTATTGTGAAAAGTAGAATTATCACAGACATGGTTTGAATTTACACACGAGTTTATTCAATACAAATTTGAATTGTTGGATTCTTTAATCGCTTTACAACAAATAATATATTTTTACACTAACACAAGTACTTTAATGCAAATATTTGAATTATTATTCAATACAAATTTGAATTGTTGGATTCTTTAATCGCTTTACAACAAATAATATATTTTTACACTAACACAAGGTACTCTAATGCAAATATTTGAATTATTATTCAGATTGACTATCGAATGTTTACTGATTTGGGATCATGAGAGCACTTGGAAATGTATGCGCCAACATTGAAATACGCAATCAATATACAGGGTGATTCATAATTATGGTAAAATAATTCAATACGTGATAGTAGGGGTAAAAATAAGAAAAAAATTTCCTATAAACATATATCCATAAACGCTTCATTAGCGAGCTATACAGGGTGAAAAATTTCGCCCGGAATTCAGTTCCTCTGGTGAAATACACCGATGCTGAATTGTTTGGGCACTAGTTTTTGAAGAACTTATGCTGGATTCATATGGTAAAATATCTGAAAAATTGAATAAAACTAGTCTGGAAGCTGCAGTGAGAGTAGTTTTTGAGAAAAAAGTTAAAATATGCAAAAAATCTAAGTAGAAAAACACAGACTCCAACGTTTGATGCCCAAAAACTTTCTTTAATGACCAGTAAACAAATAATTTTTCGCAATAAAAATTGTAGAAAATTTAATTCTGAAAAGAATGACGTAAGCTGTGTAAACTAAATTTAAATAGAAGTTTAATAAAATGCATTCTTATGTAGAACATTACACCACAAGAATTTGCTGTTTTATGAGGAGAGAACTAATAACTCATAGGTTGTAGCTGATTGCAAATAAAACATGGATTTTAATAACAGCTGTTCCAAAACAGCTGATTTATTTTGTTCTAAATAAGAAAATATTTAAAAGAAATTATCAGCTGGAAATTATTTTCAGAAATATTTTAGCTCACTGTTGAACAAAAAAACAAACTGTAAGTTAGACCTACTGTAACCGCGCTGTGTTTTTTGTTTAATCTGTTAACCAGTTATTTGTAACCATTTCACTTTGCTTTTGTGTTAAGTGTTAACTTTTTAAAAAATGGCAGGTAATTTTAGACATTATTCATACTCCGAATTAGCTGACATGCATTTAATGTATGGAATGGGACACTACTGTAATAGTACTGAAGCAAGACGTTTGTATCAAGAGAACTTTCCTAACTGAGTATGTCCAAGTTCAAGGTTTTTTGCCACTATTCATCAACGTCTGTCTGAAACAGATTCTTTGATATCCTAAGAGCACATTTATGCAGGCACACCCCGATCTACTATGACTGTTGAGTTAGAAGAACAAGTTCTTAATGAAATTTATGAACATTCAGAGAAGAGCACGAGAGAATTGTCAAAGCAGTTTAATGTCAATCAATCTATTATTTGGAGGATACTAAAAGAGCAACAATTGCATCCATACCACCTCCAGAAAGTTCATACTCTGTTGCCTCGTGACTGTATTCCCCGTGCTGGTATTTGCCGATGGTTTTGAGTAAAACTTGTTTACCCAAACTTTTTAACAACCGATTTATTTACCGACGAGGCACACTTTACAAGAACAGCTATCGTTAACGTCCACAACCAACATATTTGAACAGCTAAGAATCCTCATGCCATCAATCCTAATCATCCACAACATCAGTTTTCAGGAAACATTTGGTCAGGAATCATAGGAGATCATCTACTTCTGTTCGAGCTTCCTCCCAGGCTTAATGGCATAATCTACTAGTCTTTTGGTATGAGTTTAATGTCAATTAGATATGCTACTTTCATATAAAGAAAAACTTTTCATAAAAAACCGAATATTTTATTCGCAATCAGCTACAACTTATGAGTTATTAGTTCTCTCCTCATAAAACAGCAAATTTTTGTGGTGTAATGTACTACATAAGAATACATTTTATTCAACTTTTATTTGAATTGAGTTCACACAGCTTACATCATTGCGAATAATTATTTGTTTACTGGTCATTAAAGAAAGTTATTGGGCATCAAACGTAGAAGTCTGTATTTTATTCTAGTATTTCTCTCATTTTCATTTAATCTCACTTATCCTCAAAGTGTAACCACTCTACAACAGTATATTCCCTTTAATCTCATTAGTATCCATGAAGTATCTGCCAGTATGCTCTTCATCCCCAAAGTATTTCATATTATTCATCAAAGTAAATTAGTATTCAGCTTCATTGATGTTCCATCTCAATAACCATCAGCCGCAAAGCTAATTTTTGAACAGCCGCTTGGGGAAGCCCCTCATGCTTGAAACTCGTATGGTCGGAAAAGCACCAATCTGCCCCAAAATCTGCAGCATGAAGGGGTCCGCTTCAGACTGCATAGAGGGACCCTAGTCTGACTAATTACCTGCAAGGGTGCGACCCTTTGTGACCGTTAGATCCAGAGTTGATGGAGTAAATATTTGAAAGTGTCCAGCCTACGATAGAAGTGAAGTCACTACTTCAAAAGCGTGCCTTACATACTTCTGTGCGTTCGTATTTCCTGGAATTTTCCTCACTTATCATCCGTTTTTGTGAGTAGCACACATGTACAATCATAGAACAACCAATATATATGGCTATTTTCTGAGGCAATATACAAGTCGAACAGTTTGATGATGTACTTATAAGAGTGTATCCTTATATTTTGAAAGACTTTCACAACACTAATTATTATTAAATGGATTTAATTTTTTGAATATACTTTTAAACTCATTGGATCATCATTCTGATTAATATTATTGAACCAGAATCCATAATTTGTTCGTGATTACCATCCTTGAAATGGTTTCTTGTGCTCGCTCATGCGCACAAATTCTTAATAGATCTACCAGGTTGAGGTATGCGTCGTGTTCCATGTTTTCGGAGTCTATTTCGTCTGCTTCAAGGAACATTGCCTGCTGTATCAAAGCAATGATTTTCCCCTTACCTACCTCTCCGTTTGATGCCATTCTCTATTCCCTTTCAACGATGTTCTTCCCTTCCAGCCAGTTTCTTCATTAATCACCTCATTCACTTACTTCAACCTCTCTTTCCCTACCTTGTTCCGGTCGCCTCGACCTTGTAGAAGAAATTCGATTCAAGTGAGGGCAAATCATGATCTTGTAGCTCTGTTGTCTATTTATAAGGAGATCGATGAATGAATAAAGTTTTGGATACATTGACAAATACTGACTGGTGTCCATCTCAGGTAATCTTTTTTACAGGTTAAAAAGATCCAATTTTTCCTCTATCCATATCTATAAAAGGCTGAGCTCCGACAGACTGAAATCACACCACAGCCCAAACTACTGAGCCTAAAAACTTGAAATTTTGCACAATTGTTTATGGTAGCCTCAAAACATCCACTAAGAAAGGACTTTCAGATATTTGCCCCCCTGAGGGAGCTGGGGCCCCCCAAAAATGTTGTACTTTAAAGACGCTCATTGCACAGCAAAGTCATAGAGAACTATTTTGTTCAGCTACGAAAAAAAATTAGATCTATGCAGAAAAATTCCAATCAGGAACACAGGGGGGTTAAGGAGAGGCCATTTTTCGAAAATTTTGATATAAAATCACACTGCAGCTCAAACTAATTGGCCTACAGACTTGAAACTCTGCACAAATATTCTTCAAACATGCTAGACGCGCACTAAGAACGGATTTTGAGATATTTTCCCTCTAAGGGTTTCATTGGATGAAAAAGGATCCTATTACATGAGGTTATGAACATGGTAAAAGGTGAACGTCATATGGAACTGAGATAATTGACACATGATATTCTAACATATGTTGTACTCATTGGAAAGCTTAAAATAATCTTATCAATCAGCTGATCGAATTAATTTTGCGTTTATCGAGAGCACGAGCTTGCCACGTGTTTGTTCCATTGTTGTATGTTTGGCCAGTTCGGTTTACGCCTTCTATCAGCTGTATATGGAGTCTCATACATTCCGATTAGAGCAGAACACAGAGATTTTCTTTGGTTAGGTGTTTGTTGATAATTTTTTTTCAAATTCAAATGTTATTGCCTTAAAAAATCACATTGAAAACTTTCTAAATAGACAACAAGATTACAAAAACAAAATATCAAACATATATTTGTAGCACGGCCAGAAAAAGGCAAACTTGAGTTCATTCAATATAACTCATTTATATTTTTTGTTAATATTTTGTGAATGAAAAGTACGAGTTGATGAGAGATGTGAGTAATTCCTTATATTCATCCAAATGGTTATCCATATTGTAGTAGTCGGGGTCACTGCAATCAAAAGTTTTTAATTTGTAGCTAATAAATTTCATACGTATTGATTGTCCATAATGTATCCAGTGTCCATAATGGAAGTGATTGAACTACTCAAAATTAATGGCTTACTGGTCCCTCATAGATTTAATAGTATTCCTGGTGATTGAGCCTGTCTTTTTTCAGCGTTGACTATTAATAATGAAGCTTCATTTACAACTAGTTTACCCGGCGAACTTTGTACCGCCAAAAAGTTTATGTATATCATGTCACTTTTGACTTTATTTGGTGAATCATGATATTCATCCGAAGATCAATATTTTCATTTACATCTCAATACGGACTTCCTATGTGCTTAGTCATGCAGCATTCATTATTCCAAAAACATATTCTTCTCAATCAATTGGTAGTAATATCTATCAGTAGTGTTGGATTGAAAAAAATTGATAGGTTAAATCAGTGTTTCAACGATTAATTAAATGTTTTCATAGTTGTTGACTGTCAATGGATGGTTCAGGAAATATGCGATGTACAATGAATCACACAAAATTCCATATTCTTTCCATCTCCCATCTTAGGATGAATATAAGCTAGGCTGAATTATTCAAAAAAATTGTAAATTATTCTGTCATTCTTCAGTAATTAATAAATGCAATATGAACTACTCTCTTTCATCAGGTGGATTATGAACAACTCTCTTTTGCGGGTGAATATTTTTTTTTCAACATTTTCCAGTTTCTCAATGATAGGGGAGTGATAATTATCTGTATAGGTCTTCTAAGGAATCATTATCTACAGCTGGTACCAATCAATTACACTTTAACTCCAAACTAACGTTTTAATACCAGTACACAATTTATCACAGGGTGACTTGTTAATTACAGCTGGTAACTTTGAATGCTGAATCATATTATCACAATATGATATTGAATCATGATCATCTTTCCGTTCTTCGGTATCTGCTTGGCCGACAATTTCGAGAACCTAGGTATGTGGAATGGATTAATAAATAATTATTATTAGCCCATCTTTCAAAATTTCTGTTCAGAATATTCCCAATATTGACCACAGAGTATGCACAGAGACTCAATTGTAGCAGCAGAGATCTCCTTTACCAGTCCTATCACCAACTACACCCACCAAATCCATCAATCCAGTAATTGCATCTCCAAAAATTGCATCTACCTCCTTTCCTGCAGCTTCTTTCCTGCCTTCTACATAGGTGAAACCACCACTGCCCTAAACCTCCGGATCAATAATCACAGGGCTTCCTTCAAAAATAATACTTCCCTACTTATCCCTACCCATGGTTCTGAGCACAACAAGAACTTTGACCAATGCTTCAAAGTCAAAGTCCATGCCACCCTCCCTCCCACAGCCCCCTCCATAGATGCCAAGACAAGAGAATTGGCTTTTATTTAGGTGCTTGGAGCTGCTTCCAGTCCTGGTCTCAACAGATAGCAATAGTACCATAGCTACCAACTGTTCAATTCAATTGAAATAAATTTCATCATATCATAATAAATTTCACAGCTATCAAATATATATATATATATATATTATATATATATATATATATATAAAATGTTCAATAAAAATGAAAAATAAATCTCATTCAAGTTCAATTCTACAAGTCCTTTCTCAAATTTTAGTCTAATTCTTTTTTGATTTATAATTTTAAATCTCCTCTTTTCTATCAATTCATAAGCTACACCTTTCCTTATTCATAACTCACTCAAATCTTGAATATCCCGTTTGTAACCACTCCCTTAATAATGTCACCTGAACCACCCCATAATGTCCCCTGAATCTGTACCCTTTTTCTCTCCATCCGTCTGCACCACGTAATCTGTGGTCTCTGCTGCTACAATTGAGTCTCCGTGCGTACTCGGTGGTCACACGACCGTTGGATTCAAAACTAACTGCAGTCTACTTGCTTGAAAAAGGAGACTCAGTGTCCGAAAATCTCCCCCCAAACACATCCACACACATACAGACAAATACTCAAAAACCACTTTTTTGGACTCAGGGGACCTTGAAACGTATAAAAATTTAGAAATTGGGGTACCTCAATTTTTTTCTGAAAGCAATACTCTCCTTACCTATGGTAATAGGGCAAGCAAAGTAAAAATCTATTCTTATGATGCATAAAATATAATTTTTCATTTTTAAGTGTTTTCAATCTAGTGTTTCAATCAAAGTGTTTTATTTCTTGTCTCCTGTTTTAATTTATATTACAAACTTTAAAGTGTCTTCTATATAATATATATATATATATATATAATATATATATATATATCTATATATATATATATAGTGACATTTCAAAATTATTGAGACCATGAAATAAAATAAATCTAAGTAATAGAAGATATTATTATTGTCACAGGCTAGGAAGAGTATCAAAAAATGTACTGTTACCTGATAGCAATGAAGATTATACTTATCAACAGCTGAGACTGAGATAAGAGCACCATTCTATACAGCACATTTAGGAAGAACTATTTATTAATAATTAAAATTTATTGCAAATAACTTGTAAATTGTTTATAGTAAATCATCGAATTTAGAGGTTACAACTTTGTTTATCTTAGTGAACAGCTGTTTTGAATGCAATCAAGAAATTAGTCAAAATGAATTATTTGTACTGCTGAACTTACATTTCAAAACGATGATATAATTACTTCTAAAAATCAATAATTATTGTAATAAGGATAAGAGTTTAAAAATAAAAATATATTTATAATTGTTAAAATAATTATTAATGGAAATATACAACATGTTAGATATTTGGTTATAGAAGTGAGCATGGTCATGATACAAGCATTATCATTGATAAGAATTGTAATATTCATTTTTTGTTATTTATTAATGTAATAAGAATCTCTTATATGAAATATTGATATTACATAATAATTATTATAGAATCAACCACATGGACTGATGAAAAAATTTTTGTAACCTGTTCAGGCCAATCATAAGTCAGAAAAATGACACCAAAAAGAGATGATATTTAAACATGATATTTAAACATGATATTCTATTTTTGTTATCAGCAACTAGAAAAGGCCTTATCATATGCGGTAACACATTGTATGTTGAATAAGGAGAAATATGAAGAGAATTTAATTATTAATAAAAGGCAGATAATTTAAGTTTATTTATTGTAAAGCAAGAACTATTCTCTTACTCATCTCTGACATGATGTATATGTCATACTAGTTCCACCAATAGCAAAATTTTATGCAAATCAAGTAAGACGGAACTGCTCAGCAAAAGTTTTTCGAGCAGAGAGACACCACTCCCCTTTTAATGCCTCCACTGTTAATTCCACATGATTTTATCATTCACTTCATTCATTCTTCATAGCTTTTTTCTATAATTTTAATCCAATCAGTTCATGCATTTTTCATCAAATTTTTGGTAATGGGAATTATTCTCAGGATTGTGATTATTATAGGAGAAATATGTTGATTTTTTTTTCTCGAATTATGGAATTGGTTTTCGTCTTTTTTTCACTCACTGTTAACCATCATTTATGATGAATATCCTCACTCATTTTTCATTAATTTTGATTACTTTATTTTGTCATGTGTTTATGTGAATTAAAATGGTTGGTTCTCATTTATGATTCGTCTTGATCTGGTATGTGTACTTATGGAATTTTTTACTTTTTTTCCTTAGATTATTACAGTATGAATGTTGCTAGAATGAATGTCCATCAAACCATAAAAGTATCACTAATTATTCTTATGTATATAAGCCTATGTAATAAACTTTTTAACCTATTTCTGGATTATGGTTGAAGCGTATAAATATGTGGAGGAAAACTCAGAGGTAAACTCTTGCTTTCTGACGGACAGGGGGAATATCACTGTTTTGCATCAGAATATTAGAAGCTTGAACAAAAATTTTGATTCTTTCCTAGCTTACATAAGCTGTTGGAAATACAAGCCAGATGTTGTAGTTCTGACTGAAACTTGGTTCCAGCCGTTTCAGGATAAATTCCCCTTTAATATCCATGGTTATGGGAGCTATGTTACTGAAAGTGATGGAAATAGAGCATCAGGAATAGCGATCTTTGTCTTGTCTGGAAGGGAGATTACATGTTCACGAGAAGATTTGAGGATAGAGGGTGCTGATTCTGTCTCATTGCATCTTAAAATTTCCAATTACAATTTAAGTCTGTTAAGTCTCTACAGATGGCATTCTGTTAGTGTAAATGTTTTTTTGGATAGCTTTGGCCGGTTTCTGGACATGGGAAGGGTTAATAACGACACAATAATTATAGGAGACATGAACATAAATATAAATGATTTAAATAATCAGAGTGTTTTTGAATACCTGGAATTGTTGAACTATGAAGGTTATCAGTCACTTATAGATATCGATACTCGAGTATCTACTTTAAGTTCAACCTGTATTGACCATATTTTTTATAAATCTAAATTCAGTAAAAATAGTATTCAGAGTGCAGTTATAGAGTCACACGTTTCAGACCATAGAGCCGTCTCTGTTTCACTATCAAGGTCAAGTAACGTGAAAAATCCTGCTTCATCTATTAGAGAGACCCTCGATATTAAAAAATTATATAAATTACTCTTGGAGCATGATTGGAGCAATTTATTTGCATGTACTGATGTTGATGGTAAGTACTCTTTGTTTATTAATGCATTACTGGCTTATATCAAACAATGCACTGTGAAACGTCAAAATTCAAAACATATTAATAGTGGTGGTAAACACTTGAAACCATGGATGACTGAAAATATTTGTGTAGAAATTCGGCATCGTGATAGACTTTATAAAATACACAAAAATAATCCACATAATGATCAACTCAGACTAAATCTCCTTTCCAAAAAAAATCTTATCAATAAATTAATAAAACAGCAAGAATATAAATTTTTCGCCAATTTAAAGACATTTGCTGTTAAAAAACAATGGTAAATCATAAACAATCACTGCGGTCAATCTTCTATGAAAAATAAATCTATTAGTTTTAAGTGTGAAAATGATGATCTTATCGAGGATGAAAAGGCTTTGGCAGATAAATTCAATGACTATTTTATTAATATACCTGGTCACATTATATCTTCCATTCATAATCCGGATGAGCTGACTACAGAATATTATAACAGTAGATTCAAGAACACTAATTCATGTGATTCCTTTTTTTTAAAACCCATCATGTATCATGAACTCTTAACTGGAATAAATATGATGAAAAATGGTAAGTCACCAGGACCTGATAATGTAAATTCAAGCCTAATTAAAAAATTATCCAAATCTATAGTACCAGTCTTATGCGATATTTTCAATGCCAGTTTTCAAGAAGGTAAATTTCCCTCAGAACTCAAAGTGGCTAAAGTTATACCTATTTTCAAAAGTGGAATAAAGACTGAGATATCGAATTACAGGCCCATTCCGCTGCTTTCAGTTTTTTCCAAGCTCTTGGAGAAACTCTTCAAAAAGAGAATAATGAGATTTTTAGAGAAAATAAATTTTATTCATAAGGTACAGTTCGGATTTCAAGAAAAACTTAGTACAGAACAAGCCTTAAATAAATTCATGTCAGACATCTATTATGGAATGAATCAGCCTCATAGATCAAGGACCTCAAGTTTATTTCTTGATATTAAAAAAGCTTTCGATACAGTGCAACATAGTATTCTGTTAGAAAAATTATATATGTCGAGTATTCGTGGAGTGTCCAACATGTGGATGAAGTCTTACCTGTCATGCCGGAAGCAGTATGTGTCAATTGGTAGTTTTACTAGTGACTTGGCAACAATTGAGTATGGTGTGCCTCAGGGGTCGGTTTTGGGTCCAATTCTATTCTTAGCATATATCAATGATTTGTTCTCCAACACATTCAATGGATCCTTAACATCGTTTGCTGACGACATGGCATTGGCATATTCTGCCAAAAGTGAAATTGAACTACAGGAAATGATCCAGCTTAACCTAATAGATCTACGTTGCTGGTTTGATGGTAATAAATTAGCACTCAATGCTACTAAAACCTGTTATAATTATTTTCCATTATCAGCTCCATTTCATTTTACTGACCCAATCAAGTATCATAAGATTGGCTGTAATCATCCAAATTGTAGCTGTGATATCATCAAGCAGTTGGATTTTGTCAAGTATTTGGGTCTAACTCTTGATTATGGGCTGACTTGGAATCTACATATACAGAAAATCAAGATGTACCTATTATATTTGCTAAGAAGATTCCATCAATTGAAGCAATTCTTTCCAGTGAGTATTTTACGTGTCATGTATTTTGCATTTTTCAATTGTCGACTGGAATATGGAATCTCTTGTTATGCGTCTACTTTCCTATCTCATTTTAAAAGCCTAATCACACTGCAGAAATCAGTGGTAAGAATTATTCATGGTGTGAATAGAAGGACTCATACCTTTCCAATTTTCCAACTGTTGGGAATCCTCCCTTTCAGATACATCTATGTGCTGAAGGTGTTATTCTTGTTTTACAGAATGAGTGGTAGTATAGGACTTTCAGCTAGACCCATTCATGAAGATGATCATCGGGTGACACGTCAATCAATGCAACTGATGTTGAAAATCCCAAAGCCAAATTCCACTACATTTCGAAGATGTTTTCTATTTCTCGGACCCAAGTTTTTTAATCTTCTACCAAATGAAATTAGAAGTGGGAGATATTACAGGAAATTCTACAATAAATTGAAAATTTGGCTATGGCTTCAGTCACCAATAGAGTTAGAAAACCTTTTTAGAGTGGTGGGCTGATGATTTCTAATTTGAATGAATGTATAAGCTTTAGCAATTTTCCCTTCCTTTCTCTTTGAAAAAACCTTGTGATTTTCCTCTATGTTGTACTTCCTACTTTTCAAATACAAAATTTCTTTTTTTTCAAATTATTCTTATGATGTTATAGGCTCCAATTAATTAAATCATACTAATTAAATTATACTAGTGATACGGTATATATAATACTAATATCTATATTCATTGAAAATTGAATATGTCTATGATTGAAAAACATACTTGTGTGTGAATGTTTTTTTTTCAACTCCTACTCACGTAGAAAAGCTTCTTGCTTTTTTGTGAGTAGTAAAACATTATTGTTTGCAATAAATTTTATTCCATGAAGCTTCAAATTTGATCATCTCCATCATCCAGTTGAAGCTATATCATCCAACGTCATACATCATATGTCAGTATCATCCAACTGATAATCAGCATCACGGTGGTTTGGTTTTTTGTTAAATATAATTTTTTTGTTGTTCATTATATCCACTGATTATTATTTGCAGCTAGTTTTATAAATGTATGGATTTATCAAATTTGATTGTAATGAAAAATGAAAACAATAAATTTGAATTTGAATTAGAATTTGTTAAGACCTTGTTCTAAAAGTTACCACTTCTCTAGTGAGATTCTTATTTCTTAAATTCAGGTATTTAAAATGTTAGTCTATACCTGAGGCAATATTATTCGTTATATTCGTAAATTATTCTATCAATTGATCACTTCCATGAATCTAAATTTTATTATTCATTTTTGATTGATGAAGGAAATAATTAATTTCTAAAAAAAGACTCTCCCACATGCTGAAGATTGAAGTTTGGACAAACCATCCAATCTAAATTAATTCAAAGAAACTACTGTACCAAGAAGGATCACGTGACTTCTCTTTTTCTATGTGGCCCCACCCTTCGCTTCGAGAAGTACAAGAATTTACTTCAATTTTACTTCGCTAATTATTAATGGCCACGTCGAAAGCGCTTTAGCTCAAGTGTACTGAATTATAATTGTCCTTTAAATGGTCGTTTGACTGTCCTTATCTGCCTGAACCACAACCCTGATTAAATTTCACATATTGTAATATTTTCTAGTCAAATCACTTGGAATCATAATTTATCTCTAAGAATTTTTTAAACATTGTGAAAAGAATGTGCATGATAGCCCAGTATCATAGCACCAATTCAAATAAGCTTATCCGCAGAAAATTATTCAAAACTTGTTTGTCAAATCTTGAAACTATATATTGTTTATCAACTATTATTATTGCTCATTATATTTCAAATTTCATACTTTATTTCCTGAGTTCGATTATTTCCTTAGCTCTTCACATTTTGTGTTTGGCACGGTTGTACTAGTTAAGCACCGATCAAAACGATCATTGAAATAATTGATCCAAATTTGGTTCAAGGAACAGATCTAAGTGGAAATATTAAGTGGGGTCAGATCGAGATCATACGTTCTCTGTCCTTACCTGCTAATATATCAGCTTCTATCTGTGCCCTACTTTAACTTAGGAATAAAGGTTCCTACCACAGAGAAGAAACAGCTACAGCGTGGAGAATTACACAATAGAGCCTGAAACTTGGAAAAATTCTGTCCGCGAAGTATCTTCTGAACGGCATTTGGTCTATCAAACCTATCCTGGACCATCGGAATTTATCAGTGGCGCAATCCCGCAAATTATATGCACCAAATTCGTTGCTCGACCTGTTTGATTTTGTACACTGTCTACAATACAGGTAATAATTTAAGGTCTCTCAATCTAGTGTCTAGCAATTGCTACACTACGATACAGACTTGCAAAGGATATTATTCTCATACAGATAGTCATTGAACAGATCAAGGGTGTGCAGGAGTTTGTGCCTCCCGCGATTTAGACTATTAAATTAAATCTTATATTGAATCTCTCAGTCTGGTGTTCATCCACACTCATAAATTTGAGATTACAACACCGAGGATTCAGTGTAAGATTTTATACCTGTGTGATGTCTCCGTCTGGGAGACATTGCTCAAGTCAAAGACCGGGAACCCCCCAAGGAGCGTTACAATATATATACATATATATATATATATATATATATATATATATATTATATATATATATATATATATAATAATATGTATACAAAATTTCAAGTTGATTAGTCCAGTAGTTCAGACTTAATGATGCGTCAAACATAATTTTCCTATCCCGTACGTGTATATATTCATATCTTGTGTCTCCTGTTTTAATTCATATATATATATATATAATATATATATATACGTGTATATATTCATATCTTGTGTCTCCTGTTTTAATTCATATATATATATATATATATATATATATATATATTATATATATATATATATATGAATTAAAACAGGAGACACAAGATATGAATATATACACGTATATATATATATATATATGAATTAAAACAGGAGACACAAGATATGAATATATACACGTACGGGATAGGAAAATTATGTTTGACGCATCATTAAGTCTGAACTACTGGACTAATCAACTTGAAATTTTGTATATAGATTCTTAATTAACTGAGGATGGTTATAGGCCTATTTTCAATTCTTCAAAATTACATACGAAATTACAAAATCAAGTTTTCAGTTTGTCAACTTTCAAAATAGATTCTTGTGGAGCACGGGTTTCTACTGGTTAGAAAATAATAATCTCCCCATGTTAAACTAATTATCTCGTTATAGATGAATTTTGTCTATTCTTATACAAAATATGATATTCAACATAATTCTGGTTACTATATGTCAATACACCTTTTTTCGACATTAGAAATATTTTCTCTGAGGTATAAACTCTTCAATTTTGATTATTGGGAAGCAAGTTCTCATTAAAATATCTATATTCAATGTAAGTTTTTCCTTAAGCAGCTTCTTTCATCCAAAGTTCTCATTCAATCACACTAACTTAATAGATTTTTGTCGATTCCTTTTATCATCCATTATACAAATGCTATATAATCGGAGTTGGAATACCTTGCTGTAATCGTTGGTTGTGATCTGTGGTTGAACTAGTGGTGGATTTTCTGAAACAAATTTCCAATTGAAATGTGTAACAAATTATTTTGAATAGCAAGCAAAATCACCTAATGAAAAGATTTTATTGCTCTCTAGCAGACAGCTGCTCTGTTATCGCCGGGTGCGATACCAACAAGTGAGAGATTAGATAATAATGGGTATCCTGGCTACAATTTGAACAGCCAAATAGAAAAGAATTTTATTTGCTATTTATTCAATTATATAAAATATTGAAAATTTGAGGTTAGGCTATAATACTTATTGGTCGGCAACCTAAATAATCGATCAAGCCATATAATTTGAAATTTAGCCAGACACCTTTGGCAAATTTTTGTTGTAAACAAATAGCATTCAACTAGAGGATTTGGTAACCACATGGCATGCTATTGTAAATGAGAAAACAACTTAATAAGCTTATAAAAATTTATTGTATGAAATGAGCATGTACAAAATACATAAAATTGATAAAAATATTGAGGAAGTATGTATATTCTACCAGGCGCATGGATAAATTTGTAATTTTTAGATGAGCCAATCAAATTGCAGTGGCTGATTGGCGGTAAGAACGAGTCAATTCGAAAATAACTCTCCAAATTTATATAAATGATAAGAATTTATAAGTTATCACTACTCGGTTCATATATCGAATGCAATTTGAGTAATTATAAAATGTAATACATAAGATATAGGTAATAGCCTAGCAGATTGGCACGGACTATTTGATTATATAATGGCATAGTAGTTGGATATTTAAATAATATGCAAATTTGGAAGACGGAAGTATTATCGTAAAGAATAGGGGTAGATCAGAGCCAACTTGCTTGCCAGATTCCACCATGGAACGCCACTAAATTTATAGAGCACAAGTCCCTTTTTGTTAAATTGTACGTTTGAAAGATTTAAGTTTAAATTCAACAATTAATTTTCATAAGACTTGGTGATGCCGTATTAAGGCGTAAGTCATTCAGATATCTATTTATTCCCTTGGAGAAGACGACTTCGGCCACCAGAAAACCCATGACGAGGGGAAATCCGGATCGCCATCATCATCTTGTGAATTTCAGCACGTGAGTGATAATTATCGAGAGATATATTAATCTAGGGCACCCTCAGTGCTTCGAGTGAAACTGAGCTGCATAATCTGAATGCATATGATTGATGATTTAAGAAGCACATGGTAACTTTTCGAGCTAAAAACTAAAACCTAATAAGTGAGCTAATCTGTGATACTTTTTTGATATATATTTTTGTTCTTATTTTTACTGTTTTTGTTTGTTGCTCTATACATATATATATTTATTTAGTTGTTGATAATTTGTGTAATATATTTAAATCAATTTTTATGGTGTATCCTTTATTTGTTTCCCCATCTTCATGCATGACCAATCACGTTATAACCTATCCAGTTACCAGTATTGAAATATTAATAAGATTACCATCCGACTATATTCTTCACCGAATAATTTGGTTGAGACAGCGATATACAGCATTGATAATCAAATCTTTGGAAATAATATGTTCCAGAGATTTATATAAATTATCCAATATCATAAAATACGATCAGAAGAATCTCAAAATTGTAGCATTAAGTTGCAGCAGTGCAAAATCTCGCATCTATATTTGCGGATTTCGACAAATCAGTCACAGAAATTGTGAACTGTTGGAGCGGCCAACGTCAGTAACCGGCAAGAGCAGAGAATTGCGGGAGCTCCTGGTCGAGCCAGTAAGAAATTGGTATTATATATATTTTAAGAACCACAAAAAGGGTTATATATTTTTCCTACAGTTACCCTGAAAAGTGGCCATTCCTGCACTGATTACAGAACGCAAAGAATCACTTTTCCGCTCTAGTGTGGGAAAATTTTTTTCTGCACTCCAAATTTGCAACATGAGAACACAAAATAGTTGGTGGGTTATATGGAGGATTAGTGCACGAAAACAAAAATTAAGTTGGTAACAATGACTGTGGTTAGATTTAGATAAGAATTATTTCAATGGCTACCCTACATTTATGATAAAATCCCAATCTAGAAATCCAAAACAAGAATAATGTTTATCTTAATCATAATTAAATAATAACTTCTCATCATTTAATAATAAATAATGTTTATTTTCTATTGACAGTGATAATTATTTCAACCCCAAGCAATGAGAAATGTAGCAAACACACATTTTGAAATTTGAATTTTCAGGTTAAATAACCGTTCAAAATCCATGTCAATAAAATTAATAAAATAACATTAGAATATACTACAAACATTTTCTGTTGTCTATGTTATTTTATAAATATTGTTTAGTTTACTTATAGTATTTTTCGGTAATTCTAGTAAATCATAATTCTAAATATCTAAATACTGTTTTTAGCTGGATGGAACGAAGTTAGGCACAATTCTTCCCGCTAGGTCGTGCGCTTGTTGGTTCAGCCATTTTGCAGCCATCCAAACAAGCTGTTGGCATGTATTTTGAATGCGAATTTTTCATTTTATCTGTATTTTTTCTGATTCTTGAATGAATAAAGATGAGAACTTTGGTTGAGAAATTTCAACTCCAATTGGATTATTAATTTTTAAATGAATTAAGGTTGTTATTAATAACAGCATCACACACACACTAACATTTGATGGATTTCAGCCATCATTTTACCCATAATTACCTACTTTTCATATTCAATGGTACCTGAAGGGAAAATTTAATGTGAAATACGTGCGCAAAGTTCCTCTGCTGCACTCAAGAAGCCATTCCGTTTTTTTCGGTGCAGCAAACTGTCACTTTGCGCACTAGTTGCACAAATAACTATTATCATTCATGCTCTACCGACTGCAGCCAAGCAGGGCAACTCGTTATTGACAAAAATAACGTGACATATGGTACTGAGTAAACAACCACAACATCACCATAAATGAATCCTGAAGTGAATTGGATAATAATTGCAAGTCATCAACTCAGTCTCTGAAAATAATTAAAAATCCAACTAGTCTCACAGACATTGAGTCTTAAAGGAGTTAACCAACAATTCACATTACTTAGCACCTTGCACGCTTTCTTTGTCAATAAAATTTGATGCAATATTCTCATTATTCTCGATTTCAATCTGATTGAATTTTCAATTTTGGTTTGTATATTTCTAGACCCAAAATTTGATTCAGAGTGAAGTAACATAACCTACGTCTTGTAGTCCAGGCGCTGGCTTACATTGAGCATACATGAGAGAGGCAGAGAATTTGACTTCGGATTATTGTTAGGGGGTCTTTAGTGTATATGAAACTCGATGTCGTCACGTCCCAGGGTGGTCGACAGCTTGGGGGGAGGGGGGTAAGTTGTAAAAAACGCGCGTTTATAAAATCGCCTGTCCTGCAGTTACTATTCATAGTACAGCTTTTAATTTTTTCTCAATATTATGTACACATAACTGGCTTTCAATGTGGTCCTATACATTTTTGCGATAAACCGCATAGTTTTTCCGTAAAAAAATAAAATATCTCGAAAAATGTATTTTTTTATTATGGACTTTTTGTTATTTCTCGAATATTCAAGTAATTAGCCGACTTAGAGGAAAAGGCTCTCAATAAACGTTGTAGGCCGTTTCTTCCTGAATCCAATGATATATAAATAGTTTGAGGGTTACGATCATAGATGCGGCGGTGGGAGGGGGATAAGTAGCACTGTTACGCTGCGGCGCGGTCCTCCCCCATGATTAATGCGCGTAATGGCCTGTCTATCGCATCGCTCCTACTAGTCTATGCATTCAAATTATGTATTTCAGGAACGCTATCTTATGTATTTTCGGTCGCTGAACACGATTTTTCAACTCTCAAGCCTTAATAATTGATAATTCTCATCATAATATACTAATTATGGTCAAAATTACAAACTTCATCTCATTATCATTATTTATGATTACATTGTAATGATAAACCATCCTGTTAGGAATCCTAATGTGTTTCTCAGTCGATAAAAAACTGATATTCCATTAGGAGAGAATAATTATTCGATTTAGTTCAATGATCACGTTGGAATTGCGAAAGTCAAGTAATGGAGTAAGTTAAACAAATAATATAGGCTACCCCCATTTAGAGCACCGTGTAACAGGAGTAAAATATTTTCTTTATATAAATTTACAGTTGAAGCACAAATAATGCCAATTACTCCCATGTGATATGACTAAATATTTGATTACAAAGGAAATACAACTCTAAAGCTGCGTACATACCAGAGTTATTAAGGAGATGTTAATATAACTTAATCTTTATAGATTCTATTAGATTGAACATAACTTATCATACATATGATGGACATATGTGTTTGCCAAGTTCCGTTCAATCTAATAGAATCTATAGAGATTAAGTTATTAACATTCAATCTAATAGAATCTATAAAGATTAAGTTATTAACATTTTGTTAATAACTTTGGTGTAAACGCAGCTTTATCAACTGATTTCTGTAACTTATATCTACCAATAGATACTTTTCATTTGGCTGAGTTTGACTGATTGTCTTGGGGTGGTACTTGAATGAAAGTGGAATGAATTTGAAACATTTGGAGAGAATACTGTTGGAAATCTATTGAGGGGAGATCAGTATAATTAAGGTGTGAGAGCAAGCAATCAATTCAATGAAACAACTACAAGGACTCATGAACGGTTCAAGTATGAGAGATTGTCAAAGTATATTTGAAAGAAGTCAGGAGCTATTTGTGGAGTTTTTTAGAATCAAAATCAATGACTACTTGAAATTTATGACTGATTATTGTAACATAGCTTAAATTATCTTAAATTGTATTCATGCTCATAAGGAAGGACTCTGGTACTGCACATAGAAACTGTACGAGAAAAGATCCCATACTTTTTTCATTCAATCACACAAACTATGTTATAAAGTATGTGTTATATCTAGAAAATTTGAAAAAATACCCATAGAAGTAGAAAATAATTTCCAATAAGGAAACATTAGATCTATACAGTCAATACATTGACTCTCTGTCTAATGAAACCTTGAAAATTCAATAAATGTGACAACCGATCATGCTTTGGAGCAAACCCTCATTCGATCATCCAAAACTGAATGATTGGAATAGCTAGTTCTTCAAAGGCTTTCCTAAAATGGCTGCTACTATTTAAATAAATCTTCCATCAAAGATATTCTGCTCAAGTATGTTGACATTATTATGGATATCACTGGAGATTGTGAAGAAAGTCATCTAATGAAGTAAAACAAGAATAATGAGAGGTGAGAATGATTTCCAGAAGCATAATCTTCTCAAGAGAACATAACATTTTTTCTTCAAGACTCTGATGGACAACAGAATCTGCATAATGTTATCAATGGTCTGGAAGCAAGTGAAGAAGTATGTGATTCTCTTTTGAACGTATAGAAAGAAATAGTTATTCGGTCTCCAACGATTTTTATCTGAACATAGTTGTGGCAAATTGTAAAAGTGTATTCTCACCTATAAAAAGAAACAGAGTTCTTTCATTCTCCACGATGCAATCAAACAAAAATCCTAGTCTTAGTTAATTCTAGAACAAAAAGATCTGATCTCTGTATTTTTACTAGGTAGCTGTTCAAAAATAATTCAGCATTGAAGTTTTAGTGCAGCATGCATTTCTACAATAACCGCAATTTCTGCCAACATCTGATGGATATTTGAAAAAAAACTCTTAATCTCACTTGGCCCATAAAATTGTAAGTGAAACTAGTTGTGGATTTGACTAAATCCCTAAATATCGTTGACAAATTAGCATAATGATGACATGGCTCTCCTGAATTCAACTCCTACTTCACTTTTCAAAACTTCAATACGCTGCAAGATTATGGTAACTTTGTGATGAGAAGAGTTATGAAAATTCTCAATAAAGATGGAGTGATACAGGTGGACATAGCTTTTCATGTCTATGGTCTAAAATCAAACAAAGGTAGTGAACATATTAGAAGCAGCAGAGTAAAAGAATCACTCCAATAATATGCTCTCCAAACCATCGAGACTTGATTTCTAAATCTGTGGCAGAGATTTATTAATGTGACATGCAAGAATCTATAAAGGAATAATCCATACGTTAGCTACGTGCAGGAATACATAAATTCATTCATTTGTGGATAAAATTACAAATCATATAAATATGTTTGGGAATGAATAACAGGCATGGCCCAAAACTATTCGAATCCCAAATTTTGATACTGAATAACTTGTCACCATTTCAAAACAGTCTACCATAAACAGTCTACAAAACGGGAATACCATAATGGATGAATCAATCAAAAGTTAGTGAAATATCATTATAATAATACTGTTAGAAATAATATGGATGAATATTTAAATTTTCATTTCATTTTGATTTGACACATATCTATTATTATATTGGATATAATTTCTCAAAAGTTCACGACAAACTGAAAATTCACGAAAGATTAACATTTTCATACTAAACATAATCATTATGATAATGAATGAATGATGAATTCCATTTCCACCATGAAGAACTAAGAAATTCCACAAATATTTCTTGGAAATTAACTGACCACTATATCAAGTAAGCGTGGCCAGTGTGCAATTAATAATATAATTTAGCCTGCAGCGTATCACAATAAATTAATTTGAGATAAAAGCAATAGAACATAAACATATATGAATATTATCTTTATTCTATCCTAATATATTTCTTGAAACCCAAGTTTCGTTCATTTCAAACAGTCATTTCTTAGTTTCCTTGCAGAATGAGATGAAGTTTGTAATTTTGACCATAATTAGTATATTATGATGAGAATTATCAATTATTAAGGCTTGAGCGTTGAAAAATCGTGTTCAGCGACCGAAAATACATAAGATAGCGTTCCTGAAATACATAATTTGAATGCATAGACTAGTAGGAGCGATGCGATAGACAGGCCATTACGCGCATTAATCATGGGGGAGGACCGCGCCGCAGCGTAACAGTGCTACTTATCCCCCTCCCACCACCGCATCTATGATCGTAACCCTCAAACTATATATATCATTGGATTCAGCAAGAAACGGCCTATAACGTTTATTGGGAGCCTTTTCCTCTAAGTCGGCTAATTACTTGAATATTCGAGAAATAACAAAAAGTCCATAATAAAAAAATACATTTTTCGAGATATTTTATTTTTTTACGGAAAAACTATGCGGTTTATCGCAAAAATGTATAGGACCACATTGAAAGCCAGTTATGTGTACATAATATTGAGAAAAAATTAAAAGCTGTACTATGAATAGTAACTGCAGGACAGGCGATTTTATGAACGCGCGTTTTTTACAACTTACCCCCCTCCCCCCAAGCTGTCGACCACCCTGGGACGTGACGACATCGAGTTTCATATACACTAAAGACCCCCTAACAATAATCCGAGGTCAAATTCTCTGCCTCTCTCATGTATGCTCAATGTAAGCCAGCGCCTGGACTATTGGACATACATCTATCAAAATTCGGAAAGGGAACAGTTTTTGGGCTATGCCTGTTGGTCCTTTTCTGATCAATGGTTTCTCTCATCATATTGATTTGTGTATTATGAAATTTGAATTAATAAATAAGCATCATCATTATTAAGGAAAGTATTGCTTTCCAGAAAAAATTAAGGTACCCCAATTTCCAGTTTTCTAGACGTTTCAAGGCCCCCTGAGTCCAAAAACATGATTTTTGGGTGTTGGTCTGTGTGTGTGTGTGTATGTGTGTGTGTATGTGTATGTGTGTATGTCTGTGAACACGATAACTCCATTCCTAATCAACCGATTGACTTAAAATTTTAAACTTAAGGTCCTTATACCATGAGGATCCGACAATAAGAAATTCAATAAAATTCAAGTCAACCGATTGACTTAAAATTTTAAACTTAAGGTCCTTATACCATGAGGATCCGACAATAAGAAATTCAATAAAATTCAATTCAAGATGGCGGAAAAAATGGCGGATAATTACTAAAAAACCATGTTTTTCACTGTTTCCTCGAAAACGGCTCTAACGATTTTCTACAAATTTATACCATGGATAGCTATTTATAAGCCCTATCAACTGGCATTAGTCTCATTCCTGGGAAAATTTCATGAGCTCCGTAATATTCTTGAGAAAAATGGCGGATAATGACTAAAAAACCATGTTTTTCACGGTTTTTCGAAAACGGCTTTAACGATTTCCTTCAAATTTATACCATGGATTGCTATTTATAAGCCCTGTCAACTGACATAAGTCTCATTTCTGGGGAAATTGCAGGAGCTCCGTAATATTCTTGAGAAAAATGGCAGTTACCAAGAAACCATGTTTTTCACGATTTTCTCAAAAACGGCTCTAACGATTTTTTTCAAATTCATACCCTGTATATTCATTTATCAGATCTATCAACTGGCATGAGTCCTTTTCCTGGGAAACTAATGGGGATCCACCCCATCCTTGAGAAATGGACTTTGTAAACTCCATCTCGTGCATGAGGTAGGTAGGTAGAGCAGTTTATAAATAGTACACAGTCATAGTCAAGATATTTCATCTGTAGAACAGCTGTTTTGACGACTTTAAAAAAATCATCGAATTTCACAATTTACACAAAGGATAAGTACTCTGAAAACAATAATTATATATATACACATATACAGTAGTCTGATCGTAGTTGCAAATATGTTGCCGCCAATTGTCATTATGTTATTATTCCCCTATATTATTCTCGTTTCAGAATGAGGCTTACAGTTCAATGAGCAAGGAAAGTTGTGTGAGTGTACCACACTAGATTTTTTTCAGTTTGGAAAAATATTGTTCTCTGTATTTCGATAGATATGTGAGGTAAATAGTTCCTTCATTCAAATAAATTCATTCAAATTAATTCAGGCATTTGTTCTATTCTCAATTATATCATAAATTAAAAACTTCATATCAATTTGAAATCGAGGCACCTTAATGATAATTGCTGCCTTCTAATGGCATTAGTCAATGTCCATTAGTTATGGAACTATTTTTTGTGGTGTCGCATAGAAAGCACATTGTTTGATAAGTGGAGTGCAAACACTCGATTACGGCTGAGCACTCGAAACGGAGTGAATACAAACTTATTGTTACCCATGATATTGATTCCAATGAGTGGCGGGTCATGACTCTCTAACAAATGACATCTAATGCTTTTAGAATGAATTTACCGAGCAATTATAATGACGTAATGCATTACCTAGGTCTACAATGCCAAATGAATATTGTTTTGCTCTATAAAATCAATTATTCATAATATTCTTATTGTAGAATATAGGACAGTTCTTTTAAAAAAAGAATAAAGAACTGTTCTTTTCCACTTTTCAACAAAACTTGACTGTATAATTGATTTGCTGTGCTGAATGCATCAAAATTTTGAATTTTATCCTTCTTCTTGAATCTCCCATAATTTATCTTGAATGTTTTTTTTTTGCAATTTCCGTGAAAGACTTCTTGTTAATCACACGGTATACATGATAGAAGATGCTCGTTCCAGTCAATTATTTTTGGAATGTAAAATTGGTTCTACGAAAAGAATCTTATTCTATTATGATCTTAGGAGTGACCGTAGTCGAGTGGATCAGATGCTGGCTTTATGATTCAGAGGCCCGGGTTCAAATCCCGGCCCGGGCAAGATATTTTCTCGGGCCACTCCCGTGTTTCGGATGGACACGTTAAGCCGTCGGTCCCGGCTGCCTAAAAAGCTGTCGTTAGGTCATGTCAGAGGCCCTGAAATTGATCAGCGACCTGAAAACTCTGACACCAGACCTGAGCCAGCCAGGTCACTCGAATATTATTATTATTATTTTTTTTTTTATTATGATCTTGAACGATCAAGATTGATGATTGAAGTTCCAAAATTATTTCTGATACAAATAATTTCATCTCATATGAATTATAAACCGTTAAGAATACTTGACTTAAGATTAAACTTTGCAACATTTCCAACGAGGAAGAAATTAACTCTTTCCTTAATCTGATAGACATTCCCCAGATTCCACATTATATGAGTTAATGCAAGTCTTCCCTTATTAAGTCATAATATTCATTGTCATGTTCCACCGTGACTTCATAGTTGATGATTATCCAGTGATATAAATTTCTTCTCGAGTTATATAGGAATTTATTATCAAGCCATATCTTTGTGTGCATAACATACAAATTACAAGACAAATAATTATTATTGTTTCCACACATTATTATATTAAACAACAGCATTCCATACCATCATATATTATATACAATGGTATCACATACATAGTATAATATATTGAATAACTTTCTTCCCTTCTCTCTTATTCTGTTCATATGAAATTAAATGGTGTTCTAGTTTATTGGAGGAGAAATACCGTTGAGTATATGAGATGATACGGTGTGATAATTTGTCGATCGATAGAGTCTGCAGTTATGTAGCCGGGAGCGATGCGCAAATAATGAATTGAAGACGATGATATTATGCAAATAAAGCTTCGAAGAAATCGAGGAGACTGTGGCGACTATCCTCCCACCTGATCACCCGATTTGCTCCGGATTCTGCTCCGGCATCGAGCCGCAGTAAACTTTCGCTCCAACTTCGCTGCTATCTTCATGCATAATTCTTCAACAAGCGCCAGTAATCACCTGAACTCAGAACAAAGAAGTTCACGGATGATTACACCAGACGCCTCTGATGGTGCACCCTCACTCCGTCATCACCCTCTCTCATTCCTTGTTCTACTTACTTCAGTCGATAATACTGTCGTAGATATTCAGGATAGACTGCATTATTCAAATTCAAATTAGTTTATTCTTAAAAAATTACATATTTACAAAATATAACAGTGTTATGGATTAGATGAATATTCTTCCTGCAGGGATGATTGGTTCGTGTGTAGGAATTCTAATTAAGCTTAGTTTCATTGTGGAGTTTTTGGATTATATTTGACAAAAATCTTTCATGTAAGTCGCATCAGTTTGTGGATTCCTCATTTTCCCAAAAATACTATTCAATTTTTTAAAGTTTTTGTTTTTGAGTTATTGGCATGCTTTTATCATATTTTTGGTTTGATTACTGATAGCAATAACTATTCAAGGGTCTATTCATGGAATGAATCTAAATTGAGCAAAGTCCTCTGTGTGTCAAACAAAGTAGCTGAAAATGTATTATTCACTCTTGTAAAATCTGAAAATTGAAGAAAATGGATTGTGTGTTTTTTCATGGAATTGCATTGTAGTTATTGATGTCATTCGGAAGCCAGCTGCTATTGATTCGTATTTGAGAAACAGTTTTTTTCATTTATTTACAATGCAAATGAGACTAATGTAATCGTTCGTTCGTTCCCGTGTCCAGGTCAGACTACTTATTATTTAAACCATAACATAAATTTAACAAAGCATTAACAATATCAATAAAGTGAGTGGAAAAATTTATAAACCAGTCTATATACTAGAGTCTGCAGTTATGTAGCCGAGAGCGATGCGCAAATAATGAATTGAAGACGATGATTGGTAGATAAAATAATAAGGTACTCCTTGTGCTATTTTTCTTCCAAATTTGTAGGTGACACAGTCCAAGATGAGGTTAGAATTTCACGTGTACAATTTTTACGAAATTCTAGTCCAAAATAAACATGAAAACTATAAACTTTGAATTTAGATGGCTTGAATTAATGAAATGATTAGAAATATTCCACTTAATTTCCACTTGTCACGAATAATATTGAGTTATTTGAGAAAATTTGGAACCATTGAAGAAACACAAACTTGTGAACATTAAAGCTCAGCTGAAAAAATGAAACAAGTTCCAAAGAGAACCAAGGTCTATGGTTTCATTATGTTTTGCAGTCATGGTATTATTATGCGTGCTCATCAGTATCATCACCAATCAATTAAGGTTATTGGAAACAACTTCAACTGTGGAAGATGTGAGAATAGTAATGACAACTACTTGGAATGTTGAAAAATAAGATTAATGTTGGAGAAAGTGAGAAGATAGAACTGTTCAGCTCGTTACATTAACTCAATATAAATAACATTAATCCACGATAAATTATAATTTACGAAAATGAAAATTTCTTTAAAAAATTTTATTAATTTTTTTCTTAATATTTTATTTCACTCAATCGTTGTCAATCCGAGGTTGATTATCATAATTCAGTTCGTCAGTTACTTCCTTTGCAAATCCTTCTTCAAATCAGTTTGCTACGGAAAATAGTTCAAACTGAGCTGTTTTCCTTCAGATCTCCCACCGAGAACAGCTATTCTGCTGTATTCTCTATACCTCTATACCAATATACTGTCTCTGTATACTCTGTACCGACGCAGTGCCCGTGATTTCAGAATTCATTCAATAATTGTAAATCACTAGCGAAATACTATTGTAATAATGGAGATGTTCTGTTCAGAATTGGTGCGCAATGTTTGTCCCTGTTAACTAAATTCGCTCCTCAAGAGTAGACCACATCGAAGTACGTGATTGTGCTGAAATCGATGTTTGTTTCAACTTCACAAACATTTTTTTTTTTTTTAATTTTGGATGTTGTCTTATGAATTTATCCGAAATTCTACATTGGAAACGAATCAGTAATAAGCAAATATTCTGAATATCCCTATAGCTGTACTTTTCTTGAAAAAACACTGTTACATTTCATTGAATCCTCATTTTGAAACTATAGAAATATTCAGTTGAAGCATACCAAGCTGTTTGTATATTATTGTTCAGGTTATTGATTCATGAGAATTGATTTCATGTGATAGACTATTGAGGCTGCAAATTGTTCAGCAATTCCACAATTGTTCCTGAATGTCATAATTATATTGGTAGCATAAAAAAGAATTAATCCGATATTCATTGCATGGGATGTATTCAAAGAGACTTGCAAGCTCACTGAGTTGAAACTGCTGTATATGATTTTCATCTTATTTCAAAAAATTTGTTTTTCAAGTTTATGGACGAAATTCCTATTAAATTTATCAAGAAGATGTTATTTGCTGTTTTACCAACCATTACATACATTTTCAACAAGTCACTTGAAGAAGGCATTTTCCCTGAAAACTGGAAGTTTGCTCTGGTTCGCCCTCTAAATAAAGTTCCATCACCCAATAAAGTTGAGGATTTTAGACCAATCAGTATTTTACCTGCATTGTCCAAAGTGCTAGAAGACTCATTCATGCTCAAGTTGTAAAATTTCTAGACAACAATAGTAAGCTTCATAACTTTCAATCAGGCTTTAGAAAATTCCATTCAACTGAGACAGCTCTGCTTCGTGTCACTGATGATATAAGGTTAGCTATGGACCAAAGAAAATGCACCATCCTCACCCTATTTGATTTTTCTAAAGCATTCGATACTGTTGATCATACAGTCCTTCTGAATAAGTTGGCTATTCTTGGTTTCAGTCGCAACTCGTTAGTTTGGTTTGAATCCTATCTATTAGGTAGGAAACAATGTGTATCTGTCTGTGACAAAAAGTCAACTTGGAAAAACGTTATGCATGGAGTACCACAAGGTTCAATTTTAGGCCCTCTCCTCTTCACTTTGTATGCTAATGACCTTTCTTCCATTATCAAATTCTCCAGTTTCCATACTTATGCAGACGACCTTCAAATCTATTTAAGCTGTCCCATAACAAAAATTAATGAAACAGTTGGAATAATGAATCAGGATATCAATTCGATAGTGGAATGGACAAAGAAAAATAGCCTCAAGCTTAATCCCATCAAAACACAACCCATTATAATTGGATATTCTCGTCTTATAAACAATATTGACCTTGAATCGATTCACAAAATTAGTGTAGACGGTAATGACATTCCTTACTGTAGCTCAGTTAAAAATTTAGGTATTATTATGAATAATACTCTTGACTGGTCAGAACAAGTGAACAAAACTTGTAAAAAGGTATTCTCAGCCATGCATGCATTGAGGAAAATGCACGATATCCTCCTCAGAAACATTAAATTATCATTGGTTCAATCTCTCATCTTCCACATTTAATGTATTGTAATTCTGTTCAATCATTATCATTAGTCGATACTAAAACAATCCAATCACTAGTAAACTCTATCAACTTCTCAATAAATGCATTCAACTATCGACCATTTCTAAAGCGCTTCAGTCCGAAATTCCACAATGGCTCAGGTAAGTTGTTGAAAATGAATTTAGTACTTGGGTGTTGGATGCTGAAAGTTTTGAGTAGTTTGCGAAGCTCTCCATGAACTACATTTCAGTTTCATATAAACTCCTTCTCTCTCTCTCTCTCTCTCTCTCTCTCTCTCTCTCTCTCTCTCTCTCTCTCTCTCTCTCATGAACCTCACCTCCTCTCCACATCTGAAAGCACTGTCTACAAAGTTTGCTACAAAGTTAACAGCACTTGAAATGTGCAAGTTTATGACAATGCCATTGAAAGACAACGTGTGCGCCAATTCATGTCGCACTCTTTGATTCGTGATCTATACTAGACTTTTATATGGTATTCGATCCAGTACTACGGACTACTTGCAATACTCCAGTTCTCCAGTACTGCAAACGCATTACAACTAGCTTGAGTGTTATTTATAATTTGAATCTCGGTGATCTTGAAAAAGTATCGTTTCAAAAGCGCTATCGTTTCATCCTTATAATGGAACTTGGGAAACAATATAAAATTTCGTCCATAAACTTGAAAAACAAATTTTTTGAAATAAGATGAAAATCATATACAGAAGTTTCAACTCAGTAAGCTTGCAAGTCTCTTGAATACATCCCATGCAATGAATATCGGATGAATTCTTTTTTATGCTACCAATATAATTATGACATTCAGGAATAATTGTGGAATTGCTGAACAATTTGCAGCCTCAATAGTCTATCACATGAAATCAATTCTCATGAATCAATAACCTGAACAATAATATACAAACAGCTTGGTATGCTTCAACTGAATATTTCTATAGTTTCAAAATGAAATGTAACAGCGTTTTTTCAAGAAAAGTACAGATACAGAGATATTCAGAATATTTGCTTATTACTGATTCGTTTCCAATGTAGAATTTCGGATAAATTCATAAGACAACATCCAAAAAAAAAAAAAATGTTTGTGAAGTTGAAACAAACATCGATTTCAGCACAATCACGTACTTCGATGTGGTCTACTCTTGAGGAGCGAATTTAGTTAACAGGGACAAACATTGTAATAAATTCGCTCCTCAAGAGTAGACCACATCGAAGTACGTGATTGTGCTGAAATCGATGTTTGTTTCAACTTCACAAACATTTTTTTTTTTTTTTTTGGATGTTGTCTTATGAATTTATCCGAAATTCTACATTGGAAACGAATCAGTAATAAGCAAATATTCTGAATATCTCTGTATCTGTACTTTTCTTGAAAAAACGCTGTTACATTTCATTTTGAAACTATAGAAATATTCAGTTGAAGCATACCAAGCTGTTTGTATATTATTGTTCAGGTTATTGATTCATGAGAATTGATTTCATGTGATAGACTATTGAGGCTGCAAATTGTTCAGCAATTCCACAATTATTCCTGAATGTCATAATTATATTGGTAGCATAAAAAAGAATTAATCCGATATTCATTGCATGGGATGTATTCAAAGAGACTTGCAAGCTCACTGAGTTGAAACTGCTGTATATGATTTTCATCTTATTTCAAAAAATTTGTTTTTCAAGTTTATGGACGAAATTTTATATTGTTTCCCAAGTTCCATTATAAGGATGAAACGATAGCGCTTTTGAAACGATACTTTTTCAAGATCACCGAGATTCAAATTATAAATAACACTCAAGCTAGTTGTAATGTGTTTGCAGTACTGGAGAACTGGAGTATTGCAAGTAGTCCGTAGTACTGGATCGAATACCATATAAAAGTCTAGTATAGATCACGAATCAAAGAGTGCGACATGAATTGGCGCACACGTTGTCTTTCAATGGCATTGTCATAAACTTGCACATTTCAAGTGCTGTTAACTTTGTAGCAAACTTTGTAGACAGTGCTTTCAGATGTGGAGAGGAGGTGAGGTTCATGAGAGAGAGAGAGAGAGGAGAGAGAGAGAGAGAGAGAGAGAGAGAGAGAGAGAGAGAGAGAAGGAGTTTATATGAAACTGAAATGTAGTTCATGGAGAGCTTCGCAAACTACTCAAAACTTTCAGCATCCAACACCCAAGTACTAAATTCATTTTCAACAACTTACCTGAGCCATTGTGGAATTTCGGACTGAAGCGCTTTAGAAATGGTCGATAGTTGAATGCATTTATTGAGAAGTTGATAGAGTTTACTAGTGATTGGATTGTTTTAGTATCGACTAATGATAATGATTGAACTGAATTACAATAATTTCAAATTTGATGATGATGTTGAGGAGAAGTGTTCTATCACAAATTGCAAAGTATTATTGTGTAGGAGCCATGCTCTTTGTATGAAGTTCCATTAATACAATTTGTTCTCGTAGCTGAAGGATATAGGTGACTTTCAATTAGCTATCATAGAGACAGGAATTTTTCTACTTTGAGAGTGAGGTATACCTTGGGTTGATATGATATGGAAGTGATGTTTTAATGGGTACCACATCACATAATTATAAAAACTTATTGGGACTACGATCAGAATTTGAATACTATTGATGTGTATACTGTGAACGACGGTTTGCAGTTTGGAGTTTGAACTGGAATATATTAGAGATGTTAACTCTGAACATAGTCTCTCTTGACTGTTGATAACTTTGACAACAGTGATTGAAGCAGTTTTGGGCATATACGTGTTGCAGCATCCCGCAACTTCATCTATATTGTCAATGAACTGATAACACATTTCGGCAGAGTTACATGTTATTTATCAACAAATCTAACATTGATCCCATATGACACGTGATAACATAATCATTTCTCACTCTCTTTATCAAGATTCCTTGATAGAGGAAATAAATCAAATCAATCTTCTATGGTTCGACTCAACGTGATTTTTCTCTCTCCATTAAATACCTTTAATACTAAATTTTACTTGCGCAAGTATTACTCTTATTAATTTCTCAATTTATAATAACCCTTTCGGCGAGCTAGCTTTGATCATCAGATTAATTCGAAGCACTAGGGCGCCCATCACTAAATTCAAATTTTAATCACTCACGTGTCGAAAATCTTCTTGTAAGCCGCCGATGTCGATCCAACTCCATGTGGTCCGGAATATGGTAGCCGGAATCGTCTCCTCCAAGGGGTTATAAATTTAATTAAAATGAAAAATGACTTCTGCTTCACAATAGCATCACGAAGTCTTTTAAGAAATTTAATAATTTACTTTAAATTTAAATTTTTACAAAATTATTAATAAGGTACTTCGCTCTAAAATATTGGGGTCCTCTTATGGTGGCATCTGGCTGGCGAGTGCTGGTTCTTCCTTCTCAAGTTTTACAGATCCTCTTTCCGACTTTCAAATTAGCATAAAATTTAAATATCTTAGTCCTCCGCCATTAAGTTCAAATAGATCTTACAAAAAATACCAAAAATATGCTTAGATTATATGATTAATAATTTCTTTGCATTCGAGCCATATTGATAACATAGATTACACAAATTTTTACACAAAATCTAGTACATTTCTATAAATATATATAAATATTTTTGAATTGGCCTACAGTTGCCGCCTATTAACTGCCGTTTTACTATTGGTGCATGCAAATTTTATTCAGTATTCATGCGCCTGGTAACTCTTATTTCCTGAATACATTAAATTATTTTTATTTGGTTTTTTATTTATGCTCTTTGCATGCTAGTTAATATTCTATACATTAATATTAATTCCATGCTACCTAATAATTAGCCACGTGGACGGGTGTTTTTTCACATTGCACACCATCCGAATGCAATAAAGCTCTGCCAAGGGGTTTTGGTCAGATTCTACGTTCTTCGGTTTGATCGATCTCTAGGTCACCGATCCGTGAATACATCATAACCTCAATCTTCAAATATTTTATATAATAATCTATTTATGAGTAATAAACTTCCTTCAAATCCTTTTTAAGTTCTTGTACCATTTAGCCAGAACAAGCTGATGCTATCTAATCTTGTTTATTATCTGCTTGGCGATATTAGCCAATTACTTTATTTTTAGACCTATTACTATTTCTGTTAGGGCTTTTCATCTACCCAGATTTAAATATGTTACACGCGCCCCTGGGTTTGAATTCAAAATATTTGAGAATCACAATGTTTTTAATGAAAACCCACCCTTCAATACATAGATATACACTATACTTTATTTATAAATTATACTCTCCTACTTCTATCACAGTTCGCAGACATATTTGCTGTATCTCCTTTATACCTTTATCAAATACAATAACAAATTCTCCTCCTCAACACACATAAAATATCATAAATATAAACTTCTAAACGTATTCCTCCTGACACCACTTAAAACATAGTAATTTTTAAATTCGCCGCTTGCAGGGCCGCCAACTTAACTACACACATTTCATAATTCTCATAAATGATTCCTTTTAGACAATAATTTCGATTCACAAAACTTCTGGGCTTATATCTTATAGTATTTCTTAGGTCTTAATATAAATAATTTTCTATACATCAGGTACAATACTTTCTTTTGCTAATGGCTCTTTGGTTTTGGTAACTGGTATTCACTTTAAGTCTTTTTCAGGTAACAAACGTGGCATAATTAAAAGTAATAAATATAAAAACATATAAATAAATATATCGACATTAATAAATATAATAAATAACAATAATAAATAACTCTTTGGGTACAGTATTTCTTTTTATAAACATATGTTCAACAGACGTCACCTATTTGATTTAGGTGGCTTTGCTCAGCTGGTCGCTGTTCTACATTTCATAGTGCTACATGTTACATCAGAATTTGCTATCGACTTTCATAACTAACCTAACTGCTCAATTTTTTCTCTTAAAAAGGTAATTAACAAATTTTAATTTTATTATCCCCGCTTGTGTCCTTTTTTATCTGATGTATATGATTTAATTACATATTTAAAAATTGTTCTTTTCCTTATTGCAGGCTTCTAACGGCTGGAAGGAATAAAACATTGGATTGTTGCCATGCGGTCCTATGCCAAGATTAAATTTATTAAGGAAGGTTAGTAATCGGTTTGATAATAATGTTTTCCTTGATTTCTTATCATATTTATTTGAAATTGACGATATTGCATGTAAAAATCCCGTGGTTTACTTGCATCTTCTTGCATTCTGTTTGTAGATGTTGTAGGCTGGTAGGTTATCTGCTGTTGATTGTGAGGCTGTCCTATCGATAATTTATCTTTATGAATTTAAAGCCCTTGTATCTGGTGTATCTTTTAAAACAATTCCTTGATCTGATTCTGTTTTCTTCTTTATTATTTCTATTTATTCCGTTGAGTCTCGATATTTTCACTTTAGTGGCATTGTTTATAATTCTAGTTACACCAATAAACGACTTTATAATATAAAGCTTCCAATCATCTTCATCCGATACTTTCCACTTAAATTCATTATTAGGCTTCATCATCATAATAAACAATTCAATAATATAACACTTCCAATCAACACTAATAAATTCTTTCAACAATAACATGGTCTTAATTATAGCACCACTTTTCAATATTATCACAGCCATGGTAATCCACACAATACAATAAATCAAAACATTAATTAGTTCTTAATAATATAATCTTTCCACATATAATAGCCCGGTACTTCCATTTTATTAATATAATTCCTTATATCTTCCACTCTTCCTAGACACTTCCCATTCTTAATTAGTTCCCACAAATAATCCAATTTATTGTCCGCGCATGAATCGATATTTGTTCTTGTAGCTCCATTTTTGTTATATTTCTTTGGCCTATTTTTCCGGTCACATCGCTGATCATAGCCTTTAAAGCGTATGTGCCGTGGATGCATGCTGTCGGTCCGCTCCTGTCCTCCATCCTGGTATTGGTCGGTTGTCCTCCTTTGCCCCTTGAAGCGTGCATGCGGCCGGTATGCGCGCGCGTGGTTCCTCCTTCGTCGCTTCTTCCGCCTCCGGGCCTTGCGATGCATCTTGTATCTTCGGTCATGCAGTCCGTCCTCCTCGTCCTGATGCGGTCGGGTGTCCTCGGGCGCCTCCGTCTCCGGGCCTTGCGGTGCTCGCTCCTCTTGTCCTGGATGCCGTCCTCTCGGTCTTCCATGGGGTCCTTGGTTTGCTGTGGGGTCGAATGATGCGGATGCGGATCTGATACGTTTTCAATTTGCTCTGTATCCACCAACTCCTTGATTATAGCATGATCCTGGTGGCTGTTGGTATTCTCGGCGGTGAGGGATCTTCGGTAGTGAACAGGATGCTGAGTAGGGATTGATGTTTGCAGGATTTTTTAATTGCATGTTTGGCGGCGGTTTTTGTGGTAGGCTGTCTTGTATGGCTTCTGTGTGTCTGGTGGTGGGTTATCTTGTGTTTCTTGTAACAAAGTCTCCGGTAAATCATTTATGAATGTGGTGTATGACGTTGAAATATCCTGCTTTTCTTGGTTTGTTTCATTTGAGCTTGTGCTTGTTATATTGGGGGTATCATATAGTCCTGGTTTATTAGCTGTAGTTTTCTGTATATCTGGTGGCGGGTCGTTGGGTGCTGGGTTCCGGGTTTTTTGTTGATTCAATCCTATTGCATGCGCTAGTGTATAATTTGTACTTACTTGTTGAGGTGGTGGTTTGTAATTTCTATTATAATTATTCTGAGTGTAATCATTATTTGTGTTGAATCGATCATGGCCATAATAATAATTTCTTTCATAGGTTTGCTGTGGATAATGATTTGTTTGACGATTCTGAAAACTTCTATTATTCCAGCTGTTATTATGATTATGATTATAGCGGCGTTTAAATTGAGGGGTAGATCGTGAGCAATCATATGGTACTGATTCATAGTTTTGGCTGGTATACTGATTACTTTTCGAGTTATGTTGATTTTGTGTATATCTCTGGTCTGAACGGTGGTTTGACATTGCCATCACAGACTGTATGCCATATAAATGATTTATCAGCTGCTTACAATCAGTAATGGGTTGTGTGGCGAGTGCCATTCTAACTTGATACGGTAGCTTCTTTAAAATAATACTTGCTAATGCCGATTCATTAATGGGCTCGCTCAATTGAGAATTTTTAAACTGTAGGGCAGTGACGAAAGTGGTACATGCACCGTCTAAGTTAGGGTTGAAATCGCATGATATGATGTCCGCTAGCACGTCCAACTGTTTACTTCTGCTCCAATACTGTTCCAGGAAGACAGCTACAAACTCATCCAATGATGTAAATTCATGGACTCTACTCCGAAAGAACATCAGGGGTTCGCCAATCAATAAACTAGTCAAACGAAGACGCCAAAAATTCCAAGAGGTGGGTGTTAATGATTGAACTAGTTTTATCTGATCTATAAATTCTTTAGGTTGGAGATAGCGGTCTGTATTGTCAAAACGGCCTAATTCATTGAAACTGTGTAGTGAATCAAACGTTGCTATGGGAATAGGCTCTATATTCTCGTGCGGAAATTGATGTATTTGACTTTCAAGTTGTACCAACTTCTCTTGGGCCTGTTTCCAATGACTAGAAGCTTCTGTTTCATTATCTACTACTTCGGCATTTAATTCAGATGAAAATAATTGCTGTTCTCCAACGGCTGTCTCCAATGAATTAAGTTGTACTTTGTTTTGATTTATATCATAATTTAGGTGAGCTATTTGTGTAGATTTACTATTCTGTTGTTTATTTAGGGAAATAAGTTGACTATTGTTCCTGTTTGTAGCTATTTCATGAATTTGTGAAGTGTTTTGTGCTGGTAGGTTATCTATTCTTTCCGCAGTCTCCTTACCCATTCTTACCGATGTATCCTTCAGTGATTCCCGCATTTCCCTCATTTCCGCCTTTAAGTTCTTCATTACTGTGGTCATTGTTTTTTCTAAACTATTAGAAAATGACTTGATCATCCCCTCTACTATAACCCTCCTTATTGCTTCTTGGGAGACATTTAACGGTTTATTACTGTTCACAGGATTCTTGGCGGTGATTGAAGATATCTGGGCGTTGGACTCCATCGCGCCCCCTTCAGCGCCGATCTCCGCTACTATCGCCGTCTGCAGTGTGTCTGCTACCTTACTTTGCGTGGACGAAGAGAAACTCATATTTTAAAAATGGATTAAGTGTCAAGTGTTTGTTAAAAAAGTGAAAGTTTTGGCCAACAAGGCATTAATAAGGACACAAATGAGGATAGGCCTATGGACATTACAAGCCAGGTAACCTATTTATTACTTAAGCTCTTATAATATAATAATACTATTCATTGATTCTGACTAGCAGTTTAGGCCCATAAAATATAATAGCTCTCTCTATAAAATATATTTTCTACAATAATAATATAAAATTTTTTTTTTAAAACATATAATTTCTCTTTATTTAAAGCTATTGATTCCCCAAAAAGTAATACAAATTTCCCTTCGCCAGTTTTCCTCACAACTCGTATAAGTTATCTATAATTTTCAATATGGTTATTGACCTAATTTCAAATAATTATTCAATGAGCTTGGCTCTCATCATCAGTCCCACGTTGGTACGACATGTCTTTGTGTCGTATCCGTGGCCTATCACGTTGGGCGACATGTCTTTGTGTCACGTTATTCTTTATATTTAAATAACGATTAGCCTCCTGCTTGGCATCAGTCGGTAAAGCATGAGATTTGATATAATTAGGTCGTGGTTTTCTAATAGTATTCAGTCTTAAAAAATCTTGATAGGCCTAGATATGGGCTTCTCCAATAAATCTTGTAATTCGATAAATAATAAATATATATATAAATGATACTTATACTATAGTGTTGAGGAATAAAAATAAATTGCACACCATGAAAGTTTCATACATATATTACACAAATAATGCAAAGATCAATCGAGGCAAAAAATATATATAGAGCGATAAAAAATATAATATAAAAAATAGAACAATAATTTTATATCAGCAAAATATCACAGGCTAAACTTTATATTCTAGATTTATGGCACGAATCATTACCATGTGCCTTTATCTTAAAATCATATGCATTCCTTTGCATGTAGCTGCGACATGCACTTGCTAATACTTGTCGACTTGGATAATTCAGTCAAAAATATGTGCTCTAAGATCAGCTTGATAAATTAGCCACTAATAATCCAAATATATATATATATTAAAATCTCTAGTATTTAGTAGATTTATTTGTATCGAATATATATTTTCATCTCAGGGTGCAAGATTCGGCACCTGACGGAATAGGTAGAGCCATTCATCTAGTGAATTAGAACTATGATAAATTATCGCAAATTGTATTGCAAAAAATTAAATATTGTATGCATACGTTTGATAGCCTAGATTTCGTACTTCTTTGATTAAATAGAAATTTCTAAAATATTGATCTATATATTTTTCTTTCAATTAAATACCTTTAATACTAATTTTACTTGCGCAAGTATTACTCTTATTAATTTCTCATTTATAATAACCCTTTCGGCGAGCTAGCTTTGATCATCAGATTAATTCGAAGCACTAGGGCGCCCATCACTAAATTCAAATTTAATCACTCACGTGTCGAAAATCTTCTTGTAAGCCGCCGATGTCGATCCAACTCCATGTGGTCCGGAATATGGTAGCCGGAATCGTCTCCTCCAGGGGTTATAAATTTAATTAAAATGAAAAATGACTTCTGCTTCACAATAGCATCACGAAGTCTTTTAAGAAATTTAATAATTTACTTTAAATTTAAATTTTTACAAAATTATTAATAAGGTACTTCGCTCTAAAATATTTGGGGTCCTCTTATGGTGGCATCTGGCTGGCGAGTGCTGGTTCTTCCTTCTCAAGTTTTACAGATCCTCTTTCCGACTTTCAAATTAGCATAAAATTAAATATCTTAGTCCTCCGCCATTAAGTTCAAATAGATCTTACAAAAAATACCAAAATATTGCTTAGATTATATGATTAATAATTTCTTTGCATTCGAGCCATATTGATAACATAGATTACACAAATTTTTACACAAAATCTAGTACATTTCTATAAATATATATAAATATTTTTGAATTGGCCTACAGTTGCCGCCTATTAACTGCCGTTTTACTATTGGTGCATGCAAATTTTATTCAGTATTCATGCGCCTGGTAACTCTTATTTCCTGAATACATTAAATTATTTTTATTTGGTTTTTTATTTATGCTCTTTGCATGCTAGTTAATATTCTATACATTAATATTAATTCCATGCTACCTAATAATTAGCCACGTGGACGGGTGTTTTTTCACATTGCACACCATCCGAATGCAATAAAGCTCTGCCAAGGGGTTTTGGTCAGATTCTACGTTCTTCGGTTTGATCGATCTCTAGGTCACCGATCCGTGAATACATCCATATAACCTCAATCTTCAAATATTTTATATAATAATCTATTTATGAGTAATAAACTTCCTTCAAATCCTTTTTAAGTTCTTGTACCATTTAGCCAGAACAAGCTGATGCTATCTAATCTTGTTTATTATCTGCTTGGCGATATTAGCCAATTACTTTATTTTTAGACCTATTACTATTTCTGTTAGGGCTTTTCATCTACCCAGATTTAAATATGTTACAATGTATATACTGTGAACGACGGTTTGCAGTTTTGTTGTTTGCAGTTTTGTTGTTTGCAGTTTTGTTGTTTGCAGTTTTGTTGTTTGCAGTTTGGAGTTTGAACTGGAATATATTAGAGATGTTAACTCTGAACATAGTCTCTCTTGACTGTTGATAACTTTGACAACAGTGATTGAAGCAGTTTTGGGCATATACGTGTTGCAGCATCCCGTAACTTTATCTATATTGTCGATGAACTGATAACACATTTCGGCAGAGTTACATGTCATTTATCAACAAATCTAACATTGATCCCATATGACACGTGATAACATAATCATTTCTCACTCTCTTTATCAAGATTCCTTGATAGAGGAAATAAATCGAATCAATCTTCTATGGTTCGACTCAACGTGATTTTTTTTCTCTCCATCTGTGTGCACCTACCTTTACAATCGGTTCTTGAATTCATAGTCTATTATCTTTGCTATGTGAGATTCAGCTGATAACTAACTGAACAGAAAATAGAATCATACGATTGATTGTACACTATAGTTACATTTACTTGTCACAAAATAATTCCTCGGAAATACCAGCAATGCTCCCCATTTAACCAAACCCTAGAGTTTCAAATAGAACTTTAATCAGCCTAATATGGAAGCTTTATTGATTCAAGAATGTTGATTATCAGTATGATTGATTAATAGTTATATGAGCTCCATTGATTCAAGAATAAATATTTAACCTTATGATTGATAATGAATATTAATAACATTTTTCTCATCATCGACATCCTACTTCTATTTCTCCTACTCATATTATCCTAATATCCAGAAATAATAATCATCAGTCCACATATCGTTGGGGACTACTAATCCGATTAGATGGCTGGAAACGTCTTTGCCAGCAGAAGTGCGCCCAGCGACCACTCCCAAAATAACGACGAAAAGTGCTTCTCTTTATAGGAAATTGTCAGAGATAAGAAAAGAGACATGGACCGGTAATGATCGGGTTGGTTGGCTGGAGACACGGCAGGATAGGTCAACAGTAGTCGGTTTTTAGGGTTTGGGGGGTTGTGTTTTGGGGGAGAGGGGTAAAGGATGTAAAGGCGTGAAGGGCTGGTCGGTCGCCTAGATCGGTTGTCAGGGAAGCCTAGTTTGTGTCCTAATAGGCTATTGTAGGCGTTAGCGTGCAAACCACATAGCTTGAGCTGTTCCACTCGGGCTTTTCCATACGGGGCTTTAATAAGGCAACTGGTATTGGAAGTGCACCCAGTGCTGGCTGGCTATCAGCTAAGATAATCTCCGCTCTGGATGGCAATGAAACCCCCCTACCGCACTCCCCCCTTCCCACGACTCCATCACATCCAAGCTGCTTGGCGTGCCTTGTCAGGTTACAAACCCTTCCCTTCAACCCTACCAGGACCATTCTGTCCAAGAATGATAGTACCTTAATCGATCCGTGATGTTTTGTTCTTTCCACCCTTCGCCAACCCCCAACGTTCCCCTCATCAAACCCCTTCACTTATTGGCCCTATCTACACACACACATACACACACACACACACACACACACACACACACACACACACACACACACACAGGAACACTAACACACGCTCTCACCCCAAATTACTTGATTGAATCCCCTGATTTCCTTTCCTTAATAAGAGCATACGTTGATGTTAGTCACCGGTGATCAATGAATATCACCTGAGGTCTTTGACTTCAAAAGGAATACGGATTAAATTGGATTAAATGGTCAGTTTATGTCTAATAGGGCTTCTACATGAACATGATAATGATAGGCTTCTTCGTGTGAATAAGCTGATGATGAGACATCAGAGATGGGAATGATTCATTTCTGTTCAATGAATCCAATTCATATAATTTATAAGGAATACTATCTATGGGACCAGGTTATTATCATATTTGTGATAATATTATTATAGTAATCTGATATAGAACATGTAGAATCATCAACGGATTATTGAATGGAATCTCTCCAAACGGTTGTAATTAATGTTATAGAATAATAAAAAAGGGCACTTTCAAATTTCCATTCTCGTTTTATTTACTTGTAAATTGGGAAAGAATTCACATTGAAATTTGAATTCGGAACACTTCATCCAACAAAACATGCTTGATTTATACACGTATTCGAATTGATCGCTCTTATCATGTCTTCAATAATTATTTGTATTTTGAGTCGACCAATCAGTGGTCAACCAGAGGCATTTTCACTGACCATTACTTACATAAGTTTTCCCAAATTTACTATTGCTATCTAGTCATAAGACTAATGAGCAGATTTTATCGAACCTAACCTACTAAATACTTACATAAATTGAACGAAAAAAGGAGAGAATAATAGAAGAAAGAGATAGAATGTGATATTCTTATCATTTTCACTCAGAGCCCTTTGTCTGAACTCCTAAACTACTTCTTCAATTCAAACGCCATTCAACCTCTATCTCAGTCTTTCATACAGTACTGACTACCCGATGTTTTAAGAGCCTTGAAGATGCATGATCAGTATTCAAGGTACAAGCTGCAATGAGTGTAACTACTGCAACTACAACCGTTGTACCACAATCGAATAAAAACCCTTCTTCCATTTAATTTACACTTGATTTCAGAAAAATGTGTTGCATTACTGTTCAAGTGAATGGAATGGATAGTGGAGAACGGCATCATAGTCAGCACGTTACAATAGCAAGATAGTAAGATTCATTCAACGCTTATTTGGATTGGTTATCATACATTTGATATTTTCCAGCAATCAGATGTCTTTAATTTTTCTCTGGAGGTGACCGCTAGCCCTACATAAGATTCGGACATAGACAAGTAGCGCCCAGCGGTCAAATGGGAGTGATACATGGCTCCCTTACAAAAGTACACTGTTCACGTAGTGACGTCAACACTGACAGTCCCATTATTTGTCCTGCTCTCACTGTTTCACTGCTCTCACTCTCTCACTGTCGAAGAGGTAACGGTATATATGCTTTTCGATAACCATCTGCTGTATAATAACCATTCCTCCCTATTCGCCTTATCCGTTCAACCTAGACCTCCAGCTAAATTATCAAGAAATAAGACCAGCAGGCTTGCTTCGCTCGCCTGCATTTTTTGAAAGATACTTTAAGGCTTGATTGAATCTGCGGTTGACAAAATTCTGCAGCATTCGGTTGCTTAATCTCCTTTTTTTATAAACAGGAATAAAAATGGAGTGGTAAAACATCATGATTAAGAAATCATGATAATTTTTGTAATGGAGTTTAGTTATTTCTGTAATTTTCTAAAAAAAGATGAAGGAGTGAGGCAATTTTTTTCCTTATTATGGAAATGAATGAAAAATGGAGTGATAAAATACCATGATGAGGAAGAATCATAATAATTTTTGTGATGGAGTCTAGTTCTTTCTGTAATTTTCTAAAAAAAAGAAAGGATGAGACAATTTTTTTGAACAACGAATTCAATCTTTATAATGGTTCAAATTCATATTTTTTTCACATTGTCTTAGTCATAAAGACAAATGGAATGAAAAATTAAAACATTAGAATGAATTATTGAGACAATATGTTGCTTCAACCTTTTTGACAGTAATCATTCATTGAAGATTATTCTTAATGAATGATTGATTGTAAAATCATGGTTCTAGCCTAATCTTCTATTAACAATACGAATGAAATCTGAAATGTGTATCTCAATAAGTAGGCTAATAGGTTGTCATAATACAACGAATTGTAGTGTTTTGCTTGGAGCGTCCTTAGGATACTGTAGTGAATTCGAATTTCGCTCCTTCAGTCGGGGAACATAATGTCGGCTGCTAGTGAGAGCGAAATGGCATCACTGGCGATGACGTCACGGACGTTCACTTTGTTACGTTCAATCTGTGAGTGCCCAAACACATTCTGACCGCTGGGCGCAAGTTGCAGATTCCCTAAGATTCAGACTAGTGTGTGAGTGAACAGATGTTTGAGGCAGCACTACAAAGTGAGTCTGAACCACCGAGAAATGATTTAAAAGGTCATAAATGCTGGTGAAGCATACTAGAATTAGAAGTACTGTATGATGTTGACGGATACAAACAAATATTATAAATATTGAATATTGAAAATATAGTTGTCAGTAACATTGTCTGTGAATAAAATCCATAAACTGATGGATGAGGAAGATACTTGTACCGATTACAATTGAACTGCAATTGAAGTTTTATCCTTCTGAATGAATGAAACTTCCGTTGCTACATTTATGATCTGCTAATTATCAAATTATCAAATTAACTGATTATCAATTATAATTATTATTATCATCTGCTATTGATTGAATTCCAATACCTGTTACTCACCCAAATCTCAAAGTGAACATCAATCGACCGAATTCTCGCCTGCAACTGTATTCGAAAGACAAACTAGAAGAGTTTGAAATTGAATTTCGACCGATAAGAAAGATATGAAGCAGAAAGTCGTTGTTGAAAAGTGGCCCGCCAGTCAATTCAGGGCCCCGTAATGGTTTCTGTCGAACGCCAAGATTTATGACACCGCGCGTCATGACGTTCAAGACAAAGCTTTTGAGAAATGAATGTTCATGGTTTTAACAGTATGAATTTCGATCGCTGCTATTTTTCAGTGGCGCCTACTTCTGTCAATCATCTGTCGAACTTATGTAGCAACTAAAGATTGGAATTCAGCATTGAAGATTTCTTATTTTTTACACCAATAATAAATAATGTTTGAAATGAGAGGACATTACTTTGATCAAAATAGAATATTGGACTGAACATTTCAAAATTGCACTACGTAGAAGAACTGAAGAGAGACTTTTGGACTAAAGTGAAAATTGATGAGAATCTAAGAATATTAATGAATATATGTAATCTGAATCATGGTTACTTCAAGTTTTTATCCAATTCAAAATGATTGGTTTTATTGCAGGTGAAAGCGGAATTAGTTATGTTATAGACTAGAGCCCCTGGGTTGAAGAAATCGCTCATGAACTGTTGTATTGATCTCAGAGATCCGCATCTTGTAATTATACAGAGTTGGTGAGAATTAATATGGGAACTGCTGAATATATATTTAACAAGTATGATATTACAGTAGTAAGTTCCATGGGAATCCTATTGCAATTGAAAAAAAACTCTCTGTCGCTTAAAAAATTTTGTCCGCCATCATGGATCCGTCATATGGATCCAACTTTATTTCAAATCCAGCTCCATTTTGAACTCAACTTTATTTTTTTCAAATAGGAAGGTGATGATGTGACAGGCAGATTGACGTTAACTGAAGCGAGTTAATAAATATCTTCTAAATAAATTTTGTGTATTATTCAGCTGAAATCATGTATCGCCGCAAAAAGGCTGTCTTACAATCTGTGTAACAACTGCAAAATAATAGCAAAAGCTTCTCTAGAAGAATGAAAGAATTACAGAAATAGCATGAAAATGATTCCAGCTGACTGATAGATGATAAATCAAAACAAAATTTCTTCTCATGCACTTTCAATGCCATTTTTATATCCTGAAAAAGGACGAAGGAGTAAGTCAATCTTGTTGTCCAACGAACTTGACCTGTAGAAAGGTAAAGAGAATCCGTGTTCAAAATTTGGAGGTGATTAATCAATCATCTCTAAAGTTCTTGTCGAACATACAAACAGACCGGAAACAGCTTTGGCCTTCAATAAGTCAAAAATGAGAAATTCGTTAACGCTCGTTCAATATTATCAATTGAACAGACAATAATTGAATAATTATTCGTAATTTGAAAATAATCTTCAAGAATTATTGTAATGGAAGTAACGAATATAGCTCGAAGAGAACCTTGATTGAAATATACGATGCAGAGGAGAATCTATTATTATCATTAGAAAATTGCAAAGCTATTGGATAAACGGACAAGCTTTCACTCCACCACCTCAACAGCTTTTAGAGCAAGTTATACAATATCATCATACTCTCATAACAATTGTATATTAGTACAATAGATACTTATGATTAACTGATATAGTTTTATTCAGATTAGCAAATAGATGAATACGAAGAGTCGACAGTAAGCATGAAGGTGGTGAACTGGATACTGTTGACTTCCACTTGAAGAGGATTGGGGCAGACGTTTACTGACTTCATAGAGGACTTTTGGTTGGTAGTGAAGGAGAAGAAGAGTCTGGCTGGATCTGGGATGAGCCTCTGTCTTCATTAAGTCGCGCTGCCACGCCATGATGTCCGCGCTGAGGAGATCAGTCTGTTTTGCTGCGTTGGCAGATAAATAACAGCGTCCAAACGAGTGCCGCCCTGTGTTGTACCGCCTTGATTGTCTCTCATAAATTTCCACTAAGGCGATCCGCTAATTCGGGACATTTCTCAGCAGGCTTCTTAACGGCTGGGATTAGTTTGTTATCTTCCATCCAGAGTCCGCCTAGTTTGAATGCTGATACAATAGTTGAACTTCTGTATTCATTTGTATCTAATGGAAGCAAAAATTGGTATTTTGATATAGTTCCGGAAGGATATGAGGGTTCTGTGCTTGAAAATCGAGGGCTCTTTTCGGTAAAATTCTTTGCTGATGTTGTCACGTGGTAATTTAAAACCACCAAATATTTTAAAATGAACCAATGAAATGTAATAGAACTATAAAATTGGAAAGAAGGTAAGACCTACTCAAAGGATAGATCAACTTAAATCAAGTATCATTAGCGATTAGGAGTAATAGCGTTATCAAAAACGATAGGAAAACATGTATAATTGTGATTTAATAATCATGAGAACCCATTGGTAAGATCAAAAAAATTTATAAAGCGGCATACTTATTATTGGCGGATTATAAAAAAATAAAATGCATGAACATTGAGGTTAGAATTATTTGTTTACATTTTGAAAAGAATTAGTCGATCTTGGATAAATCGATAATTATTAGAATCAATACTGAACGAATCAGCTGATTATTCAATCAACCCAAATAACAGGTTGAATTATATAAAATTTACTCATAAAGGATATATTATGTATACTAAAGGAAGTCGATGTGTAGAAATACGAACACCCATTATATCTGTATAAATATTTATTATAATCTAAAAAAGCATGATAAATCAAGAGTATACAAAACTCATATAAAAACTAAATGTATTAACATCGCATGTTAGGATTTATTTATGAAATCAATTTAAGATAAACACTCTATACATTTGTATAAAAACTCTTTTTTATTTATTTTTTTCTATTATAAAGCCGAGGAAGCCCTGATTCCCAAGGCAACCAATTGTATTGAGTTTATTAAATTGAAGGCCAATCAGAGAGTAGCTTACAGAATTATTCGTGGAAGAGACAAATTTTTCTGAAAACCTCCTTCTTCTGGCTTAAGATCCCGACCAGAGAGGATGCACATGGAGTTTAGGGTTCTTTCTTCTTTTTAAAATTTTAAAACTATTAAGCCAAACCCTTTTTTAATGTAAAGTATTTGTATTAAATGTCAATTATCTGTGAACTCAGTGCTGTCAAAGAGTTCGTAATTTGTAAAGATTCCCATAAAAATATCTTTAATTCGAAAGAAACTTATAAAAAATCTGGATCACGCGTTAGCCCAGCAGTGACGAAAAGGAGCCTACCTAATTAATTATTGGAAATAATTAATTCAATCCACGAGACCATCTAGAACTTCAGTTCAGTGAGTGATAAGTCAAACGAGCTCGTTTTTTCTACGTTCAGTGGGGTAATTAATAAAAAAGCGCTATTCAAATTAACTTGAATTAAATAAAAAGTCACCACGTGTTGAATAATATCACATAGTTCATAAGAACATTTTATAAATTTATTTAATATATGTAGGAAGCTTACTTCCATGCACAGCCCGAATTCATATAAATCCCTGAGATCTCATGTTTGAATATTGATTTATTAATTATAATTTTGTTAATTGACCAAAGTATATCATATCAAACTTATAGACCGAACAGGTTTTTGTTTGCAGAATTTTGTATTGATTGGAAGTATAAGTATCAGTATTAAATATAATATATTTATGAATTTGAAACTCACTATTGTGAATATTAGCAAAGCCTGTGATAATTATTCAGATTTTAGAAATAGATTATTTAAGTGAATTATAGATATATCGAATATTTTATGCACATCTTTTCTATGGGAATATATTTTGTGTTTTATGTCAGCATACATACTCATAGAATTTTTTATTATATCCTAACTCATCTCGTGATATACAGTTTGAACTGTTTTAATACCAACAAATATTTAGCAGCACTTAAAGTTATTGAATCAAGTGATAATAATCTTATTCAGAGCACTCAATATTTATCATCCTTTGATGATATTCATCTCATCTACCAGAACAAGTATATTAAGAAATTATATTAATAAGGTTCCAGTTATATCATATAAGGATCCAGAGAGCTTCAAGAACTGGCGTTGTAAGTTCTAAGGAATTTTGGAAGAGTATATTGGTGAATACTTGTATTCACGACGAGCGTTTTAAGAATCAACTAGAAACAACTATAGTTGGTCCTTATTATTCTCTAGTGGTACATGGTTACTGATAATCAGTCATCAAATATTCTTTTACTTTCCTTATTGGTATTCTTCAAGAACTTCATAGAAGCAGCGGTAAGAATTATCAATCACCGGTCACTGAACCTTATGGTGATTATTTGTATTTATAAAATTCATGTTTCTACCACTGAGCTAGAGCTGAGGTTTGAACCCAGTAATTTTGCGAGCCGGACGGCCTTAATTTTTTGTGAATTTATTCGCAAAAGAGGGAATTTAGAGACTGCTCTTATAAATATCAGAAACATCGTATTATCTGTGAAGGGTTTACAATTCACAACTTCACAATGTTTACAGTAAGATTAACCACTCTTAATTTCCATACAATCATAACCAAATTCGAATTAGAATATAAATAATGGTATTATGTTTCCCATTAAGTATGAATGAATATCTTATTCAGAAAATAAGGAGCTTGAGTATCATGAGATAGTTGTGCTTAGAATAATCAAGCAGTTCTGATACAATATCATTGACATTTCCAAATCGTAGATATTTCCAAATGTCAGTTCTTGGAAGGGTTATTGAACTTATTCGAATCAAATCTTCTCTGAAAAACCATTTTAGTTGCTGTAATACGCTAGTTTCGATTTCACTATAGTATTTCTCATGCGGTCTTTTTTGTGGATCATCATAATATGCAGACAGATAATACCATTTTGTAAAGCATGAACTTATAAAAAATCTACAATTTGTGCAATATTCCACTTATTATTCTATTAACTCAACCAGTTCCATGAAGTTTCACTATATATACACTGGCTTACTAGGCAGACGAAAAAAGTGTCAACCAAGAGTAGCAAGCCTTCTTCAAATTTGGGCCGGCTACTAGCGGCGGTTGGATAGATGATCCGGGAAGAAGGATGTGTGCTACACATGTCACTGTGTATCCGGAACTAGGAACAGCACAGAAGTGGGATGAGTAGGGCGGCGTTTACTTGTCACGTTCTTCCTAATCCCTCACAGGGTCCTTGGTCCTTGTCAGAGGGGGTGTCAATCACAAGGAAGAAAATGCAGGTTATAGTCGTCGAGGAGACCGGCGAGCAATAGGCAGGATATAAATCAATTATAAACTCTGGGCGGATGAGCAAGCGTGCGCGTGTGTGAGTGAGTGTGTGAGGGTGTGTTGCAAGGTGGCATTGCGCATGCGCGGTGGGGTAGGTTGGCGTCTCGACGCACCAGTCCGGCCAGAGATACCGCGACGGTGACAGCTAACCGTGCTCCTTCCGCGTCACATCCCGTGTCAATGAAATTCCTGTTGGTTGTTATCTAATCTGAGTGAGGTCAGGGGGCCTTGGCGCCTTTCTAGTGTGCTAGGTTGTAGCAAGAGTGCTCTGTTACTTGTTACTGGTGGAGTTGGACTGGTTGTGGTTCTGTTTGGTGTGTCGGGGATGATCCCCTTGCCAAAGCCGTGGACACCCGTCATTATCTGGCTCTGGCTCACATTGGCTCCGTGCGTGCGGGCGGCACATTCTGCTAGAGATGGTTAGTTGCTTCACTATTGAATTTATTTTCAGTCATTCCAGTACTGATTAATTCCGTGTGATTATTACTCTAAAATAATACCATTTTTCGAAGCTGTAGTAGCGCAAGTAGTGCGAGTACTTGTTTAGACATACTATTATTATAATACAAAATTTCTAGATAGCTAGATCAAAATAGAATAATAATAATTATTATAATAGGATCAGTGATAGAAGCAATTTTGATCACTATTCTTGTTGGAATTTATATCTGAACAGTAATTCTTCCGAATATTGAGGGAGACAAGATCTAAGAAAAAGTTGAAATATAGTAAATGGAGTTCTTCGATGGATGAATAATTCTAATGGAGAGTAAAGATCTTGATATAATATATCCTGTCAAACTTTTTATATGTGTTTAATCAAAGACAAGCATGATCTAAATTGAGAGATAATGTGATTTCGATTGTAATCATTCATTATGAACAAGATTTTCCAGTATTTTTAAACCATGACAAGTATAATAAAACTCAAGTGTGTGGTGTGTGAATTATTGTGTTCAAAACACGATGCACGTGCATAGTGTATTTCCAACTAAGAGTAGACAAATTAAAACATAATTCCTTTTGAAATTTCTATAGAGCTCATCATAGTTCCTCAGCTGTAATCAGGAGCCATAAAAGAAGCCAAGTCTGATTCATGAATGTGAATACTTGAATTCATTGGCAGATGAGCTGAAGAATGTTATGGCAAGAATTATGAATTATTACACTCTTCATAAAAGTGTACTGATCAAAAATTTAGATTGTTTATGAGAGGATGGAGAAATTTGTTAGTGGAAGATCAACAGAATGATACCATATTTAGTACCTGTAAATTTTTCAAGAACACATATTAATGAGCTTAGTAAAAAACCGAAACATTAGTAAATTTCAATAATTGAAAAAGAGAACAATAGCTTGATTTGAAAAATAAATTTGATAGTTGTATGATAGAAAGCTAGTGCAATTAATTATAATTATTATCAAACGAAAAACCAAATTAAATGTTGTAATTCACCCCGAAGACTTCTGCTACTGCAAATATTGACAACAGGGTAAACAGCAAGATGGGAATTTAATGAATCGCATTATTTCGTTCAATAATAATAACTAATTCATCAGCATCTGAAAAATTGCAATATCTCAGTAATTTCCATCTGTAGACTGGCTGGCCGCTATGGCTTCGTATAAAATGAGCGCTGCTATCCAGAGATTGCCAGTTTGGTGCAAGGGTAAGCATTCCTGACTGGCTATTGGGAGGTACTGGGTTCAATTCCCGGGCTGTCAAATAGTTTTTGAATAGTAGCGCTCATCGAATTTCCATCTAACTGTTAACCCTGTTGTCAATATTAGCAGTAGCAGAAGTCTTCGGGCTGAATTACAGCATTTAATCTGGTTTTTCGTTTAATAATAATAATTAATTCATTAGCATTTGAATAATTGCAATATCTCAGTCATTTCCATCATTACTGAAATTAGTTCGTTAGCGCAGTATTTCAGATGAGATTCTTTGTTGCGTGAAGAATTTCTCAATAATTAAGAGGTTAGTTTTCAAATCCACTGAATTGATCAACATGATAGATAAAATACATATTTTTGTTTTATTTATTCAGTTATTCAAAATTCGCATTTTATTTGAAAAGAAATGAATTTGATACTCTTTAAGAACAGATTTAAAACTTAAAGATCTCAGAGTTCTGTGTTTGATGATTCTCAGCGTTGTAGATGTAGTATGTGAGTTTGAAGGAGCAGGTTAGACTACTTGCCAAGCATCGGAGATTGCATTGAAATTCTCGTTCTCTTCTCACCACAAATTCAAGTCTGCAATGGGCAATTTCAATATCGTATTACATTTTGTCATTATAACTTACCCTACGAAAATATCGAATGCAGTGAAATTTGAATGTGGTAGTTTCACTAAAATAGCCATTTACATCGATGGCTGGTTATCTGACTTACAAAAAAATTGTTTGGTACGGTTGTTCGATATCCAAGTCAGAAAGTTTCCAAAAAAAAATTTTTAAAGTTCGAAACTCACCTCAACTATGTTTTCATTGACTATCCATTACATTCATTTGATGTAATGTTCTCTATCAATATTGAACTTTGTATAGTAAAACCATGAGCTGAAATAAGATAAAAAAATAATTATAAATTATTATAAGCATCTTGAAACTGAATGAGGATTTAACCAGTCCCCTTAGGAAGACATTCTCGTCCTACTACCTATATTGCTTATGATATGATATGATTAATAATGATATAATACTCATATAAAATCATTTGATACATGGATATACACTATAAAGTTCCAATATACAGCATAATAGTATTAAATATACATATAATAATAATTTTTATTGAATTCTGTGAGTGAGTTATCACTGTAATTTGTCTCTTTATAGAATAGAATCGTTCAATTCTTAAGCTGCTTATTTCTTCTCTTGATATATTTATATATATATATATATATATATATATATATATATATATATAATAGGAGACAGTAGGCGAGTTATGTTTTTTCGCATCGAAACATGTCAACTTGTGGATTGCATACCGGAAAAACTGGAATGATTTGGATCTCTAAATTTTGCTCATAAACTCTAAAAATATCAATCTCGTGCATCTCGAAGCCCAAATTTGAATTTTTCTTCTAGATTTTTCAGAGTTTATTGGTGTTTGTTTATAAGGTTATAACGTTGTTACAAGACATTAAATTTTGAGCGGAGCCGCGGTGTAGTGGTAGGGCACTCCTCTTCGGAGCGAATGTTTCTTGGATCGAATACCGATTTTTCAATTTTTTGTTCTTAATTTCTTCCCTCGAGAACAATTATTGTAAATTATTTTTTGAAGGGAGATGATTTCATTACGATCGAACTTGGAATTCATAGAATGAGATTCAATGTAAAATGTTGCAACCAGTAAAAATGAAATGGACATGGATTTCTTGCTGTATCATTGAAATTCATGAGAAAAACATGAATAGATCACAATAAAATTAGTAATAATTATTAATAGTCTTCAGTTATGATGTACCTTTAGACGCAAGTTCAGAGTGAAACGGATATTGTAGGTATTTTGTTTGGAATCGAGGAAACAAAAGGCTGCCTGATTCAAAATGAGGAGAATCCAATCGATAAAAAATTGATATATTGAAAAAAATCTATGATATAAAGAAAGAAATAATTGGGTTATAGGATAGGAAATTCACGAATGACGCATCATCACGTCTGAACTACTGGACTGATCAACTTGAAAATTTGCATTTAGATTTTTAATTTACCGAGGATGGTTATATTTATAAAGGCCTATTTTAGATTCTTCAAGATTTGAGTTGGTCAAGTTTTCAGTTTATCAAGTTTTCGATTAGACCTTTGCTGAGCACGGGTTACCTGCTAGTAATAGTATAAATAATCTATCTCATCAATCAAAATTCTACCTGATTGAGGATTGAGAACTGTGCTGGTGGAGGAGAGTGGGTTAATGATATGGACTAGTTGCCTAGTGCACTGAAATGATCGATCATGGATTATCCTGTATGCTGTTCCATTAGAGCTAACGCCCAGCTTCCACTATCTACATGGATGATAATTTAGACCCATACATATGCCACATTATGTGCTAGAACTCGCTTCCACAGTAAAATACAGTTTGGAAAATTCTCTTGGATGTCATCACATGGAATTTTCTATTTGCTGTTCTCACTCATGAACATTTATCACTGGGTTCTGTTGAAAAAGTTCTTGAATGCTGGAAATAAAACATCTCATTTTTATCTCATCTCATGAACAGTTCCAATCGATATCTTCACAATTGTATGAAATAACTATTGAGGTATCAATGTGGTCATTTTAGTTCATATATATAATATATAACATATATACCAGAATACAATTGTCCAGGTCCTATTACAATAATTGTAATAGGACCTGGACAATTGTATTCTGGTACAGCATAATTACAATGCATTATCTGGATATCCACCTTTCTATTGAATTAGAGAAATACCTTCTTAAGTACTTGTTGGCTGTGGTTAGTGGAAGGTCCCACCTCTCATGAATATATAATTTAAGCCGTCATTGAGCCTTACCAAACCGTCTTTAATATCTCAAATGAATCTACGGAATGAAACAACGAAATGATATCAACTATGAGATGAGAAGATTCTATATCATGGGTGGTAGAAGTGGATGATGTTGTATTTGTTACATGCAATACACATGTTAAATACAAATTACTTAGATTACTTACATGAAAACTAACTCTCAATTGTTGGTGCAATATGCCAATATTCATCCAATTGTCATACTTTAATCAATATTCTCATTGTTCTTCATAGAAATTTAAATGCTGCCTTGCTCTTCAATTGGTTTAATATTCCCTCATCCATCCCTATATGTATATTCTTTCTGCGTCTATGATCACAGTCTCTCTATAACGAGTTTATAAATATATATATCATCCAAACAGTCTCATCATTTCTATTTTTGTGTTGTGATGCATTAAAACCCCAGTGGATCCCAAACGTTTCCGTCATTGTAATTTGTTCACATATTCTATGCATACGTGAGTCAATCCTCGGATAAATAATAATTAGAGCCGAAAACAATCGGTTACAATAGTCAATAAACCAGAGAAATCGAGTAAACAGATAAGCAATGGCGGTCGGATATTGTGTGTGTGTTTGATTAAGCCTGCAACATTGCAATCAGCATTGTTTGCTTCTTTCTGAACAGAGGTCAGTGGGAGTACATCCCTCAGTTGATGTATAAAACTGTGAACGAATTGGCACAGTTATTGAAGTGAATGAAAATAAACAGCTTATGGTAGCAGATTGTGAAAGCGAATCATCGAGATGAACAAACCTGTAGTGAGATTCATTTATATCTGTCATCATCAGTTTAATGGAAAGCATTGATGTTACCTTGTGGAAATGCAGACAGATCGATGTGAATCTTATACTATGGGTTTGGTGATCGAGTCACTATTGACATTAGTCGAATGAAATTCGAGTTCAAACGATCGTTCGAACAAACAATTAGACGCTATTTTCTAGTTGAAAAAACAAACGAAAGACTGGTGACCCCACCACCACCAACACGGCTGTCCAATTCAATCTCGGTCAATTGTTTTTCAACTGTAACTGACATTCAACCTTTTTCGAATCGCGTGTTGTCGAAATTAATTCAGGGAACATGCACATTGTGCGGAGGGCGTCGCTTTCATCAACTTACTTAGCTTTTTAACGGTTTATTGGTCGTCAACGTTTCAACTGGTTTCGCATCGTATGAAAGTACTGCAGTTGGAGTCTAGTCTAGATGAATGAATTTATGGGATAAGTAGTATAATATGAGTTATTATTCTCTGAAAAGTGGAACCAGCCCAAAATATTTTTCATGTATATATGTTTCAAGTATATATGTTTAATATAATGATCTTCCTGATTCCAGTTGATCAAGGGATCCACTGTATTAAAATTCGGGAATTTTTGAATAATTTAGCAAGTTATCAATCCACACATTTGTTATGCTCCTTATTGATTATTATTATTTTTTATTATATTATTATACTCATGATATAGGAATGAATGGATGAATTTATGGGATAAATAGTATAATCTGAGTTATCTCTGAAAAGTGGAACCAGCCCAATATATATTTCATGATTGTATATCATGTTTCAAGTATATATGTCTCATATAATGACCTTCCTGATTCCCGGTTGATCAAGGGATCATCTGTATTAAAATTTGGGAATTTTCGATAATTTAGCAAGTTACCAATCCACACATTTATTATGCTACATATTTATAATTATTATTTATTCTATCAATATATTCATGATATAGGATAAATACGATAATATTCTAGAATAAATCTACGATAATTGTGGACGTATGTGCACAATTAGTGTGGGCCAGCGTTTTTCTGCATCATAAGAAATAGAATTCCAAACATCCCATAGGTTATTGAGAAAGGTATCATTATCATTCGAATATGTTATGCTTGATTATATTACATCTCATAGTTTACTATCCATCTTCACATAGACAATTTTCAATTATAACATCTTCTACATACAGGCATTCCCAGGTCAAATTGTGTTATTGCTATTTTCTTATACTTATTAAAAAGTAGCTCAACTGTTTATGAAATGGGAAGAGAAGCATAATTCTTTCAATATTGTGAGGAATTCATTTCCTCCTGCGTGATAAGTGAATACTCAAATAGCATGACATATTATATATAAGCCTAATCGACGTGAAAGTAGTTTGTTTGTGCATGGTATGTAAGCCTATAAAATAATAATAATGTTGAAAAGTGAGCCTGGCTGTCTGTCATCACTGGAGAATTCACAGTTCAACTCTACGTTGTTCAATAGAACGTTATTTAACTGTTTCAAAAACTGTTTTTTTCCATTCAAGAATAGTTTCGGTTCGTTGATTCTTGAATATATTCAAGCGACCTATCACTTGCACGCTGGACTCTGATACTGTTCTCTTCTGAGTCAACAAATTGCACTCTGGGTAATTCGCAGAAAATCAATACATTTTGAAAAGCAATATGTGTCGATCAAGTATGAATTGGCTTGTACCCGAATTGACGTGAATTGTAAAAGAGGAAGATTAGGGAGAAATCAGTTTAAGATTACTGAGGTATGAGAAAATTGAGCCAGTTGTTGATAACTTAATGAATCTTATTGAACTGACGAGCTGCAGGTTAATCGTACTTCACTATGAGAATAAATAAGTTTTGTTAGAATAAAACAGTTCTCCAGTCAAATTAAAAGTCAAAGTAGCAGTTCTCCAATCAAAGTTGCTACTATGAGCAGGTATTGATACAGTCATCCCAACTCAATGATAGTTGGTAAAGCAAACCCGTTAGTCTTTGGGACATTTACCTATTTAGTCGATAAACTTCAGAAAATGAATGTAACTTAAACGGGAGAGATGTCAAGAAATAATAAATTTCTAACCGATTTATTAAGGCTGATTTAAGGATAAATTTCAATTCCAATTCATTTACTCGAGATAAAAATTTAATATAAAAAATATACATATATTTTGAAATCCCTTTAGCTATCAGCTATTTGAGGGATATATATATATATATATATATATATATATATATATATATATATATATATATATATAACTAACTCGTGAAAAATCAATAAATTATAATGCTAATAAAATATACTCATAATTAATAAATTATAAGACTTAATATGAATCCTTATCTTCAATTCACTCTTATGAGATGATTACCTGTCTGACTTAAGGTTTGTGAGCTTTCTCATTTACTCTGAAATCCAAAACTAATCAATCATTAATTATTGTCAACATGAAGAATAATCTCAATCTTTACACTATGAACAGAGATATTGTGGAATTTCTTCATATTAAAGTGAAATGAAAGCGTTGCTGTCAGTTCCACATGATTTATTTGAGCCAAATCCAAGTTTCAATGTTTTTAAGCATCATCATTAGTGGTATTTTTCTGTTAGATTGAGAAAATTTAATAGAGGAAGAAAATTCTGGATAATCTCCATAGGTAGGGCAACATAATATTCAATGCAAATAAAGCTTGAAATAGAAACTATACACTGAACATGTTATCATTTATCGTAAAATTGAACGTGAAGTCAGCATTTATACTGTGTAGGCTATATATAATCTATATAATAAGAGAGAGTAAGGTTGTGTTTGTTCGTGTGTTCATGTGTTCGTTTGTTCGTGTGTTCGATTCCTCGCATCAGAACATGTCAACTTGTGGATTGCATACCGGAAAAACGGAAATGATTTAGATCTCCAAATTTTGCACATAGATTCTAAAAATATCAATCTCGTGTACCTCGAAGTCCAAATTCCAATTTTCCTTCTAGATTAATAATAATAATCATAATTAATGTTAAAATTTGTTCAAATTATGGGACATACGATTCCATACGGCGATTTCACATTCAAATTATTTGATAAAAAAACAGCTGTTCTATTTATTGCTTTCTGCCTGATTCAACTTAACCTCAATAATATTGTTTTGATAATAATTGATAAATAATTTTTATAATAATATTGTTATTATTATTATTTCCAAGAATATGATAGTATTGTTTTGATAATTATATTTTTATTTTCACAAACTCTGTATAATAATAATAATTATGGTGAATGTGAAACTGCTGCATCAAAGAGATAATCTCAAAAACATCTGTTTAGATGAAACATAGTTTTATAACTTCGTTTTTCTGATGCAATGTATAGGCCTACATGTGGCATGGATTATTAATTTCTCAGCTAGAACAGTTTTTTGAGACAAAGTGCTAAATAAACGTCTACAGTTTTATCAATGCGTTATCGGCAATATGAAAACGCATGCAGTTAATATGGATTTGAATTAAGATGCTGATATTCTCACATAAATAAATTATTCCCTTCCATTTTTATTTAATCTCCAGTCCCAAAATTATTCGAGCCCTGATAGAATGATTGACTCACTGTACAGCCAGTCGAAAATTTGAATATTGAAATGAGAGGTATTTTGGCAAGCTGAACAAAAAATAAGGTCCTATGCACCTTTTTGATATTTCTTCAAGTGAAAAATGAATTTTGTGGGTTGTCAAAACTCCCCCTGAAAGGGAAACTATTCAACTTATTCTATCTTTTAAAATAACAATGATTTCTGCGTTGAATAACATGTCTCTTGCCAACAACAATCGAACTCTTTGTGAATTTAGATATGACCTATACTGTAGATTTATATAATTCTATCAATTAAATACATGGAAATTGAAGTATTTATTTCAGTTAGTTTATGGTTAGTTGATGAAATTGTTGATTAATTGTAGAGCGAACTGCACGGCGAATTGTAATGGAGGACTCTAATTGGCTGAAAAGTTCAGTGTTCGGAGTACGGTACGGCGAATGTTTAACAGCTGATTTTTAACTTTATGAAACATATGCTCATGTTCGCTGAAAGGCGCGATGTTCGGCGGAATGCACGGTTTGCTGCGCGGTTCGAGGTTCGGTTCAGCTTGTGTAGTCGCACCTTTAGATGATACATGACATTTATACTGATCACAGATCAAAGCAACATAATCTATACTATAATAGAGGGAAGAATTGGCTTAAACACCTACGGAATAGGAAAATTATGATTGACACGTTATAATCACGCCTTAACTACTGGACTGATTAACTTGACATGTTGCATATAGGTTCCTTATTAACCGAGGATGGTTATAGGCCTATTTTCGATTCTTCAAGATTTGATCACATCAAGTTTTCAAGTTTTAAATTTGACATGCTTCCAGTTGTTGTATGGAAGCAGATGAACATTTTTTCAAAAAGGAAAATTAGAAGATAGGTATGATTGGGAATCCTATTCGAATAATAAAAACAGGTTTTTCGTCACACTCAAATTTCGTCCACCATTTTTGAACCGCCATTTTGAATCCAACTTCATTTTTTTAAATTGGAAGTTGGTCATATGATACATGATTTCGATATAGGATTTCAAGAGAAAATATGGTGAAAGTATGGTGGAAACCGCACATCGATATCTCAAACCTTCCAAAAGTTATTCTAATTCAAAGGTACTGATAATCCATCTATCTATCATCTTCTATACTGTAATGAAGGAAAGAACTGGCTTGTACACGTATACGATACACGCTACACGTATACACGTGTAAAGGATAGGACAATTATGTTTGACGCATCATTGAGTGCAAATATATGAGTATGAATCCATAATAGGTGCTTATTGAGGGTGTACGTGAATATCAATAGCTTGGTATAATATTTGTCAGAAGGTTAAAATGGATCATGTTACAGTATCAGAGAAAAATAAGGTATGGCATTCATTTATATTCCGTCATCATTGAGTAGGATTCTTACTCCTAATTTAATAAAGCAAGTCTACCTTGTCCACTTCGATATAGGATTTAGCTAATATTAAAATATGGGTTTATAGCTTGGGAAGGCACGTACAGAATAACTTTAACTCTCTTATTATCAATTGTACAAAGTATTGCCATGAAGTGTACTCTGAACAAGCCAAGCCGTAGACATACACGAATGATGCTCATTTGGTACATTGTTCTGAATGTACCTTGTACGACATCCTAGTCTTACATTGTACATCTTCAAATTATCATTTTTTTCCAATATCTATCACAAGAAGTACGATAAATAAGAGTATCACCAACACTAGACTGAAAGGGAGAATTTTTTCCACTTCCAGTCCTTTTAAAATTCATTCTCTCTTCCAAAAACTACCTGCACATATGAAAAGCTGTACTAACATGGAAATAAGCCACTGTGAAAAATTGCTAACCATTGGCTTAGAGGCAAATCGACAGGAACACGAAGTTATTTCAGCGTCACCTTTTTCTACCTGATTTAGAAACTCTGCCTTATTAGAAACCCATTGTTCCGTGTTTTACAGCTATGAGTACAGTCTCTAATTTTTGTACAGGCCCGACAGTCGAGACCGACGACAGTCGAGGCCTGCGACAGTAGAGGACTGTTTTACAGTCCTCTACGGTCGTAGGCCTCGACTGTCGGGAGTGTACGAAAATTGAAGAGTCCTCTACTATCGCCTAACGTAGGCGACATTTGAGGCCTCTTTTTCAGGAGTCCTCTCCCGTCGTAGGTCTCGACTGTAGGGGCTGTACAAGAATTAGAGATGCCTCAACTGTCGCCTAACGCAGGCGACATTTGAGGCCTCTTTTTCAGGAGTCCTCTACCGTCGCTGGCCCCGAATGTCGCTGGTCTCGACTGTCAGGCCTGTACAAAAATTAGAGACTCGCTTGCAGCAGACGACAGTTGAGGACACATCCTTCTGCGATTCCAATTCAGTTTTTATGAGAAAAGCTTAATGTATATATAGATCAAGAAATTGTAAAATGTGAATGTGTGAAATTAATAAAAGTTATTGATTTGTAACAAGATATTGATTTGTAGAATGATATCCTACATCTATCATGAACTGAGAATTTGACATCCAAGTATCAAAAAGGTATTTACGAGTTTGAAAATATTTGGTTTGTTATTTTTTTTTTTTTTTTTTTAAGATTACGTCCTAAAGACTTCAGTCATGGAGTATAAGACAAGTCATGTTATTACATAATAATTCTAACACTAAGTAGTTCAACCTAGTTTAGGTTTGAAAGGAATTCTTGTACACTATAAAAAGCTCTATCAACTAAATATTTTTTAATTTGTTTTTTGAAAATCTTCAAATCATCATTACTTTTCAAGAATTGAGGTAGCTTGTTATAACATTTCCTACCAATATAATCTGGTTTTTGTTCAAATAACCTACTATTGTGACCCATTATATGATAATCTGCTCTGTTTCGCGTATTATACTCATGAACATCTGAATTCTGGATCACACCACTCGTTTTCACATGCATTACAACTTCATATACATACAAAGATGGCACAGTTAATAGACCAAGCTTTTTAAATGAAGGCCTACAAGAGTCTAACCTATTCACTTTCTCTATACATCTGAGTGCCTTCTTTTGAATCTTAAACACCCTGTCCATATTTTGTTGAGATGAATTACCCCATACTAAAATAGCATACCTAATATGAGATAGTATAAGTCCATGGTAAGCAGTTAACAGTAGTTTTTTATCATTCAGCCTAGCAAGCTGCCGCAGGACAAATACCCCAGATGATATCTTATTACATATCCTCTCAATGTAAGGATGCCATGTTAATTTCCTGTCCAATAAAATTTCCAAGAATGCTACTTTCTCTTCTTGGTCTAATTCATTTTCCTCTACAAACACATTTATTTCTCTATCCTCTACTGAATTATATTTACTTTTGAATTGTAGGAATTGACATTTCTTACTATTTATTGTTAATTGCCTTTGCTTCAAGAATTGGACAATTGACTGTACTCCAGTAAAAGCATTTATTTCTAGACTATCTAATAAATAATTGTTGAAAATAAGCGATGTGTCATCAGCAAACAACAGAGCTCTGTGATCTTTTAACTCTTTTGGTAATTGGTTCACATACAACAGAAACAGTAAGGGACCCAGAATTGAGCCTTGAGGTACTCCAGCCTGGACCTCCAGTTTTTGAGATTTAATTTTTACTATTTCATTCTCATCCACCTTGGTAAGCTCAACACACTGATTTCTACCTATGAGATATGATTCAAACCATTTTAGTTCTATACCATTCACACCTACAGTTTTTAGTATTTCCAATAATATTCTATGGTTCACACAATCAAAAGCTTTGGATAAATCAAGAAATATTGCGGCTGCCTTCTCACCTGAATCTATTATATCTATTAGTCTTTCAACAAGGGATACTATTGCAGTCTTAGTAGATTTCCCTTTCTGGAACCCATGCTGTTCATCACATATGAAATTAATTTCTTCCAGGTGCATCAATAGCCTATTTGAAACTACTCTTTCAAAAATTTTACTTATTACATTTAGAATACTAATGGGTCTATAATTTTCAACTCTTTCAGAATCACCGCTCTTGAAAATTGGCAAAATTTTTCCTTGTTTCAGATCATCAGGGAAAATACCCTGCTCTAGTGAAGTATTAAGGAGATGCAATGAAGGGTCCAGTAATTCATTTTCACATTCTTTTAAAATTTTGCTTGAGACCCCATCCAATCCTACTGTTTTTTTGTTATTCAATTTTTTTATTATTCTTGACAACTCATCTCTTGATAATGGATGAAATTTAAATACCTTTTCAATTGGCTCAGCATTTAATGTAGTTGTATTATAAGTATTAGTGTTCAGTGACATTTGGAGATTATATGCAACCTGTTGATAATACTTATTGAAAAAGTTACAAATGTCTATACTATCATCTATATAATTTCCATGTTCATCGATTATCCTAGGGACATTAGTAACTGTATCATTTTGAGCTGCTCTCCTATTTCTATTAATTACCTCCCAAACAGCAGAGTTAAAATTGGTACTAGTTGTTAATATTTCAGCTGTTTTCTTACACTTAGCTTTCCTCACTTCTTTTGCATAGTTTTTCTTTAGACATTTGTATTTGACTTCACTCGGAACATCCCTCACTAATTTAAATTCCTCATAAGCTTCCCTAACAATATTTCTTTGAGTAAGAATATCTTCAGTTATCCAATCATCTACTTTGTTTAATTTACTTTTTACTTTGACTTTTTTTATTGGACAGCATACACTAATGTGAAATCTTAGAGTATCAATGAATTGCTTATATTTGTAATTTAGGTTACAACTGTTATAAACACTACTCCAATTTTCTTGAAGCAGTTCCTGCTTCAAACAATTTATATTTCCTAGCTCATATTGCTGAATTTCTTTCACAAAAGTTTTTTTTCTGCTTGGATTCTGCAGAACTGTTAGAACTGTTGTCAGGGTTACCAACCTCAGGCTAAAGGTAAAAATCTGTCATTCCAGGCCAGAACTATCATATCCCCATTTGATTTTCATTGTGCTGTGATCGTATCTGATGCACACCTCTAGAAACTAACACTCTGTCTGTGTATCAGATCTGATACACATGGCCTCCTAGAGAACCTTGCTGTGTATCAAATATGATACACATGGCGTTCTAAGTTTTAACATCTAAAATTTGATAGTTATGATCTGATAGATCTGAGCTACCTAACCTGACATTACAACCTTCTATATTTGTGAGGATATTATCAATAATTGTCTGTGAAGTTCGAGTTACTCTTGTATATTCGTGGACCTTAATTTCTAAATTATTCATATTAATAATATCTCTAATATCCTCTGTCATTTTATCCTGCCTGGCAAAATCGGTATTGAAATCTCCTACTACTATAACATTTGTGAAACGAGCGGTTGTAATTTCCAAAAGTGTATGGAGCAGCTCACAAAATTTTTGCCAGTCTCCATTTGGTGACCTATAGATACCTAACACTGCTACCTCAAATCGATCATCAATTTTTAACCTTAGTCCCGTCACCTCTAGATCCATCTCAACAGAAAATCTCTTAACAAAATCCAGTTCATAAGTTTGGGTATGTTTAGCATTGCTAGTGAATATACATACACCACCACTTCTATGAGCTATTCTACAAAATTCTGATCTCAGTGAATAGCCTGGAATCTCAACTTGATTTATTTCCTTTATTTTTAAGCCACGCTCTGTGAAAATAACAATGTCAGGATCCTCCTGTTTAAGAAATACTTCTAATCTGTCAATTTTGTTGCGAAGATACTGAATATTTTGATGATAAATACTAAAAACCTTACCATCTTGTGCTACTCTATCTCTAGCATTTGTAGCTATTTCCCTTTCCCTGTTTTGAGCCAATTTACTAAAAAATCGTTATTTGTTTTTTTTGACTGTTTTTAAACCAGAGGATAGCAAACGGCTTTCAATCAGCTCTGCCAATCTATTACAAAAGATTACTTTGCCAGATCGATTTAGATGCAACCCATGATTAGTGAAGTTATGTCTTTTCAGCCTTTCATTTAGAAAACAAATCCCCAGTTGTTTAGAATTCTTTTTTTTTAGGCTGTTGATTGTATTATGGATTGATTTGTTTGTCGAATTGATTGCTTCATTTAATTCTGGCCTATCAAACCTATTAGGAATAGTACTTATTATTAAGTTTGTTTTTTTGCTGAGTGGCACAATTTCCTTGATTTTTTCTGTTACTTGAGGAAGATGATTCAAGTTAGGTTCATTTATTTTATTTGAGCCACCCAGTACAATTAGATAGTCATTTTCATCAAAGTCTTTAGTTTGTTCCCTAGCTGACTCTACAATGATGACTTATGATGAAGCAACTAAGGTTTATTTACAGTTGTAAAGTTGCAATACTTATTCATAATATGGAAGGAATAATAGGATATAATATATTATTCAATTGCTGGTAAATCCATACAAATTAAATGATAATTCTTTTGGTGCTGTCTACCATTCTGGAGAGCCTAGCGCAGGCGACAGTTGAGGCCTCTTTTTCAGGAGTCCTCTACCGTCGCAGGTCTCGACTGTCGGGGCTGTACAAAAATTAGAGTGGCCTCAACTGTTGTCTAACGCAGGCGAAATTTGAGGCCTCTTTTTCAGGAGTCCTCTACTGTCGCTGGCCTCGAATATCGCCGGTCTCTACCGTCGCTGGTCTCGACTGTCGCAGGACTCTTCTAACGTTTGCCTCGTTTGACAATGACCCCTATGAGTGTGTTTCGTGTGTTTATGCGTACTTATGCCAGCGTGTTTTGTAAGTTCTTTCTTTGCTCGTAATACGAGTTGAAGTTTAAAAGGACTTTTTCCAACTATACAATGTATATTTTCGTCAATTGCATCACCTCATTTGTCCCAATTCACCTCACTCCCGTATTCTTGAATAATACTGTTAGGTAATTGAGATTTATGAATAATATGATATAATCTTTTCTCTATTTTGGTTCTGTATGAGTATACGATGAGCTCATAATTGTATGCAGTTCATCTATCAATTAATAAAACTTTTGTTTCTAGAACTTGTTTGTACCTAACCCTGATTCTCTCTCACAGGCATGTGACCATGGGTGGAGCCTTCAATTTATTTATTCGAATTTGATATTTATTTAGTGTTTTTTCCCTCTAAGGAAAATATATTTCAATTTTAATTTGGAGTCTGGTCTGAAAGAACAGAATATCAAATAACAGTTTATGATAGAATAGCAAAATTAACTGAAATTATATAATTTGCTTGAAACCACCCAATCCATTCATCCGGAATAACAAACACTTAACTTATTTGATTCTCACATCGTTGAACTGGAGTAAATTCAATTCAATTTAAGCTTGGAATGGAGTATCCAATTCAAGTACAAACTTAATCACATTAGTTGAGTTTTGCTAGACAAGTTCAAATTTTACAGTGCGCTGAATAGCTGTAGTGGCTCGCTAGAAAATTGGCGTTGCTGAATTGAGGCAAATATTTGTTTCTATATGGGCGGAAATGAGAAATGCAAATATCAAATGTGGATAGGGAGGAGGAGAGAGTGACTGAAAGGGAAATTGAATAGGTGTGTGAGAGAGGAAAAGGTTGAGAAGAAAATATTGTTATATTCATTCAATTTCCTTTTCGGAAAATTAAAGTCTATGCTAATGATTCTATATGAATAATATAATTCCTTTTGTAAACACTTCACTAGCATGGATGGTTCCTTCATTAATGGGATTCAGGACCAAAGTCTCTAGCATGGAATGAAATGGATAGTACCTGTAACGAGTGGCTTTCATAGTGGTGACAAACACTGTTCTCTCATCATCACTTTGATTCTATTTGAATTTGTGCATTGACTCTAGTTATTTGATGACAGAGCAAATTGATTTTGGTTTTCTTCCTTGCAAATTATTTGTTGTTTGTAAACGTAGTAAACTCTCACACTACGAATATATTACATATAATTTTTCACTTATATAAGTTCAATTCAGTGATTGATGAGATGTAGAATCAATATATTCTGGGAAAGGGTGCATTGGGAAAGTGGGAAAGAGATAATTTAGAAGAGCTTATAGAACAGTAATTGTAATTGAAATACAAATAGGTCGATAATGATTTTCTAAGGTGATGGAAATCGACAAGATTGTTTCGAAATCTGCTACATTACAAATGCCAAAGCTTCTATAATACTTTCATTTGCAGAGAGTTCTATTAATAATATGACATACCATTCTATCATACAGTAGAACATTCTTCCGGGAACACATGAAAAGGTGTGTTCTCTCTCCCCCTTTAGACTGAATAGACCGATAGACTGAATCATAGATGGATAGATGGATAAATATAATCATCCATGAGAATCATTTATCTTTATCTCTATAGAGATAGAGACAGACTGAAAGAGTTGAGAGAGGGAGAGAGAATCTAAATGCTAATGAGAGAGTAGCCTGTGGTTGGTGGTTCACTACATGCACTGTAACTGAATCTACTAGTCTGGATTCCTCGAGTCCGCAGGCTGGTAACAGTAGTAGCAGATAGACGGAAGTGTGTCGTTATTAGTACGAAATAGGTCTCTTGACGAATGTTTATAACGAGCTGGCAGATGCATTGCACGAGGCTGTGAGCGCGTAGGCCTAATGGCCCATTTCCAGGCGAACTGAGCTATTTTTTCAGTCACATGTGAGACTCTTACCCAACGCACGCTCTGTTTGTGTGATTGATTCCCAGCTCTCGAGTGCATCTAATGAGATGAAACTGGGATGATGATATTATATGCATTGAGCCGCATGAAATTCAGTGGAAATCAATTCGATTGGAGAAGATTAGTTTTCAATTTCCTATTAAAAGTATCAAGCAGAATGAAGTTCATTCTATCAACCTTATCAAATTGAATATTAAATTATGGAAGTTATTGAGAGGAACATGATTCTGCGAAATATTCCATGAATGATATGGTGCAATTGACTTCAAAAACTTATCAAGTTGAGTATAGGATTATGAAAGTTGTCGAGACGAACATGATTCTGCGAAATATTCTATGAATGGTATAATGCAGCAAATACAAAAATCCAAGTACAGAACACTTTGCAACTCAATAATAAAGTACAGTTCTCTCAAACTAACTATTATAATGGGAATTCCAATTTCTGTTACAGGTGAGTCTGGTTTTTCTGTCTTTTGGAACATTTTTACCAGCTGTAAGTTGAAATAATTAGAGAAATTATTAATGACAAGGTAATTGTAGATTAATTCATTGTAGATTAATTACAAGTTAATGGTAATTAATTATTGACACCAATAATTAATGACAAGGCATTGAAGGTGTGTTCACAATATTCTTTTTCCATTTGTCAACAGTTGACTAAGAATGTGATTGACCGCTTTTGAGACATAACGCTGGGATATACAACTCCCATGATCAATGACGCATCCCTCACCCGTGTTGTCAGACTTACCTGGAGACTCCCTCCAAGAATCACTGTACGTTTCCGTTCCCCCTACCTGTGGGCACTCCAACATAGCCTATTCAATCGATAATTTTGTATACATTATTCAACTCCACTAAATTTGAATATTAAAGTATAAGTCCAGAATTTATTGCTCTCCAATCAGAATTTTACATTTTGGAAATAGAGTTACCAGAACTGGAATCTACAATCACTATAACATAAAATAATACATGATATGTTAATTAATTGATAAATATATAAATAAATGAATATATAATTAATAAATAGTAATCTACAATCTACAATAACATAACAAACAAGTTCATATCAACTATATTAAGATCAACATGATAAATAGCTCTCAAATTCCAAGTTTCGTTCCTACAATATCCACCATATTTTTTCAGAGTTTTTCTCTTGGCAGATTGGGAAATGTCCAGAAAGAATCGGATTTCTGAGGAAATCATGAATTGAACTGCTCTAAATTTCCCCTTCAAGGGTGGGAATCCTCCCACTGAGAATTCCCAGTGAAAAACTTTGTGAATGCACTGGACCTTGTCATAACAATTTTACATTGCGTGCGTATGAATTTACTGAGTATGTCAAGCATCACTTCTATCGCAACTTGATTTTTGCCCGCCGAACTAGAAAAACTCGTGCATCAGTGTTTGAGAAAAGTCTGGCAAAAAACAGACCAGACAGCAAGTGCTTTCGATGAGCGTTCCTGCCTCGAATGTAGTTTCTGATATCAAACAGAATGACAAAAAGCAAAAAAATCACATGCAATTCATACATTTATTTGTCTGAAAATTTGAAAATCAGTATCTACCAGCATTGGTTGGACAAGATCCTCATGACTCTATGTCTCTTTCTTGTGAAGAATATGGTTACATATACAATCTACAAACGAATTCCAACAACATCTGAAAACGTTCAAAACGATTTTCAATTCACCTGCAGGCGGTAGAATGAAACTCACATCGAACTGTCAGCATCTCTTATGAATTACATGCTACCCATGCAAGCAATGTTTACATGACACCACTTTTTAGAGTGGATCTCTCTCTAGTAATCTAAATTCGATCATGATCTGAATTCTGAACGTCACATTGACATAGGTTGCTGACTGAATACTTTTCCGGTTTGAATATGCTAGCAAAACTAGAAGAGGATAGGGATGCTTTGGCATCTCTCGTGATTTTTGTGAGTATACTCGTATCCAATTATATTCTATTGAATGTTTGCACAGGGTATCTAGGTCATCATTTGTAAAAATTGATAGTGTGCTCATCTTTCCCCTTAGGATCATAGTTGTAACTTGAAAATTGAACTCCCCTACAAGTAAGAAATGTGACAGAAATCGGGATCACTGATAGTCACAAATCATATTACATTCGCTATGAATATGTTAAAGATTTGAGCTGCTGAATTCCTTGTTCAATCAAGTTTCATCTACTTCCGTCCTCTGGATTCTTTCAACTTTTCCATTATGTAAAACGGATACAGAAATGCTGAATCAAGATTGTATTGAATTTTTAACTCTTCATTTCCAGAAATTGCAGCAATCAGATTCTTTGGAAAGTGGAAACAAATTTTCTAGCATGCTAATAGAGTTTACTCGATTCGGCGCTGTAATTGCACTGTGGGAGGTTGTTGCGTGATCCCGTGCCTTTGTTATTACAGTCATGGAACCCTTAATCCCTCCCCCGACTAAGTACTGTACTCACACAATGTGCGACCATTTTTCTCACAAAATTGAGCAATATTCTAATTTGCATTGAGCTTACACAAGCGCACTAATACTATTCCATACATAATATCAACAACAAGCAACCTCTCCGTGATTCAATCTGCTTTGTTTTACTGCAATTTACAAAGCATTGTTTGATCAAGGCTGTGATCTCATATCACAATCTATGTGATTGTAGCAGTTATACTCGTTGTAGAATTGTGGGCATTATTCTAGAGTAAATAGTATGGCTACATAATTTGGAGAAATAAGCAAATTTCACTCATATATCCATAGTTGCCTTGTTTTTTTTTTCATTTCAATCAGTATTTTACCTTTGATATCATCACTTCCAGATAAGATCTCTCTCCTTCAATCTCTTTTCAATTATATAAAAACAAGATACAGGTATTTATGGGACATTCATCATTGCACATAAACATTCAGCAATTCATTCACAATAACTTTATTCTCAGAGATACATCATTTCTCATTGCAATAGTTTAAAAACAAGGATATAATTATTATCATGCTATTGACGAAGATATATCTATTTAGAATACCCCGATTTACATTTGATCTTAATATATTATTTTTATATCGAGCAACATCTTACTATAAACGTCTAGAGGGAAATGTCGTAATTTCACGATTGTTCTAATCTATTTTCCATTAAATTATTTCACATCACTTCCAATATTTGATTAATTATCCTTCGAACAATAATTCGAATCACATTATTCTCTGTTGACAACTACATGACAAATTTATAAATTTTCATTTTAATTTTTTGTTCAAATATTGTATAAAAAGCAAAATATTTAATATTATTAATCATCGTTTATCAGATACTATAGTTTATTTCGACTTTTCAATGTTATAAACACAAACTACATTACAACGTGAACCAGATTGCGAGTTATGATGTGGCAATGATATTATAGAAAGGTTGGTGATAGTTGAGAAAGAAAAGATGGTGAATTCGGGAATTGGAGCTTTGCGTCCGATGGCAGGATGTTTGCATTCGATTTTTGAGCAGAGTTGCTTTGCCTAGTCTTCGCTCGATTTCCCTTTCTGTTTCTGTGTTACATTCTGTGTCTCCACTCTCATCTCTTACTCACTCTCTCTCGGTCATTCTGCAATCCTTTTCCTCTCTGCTCTGCTTTCTTCTTTCATTGCTCATCTACTCACTACTTCACTCTCTTTCTTCACCTCTCCACCCACTATTTCCCTCTATTTTCCACTCTTTGCTTTGCTCTCTACTCTCTCTGCTTCACTCAATGCTTTCAGCTCTCTCTGCTCCACTTTCTGCTTTGCATTCATCATTGCTTCCTCCTTCCTCCTCTGGTCCTCAGCTTTTCTCTTTGTTTTGGTCTTTGCTTTGCTCTCTGCCCTCTCCGAGCGCTTATCGGTTTAGTTGTGACAGTCGGTGGTAAATTGATTTGCCAGTTCGATGGAAATAAATTGAACTGCAGCGGCGGTCGGCAGCCGGAGGCTTGAGGTTAAGACTGAGTCAAGTCACTCCGGTCACCACTCATTTATTGTTTCTTCTCCTCAGTGGCCGTTTTCAAATATTGAGGGCTAAAAGTTCATCAGAGTCATAATCTTCTACTGAAAACCATCATTTAATACAATATATGCTCTTGTTGTATCCACTGAGTAATGCGTTCTAGTGGAGGTGATGTATTGATTGGAATTGTACTGGAGTGAAGTTCGAATGATTGAGAAAGGAATGATTGATTATAGTTCTGGTTGCCTCACCATCGTCATCACTTCGTGAAATTTTTGCTTCAAGTTGATCACTGTGTAATGACAAAAAGCCATTTTTTCAAATTTAATAATAAATAAGTGATTTTGATAATTTCATTGCGTTTTATTCCAATAAATCAGTCATCAAAATGAAATTTAGATTCGAAAACCTCAATCAATAGACACTCAACGATTCATCATTCAATTTGATATTATCAAATTTAAAAATATATTGGAGTGATTCACAGCTTGGCCTTGTGATTCGATTACTTTACTCTTAAGCCTTCAAGCCTCAAGTAGAATGAATGAAATCGAGGCTATGTTGTTGAAATTCAATTTGAGCTGTCTCAATAGTGGTTATTATTTTCACTTCCATGAATATCGATCACGAGCTGAAGAAATTGAATTCCGCGATCTTGAAATTCGCAGCATATTGGGAGATTATTAAAACAGTTTTTCTTGGCTCTCGGGCAAGAAGTGATCTGATATTTCAGGCCATAAGAAGCGTAGAAATGAGTAACTGGATCAGCTCATGGCGCATTTGTCCTTCTCGAACTGTGGTGAACGGAATTTCTTCCTCGTTCTTAGAGCTGGCATTAATCAAAAATCAACTCTCAGCCATTCTGTGAAGAAGTTTAATGTGAGAGTTGCGCTCTCTCGTTAATTCTACTAAAATATTCTCTCTATTTCTCGTTCAAACGAACGGAGAGTGTTATCAAAATATCTAACAACTTGATTTCATTCTCCAGAATATAGAATTTTCTCCAGTTGTTTCTTTATCTGCTCCGTTTTAGTTCTCTCTTCTCGTTTGTATTTCTTCATTCTACATTCTTCTTCAGAATCATTACAACTCTGAAGCCATCTGACCTTTTATAAATTATCAATATAGGTGTGAATTATTCTACTTTGGACCACATTTTTTAAGTATATTGATTCAAAGTATATTTTGTGTCTCTACTTTTGTTGTTCTGAACAAAGCTCAGGCTAGAGCTACCAGAGGACTGTAATTTACTATTCAAATAATCAAATACAAACAAGGGGCGAAATTTTATCTTCAATTTGAGCCTGGTTATTTGTACAGTTAAACTCTGCATTAATGAACAATAAAAAAGAGCAAAAACTCACCAGATTTAATTCCAATCTTGTCTACTTGCCCTTCGAAGCCTTTATTAGGTGTTTTGGTCAGATTCAGGGTGGGATGAGATCTGGGAAAAGACAGGTTTGCTTCTGGGCTGCCTTTTCGCGTTGATTCTGTGTTCAACTTGCAGGTCATACACTGTGTTTCGAACAAAGCTCGAACTGGATTCTTTATAAATTCAAATCCGATTCAAATTAATTCAATTCAATACTATTTATGCTGTTATATTCATAATTCACACACACGACACTCAAACAATTATTTACAAGGAATTTCCGATCGAAATTACATGACAAAATACAAATTCGGTCTTGCACAACAAGACGGGCTGACGAAACAAGATGGACTGGGAAAAAGACATCGACAAGGTCAAAACAGCTGGACGGTCTGCGCTGGCGCAAACACAAGCCTGCTATTGGCAGAACTGCAGTCTGGGATTTTGGCGCTACAGTTCGAATTCTCTGGTCAGACCATTTGTTATAAAGCTTTTCGTTTCAATTTCTAGTTATTTTAAGGAATTTTTTTAAGTAACTCTCACCAGTGGGTAAAGATTTTTCTTTTTGCTGGTGATGCCTAGAAGTTTTATAATTATTGTTTTTTCTGCTCTCATGTATATGCATGTATGTGTAATATTGTATTATGAACAATTTTTTTTGCTCGTGTATGTATGTGTATGAGTAAATTATTGTTTGTTTTCTTTTTGACAATAAATGAATTTAATCTGATTTGATTCGATTCGATTTGGAACATGGAAGTATTTTTCCATCAATGAGTTATCCAATAATTATTTATTATTGGGAGATAAAATTTGTGTCAATTTTTTTTCTCATGCTACAGCTCCTCCTTCATTCCGAATTCCCTTGACTAGTTAAGAATTGGAAGAATTGGAGTGGAGTGTCTTTAAAATTTTCAAAGTGGAAGTTCCCGTGTTTAATGATAACAAATTTGTAAGAGTAATAGTTCAAATAAGGCTATCGTTCTAGGTTGGAATAACCTGCTTCTATCTTGCTCAATAAACATTCAATAAATCACAGTTCATTGGATACCAAGAAACATTACTTGGAATAATTGATGAGAATTAGTATTGCCCTGGTTAAAGACGATAATCTATTGATGATTGTCCGTTTAAAACAGATCATCGAGTTCACATTCATGATGTAGGATCTAAATAGAATAGGCCTACATCAGAACTACTTGAATATGGATTTTGTACTGTATATTTGGATAATAAGAAATAATTCTTCTTCGATTTGTGAATCATCATGGACTCTTCCATTTGGAGGCTCCCAAGGAATGTTATCCGGATAAATCCATGATCGCATTGTTTTCAAAAATCCATTCTAACCAACAAGACATGGCGACGATTGAAAAGTATTTTTATTCAACTATTCCCATAAATTATATTCACACTCTCCCCCGTCCGTTTTAAGTTTTATAGTCGTCAACAAAATAGCCAACATGAAAAAAGTCAAAATGATATCAGTCTCTATTACAGTAATTTAGATGTGGTCATGAAAGCTTCATTATGTAGTTATCAACATCTTTGACAATGTGATCGTTATTATAAGCACAGAATTGAGAGTTTCTAATAATAATTTTGTTACTATCGGGAGAAAGTTGATAATTGAATTGTGAACTTTTCCACTTTAATATTGTGGTGCATTCCACATTATTCTTGTTCTCCATATATTTTCTTTGTAGTGCAGTTCTTGTGGGAAAAAAACTGAATGGTGAAAAAATTGTATTGGGTAGCTTATTTTCAGGGGATCTCTTTTTCAAATCCATTCGGTAAATGAAGTTTCTATATTATTATTGATATGAATTTAAATTCTATCTGACGTTTGCATAATTTGCCCCATAGTAGACCGAAACGTTCTGTAACGTTCGGTTCGTATATAGATGGAGCCTTTCCAGCTTCTGGTTTCAAAAGAGGCATCAAGCAAAATCATTCATATCTGACAACATATTTACTGCATCCAGTGTAGTATTCATCAAGAAATATCAAAGCAACATGATTATAGTAGCTATACTAAAAAAATGGATAAAATACTCAATAAACTAAAAAGAAATAAAATTATTTTATACAAATTTTTGAATATGAATTGTTGTTGTGGAACCTTTTCATATTGAGAAAAACAAACTTTTATTTTTGTCACATCCACATTTATTGAATTAATTGACAGGACTGCAGTTTCGTGTTAAAACCAACGCAATCTAGCTGACGATATGTTAGTTCCAACACGTAACTTCAGTCCTGTCAACAAATTTAATGAATTATGTGGATGTGACAGAATTAAAACTGTGTTTTTTCAAAATTCATTTTTCATTCATGATGAACTGATGAAATCGTCTATACCTAACTCATTGTCTTTCTGAATTGAATAAGTTGTAGATTTTAAAAAAGATGTATCATGAACTGTAGAGCTTGCATGGAAGCTGTCATAACTGATATGTACTTGATTTTGATTACGAACCTCTCCTCAATCGGCTCCCCAGCATAAGACACAATCAATTGTGAATAGTCCAGTAACAAAATTGCCTGTCTCAATTCTGTTGAATCATTTATGAGCAGCGACGGAGAACCTATTATGAATCTGGGATGAACGCTACTATTTCCACCGAGTTTTTGCCTTTTGCTGAGAAAATAATGGATTCGATAACAAGATATATAGAGCGATTGGGCTTCTGAAAAAGAGTGTGTGTGTGTAATAAGAGAAGGAAAAGCATTCATTGCGGAGCTGGGAAACGATCAGTCTCTGAAACAAGAAAACTCCATTACGGCTGTTCCGCTGCTTGCTCTTGCAAGCTAACGGGACCGAACCAGGTCTGTAGGTCTGCTCACACAGCGGGAATCCGGGGCTGCTTGCACTACTTGCAAAGAAAAAATGGCTCTCGACCCATCTACCATCCCCGCCGCTAACGGCTCGGAAGAGGTGATCCGTAACTGTTTGCAAGTGTCAGAAAGTGCGCCAACGCTCTCATCGCTCTTCACTATCAAACAACGTTGTAGTTACGTCAAAACATCTCGGCCAACTTGGGCAGAGGTCTTAGTGTGGTGATATTTCAGATGTGATGACCGTATTAATACAAGAAATGCGAATTCCAGATGCAGAAATTTAGAATGTTTTCATCAAAATCACAAACTGATACATTGGATGGTAACGAGAATACAAACAATGCATAAATTTAAGATGTGTTATATTTATCTCATTATGATCTCAACCTGATAAATTGGATAGTTGGAAGAATACGAATAAATAGAGGGATAAAAATACAGCTGAATTCTAATAATAATTTGGACAGTTTGATCAGAATCGGAATGATAATTATGTGTTGTGATGAAATAAGAATGAATGTATAATAATAATAATACGTTTTGAACCTGGGATCTTGGAATAAATTAATCGAAATTGTCATTATTATGCAAGAGTGTCACCATCAGTATTCATTGAAAAACAATTGACATTGTCGAGTACATAAAGATAACAACATTGAAATGATATTCATTCAATCATACATTCTGTAGGCCAAACATAATGGTCATTCATCAAGATTGGTAGGTAGAATAGTTACACCACATGTACATAGAAACTAACTAACTTAATTCAAACTCCATCAATGCTCTCATTCTTTTCTTGAAGGAAGAGTACTTGAAATTCAATCTTCAATCTAAAATTTCATTCACCATTGAGGAGTATCGGTTTATGAGACAAAGTTTGCCATCGTTAGGTAGTTGATGGAAAAGGTACGATAGTATCATTATTATAGATAGAAGAGAGGAGAATTATACATATATATTTATTTATATGTTTGTTAACTTTTAAAAATTCGCGGATGGATGAATATGGTAAATTATCAACTGGGTACATCCGATAAGCAGTTTCACTTACTTTCTGACGTTTCGTCATTATCTCAAATGACATCTTCGGAGCGCAGGTAATCTTACACTGACTCCTGCCTGTGCCTCGAAACTCCTCCTCGTGGTCGGAGTGAGTACCTCCTCCCCTCTCCTTCCTCCAGGTGTTCAGCCTGGCGCTGTTGGGTGAATGGAGAAGTGTCTCCATTCCCAGAGAAGTGTCTGGCTTTTGTGATGTGTTTGTTGTGTTCAGAATGATTTTCCAAAGAGAAGAGATATTTGTACTGTCATCCCTTTTGTTGAGGCTACTTTGTTTCTCTATTTCCAAAGCCTCTCGTACAATCCTAACCTGAAAATCTTGAATGTTGGCTATTTGTTTAGAATTTTTAAAGTTTATTTTGTGCCCAGTGTTCTTTTTGTGGTAGTAGAGAGCTGAGGTGGATTGTTTGTTTTTTATGCTCAGTTTGTGTTCCTCTAGTCATTGAAGAATCACAATCATATGTGAAAAACTCCTATGATTTTATCAACCAAATAAAAAACATAACCCTAAACTCGGGGGACATACTGGCAAGTTTAGACATCATTTCCACCCCAACATCCCTGTTGATGAAGCCCCAATCATTATGAATCAAAATGCACACTTTTCTAAATCAATTATTGACCTGACAAGCCACTGCCTAAAAAATACATATTTCATCCACAGTAACCAATACTACAGACAAATTGAAGGGGCCCCCATGGGATCATCCCTCTCTCCAGCCATAGCCAATCTCTTCATGACTCATTTTGAAGAAAAAGCTCTCAGTAGAGCAAAACTGAAACCAACCCTTTGAAAGAGATATGTCGATGATATCTTCATCATTTGGCCTCATGGTAAAGAAGAACTTTTCGAATTCCTCAATCAGCTGAACAAGATACACCCCAAAATACAGTTTACTCTCGAAATAGAAGAAGGAGCTAAACTACCCTTCTTAGACATTCTAATCACCAGAAACGAAAATGGCAATCTAGAACACTCTGTATACAGAAAACCAACCCATACAAATAGATACCTCAATGCACTATCTCATCATCACCCCGCACATTCCTTCTCTGTAGTCAATAGTCTAATCTTTCGATCTCTCCATCTCACTGACGAAAAAAGCAAAGAAGAGGAGATCAAGACAATCAAATCCATACTAAAGAGTAATGGTTAAAATAGTAGTATAATTGAAAAATCTTTGAAAAAACAACTGACACCTCCAAAACCTGAAGAAAAACTCAAGAAAGAGAAAGCATTTAAAAAACCGCCCCCCTTCCATACATCTAGGGTACCACCGATCGTATTTGAAGAATACTGAAAAACATCAAATCAAAGCAGTCTACAAACCTTTCCAAACTATTTCAAAATTTCTAGAGAAACCCGTCCAGAGATTAGAGCTACACATCTCCAGCCTGAATTGTGACAATATGTATGTAGGTCAAACAAATAGAAGAATATCAGACAGGATAGAGGAAAACAAACTGAGCATAAAAAACAAACAATCCACCTCATCTCTTTACAACCACGGAAAGAACACAGGGCACAAAATAAACTTTAAAAATTCTAAACAAATAGCTAACATTCAAGATTTTCGGGTTAGGATTGTACGAGAGGTTTTGGAAATAGAGAAACAAGGTAGCCTCAACAAAAGGGATGACAGTACAAATATCTCTTCTCTTTGGAAAATCATTCTTAATACAACAAACACATCACAAAAGCCAGACACTTCTCTGGGAATGGAGACACTTCTCCATTCACCCAACAGCGCCAGGCTGAACACCAGTGAGAAGGAGAGGGGAGGATGTACTCCCTCCGACCACGGGGAGGAGTTTCGAGGCACAGGCAGGAAGGAGTCAGTGTAAGATTAGTGTAAGTGCATATATATATAGCACATTACAGAAGACACTTTAAAATTTGTAATATAGATTGAAACATGAGACACAAGATGTAAATAGATTGAGAACACTTGAAAACTTACAGTAGACTAGCAAGAGCCCGTGCTTCGCAAGGATCTATTTTAAAACTTGACGTAATGAAATTTTGAAGAATTGAGAATAGGCCTATAACCATCCTTGGTTAACTAAGTATCTATAAGAAAAATTTCAAGTAAATTAGTCCAGTAGTTTAGACGTGATGATGCGTCAAACATAATTTTCCTATCCCGTACGTGCATAAGCCAGCTCTTTACTTTATATAATTATTATAGATATAGTTAACGACTGCAAGAGATAGGACTGTAGAACAGAATAGTGGTGAAACTATGATAGCGCCAGAAGTGTCTCGAACACAATAGTAGGTACTACATGAACTTTTTGAAAGTGATTTGAAAAAATGTTAAAACAACAGAACTGAATGATTACCTTCATTTAGAGAAGCTTTTGTTTGAGCCGAATGGAAATCTATTTATAAAAAAATGATTGTCTGTTTGTGTGTTTGTTTGTATGTTTGTTTGTTCCCTGTAGACTTGAAAACTATATGACTTAACGGCATGAAACTTTGGGAATATGTTGTGTGAATATTGGGGATGGTTTCTGAACAGAAATTTTAATAGGGGGGCAAATAATAATTATTTATTAATCCAATTTACAGACAAATATTTTCGAAATTTTCGGCCGAGCGGCTACTGAAGAACGAAAAAATGATCATGATTCAAGATCATATTGTGATAATATGATTTTAGCATCTAAAGTTACCAGCTGTAATAAACATATCACCCTGTGATAAATTATTGTGTACTGGTATTAAACCAGCTGTTGATAATGGTTCCTTAGAAGACCTATACAAATAATTATCACTCCCCTATCATTGAGAAACTGGAAAATGTTGAAAAAAATTATTCACCTAATGAAAGAGAGTATATATATATTGTATAGTATATATGTATAGTATTCATATTGCATTCATTAATTACTGAAGAATGAAAGAATAATTTAATTTTTTCTTTAATTTAGCTCAGCTTATATTCATCCTAAAATGGAAAGAATATGGAATTCTGTGTGATTCATCGTACATCGCATATTTCCTGGACCATATATCGACAATCTACAGCTATGAAAACATTGAATATTTTTCTTTGAAACACTGATATAACCTTTTTTTTCAATTGAAAACTTTACTGATAGATATTACTACCAATTGATTGAGAAGATTAATATGTTTTCGGAATAATGAATGCTGCATGACTAAGCCCATAGGAAGTCCGTATTGAGATGTAAATGAACATGTTGATTGTCAGATAAATTTCATGATTCACCAAATAAAGTCAAGTGTAACATGAGATACATTGGCGGTACGAAGTTCGCTGGGTAAGCTAGTTGTAAATAAGGCTTTATTATTAATAGACAACGCTCAATCACCAGGAATACTATAAATCTGTAAAAATCCACGTAAAACACGTGGTAAGCTCGCGCTCTCAATCAACGCAAAATCAATTCGATCAGCAAATTGATGAAATTGTTTCAAGCTATCCAATGATTACAACATATGTTAGAATATCATGTGTCAATTATCTCAGTTCCATATGGAGTTCACCTTACCATAAGCTTACTTAATAGGATCCTTTTTCATCCTTTGAAATCCTTAGAGGCAAAATATCTCAAAATTCGTTCTTAGTGCGCATCTAGCATGTTTGAAGAATATTTGTGCAAAGTTTCAAGTCAGTAGGCCAATTAGTTTGAGCTTTAGTGTGATTTTACATCAAAATTTTCGAAAAGTGCCCTCTCCTGAACCCCCCTGTGCTCCTGATTGGAATTTTTCTGCATAGATCTGATTTTTTCCGTACCTGAACGAAAAAGTTTCTCATGACTTTGCTGTTCTATGAACTGTTAAAAAGTGAAAATTTTGGGGGGCCCAGCTCCCTCAGGAGGGGGGCAGATTTCTGAAAATCCTTTTGTAGTGGATGTTTTGAGGCTACAATAAGCAATTGTGCGAAATTTCAAGTTTTTAGGCTAAGTAGTTTGGGCTGTGGCGTGATTTCAGTTTGTCGGGGCTTAGCCTTTTAGATATAGGTGGAAGAAGAAAAAGAAGAAGAAGAAGAAGAAAAAGAAGAAGAAGAAGAAGAGAAAGAAGAAGAGGAGTAAGAAGAAGAAGAAGAAGAAGAAAAAGAAGAAGAAGAAGAAGAAAAAGATAGATTATTATGTTGCTTCGGCCTGTGATCTGTATAAATGTCCTGTAACAACTAAAGGTGCGTCCACACATGCCGAACCGAACCTCGAACCGCGCAGCAAACCGTGCATTCCTCCGAACATCTTGCCTTCCAACGAACATGAGCATATGTTTCATAATGTTAAAAATCAGCTGTTAATCATTCGCCGTACCGTACTCCGAACCATTCGCCGTGCCGCTTGCCTCTGTTCTAACTGCTCGCCTCACCTAACTCCGAACGCTGAACATTTCAGCCAATCAGAGCCCTCGATTAAAATTCGCCGTGCAGCTCGCTCCACAATATTTTGGCTATCCATCACAAGTAGAAAACATGCGAACATGAATACAGAAGTATGGGCAATTTTTTATTTGATTAAAATCATGTTTTGAAGAATTCATTGTTACGAATGATAAATTGATAGGAGCTTATAAATATTTTCTAATTCAAATGAAATAACTTCTGAGAAAAATAATGATTGGATAAATACCAATATTGAATTATTGTTGACCAAGAACTCAGTACATCGACAACTAATTCATTCAACTAAAATCATTCAACTAATTCATCATTTAAAACCCTTAGAGGCAAAATATCTCAAAATCCGTTCTTAGTGCGCGTCTAGCATGTTTGAAGGATATTTTTGCAAAGTTTCAAGTCTGCAGGACAATTAGTTTGAGCTGTAGTGTGATTTTACATCAAAATTTTCGAAAAATGCCCTCTCCTGGACCCCCCTGTCCTCCTGATCGAAATTTTTCTGCATAGATCTAGTTTTTTTTCGTAGCTGAACAAAAAAGTTCCTCATGACTTTGCTGTGCAATGAGCGGTTAAAAAGTACACAATTTTGGGGGGGCCCCAGCTCCCTCAGGGGGGCAAATTTCTGAAAATCCTTTCTTAGTGGATGTTTTCAGGTTACCATAAACAATCGTGCAAAATTTCAAGTTTGTAGGCTCAGTAGTTTGGGCTGTGGTGTGATTTCAGTCTGTAGGGGCTTAGCCTTTTATAAGTAGAGAAGATATGGGGGAAATTTTCGAAGACTGAGTCTCCTTCCTCAACCAGCAGTCTGCTCAGTTGAGGAAGGAGACTCAGTTTCCGAAAATTTCCCCCATTTCTGATGTAAGTTTTTAAGTATTTTCAATCTATTTATATCTTGTGTATTTAAATATTTATATCTTATCTATCTATCTATATATATATATATATATATATATATATATATATATATATATAGAAAATTAAATATATATATATATATTTATATATACTTGACTTGCACACAATATCGTCTACCAATATGGCTTGCCAGTTCCTGGAATAGACAATCAAACATTGGTCTTGGAGAGTCTCATCTTATCTGAAGATCTGGAGGGTTCTTTTTGAGGGCCTCTCTATGGAAAGCAAAGTGGACTTCTGACAAACTGAACGCTGCAGAGAATTGAATGAGGACTCATTGAGAGGTCTTTGAGTCAAACTTTCGTTATTCAGCCACTGAGTGTCAGATTCGTGTTTATGGTGCTCTGCAAAGTATTTGGATTTGAGTGGAAGTAGCCTACTAAGTTTCTTAAATGTCAAATAGTTTCTAAAAATGAAATTATTATTACTACTCTGTAAAGAGCTGTTTTAGGAATATTATAATATTATTGAGAAGGATCAATAAAGGCATGAATATTATTTAAAGATAATATTCTATTGTATAAAATTATTGAAAACAATACCATCACTTGAAGTAAATTTCTTCCAAGAAGTGATTCATTGGGCCGTAATCATAAAAATGAAGGATATCCTTCCAAGTAGGAGTATAAGGTTATCCTTGTTGAGTAAAAGGTAGAAGTATAAGCATTTCCTTTTCTCCGTATTCTTAATGATTACCTTATACTTGGAGGATATCCTTCTAGCAGGAAAGTAAAAGGTTGGCTTTTACTTTCCTCCATTATTGCAGTCATGCCAACGTACGTCTACTCTAGTAAACATTTCTTTAGCATTACAAGTGGTTCAAACATTCATAGTAGATCATTCCAAATTAAGTAAGAGATAAATTCATGGAACTATATGGATAAATTCTTCATGTTGATTGTATTGTTGATTGAATAAAACAAAAATTTCCTCATCATCATCATCATCTTCACTTCAGGGATTAGGTTTATTAATGAACCTGTTCCGGTACCCATCTCTTTCTTGGTCACCCTACATCTCTTTTTCCTGTGGGTCTATAGTTTTGGACTACAACGGGAATTCTTCCAGGTGGCATTCTATCCAAATGACTGCACCAGTTGCGTCTATTTTGAATAATTCTTTCATGTAGAGGAGCAACCAATAAACCCTGTCTTATATCAGTGTTTCTTATTCTATCAACTCTAGTGCAGCCAAATACACTCCTTAGAAACCTCATTTCTTCAGCTTGAATTCGACTGTTCATTCTACGTGTGTGAATCCAATTCTCACTTCCATATAGGAGAGTCGGAACTGCAATGGTATTATAGAACTTTATTCTGGTTTCTTGTCTTGATTTATTTTTGAGGTTTCTATGTATAGTTCCACATATTTTCTGAAACTTTGAAATTTCTTTGTATACATCAATATATGTATCATATGTTACATCATTACCAAGATAGTTGAAAATTCCTAAAAATATCAATTTTTGAGAAAATTATCCAATTTACTAAAAATGACCAAAAATAACTTAAAACTAAATTTTTGGTAAATTTAATAACTTTCACAAGAAATGATATTTTTAGAAAATTCTTGCTTTATTTAATCAACAATGTCATGAAGAATTCAACCTCAAAATTTCATGGATTTATCTCTTACCGAATTTAAAATGATCTGCCCAAGAAGCTTAAACTTTAGGCGCTCATATCTCAAAAAGTAACGATTGGAAAAAAAATGTTTTCCGAGAAACCTTTTTTTTAGTTGATAGTATAAAAATCAATAAACTTCGAAAAATGGAAAATATCACCAGTAAAAAGTTTTTTTAGCGTATTGCACAACCGAACTCGAGCAACGCAACAAATCGCGCAATCCGCCGCGAATTTATACAATTTGTTCAGAGAAAAAGCGAGTTGTTTTATTTCTCAATCATGTATCCGCTTTGTGATTTTAAATATATTGGAGAATTCATTGAAATGAATAAGAATATGAAATTCACCGAATCTATTCCAGTCAATTTATGATTAGTTAATCAAATTAATCATTAGTATAAATTAATAAGATGCTTATAATTTTGAATGAAATAATTCAATTAAACGAATTGTCATGTTACTGAGTTCTTGGTCAACAATATTGGAATGATTTATCCATTCATTAGTTTTTCAGAAGTTATTCTATTTGAATTCTCCAAAACATAAATTTATTAAAATAAGAAGAGGCCTATACTTATGTATTCATATTCGACGGTATAATGCTAAGCGGTATAATGCTTTAAATCCAGAAAAAAGTGTAGGTAAGCGGGTCTTGTAATATTCAACGTCCCTCATATCCACAACATCTGCCATCGCGCCGAAAATCTCGAAAACAACCTTTCACTACCAAAATGAGTTTGCTCTTGACCAGACTCATAATTTTTGAAGGATATGCTTCAAATGTGAAGTAAATAGTCCAGTTTATGAATACCCACGAATATAAGGATAAGCTTTTGCTCTAGAAGTACAAGGTTTTGCTCGAAATTATTATGAATAGAAGTAGAAGGAATTCCTTAAGATTTCACAAGCATAAGCATATCCTTTTTCTATGTATACGGCCCAATGTATTCTTTTGGGTCTAGCTTATGTAAGAGTAATAAACTAACGGAATCATTATGATAGTGTCTAGATTGATCGATGAATGAGAATAATAATGAGTAAATGGATACATAAAGTTAACAGATGTATGAAGTGACTTTCAAAGGACAAAGTGGATGTATAAATTTAGTCAATTGAACATGAATGAATTTCAAAGGATTCATTGAGGAAATAGGTGGGAAGTATAGATTGGAACAATGGAAGAGGAGCTGTTATAAAATAAGTAACAGAACATGAATATTGTTTTCGAGAATAAAATAACAATGATGTGAAAAATTTCAAGTAGAATGATGAAATTGAAAAACTGTGTTCCCTACTTACTTTTCTAGCGGACTGACTCATGCTATAAATTCCTAATGTTAATGATCTAGATACTTGAATACTAATTATTCTGAACAGGATTGAACAGGTCATGGAAATAAATAATGGAAAAGGACTGATTGGCATTCGTAGCGTAATTGAATTCCAATACACACAGGGCTGCCTTATTTATTGAAGAGCTATCTTGACTGTGTGACAGAATCATTCTGGTGAGTTGTGCGTAATTAATTCTGTTGCCATTAATAGGTGATTGACCGGGGCTGTTCTTGCGAGGGAAATGTGTCAGTTTGATGGAGCTCTACGCAGGCCACGAATAAACGTGGGCCGCATTTATGCGGTGAATTATTGAGAGGAAATGTGGTAGTGGACCTAACAAGGGAGGGGTTACGGAAGGAAAGGCCTAGACGTACGTCGAACCTCTCAAGAGGTGGTGAGGGGGAGAAGGAAGAGAAAGTTGACATGAAGGAGTGGAAACGTCTCCCCTACGACCTCCAAATCGGGGGAATGTAACGAATTCCGTTGATGTAGGAAGAAGTGATTGCTGCAGTGGAGAGGGGAACGAGCAGTTCAGGAATAACGTTCTCTCAGGAAGCTTGACCCTTGTACCCCACATGACAGCTGACTATAAGAGGGTACCGTGCAGGTTGTTGTATCAGCTAGTCTGTCCCATATTGTTAATAATGGCAATAAGAGCGAGAACTGTGGCCTCCTTGAGTGGTCGCTTCACATTTGCTGCATGCTGTCTCTCGCCCACTTTCACCATTCATCCAACCCATTGATACGCTTCAATATGGCGATGCAACTTCCTGGTTTACACATTGCTCGTGACAAAAAAAAACTTGTAATGTCAGCTCAATTTTTGTCAGCAATTTGAGATAATGCCGAAAACTCTAAACAGCTCATCTTGTTGGTGATATGAAACTGCAGTTTCAAATTTCTTGATTAAATTTATATTGACGCTATTCTGATTTAATGTGACATTATCAATGTATCTATTCCAATCAGTGGAGAAATGTTAGCCACCTTTCTGTTTTACTCCTCCAACAAAGAAAAAATGTTTAGTGGTTAGAATGATATTATTCTGATTAACTTATATCTGTGGTTTCTATATATTTTTTGGAATATAGTTTTAATCGAGTGAGCCAAGTTACACACACATCGGTTTTTGGACGTAAGATTTTTTGTCGTCCTTAGAAATTCTATTAGATTAAACAGATGATGTCAAACAGATAATTTTTGTCAAGTTCTGTTTAATCTGATAGAATGAATAAGGACGGCAAAGAATTGAAAATACAAAAATCGATGTGTGTGTGACGGTTCCAGTTAATGTAAAATCAGATATGATTCATTTAGTGACTCTATAAGGAATACTCGAATATCTGTAATTGACACTGAAATGATTTCTTTTGTATTCTGGTGAAAGCTTTTCATGAATATTATTTTTCCAATGAGAATCTATTTTCACTTGGAAAATTATCATCATTGTTCTAGCTCAGATATGAGTCAAAGTCACCTATAATCACTATTATTATTCTCAGTATCTAGCTCCAGACATTTTTTTTTTGGAATGAAAAATGTGCTTTCGCTGAGACAAATTATTCAGGGTGTGCCAGCAACCATTTTACGGTAATTAGAACAAAGGGGCAGCTGATATGAGATACGCAGAAATAATTAAGTGAGCACTGCGATAAGAGAAGAAGGCAGAAGAGCAAGCATAGAGGAAGTGATGTGGAAAATATAAAGCGAAAGGAACCGACTTGAAAAATGAGAAAGATCTTGTTGATAATGAAAGACCGTAAAAAGGTGAACAGCGTAGTTTAATTATTCGTCCTCAACTGTTGTTATGAAATTGAACGGACCTTTAATCATAGTCGAGCGTCTTCTGTCTTTTCAACTCTTGATTGGATAGGTTCAATTAAGATTTTGTCCCTACTCCGAGAAGACAATGTCTTACAACTCGCCCCCCCCACACCACCCAACCACCCACACCACTTGACGCTCACCCTCCTCGTTACAAACTTTTTCAATCTTGATATTACTTGGAGCAAGTATTCCCATATCTTTCGTCTCGTTTGCTTTACATCATTCTGTCTCATTGCAATATGGCGCGCAGCAAGCTATCAATATGATTCACAGGCTGAGAGAAAATGAATGGGGTTGTTATCGAGCATTGTTTGTTCATTGTGATCGTTCGACTCCCATTTCGTCTTCTCATCGATCTATTTGAATTGATCAAATCGATTTATTTTGCATATTCAACTTCAGTATTTATCTACACTCGCGTATTTTCAAGATTTGATCGTTCAACTCATTCTATCACGTAGACAACATTCTATTTGATTTATTATTTAATCTTTCTTCCCCACATCACTACTTCATATTATTCTAGACAGCTATTGAATACCTTTCATTCTGCTTCAACCCTCAGTATCAATTTAGATGAAATTCCAGGCTAGAAATTGAATCAAATCACATCACAGACTATTATTATGAACTTTTATTTGATTTTTTTTTCTCTGTTATTTTATAATATTATGTTCATTTGAGGAATACATCAATTGATTGACTCTTGCTGAAAATCATTGGTTGAAAAATCTGAATGAAAGTTCGAATAAATATCAGTTTTCAAAACATTCATCCATGAGAAAACAATAAAAAATGTTACTTTCGAACAAAATAGGGTACGTATGTTTTTGATTGGAAATTCATCTCATCATTTGATCGGGAACTCCAATATAATTCTATATCATGAACATGTCAAAAAGATCTTGTATTACAATGTAAGTACATCATTCACCTCTATTTTTCGACCGCCTTGAAGATGAAATATTATTATCAGTAATATAATAGTGATTTATTATACTATATTATTTTATAATTATCATGGTATGTTATATGATAGTACATTATTATTGGTTCTATAGTATGTATACACCTATAACGTTTCTGATAAGAATATGATCTAACAAGAACTGTAAATAATACTGGATACTTGGAAACCTCAATCCACCAACTAAAGACGAGTGTTAGAGAAATGCCAAACGCAGCCTTGTAACTTCCGATAGAGCGGTTCTTCTTTTCATCATTATTTGGGGAGATGTTCGAGTAATAGATTACAAAACACGGCCGAATATGAAGCCGTGACAAGAAGTATCATCGAGTCAACACTGAAGTTGGTTGGCTGGTTGCCGATGAGTTATGGCGGCTGCAGTTGAGGAGGATCGTGTATCGAGTAAAGTTTCGGCCTCCAAACTCCACTGGAGGCTGAAAGAAACACTGAGCCACTTGCGGCTGTCAAACTTTTATTCCAGCTACGGCTGATAGCTCCAACTTGCTCCAATACGGACAGTCCAATAACAACAACAATGACCAGAACAACAATAAGTTTTTTAACGGATGAACTTTTGCCTCACAAACGGGAGAATCAGCACTCGCCAGCCAAATGCCACCATAAGAGGACCCCAAATATTTTAGAGCGTAGTACCTTACTAATGATTTTGTAAAAGTTAAAGTTAAATCAAATTATTGAATTTCTTAAAGGACTTCGTGATGCTATTGTAAAGCAGAAGTCATTTTCAATTTCAAATAAATTTATAACCCCTTGGAGGAGACGATTCCGGCTACCATATTCCCGGACCACATGGAGTTGGATCGACATCGGCGGCTTACAAGAAGATTTTCGACACGTGAGTGATAAATTTGAATTAGTGATGGGCGCCCTAGTGCTTCGAATTAATCTAATAATCAAAGCTAGCTCGCCGAAAGGGTTTTTATTATAAATTAAGAAATTAATAAGAGTAATACTTGCGCAAGTAAAATTAGTATTAAAGGTATTTATTTGAAAGAAAAATGTAGATCAATATTTCAGAAATTTCTATTAAATCAAAGAAGTACAAAATCTAGGCTATTAAAACATATGCATATGATATTTATTTTTGCAATATAACTTGCGATAGTTTATTATAGCTCTAATTCACTAGATGAATGGCTCTACCTATTCCGTCAGGTGCCGAATCTTGCACCCTGAGATAAAAATATATATTCGATATAAAGAAATCTACTAAGTACTAGAGATTTTAATATATATATATTTGGATTATTAGCGGCTAATTTATCAAGCTGATCTTAAAGCACACATTTTAATTGAATTGTCCAAGTCGACAAGTATTAGCAAGCGCATATCGCAGCTACATGCAAAAGAATGCATATGATTTTAAGATAAAGGCACATGGTAATGATTCGTGCCATAAATCTAGAATATAAAGTTTAGCCTGTGATATTTTATTGATTTCAATTATTGTTCTATTTTTATATTATATTTTTTATCGCTCTTTATATATTTTTGCCTCGATTTATTTTTTGCATTATTTGTGTAATATATGTATGAAACGTTTATGGTGTGCAATTTATTTATTATTCCTCAACACTATTGTATAAGTATCATATTTATATATATTTATTTTTTATTGAATTACAAGAGTTATAGGAGAAGCCATACCTAGGCCTAGAAAGATTTAAGACTGAATACTATTAGAAAACCACGACCTAATTATATAATTATATCAAATCTCATGCTTTACCGACTGATGCCAAGCAGGAGGCTAATCGTTATTTAAATATAAAGAATAACGTGACAACCTATAACGTTTCTGATAAGAATATGATCTAACAAGAACTGTAAATAATACTGGATACTTGGAAACCTCAATCCACCAACTAAAGACGAGTGTTAGAGAAATGTCAAACGCAGTCTTGTAACTTCCGATAGAGCGGTTCTTCTTTTCATCATTATTTGGGGAGATGTTCGAGTAATAGATTACAAAACACGGCCGAATATGAAGCCGTGACAAGAAGTATCATCGAGTCAACACTGAAGTTGGTTGGCTGGTTGCCGATGAGTTATGGCGGCTGCAGTTGAGGAGGATCGTGTATCGAGTAAAGTTTCGGCCTCCAAACTCCACTGGAGGCTGAAAGAAACACTGAGCCACTTGCGGCTGTCAAACTTTGATTCCAGCTACGGCTGATAGCTCCAACTTGCTCCAATACGGACAGTCCAATAACAACAACAATGACCAGAACAACAATAAGTTTTTTAACGGATGAACTTTTGCCTCACAAACGGGAGAATCATGAAGAGCCTTGAAACCTCTACAGTGATAAAAAGTTGAGAAACTGTGTCTTTTGAAGAGCGGTGTTAGTAATTCCAGTTATATTTGAAATTGATTTGGACTTTTGAAAGAGTAGCAGACCAAAACCATTTTTGTATGAGAATAATTCCTAAACTACCAGTGCGTGAATATAATTTCTATGGTTTTGTCATATCAGCCATTATCAAAGATGTATGAAAGCCTCCATCAAAACTATGGATAACCACCACAATATTACTACTAAAAAAGTTCATCAGAGATATCCACAACCAGTTTACTACTTTCTCCCTCTTATATAGCTCTACATCCTACTTCTACTACTTGTCTTCTGCCTCTACTTGTATTCATCAGGTTTTATTGATTTATATGGTGCAATTTGTATTCATTTTGTAACTGGGCTTCATTGGATTATATTGTTCAGAAAACTTGGATTCCAAAGCAGATGGTATTTTTGTGAACTGAATTCTACTGGAGATCTCATATTTGAATATTTTTCATCGTGGATCAACCTTTAGGTCCGCGAGGTTTTGTTCAAGTTTCCTTGCTGGATGTGAAACGTGGAGTACGTCATAAATATTAAATTCCATTCGATATTGAACATATTTTGAATTGGAGTAGCTTGTCAGAGCAGGAAAGAGGAGTATTGGTTGCCTGAATTGGTTAGTTTTCGTTTTTATTCGAATTGAATTCTACTATTCGAAGGAGCTGTCCTGATACATCTTGAATAGGAACTGTTTTGCAGTAAAATAAGAAATCTACATAAAACAGACGTTCTAGAATGATCTATTTTCATGATCAGAATGGATCTATCGTTTTTATTGACTGAACTGATGTTCTAGAGTAGAATGGCATTTTTGATGCAACATGGATGAAACTAGCTTAGTGTAGCGGTGCTTTTTCCCGAGCCTTTCGCTTTTTCTGCAGTCGATGAGAGAATTTTCCCGAGCTTTTCATATAAATAGACCACGTGGTCTGTGCGCAGTTCAATTTTTGCCCGTTTGCCAGTGGAAAGCAATAAACATGAAGAATATCTCGGCTACGTTGTTAGTCGTGAGCTCGCATGATTTATGGCGAGTGAGAATAAAAACGAAGCCGTAGCTTCGTGATGCCGCGGGGCGGTGGAGGGGTAGCAAAGATCTGGTTTTGAGGGTTTGAGGTATATATACACACTAAAAACGGTATAAAAGGACGTGCAAGTGGAGAGATACTGTTGCCTACATTAGATGGAGAGAGTTGGCGCTTCTTCACGACCAAAGCAGCCTATCTGTCAAACTGCTGCGAATGAAAACGACGATTCTTACAAGTTCAGCACGAATTACACTGGAGACCTTGCAGGTCGCTGCTTGCAAATACTACTTTTGCCAGTCGATCCACTTCCCCAAGATTCCCTTTTTTGCATCGCTCACAACTATGTTGGCTCTCTCTCCTTCCTGCTGTTGCTGCCATGACTCGGCCCATCAGGCGATATTAAAACGCGAGACGCTCTCTCTGCTCTCCTCCAGTCGGAATTCATTCTTCCTCTTCGAAGTTTTGAATTATTCCTCCTCTTGCTCGAATATTGTCGAGATATTCGCGTAACTGCTAAGGGAATGGCTTCGACTTACTGCTTGCTTAGACGATCCTCAAGAATAAATTCTTTCTTCCTGTTGGTTGTAGCAGGCCTGCCTCCTTCTATTCCGACCACAGTCACACAGACGTCATTCAAATTACATGCGGACATTCCCGAGCGAAATAACCATCCTCTTTCAATTGGAATGAACGAGTTATTATAATGTCAGTTCCCGACCAGCCTCCACAACATTACTTTCGTTTATCTGGATTTTCTATTCTCTCCAACATGACTAGAGAAATAAACCACAGAAAAATGAGTTGGAGCCCAAAGAGATTGCCATTGTAAAATAGATTTCCGTGAATGAGGAATTATTCATGTGAAATGGAAAATCACGTGCTTTCAATAAAATATATAATAATAATATACTATAATTCTCCACAATACTGATGTAGGCCTGGTACAGTTAGGGTTTTTTCATATAATATGACCAATTATTGTGATTTTATTGATATGCACAGTCATCCATCACATGTGCAATGTTGCCATGTCAATCATAGGGAATTTTACGGTCATTGAAAATATTGCCGTTCTCAAAAATATTATAATATATCTTGCTGAACTGCAATGCTGGTTCGAATTTCTATACTCGTATTTGTCAAAGCAAGCTATCGTTCTGCAGTGAATCAAGAAGTTTATGAAGGGAACCTATATTTTGATCAGTGGCGCCATTTCACCAATCTGCTAGGGGGGGCAAAAACCAAGATGTAGAGGGGGGGGGTAAGGAATACCCCCAAAAGATAGAGGGTCCTGGGTGTTTCTTCATCTTCGAAGATGTTATTATATGCTTCAATTTTTCCAGTTTTATACAAATGTGGTTGAAGTATCAATACAAACATATACATTATTAGTTATTAAATCATGAAATATTTATCAGAAATATAGGCCTACAGAGAGGCCCCAAAGTTATCAGGATAATCATATAGTTCACGAATACACTGAAACAGATTTCTTAAAAATCATGGAAGCAGATAATTTTTTTTTTCACTGTGACAATTTCAACAATTTCATTGGGGATCATATTATTCTGAATGGAAAATTGCTTTCAGTTAGAAAGCTAAAGAAACATTAAGCTGGTCCCATAATTCTCATCAACTCTGTACATACATTTTTGATTGTCTGATTGTGCCCTTTCTTTTGCTTTCACTGTGACATCTTGTAACTTGTTAATTCTGACGTTGAAATTTATGCAATCACTCACTTATTGTGCCCTGATCAACAATTGTACCCATACTATATTTAAGCTTCAACTATACCACAGAGAAAAATATATTCTCTATTACTCCGTACCCTTAGCCATATATTCAAGGCAATTTTGCTACATTGTTGATACTGTAGAAGGAATTATACTACTGCTGTTAAAAAAAAGTATTAAACCAGTATGAGATTTGAAGGATTCGTGTAGATAGACTCACATTTTCAATATTTATCTGATCCTTGAGGGGGGGCCTAGGCCTCCCCTGCCCCACCTAAATTGCGCCCCTGATTTTGAGAACTATCTTTATCAAATTTATGGGATATTGGACGGTCTATGAGCTTATTCTGGTACTTCTTATGATATTTCATGTTATTTTGAACACTTTCAACCGTGTTCATGGTTAAAAAGTTGTGCAGGGACTTCACAATTCCCCCAACTCATATATGACTTCACAGTTTTCCCTTTTCCCAAGAGAAGAGAAGATATGCAATGAAAGATGTTCTAAAGAGCTAAATTGTTATTGAGAAGACTCAGACTTGGCCTATCAAGTGTTGAGGTTTTTCAAAAAGTTAGTTTTAACTGCATTTCCTCAGCTCCCATTACAGTAATCCTCAAGTACTCGAGAATTGATTTAGAGAGTTGAGTAATTTATTAAAAAAATCATAAAAACATTTAAATATTGAATATCTTAAAAATTGAAACTAAGACATGAATATGCGTAGGTTCTTTGGATGATTCATCTATTCATTTTTTCAATAATTAAACATAATACTGCTTTCAGGAGAGTAGCACAGGCTTACCCCTCAATTACACGCTAAGCAGCATAGCGTACCGCACTTATATTTTTACTTTTAAGGTGACTGCAATGGCTGCCATTCTGCCATCTGCCATGCTGCCACGTTTTCGTTCATCATACCTTTCCGTAGTAGATGAGGGTTGATAGGAGTGTGGGGGCGTTTCTTCAGTGTGCAGCTGACTGTTGAAGTCCGAAGACCACATTTTTAAGATAAATCAACTTCACAGTATTGCACTCAATATTTTTTTCTTTCTATCATTCTATTTTCATTTTATGTTTTTCTATTGCTAAAGTTAATAACCACTTTTCCTTTTATACTATTATTATTATTTTGTATTTTCATAGAAGCTTGTTTTCTTTGCTAAACCAACAATTAGATGGTAGAATATACAATTTTCTCGATTTCCATTTGGATAAATATTGTGATAATATAAGGATATCATATCAAAAACGTTTTTCTCATTCTCATCACCTATAAACAGCTCGAATTCTATGAAGAAAGGTTTGAAAACACACAATTTACATCTTAGCGGCACTCAGTGCCGCGCGCGTGTAACATCATTAGGAGGCACCTTGCATTTAGTTAAGTCCTAAATGGTTTCGATTCTAATCTATACGACAGTCCAAATGATGGAAGTGATTCAACTTTACAATTTTCCAAAATATTTTTCCAATCGAATGGATTCCAACTGATTCCAATTGAATCTGGAATGTTCGTTGCATCATGCTTGGTCAATATAGTCATGGTTTCGCAGTCCACTCAAAAAAAAAATGAATAAGGACTAATGATGAGCAATATATTAATGGGAGCAATAATTGGATAACAATTAGCTGGACCTAATGAACATTGGAGAGCGGCGCATTGAATTGTTTATGGTGATTATAAACAGTGCTAGAGTCATGAGTAGTGTTCGGGAGAGGGTACGCAAAGGGATGCAGAACAAACACTAATTCGCTTGAATATTCTCAGCCAATTTTGTGTTTTCGATTAGCCATGGGCTGCTGGCTGCTGGTGGGCCCATGTGAGCTTTAAAATTCAATTTGCTTGGAAAGCGCTCTCTGCGAATCGATTGTGAATAATGGAGTGGAACACGTAAGCTGAAGATGGCGTGAAGGAGATGGGAAAACGTGAGGAACTGTTTGCGAGAGGAAGACAGAGTAGAGAGAGAGAAAAGGTAGATAAAAAATTGAAGGAAGAAGCAGGAAGCACCTTTGAGGATGATGCTGGCGATTATACTGATGCTGATGTCAGCAATAAACACCTTCATTTTCATTGGTTGGTGCCTCTGAAATGATTTCCAATACGCAGCCAAATGTTCGCCTGTGAATAACTGCAAAAAACGGTCCTCCCATCAATCTTCAGTTCAAGCCAGAATCAATCGGTCTCATTATTTATGAACAACTGAAAAGATCAATCAATCGTCAGACAGGAATTTATTGGTCTGTGATTGATCTTAAACATATGTATTTCCTTCATTTTTTATGCATAACTGGATGTATTTTGACTCTTAGACGACAAGAAAAGGTTGCCTATTTAGTGAACACAGAATTTTAAAAATGAAAAGTTGAATATCGAAATAGGTTAAAGTCAATATTATTCAAGAGTACAGTTACTATTGGCATTGATAACTTTTATTACGTGATATCAGAGACAAATATTTCAGGTATTAAACTTTATCTTTACTCTATGCTACTACCCAATTTCTTGTGTTTTTGTGATCTTTCATCTTTCCATCTATCTATCATTATGAGATAATTTTTGGTGTAGGTAGCTACTACATAGGTATAAAATATGATATTATGGCACCAAATGAACGGTAGCTTTACTCTATGGTAATATCTAACACTATCACTGTCAGCCCTTATTCTGAATTTTTGTGTTCTTTCATTTCGAATATTTTCCATTAACAATCTATCTTGATCACATTTTCAATTCAGCTCGAATGGAGCAATCAGGGGATCTATTACTTGATGAAACTTGAAATATTTCAAACCCAACGGTTCGTTAAGCTCTGAAATCTTAATATTGATGATTGATAATGGCGTTCAATGCACTTCCTTCACGTTTGTAGTTCAGAACTTATTTGTTTGTGAAAACTCATTGATAAACTTGGATGGAATCCAGGTAGCTGGTCGGAGTGTATGGAACATGATGAATAATTAATCATCTTTGAAAATTTTCTCCGTTGAGGTGGGAAAAACGCAAAAGTGGTCGCCAAACCTCCAGAGATGCAGACTCGTGCAACTTAACTACTCAATTATGTATTCAGTATGGAAAGAGAATTTTCAAACCTCAAATAACTTTCTTTTCAATTTCTGCCGTCATCAATCTTTACTCTCATAATTGGGAAAAAGTTTTAATAGGCTACTAATGAAGACTCTTCTTTCAGTTTTGCCAAAGTTGAAGGTCAGGAATCAATGAGTTGGAAGGTTATTCGGTAGAACAGGTATCCTAAATTCCCGATTTAAAAATACATCTAACCGTTGGAAAGGATTAATGTTCATGGAAAGGGAAGAGAGTCACGCCGAAAGTTATCAAAGCCATTCAACTTATCATTGAACATTGGATTAGACTTTGCAACAATAATTTGATGCTCTTGACTATTTATCAGTGAGGTATTATCTGCTCGACAAAATTGCTAGCTACAGTCCTTTTTCAATGAAGACATTAAAAGACTTTGCTACTTCGCTATTTTCTCCAGCCTTCTCAGCCTTCTCGCTGAAAATGGCAAGCATATACTATCACATCAAAAGCACATAACAGCAAATAACAGAGCAAACATCATCATCTAACATGTTGTCTCCGTGCTTATACTATACCGCCAGTGGTTTGGTGAGGATTTGCTTCAGTGATCAACACACAATGCTCATGAACAATACTAATGTGAAATTCTCATATCGATGTAAAGAATATTTCATATTACATCTACAATTGATAACTACATTGGATAATGCTAAATATTTTTTCCGTATTTGAAACAAAGATTCTTGTGCGTCTTTTTATCTGTTTTCAACAACATAATTACTCATGTTGGAATCCGCTGCATTGATTTGAAAAGAGATTCAAGAATTTCAATCCGATCAAGCAGTATGACATCATTGACTGTGAATAGATGTAATCAGATTATCCCTCTGCAAAAGATCCATTTGTGTCATGAGATGAATAACGTACTTCACTTTTACCATGATAATTTTCCACTTTAACAAAGAAGATCTTTTGTCAGCGATGCCATATTCTACTCTAAGGTTACCCGTTGAGATGGTTGTGAATGTTGGTTGGCATAATCGTGAAGAAGGCTTGAAAATTCATCAATTAAATATCAAATTGAATTCAAATTAAATATCAGAGCACCCATACCAGCTTCGCTCCGGAGTACAAAAGCATAGTTTATGATATGTATTTATTGATACACAGACACAATTTTTTCAATTGATTAGGGAAGGACAACTGGCACAGCTGAAAACTGTTTCTTCCCCGAATATTGATTTATCTTTTATACTTATAAAATTCTTATCTCACTCACTCACTCACTGATCACGATTTCTGGAAAACTACTGCACGTATTGCAACAAAACTTGGAATAAAGCTTCCTTATACGTCAAACGTGCTCACTAAGAAATCTAATGGCGATATTTCAACTCTAGGGGGGTTTTGAAAGGTTTGAAGTTCGTCTATTAGCATGTATATTCTTCTTCTCCCAATCTCTTGATTATAATTGAAATGTCCATATCATTATGTTAGTATAGAACTATAATCAAGAGAGAGTACCTATTCGAAACAGTTGTTAACTGGCAACTAAATTCATAATTTTGTCAGGTTGGCATTCATTGGTTTGGCACCAAGTTGAAGAACTAATTGACCGAGCGAATTGAGGTCTAAGATTCAAGTCGATGGTTTGATTTCTCTTAATGTTTGAATGTTTAAATGTTTAAATGTTTAAATGTTTAAATGTTTAAATGTTTAAATGTTTAAATGTTTAAATGTTTAAATGTTTAAATGTTTAATGTTTAAATGTTTAAATTTTAAATGTTTAAATGTTTAAATGTTTAATGTTTAAATGTTTAAATGTTTAAATGTTTAAATGTTTAATGTTTAAATGTTTAAATTTTAAATGTTTAAATGTTTAATGTTTAAATGTTTAAAATGTTTAAATGTTTAAATGTTTAATGTTTAATGTTTAATGTTTAAAGTTTAAATGTTTAATGTTTAAATGTTTAAAATGTTTCAATGTTTAAATGTTTAAAGTTTAAATGTTTAAATGTTTAAATGTTTAAATGTTTAAATGTTTAATGTTTAAATGTTTAAAATGTTTCAATGTTTAAATGTTTAAATGTTTAAATGTTTAAATGTTAAATGTTTAAATGTTTTAAATGTTTAAATGTTTATGTTTAAATGTTTAGATGTTTAAATGTTTAAATGTTTAAATGTTTAAATGTTTAAATGTTTAAATGTTTAAATGTTTAAATGTTTAAATGTTTAAAATGTTTCAATGTTTAAATGTTTAAATGTTTAAATGTTTAAATGTTTAAATGTTTAAATGTTAAAATGTTTAAATGTTTAAATGTTTAAATGTTTAATGTTTAAATGTTTAAATGTTTAAATGTTAAATGTTTAAATGTTTAAATGTTTTAAATGTTTAAATTTTAAATGTTTTATAATTATTTCACTATTTTTTCAAAACTGTTAAATTTTATCAATTGTAAAATTCTGTCGAATCATGCATGGTGTCATGCAAGTACAAGAAAAGCTAATCATTTTTGTTAATGTTAAACCACTTTCAATCTGTGAATCAATTCTGAATCTGCACTGTGAATCATATATTTTATTATATATATTTCAATTTTGTTAATTCGTCTTCTGAGTTCGATTATTTCTTAAGCCTGTCAATTATGTGTCTGATACGTTCCATATTATCAAGAACCGATCGAATACGATCATTGAAATAATTGAATTAAGCTGGATATTGGAACAGGCCTAAGTGGATGTAGTGAGTGGGGTCAGATCGAGATATTTATTCTCTGTCCTTACCTGCTCATATATCAGCTTTATGTTACCAACCTCGACTTAGGAGCGAATACATCAACTGTACAGCAGATGCAACCGGAGATCATATAATTTCCTACAATAGAGCTTAAAACCCGACAAGACTCTGTTCTCGAAATATATTCCGAACGATATCTGGTCCTTGCACCCTATCTTAATCTTCGGAACTTATTAGAGACGCAGTCCCGTAAATTATCTACATCGGGATTTTTGCTCGACCTGTATGATTTTGTATGCTCTTTCATCACAGGTAATAATTTTAAGGTATCCATATTCAGTGTTTAGCGATCGCTACACTACTTATAAAAATTTCATCACCATACAATCTGTCATAAGAAGAATCAAGGGTGAGCGAGCGTTTAGGCCTCCTGCGATTCCGACATTGTATTGAATCTTGTGTGTGAACCAATCAGTCTGGTGTATACTTAGCGTCCACGCACGCAGTTACAAAATTTATAACCTCAACACCGTTGATTCAGTGCAATTCGCTCTATGTATGTGAGGCGTGTAAAAAACCGCTTTACAATACACACACAATTTTTTCAATTGATTAGGGAAGGACAACAGGCACAGCTGAAAACTGTTTCTTCCCCGAATATTGATTTATCTTTTATACTTATAAAATTCTTATCTCACTCACTCACTCACTGATCACGATTTCTGGAAAACTACTGCACGTATTGCAACAAAACTTGGAATAAAGCTTCCTTATACGTCAAAGGTGCTCACTAAGAAATCTAATGGCGATATTTCAACTCTAAGGGTGGTTTTGAAAGGTTTGAAGTTCGTCTATTAGCATGTATATTCTTCTTCTCCCAATCTCTCATTATAATTGAAATGTTTAAATGTTTAAATGTTAAATGTTTAAATGTTTAAATGTTTAAATGTTTAAATGTTTAAATTTTAAATGTTTAAATGTTTAATGTTTAAATGTTTAAATGTTAAATGTTTAAATGTTTAAATGTTAAATGTTTAAATGTTTAAATGTTTAAATGTTTAAATGTTTAAATGTTTAAATGTTTAAATGTTTAAATGTTTAATGTTTAAATGTTTAAATGTTTAAATGTTTAAATTTTAAATGTTTAATGTTTAAATGTTTAAATGTTTGAATGTTTAATGTTTAAATGTTTAAATGTTTAAATGTTTAAATGTTTAAATGTTTAAATGTTTAAATGTTTAAATGTTTAAATGTTTAAATGTTAAATGTTTAAATGTTTAAATGTTTAAATGTTAAATGTTTAATGTTTAAATGTTTAAATGTTTAAATGTTTAAATGTTAAATGTTTAAATGTTTAAATGTTTAATGTTTAATGTTTAATGTTTAAATGTTTAATGTTTGAATGTTTAATGTTTAAATGTTTGAATGTTTAATGTTTAAATGTTTGAATGTTTAATGTTTAAATGTTTAATGTTTAAAATGTTTCAATGTTTAAAATGTTTCAATGTTCAAATGTTTAAATGTTTAATATTCAAATGTTTTAATGTAAAAAACCTCCTCTATACGGCAATATTTAAAATTAGACTACAGCATTTTTCATCATAAATCAGATGTTTAGTGGACTATAATACTACCCGTTCAAAAACATCGAACATCTTCAAAATGTATCTTTCCATCAAGGTTAGTAGACAGTTTACTATAATACTACTCGTTCAAAAACATCAAACCTCTTGAAATGTATCTTTTCATCAACGTTGTATACGGTTGCAGCCAGACCTGATAACAGCGCTCACACTCATATTCCGGGATGACATGTCATGGTACGATAGGACAGAAAGCTCGATGTTTATTCAGAATTTTTTCTAGACATTCTGAATTGATAATTATTTATTAATTTTTGAGAAAACATAACAACAGGTCAGTGTAACTTACTGAGCGCGAGGTCTACTGTTCACAGAACTACTAGTTAAAATGGATTTATCGAGAACAAATTGATTGGGCACTGCTGCTTCAATCAGAGCTAGCTATTCCTGGGAGTATAAATATTTTTTTCCATAGAAGGAACAAACTTTTATGAGAAGAGTTGCTTCTATCAATAATTGATCCTATTCTATCAAGACTAATTCTATTTGTTTGTATGACAGATCGCGAAAACTGCTTGAACAATATTTCGATGAAATTTTAATAATTCACTATGATATATGGAGGGTATTTTTAAAACTTCAGAAGTGTCCGTTGTGGAATCTGTTTGCAAAGAATGAGGGAATTCGGCCAAAATTTAACTTGGGCGAAAGAAAGGGGTTATTTATTGAAACGGCAAATAGCTGTTGTTGCTTTTCCTAATGTGAAAATATCTTTCATAGAAGTAAGGCGCTTTTTCCATGGATCAATTATTCCTAAACATTGATTGTTTTACCAAAGAAAATAGAAGGTAGCTTTCCATAAAAATATTGGAGAATATGCATAACAGTTCGTTGACTGTCAGTATTCCTCATTGATACCATCAATGCTCTCTATTCAAACAATGCTGACACAATGATGTGAATCTTACTATAATTTGGTTACTTTAGATCAGATGAAGATAATAATATTGATGATCGCTGCTTTCAATTTCAATTTCAATCATGTTTGACATTTCTGCTTTTGATTCCAGCTGTTATTATGTGAAATAAGCTTTCATTGAATGAAATCATAATCATTGAAGCAGGACCTCCTAAATACAAACAAGCAGGACCTGAGCATACAAATAAGATGGTCGCCATGTTTGGTGGACTAACATACTGCCATCAGCTAGGTTCCAGCTCTCTCTAATAATTTATTACTGTTCAAAATAGTTTTTAAGAATTCAAATAAGTTTCAGTCTAATTAATTTAATTAAGGTTTATTAAAGAAGTAATAATTTGATAGGGTAACTGGACTTTATTTATTCTCTTGCACATAGCATTCTAGTGCAATTCACATGCACATAACTTATAATTATTATCGTTATTTTATTCTAGCCTAAGAATCTAATGTTCTCAATTTTCGCGACTTTGCTTGCTGGGGCCACTGATTATTACTCTTCATGTTGCAGTAATTGTTCAGAAATATATTGCCCAATACCTTTACACACGATTTCATTGTATTGTGAGAAGGTTGATTTGGAAAAATTGTAGGGAAGGCACCATCACATAGTTTTACTTTTTTTCTTGGAACAGTCACATAATCCATTTCATCTTCACACAAAAACTTGTCTTCTTTAATGATGTCTGATGCTCTTAAATGATTGATACACACAGCCAAATCGTTGGCGACTTCGATTTACACCAAGGGACACAACAATTTCTAGGCATGTTCAATTAAAACTGTTCATAGGCCTACTCATTGTAGCATGTTGTTATAAAGCTGAATGTTGAGTTACGGATGATAAACAAAAATTAATCTAGGCTACGGTTGATATTTCATTCACTATGAAGAGATAGCAGACCTCGTATGTCTCCAGCGTTATTGTCCTGTCAACAGCTGGTTCAGATCTTTGAATAGTAGACTTGAGATGTGCGGGAACACTAGCGTCAGGTGATCAGTTTTCATAACGGCAAGGAAAGTTGTGTGAGTGCGCCACACCAGATTTTTTTACCAATTGGAAACATATTATGAACTTAAGATGAGTTTGAAATATAATTTTTGAAGAGAAATTGATTATACTCTAATATAGACAAAAAGATAACTTTAAAAAACAAAAATAAAGCTTAAAACATCAACGACGAAATTATCATCTGTTTTCCCAAGGTTGAATAATTATTGTCATTTTCATGTCCTTCAGCGAGTTTTCCCAGGGATGAGACCTAATGCAATCGAATTTGTATATCATAAACCTACTGTGTTTCAAATTTCGTGAAAATCGTTAGAGCCGTTTTCGGGATCCGTAGGATATAAATGAATATCCAAATATATAACCAAATATATAAATAAATACAGAGATTGCTCGCTTAATATAATAAGATTATACCTGTGATTGTGCTTCTGTAGTATTGGATAAAAGAAATCCGGTGCAAAATCGAAATTCCAATATGTCTTCAACAGGCATCCCTCTCACCTTACTTCCAACCACAATCCTTTGCCTTTCGAATAGATAAGCACTAACTTAGAAACCTAGAGCTGAACAGGGATCAAGGCATGAGTATAGGATGTGTGTGTGGAGGTATCGTATGGTTGAGATGAGCACAACATATTGCCGGATCACAAGATCAGTTGTTAATTCGGTAGTTTACTATTGAGCTTAGCGTATTCTCGACACGTATCCTCACGATACTTACCTACAGTTGTTTATTCAGAGGTCACACCATATTTTGAGAATCCATACCTTGCTATAGGTGTGTGAGCATACCTTGTCTGATATGAGGATTATAAATTGGCGAGGGGAAGGGTGTGTCTGAGCATGTTCACCTTCACCGCAAGATAGAACCGTTATTTTATATTTTTACAACAGATCTTATCTTGTCAGGATACCGCCATCTCATACTTTTTTCCGCTACCTACTCGATCTGTTGAATTTGGAATCGACATCGCCAACAGTTATCACTTATTGGATCACTACTAGACAACAGAACTTGGAAGGAGAAACGAATCTTCATACAATTTTCAACCTTTATTTATTTGTCAATGATATAAAAAGTAGATTGATTTGATTTAATTATTATCAATGGATAAAAATAATCATTCAACAATTTAAGTGGAATCAATTATCAATTATAACCTATAAAAATTATGTCTCTAGAATGGATAACTTTGTTGATCTATTTACTATTCTTTTAGCAAGGGACACTCATTGTTTCTTTGATACTTTGCAAAATTGAAAGACATTCACTTTAGTTGGAGCTGTTATATACTTCAAAATAAACAGTTCCATCATACAGTTTGATAATGGAAACTTCCAATCCAAAAGAATCCATTAAATTTCTCCCAGAACATTGATTCAATACATTTCAGTACACCCTTATAACATTTGATTTTTCTAGAAAAATGTAGGCGATATTATCAGAATGTTGAAAATACAAGAATTTATTTGAATTCAATTAAATCCAATAATTCTCTATTGTCGTATACAGTGCACAAGAATACATATAAAATATGTTTTTAGGCTATAGGAATGAAAAACAATTCACAAAAATATATTGCATATTACCGACCAAGAATATCATTTCTAAGCCAACAAAGTTTTGTGAAGAATATGTAAAACTTAAAATTCCGTTATACAATTTTATTCGACTTAGACTTACTAACGATCTATCGGTCGGCGACTGCATCGCAAACATGCCCACCATTTATTATCTGATAACAAACACAACCACGACACAGCCACTAACCGACGGCTCAAAACAGCTATAAGGAATATAACTTACAAAATACTTTATTGATTTGCACCGACTCAACAACAAAGGAAATAGTTCCACATGAGTCTTAGACTTGTGTGTGAGACGAGTACTATTATTCTGTGATATTTTGTGACTTGAATTGTTAAGTAGAAGTTTTAGAGAAATCAATTGATATAATCTTTACAGATTTAGAAAGGAGAGCAAAGAACAAACGGCAATATACGAGAAGAGGAAATGGATTTTATTTAGGCCTGTGGGTTAGTTAAGGAATTAGTGAGTTAGTTAGGATTCCATACTGGAGTTTTAATTTTATCTTGATGTTATTATAATCTTATTCTCTTATTGGAGACTACCTGTATAAATGTTCGAACAAATTCTCTGAGTTATTGGCACCAATACCATGCAGCCAACCATCGATGATTCTTTTATAAGCAAGCAAACCTACCGTGTGCTCTATTATTTCTCTGGATGGTGATTTCCTCAATAAAATGTTGGAGACGTAGAATGAGTTAGTGCGATTTATCTATTTGACAATCCTGGGGACCTGTGGTCCCACATTTGCAGAGCTTCTTGTATTGTAGCTATGTGCTACCTCGGATACCATAACATTCCTGTTTTTGTACGTGGAATATTGGGATATTAAGAGTGTAGACCATCAGGGAGATCGGAAGTGTATTGCATGTTGCATGCTTATTCTAGTGCACATTTGCAATGTAAGTACTTTTTTGGATAGGTTGTATGTTTCCAAGCATCTTAATATGAGGTGCATATAGGAGCATAGCACAGACAAATATTATATGAAAGTACATGTAATTTGTGCTCAGAACTAATATCACCGCTGTACTTATAGATTGAACGAAGAAAGTTCTATCAGCTATTGTAATCATATCAACTTAATAATTATTATTTATCTGAATACCTTTCCTTTGACACCAATTTACTCCCGGGAACAGAGCTGAATTTAGCGAGTTGATTGCTCATTTCAACACTACTTACTCGTATTATTTCCGGAGATTGAGTGATTGATTTCAAAGCACTCTCATCAAAATAAACTTCACAATTGGCAACTGATTGTTTCAGTTCATTAAAAACTGGAAAACATTTCAGCCGGTTATTTGGACTAGTGTCCAATGAATCAGTAATTGAGAATAAAGTAAATATAACATGGAAATAGAGTGAATAATATTAATTAACTAGTCCAACGTGTTTCCTGGAAATCTTTAGCAGACTGAAATCAACTGAAACAAAATAGATTCAGATGAAAGGATCGAATTTTGTTTCTAACATTTCGGTTCAAATTTGCTCCTAGCTTAATTAGGCTGATGGCACACAAAAACAAAGTTCAGTTTAAATAGAGAGACACTTATAATTGTCAACGTTTCTCATAAATAACACCAATGCTTCTCACTGCAACAATGCTGACAATTTAATACGGTTATCACTGTGGGTCATCATTATTAATTTATTCTTGTTGTTGTCCTCAACGTAATTAGATACTCTGATACCGTAGTTATCTCTCTATCGACTGTAAATTTGATGAATATTCCTTTTACTTTGTGATAATGTATTTATACAATGGGAATAATTAATGTCAGTGCGATTATTGTTTCACTGGTTGTGATATTGTCTGAACAGGCGATAACAAATAATTTTTAGCTAATTGTTTGGAGTGAGAGAGTTTCATTATGTTGGTTTAAAATGATAAAAAACAATCCACAGATAAAACCACCATCTAATGTTCTATCAAGATCCAATATCACATAGCAAATGGGCATAATTTAATTTTTTTATCGACTGTGATCTATTATCACCAAGTAAATGTATGAATATACATTCTAAGCATTTTATTCTAACTTTTCCAAGTAAGAGAGTTGGATAGAATTTTTTCGCAATTCATATTACTATATTAAATTAACCATCTCTTCATGATTCAATGGGAAATTTGAATAGTTCATTTGAATTATCATTTTAGTTCACTGAATGAGCTTACTGATGACTAGAGCCTCAAGTCGTTGCCCGTTTGTGGAACAGTATGTTCTACTACATCAATCAACTTTAAGTTTTTAACACATATTATTTGATCTATTACACAGATCAAGTTTGTTGGCCAACGAAATAGACTTACTCTTCTGTCCTCTTTGAGAATAGGCTAAAACAGGATGGTATTAGAAGTGCTCAATATAAGCTTTGTAAGATGAAGAAAAGTTTCAAATTGATTTTGAATCTCGTTTATCAAATGTTATTACAGCAATTGAAAAGTTGCTTGCATCTTTTTTGTCCGTCGAACATATTCAATGGATGTGTGACTACTTGAATAGAATACAAAAATGATTTCTATGTGGTAAAACTGATGCAGGGACATTGCAAGCTGGATAGGTTGGCTATTGATTAATCATACATACCGCTTATCGACTGAGAAATGAAGCGAATCGTATCAAGAGCTCGACAAAAATATCAATTCTGAGCTTTCTCTACTCGGTTCATTTCGAAATGGCCTGAATATCAATTGAGCCGTGACGAAAATTCACCACGCTTTCGACTCAAATACGTTTCTCATCGTCGCTGAATCCCCCCCCCCCCCGGTTCACATCAAAACCGCACCCCTATCAAGCCCCCAATCCAAATTTTATCCACCACCAATATCATTAATACCCAATAAAGTTCCAATTGGGTCTGAATTTCAACTCTGGATAATCAAATTCCTGATCTGCCAATATTAAAGTAATACTTATTTCTGAGTCGATAATAATCTTTGTTATTCTCATCGAATGGAATGGATGGGGAAATCGCAGTCAAAAGTTGAATTTTGCATTTTCTGGTAACATTGCAGGAAACTCTCATTCACTGTTTTTCTGTTGTTCTATTTTTGTTAGAGTCACAGCAGTCACGATGAGGGAGACCTGTTAGCCGGAGGGTAAAAAAACAATATTTCTCTGTAACTCGAACAAACCATGGCACATTCCACATTTGAGTCGAATGCTTGTGATGGTGTGCAATGAAATCAGTTTTCGATACCGACCAATGTCAGTTTCAAAACCAGTCAAGTATTTGTGGTCGTGGGTTTGCAACAAATCTGTCGCTATGTATCACTAGATCCATAACTATGAATATTTGAGTTCACGGATTTTATCTCTGTGCTGGTAGGCACCTCATCATTCACAAAGCTGAGTCGTATGTGAGAACACAGATTAAAAAGACTGATTAGATAGCTTGCAGGATCGTTAGTGCACTTACGGACACATAGCTGCAGTTCATGATATGTTGTATGTTCTAATTTTGACGAGGCATTGTATGAAAAAGGGATCTTATGTAGCAGCAATACATAGCGTTCTGTTGTGTTTGCCTAGAACATGGAAAAAGAAGGTTTTGTGCATGTGCATGCGCAACAATTATTTTTCTCATCGTTATCTTCCATCTCATCGGAAAAGGTTGTTGATGGAAAGTCATAGCTTTGTTTGTTTCTATCTTCAATGAGCCTCGATGGAAATATTGATGGAAGTTGAAAAGAGTGATGGGTTTCTCCCTGATATCATCTACGTCCTGTCTACACTATCATATGCTTGCTTGTAGTCTATGAATAACTGATGGACAGGAATATTGAATTCATAGCATTTCTGCAGTATTGTTCTGATAGTGAATATATGATCTGTTGGTGCTCTCCCCTGTCTGAAACCACTCTGATATTCTCCAAGAGCATTTTCAGCATAAGGTGCCAGCCTCTTTGCTAACACCTTTGCAAAGACCTTGTAAGCTACATTTAACAGAGCAATACCACGGTAATTAGCACATTCCGCCTTGGAGCCTTTTTTATGTATTGGGCAAAGGAGTGCCATTTTCCAGTCATCTGGCATTTTCTCTTCCCTCCACACTTTACAGATCAGGGCATGCACCTTTCTCAAAACCAGCTCTCCTCCATGCTTCAACAGTTCAGCTGTGATTTTATCACTGCCTGGTGCTCTGTTGTTCTTCAGCTCCTGCATGGCTTCACTGACTTCTTCAAGCCCCGGTTCCCGGTCTGCAATTGTATGTTGATCTTCCAAAATCTGGACCCACCTCTCTCACCGATGGGATTCAACAGATTCTCAAAATATTCTGCCCATCGATCAAGAACCGCAGCTGGGTCCCCAGCCAGATTTCCATGTTTGTCTCTTATCAGTACTGCTCTAGCTTGGAAACCCTTCTTTTCTTCTCTTACCAAGCTGTACATCTCCCTTATTCTTCTGTTTGTGGCTTGTTCCTGTATCTTTCCAATCTTCCTCCTTTCCCAAGCTCGTTTCTTCTCTCTACATATGTTTGCTGCCAGTGTCCTGGCTCTTACAAACGCCTCTCTGGTATCCTGGTTACTCTTTGCAGTGCTCTCTGCCTTGCTTCATTTCTCATGCTTATTGCTTCTCTGCATTCTTGGTCAAACCATTCTTCCCTCCGAACAGGCCGCGTGTTGCCTAATGTTTCCTCTGCTGCTCTTGTCAAAGCCCCTTTCAATATTTCCCAATCACGCTCCACATCATTGACCCCCTCCGTCTCTCCAGGTCCTAATAGATGCTTTACTTTCTCTTCATATTGCACAGCAATTTCCCTTGTCTTCAATTTATCTGTGTCAAATTTTGTCACTCTTGGGTTTCTTATTGAATGCAGTCGTGATATTCTCTGCCTGCATGTTGCCATCACCAGGTAGTGGTCAGAGTCCACATCTGCCCCTCTAAAGGCTCTTACATCCATTATATCTGAAGCATGCCGTCTATCTATGAGAACATGGTCAATCTGGTTCTGTGTATGACCATCAGGTGACTTCCATGTTGCTTTATGTATATTTTTATGAGGGAAGCAGGTGCTTGCAATAGTCATTCTGTTGCTGATTGCAAAGTCGATAAGTCGTGTACCATTATCATTTGACTCCTCGTGTAAACTCTCCTTGCCTATTGCTGGTCTATAGCATTCTTCCCTTCTACCTTGGCATTCATGTCACCCAGAATAATTTTCACATCATGAGCAGGGGCCTTGCAAGCTGGATAGGTTGGCTATTGATTAATCATACATACCGCTTATCGACTGAGAAATGAAGCGAATCGTATCAAGAGCTCGACAAAAATATCAATTCTGAGCTTTCTCTACTCGGTTCATTTCGAAATGGCCTGAATATCAATTGAGCCGTGACGAAAATTCACCACGCTTTCGACTCAAATACGTTTCTCATCGTCGCTGAATCCCCCCCCCCAACCGTTTCACATCAAAACCGCACCCCTATCAACCCCCCAATCCAAATTTTATCCACCACCAATATCATTAATACCCAATAAAGTTTCAATTGGGTCTGAATTTCAACTCTGGATAATCAAATTCCTGATCTGCCAATATTAAAGTAATACTTATTTCTGAGTCGATAATAATCTTTGTTATTTTCATCGAATGGAATGGATGGGGAAATCGCAGTCAAAAGTTGAATTTTGCATTTTCTGGTAACATTGCAGGAAACTCTCATTCACTGTTTTTCTGTTGTTCTATTTTTGTTAGAGTCATAGCAGTCACGATGAGGGAGACCTGTTAGCCGGAGGGTAAAAAAACAATATTTCTCTGTAACTCGAACAAACCATGGCACATTCCACATTTGAGTCGAATGCTTGTGATGGTGTGCAATGAAATCAGTTTGCGATACCGACCAATGTCAGTTTCAAAACCAGTCAAGTATTTGTGGTCGTGGGTTTGCAACAAATCTGTCGCTATGTATCACTAGATCCATAACTATGAATATTTGAGTTCACGGATTTTATCTCTGTGCTGGTAGGCACCTCATCATTCACAAAGCTGAGTCGTATGTGAGAACACACATTAAAAAGACTGATTAGATAGCTTGCAGGATCGTTAGTGCACTTACGGACACATAGCTGCAGTTCATGATATGTTGTATGTTCTAATTTTGACGAGGCATTGTATCAAAAAGGGATCTTATGTAGCAGCAATACATAGCGTTCTGTTGTGTTTGCCTAGAACATGGAAAAAGAAGGTTTTGTGCATGTGCATGCGCAACAATGATTTTTCTCATCGTTATCTTCCATCTCATCGGAAAAGGTTGTTGATGGAAAGTCATAGCTTTGTTTGTTTCTATTTTCAATGAGCCTCGATGGAAATATTGATGGAAGTTGAAAAGAGTGATGGGTTTCTCCCTGATATCATCTACGTTGGCTATTCAAGGCTAGTTGAACTGAGAAAAACACCAGGAATATTATTATTCTTTCTCTCGAAGGGAAATATACACTGAGAAGGAATAATTCCGAGTATAGAAGATGTGATACAGTTCTTAGAAATTCCACATGGAGTGTGTTTTGAAATCGGAGAATCACTTTGGAACAATTCTAATAGCAAATTCCCAGAATTAATCGGTTGAAAAAATGTGAAGGGTTCGATTCATAGGAGAGCTAGAAAGTTCCACTTTGAACAAAAAAATTGTCTCCGAAATAATATCCAGGAAAGTATGACCAAAGAGTGAAGATATTATGATAATATAATATATTTGTTTTGGTATTTATTAATTCCTAGGTTATTTATTTTTTTGGGATAACGTACATTTTTGTTGAACGAGAGAATTTGAATTTTTCGGTTACACATCTCTCTTTTCGAGAGATTTTTCACACATGGCTTCACCTCTATAAATCTGAATAGAGATGCAACGAATACATTGTACTTGAACAATGTAAAAAAATTATGATAGATTTGCCTGGTAAAATGAAAATTTTTCAATCAAGAGATAAACTGCCTTTTTAACAGACTATCAAAAGATTCAATTTCAATAACATTCTACCATTCTGCTTTTTGCAACGAAGAATCCAATAATTGATAATTACCTACATTTATAATCAGGCCATGCCGTTAGCAGGAAGACGCTCTTAATTAGGATAATGATGAGTTGGTTATGGTTGGCAGCTGAGCAGGATAATAAAGATGAGAGTGAGAGATTTAGTTCGTGGTTTCGTTCCAGCTTGAAGGCTGATCATCAAAAACTCGCGCTTCACACAAAAGCTGGATGTCTCATTTTCGAAATCAAATTGAATCCTGAATTGCCTGCGATGGATTATTATTCATTATTACACCTTGTTGAGCCATCAAGATGGATAAGGAAGTTAATTTTAACGTCACTCTAATTATTTATTGTCAAGTCTAAGGAAAAGCGCGAGGCAAAATTTATAATTAGACTCTGAAGAATCAATTGTTGGAAGAGTGGGTGTCAGATAATACCAGGGAAGCTGTCTGATTAAAGGCAGTGTAACAGAGCAGAGCAGAGGCAACTGTCTTTGGCACGCTATGCTGTTTTGTTATATGAAATGAGGTTTTTGCACATCTAGTCCGGCGGCACTCCCAACTAATTTCAAACATTCCAAGTTCTTGCCGACCATTGAGGGGTAGGTCTTCCTAATCCCACACCAATGCAGGCAAACCATTTATCCCACAATGCTAACCTGGGCTCCTCCATGGCTGCGCGAGATGCCAGGTGAAAGGTAGAAACAAACATAAAAGTTTCTCTGCCAGAACTTGGCAGAATACTTGTGAAATATTATGGAGAGAAATTCTGTTCACAAAGGGGGAGAGAGCCGACTTGACTCCACCAGATGAACAACTATCAAAGTTCTAGTTTTTGCTCGTTTGAGGGCTCTGTTCACGTTTACTCCTCTTCGTTCCATTTGAGAGAGGGAGGGACCTGTTTGTGGAGCAAAGTTAATTTGCTATGTTTATTTGATCGTGCTAGATGTGGAACTACCTCAATCGTATTGTCATATCATAATATCGTTCACTGCTCTCAGAGTATTGAACAGTGATTAAAAATATTTCTCTCTTGTTCTTCATTCTTAATCATAAGAATAATATCTTCTTCTTTCAAGCTCAATCGTTTGATTGGTTGGCAGCCTTCCTACTAAATCTGTCCATTGCTACTCTCTTTCATTACACATAGCTCATTGCTCCCAGATTCTTCGTCATTTGTCTTGAATGCTGTAGCCAGGGCCTTTCACGACCCCTTTGTTCATCGAATGTACCTTCCAGAATACTTGGCGTGAATGCGTCGTGTCTTATGTGTCCAATCCTAGAATGTCGTCTGTCCCTGAGAAAATTCAGAAGAGATCTCTTTTCAACGCCTTCTGGAATATCTCCTGATTCGTAACTCTGTCAGTCCATTTCATTTTGAGCATCCCTCAAATTCGAGCAACACCACACTTCAAAAGTATTATAGTCTTTCCCTCAGCCTTACCAATAGTTCCAGACCCATAGAGAGCTGTATCCAAATGCAACTCTTTATTAGTCTCTTTCTTGTTACGTTAAACTATGTAAGAAGATATTTTGAATAGTTATCAAAATCATTGAATGGAAAAAATTAATAGGTCTCAAGCAAACAGCTGTATTGCTATCACTAGATACGATGTCAACAAACGAGATTAGATAATAACGGTTATCCAGGCTACAGTTTTGAACAGCCAAATGAGAAGGAAAATATTATTACTATTTATTTAATAATATAAAATAATAATTTTTGAGGTTAGGTTCTTTGTTACTTACTAGTCGGCAACCTAAATAATTGGTCGAGCCGTATAAATTGAGAATTAGCCAGACACCTGTGGCAAATTTAGTTGCATACAAATAGCATTCGCTTAAACTGTGATCAGAGGGTTAGTAACAAGCATGGCATGTCAATGTGAAAGAAAAAGCGTTTTAGAAAATACAAAAATATTTATTATGTCATACGAGCATGGACAAAATGTATAAAATAATTATTAAAAATATTAAGGAAATGGGATGTACCTTTACTCAGCGCATGAATACATTTGTAATTTTAGAATACGCCAATCAAAATACAGTAACTGACCGGCGGTAAAAGCGAGTTGATTCGAAATATACATGTACTTATTGTAAAATAGAGTATAGAGTAAGAATATTTGTAAAATATACATGTACTTATAAATATGTTGTATTTATTATATAAACAATAAGAATTTGTAAACTATACGGTACCCAGATTTATGAAACAGATACAAACTGAATAATTAAAACAATAATATTTGCTCTTTATGCAGTAACCTAGCAGATTAACACGGACTATATTGAATCACACTATTGCGTAGTAGTGAGGCTAGGATAGCACCAATCAGAGTGAATATTTAAATTATATGCAAATTCAAAAATACGGAAGAGTATGGTCGTGAAAAGAATAGGGGTAGATCTAAGCCCACTTGCTTGCTAGAGGTCACCGGGAACAGCCACCAATTTATAGAGCACAAGATCCCTTTTTAATATTTGCACATTTTAGTATCCAGAGTTGAAATTTATGAATGAATTGTATTAGACTCAGTGAAGTTGCATTATAACAGGAGTCATTAATCAAACAATCCCCTAGAAGGAAATGACAGCAGCCCACCAGGAAGGCCTAGGACATTGAAACTAATCCGGAGCGCCATCAAAATTGTGAATCTCGACACGTGAGTTCATTGAGAAATTATTTGAGAGGGCCCTCAGTGCTTCGAATTATCACAATTTATAAAAGCTAGCTCGTCGAAAGGTTGTTTGAATATTAAAAGTAATATCTAAAACTTGTGCAAGTATTATAACGTAAAGGGAATATTTTTAAGAAACGTTTATGAGATTAACTGTTAAATATGCACAGAAGGAAATTTATTGATATTTGATTCATTATAATTTTATGCTCACTCATTATATCTTTGGTTAGTAAATTATTAGATTTTTGCAAAGCTCACATTCATAAGATGAATTGATTTATCTAATTTCTACCAGAGGCCGAAGCCAAGCCCTGAGATATCATATATATATTCTGAGATTAATAATTTCATATTTCATTTTTTATATTAATTTGGAGCGAAGATTTATAAAATTTTTATTCGACAAGCAACAGCAAGTCGACAATTGAGCTATACAATTTGAAAGAATATTTGCTGATTAAAGAAGCACATGGTAATATTTCGTGCTAAAAAACAAAGTTGTGAGCTACCTGTGCTATTTTTTATATTATTTATTCTCATATTATTTTTATATTTGTTGCTCTATATTTTTTATTTATAGCTTTTTGATTTTTTCATGTGATTATTTATGTTTTATGTTCATTGAATGATGTGCCTTTCATTTATTATCTCCATGCATGACCAATCTTGTTATATTCTATTTTATTATTATTATTGACCTATTATTAAAATTATCAACCAACTGTATTCTTCACCAAGTAAGATGGATCAATCAGCGATATACAGCAGTGATTGTTAAGTCTTTGGAAATAATACGTTCATGAGATTTATTCGAAATATTTAGTATCAGCACATCTGATTTGAAGAAACTCAAAGGTCATAGTATTAAGTGCAGCAACAATATAAAATAATAGAATTTATAAGGTATTCTGATAGAGTGTCGCCTTTGATTCCACTCGGTATCATTTTTCATTGCTGACCACTTTGGCGAATGGTGGCGGGTAGCATTAGTGGCGATACCGCATTGTCTAGTACGATAATCAGAGCCCTTATATTATCTATCTGTCTACTGTCTATCTCTACTGCATCTATATTTGTGGAGTACACCAAATCAGTCACAAAAACTGTGAACTGTTAAAGCGGCCGACGTTTGCAGCCAGCGAAAGCAGAGAACTGTTTGAGCTCCTAGGGGAGCTGGTAAGAAATTGGTACTATTGCTCTTTCAGGAATCACAAAAAATATTATATATATTCAAAATCTTTGCTCTACCGACTGCGGCCAAGCAGGGCACACGTTATAGAAAAAATAACGTTACAACTATTTGAGGAAAGAAGGTGCCTTTTACTAATAAACATACTCTTAGCTCCTCTGATTTGGAGCTTTATATCCAGTCTATCTTTTCCTTCTTCTGATATAATGCTTCAAATGTATTTGAACATTTCAACTTGCTTCAGGGCGTGATTATCTAATTTAATGGACACATTCTCAGGGACTTTTTGAGCAGATCATCACTTCTGTCTTAATCTTATTTATTTCCTAGAATCTCATGCAAGGTGGTTAGAGCTCTTTCTAAACTTATTTTATTATCTGCTATTATATATGATATATATTATATCGTCTGCAAAATGACTTAATCTGAGCTCCATTTAACTTGATGCCACTACAGCACTCCTTGCATTTATTAATAGGCTGTTCTATATAAATATTGAATAAATTAATATAGAACTCTCAATTTCAATATCTCCATTTTTCAAAACTGAGCTATTGGATTGAGCTAGAAACTCAAATTAAGGTTGATATAGAAATTTACCTAATGTCCGATAAGAATATAGAAAAATTTCTATTCATCTAATAAAATTTCAAATAGACTACACTTCTCGATCGACGTTTTCTCATTTTTCAAATATCTTCTTAATGCTTCCAATATCCTCAGTAATGGCAAGGAATGAAATAATAGTCGATTAAAAGATAATTGTCACTTCATGTTGTCTAAGATAAATTTTGATAACTTGAAAAAATTATTAACAATAGCTATTCAATCTACGTAGAAGATAGTCTAATCGTTATTGGTCTTCGAGCGCCCATAATTTCATTTTCCACCCGGCAATAAAACTCACCCACAAAGCAGCAGGTACAAATATTGCGACTCATTAATATTGCCCGTAGCTTGTTGACTCACGCCTTGGATTCGCCTACACGATGAGCTACCGCGCGCACTGTGTGAGGAATGAGTTGAAGTAGTTAAAGTACAAGTGGATGTGGGTGGGTATATGATATGAGGCAAATTGCACAAGAGCAGGAGGTAAGACATGTAGGAAAGGTGTGACTACATATCCACCTCACTACTACCAACTTCACAAACTTATTTCAGTTCTTCTCTTATTGCAAAGTTGTCGGCGTTCATATAATGTTGAGATCTGGTGTGAGGTTCACTTGGTCCTGTCAGCATTCGTTACAGATAACATATTAATGCGTTCATTGTAACCAATGCTGCCAGTATGAAGTGAATGTGACTACACTATTTGCAACACGGAACAAGCGGATACAGATATGCTCCTTTGCCTAGCGCACACTTTTTTTGCTCCCTCATTCGAGTTGCATGCACTCAAATCCCCTTTACCCTCCATCTCATTCTACCCTCATCATTATCATCATCATCTGCCAACGACGACCGCATTCCGTTTGTTGCGGAAACGCTGCAAAGAGACGAAGCAACGGATAAGAACTGTAAACAAACCGAACAAATTTCCAGCATTTCCTCGACAAGAAGAGGAGCCTTGAATGTTTTCTCACCACTTCCCCCTCCCCGCCCTGAAAACGACTACTACTCAAACAATCCCTCTCCACTCGCTCCCTGGCCACATCACTCCAACTCTTTCCGAATATTTTCTTTTGAGATTCACACTGTGCAAAAGGTCTGAGGGAATCTCTTTGCCGTAACGATTTACCACCTCACATTGGAATCTATCATGAAGGAATGTGACCTTGTTTTCTGCTTCAAAAGGGATAACTGATTAAGTTGTCCGTGAAAGGGAAGAGTTCAAGGGATAACGTTCCCAGAGGTCTCCGATTCGATTAGAAGCTGTTATGTAGAAGCTTCAATAGTAGAATTGCTCTCAGTGAAGCGATACGATGGATTACTACTTGACTTTGAATTGTGAAACAGGGAGCATTACATCATCACGAATTAATTCGTGAAGCTTGAACGATAACCGTGTGCTTCTGTGCTAGTACGTGAACTAGTTGATTTTATTGAGGGATTTGAAGTTTTTTGTCCTACCCACGTGGTATTTCTTAATGATGAGTTTTTTGCTGACTTCAACTGAATTGATTCAGCAAGATTGAAAAACAAGGGTCAAAATAATTTTTTGAGAAAATCAGATATTGGCAAGTAATCTAAGCAATGGATAATAATAAATCAAATGAGAAAAGTTCTTGAAGTGGATCAAAACATCTAGTAGAGTGAATATAAATAGAAAACTATCAATAATCAATATATTAATTTGAGTGATGTGACCATATTAATGAATACTCATATCTGAATTGTAAAAATAATATGGAAAAATCATCTATCATAAATTACAAAAAGTTAATTCTTCCTATGGAGTCATACTAGTTTAGTATGGCCCTTCAACTAATAGAAGCATCAATTTTGGTAGAATCAAAGTTCAAGAAAGAGTCTATGAATGGTTGGATAACTATAGTTTGACACACTCTACTATAATCTAGCTGGACTCCAAATTCTGTTGTTGGTGAGACTTAGTGATATTAATCCATAATGAAATATTGTGATGTTGTCCAGAGATATAATGAATTTATCGCAAAATGACATACATGTTCCAACACCAATGGTGTCATCTCCAGTGTGAAAATTCAAAATCTGAAATTGTAGGTTAGGATTCACAGTAGGGCTGTAAAAAAGGTTGGAAACGAATAATTATGAGTACAAAATGGTTGAAGTAAAATCTTAAGAGAGTAAACTATAAGTAAGCTGTATAAAATCATGCAAGAATTATTATGAAGATTATAAACTAATGTATGTTACAAAGTGTGATATATTAGGTCTAACAGATTGGTAGTGGTTTGACAGTTGATTCAAATTAGTACTAATTGTAGGTGGTAAGCACTGTAAACTAGCTAAATAGAGTGTTATTGATATACTGAAATAAAAACAATAAGTTTCACTGGAAATATTATTCTTGAATATTTTCTCCAGATTTATCAGGAGTAGCTCCAACTTGTCTCCTAGTCTCTCACCCTACTCCGACGTTTGGCATCGTGGGTATGAGGTGCATTGAGAGAGGGTGCGAGAGAACAAGGAGCGAGAATGTGTCGAAGTGTTGGCTGTTGGCAGATCAGATCTCGCTTGTTTCACTTAGCTGCTCATTACAACCTGCTGAATCATGTCGTCCGTCCGTCCCGCCTTTATTAAGGCTCCATTCACTCGTCGACTTCACACTCCCTAATACAATCACCACTTTACCGTGGCTCCGTCCTCCGTCTCTCACCCTCCGACTTCCACAGAATTCGTTTTACAACGAGTGAAAGAAACCTGGCGGCAACCATTTTTCGACTGCCGTCTATCGAATTCCTTCCTACTGTTTGACAAGGACGGAAAAGTGCGCTCAAGTCGGTTCGCATTGACACATTATTTGTCTGTCGGTAATCGGGATCCATTCAACTATCGGTCTCCTCTATGTTCGGCTTTCTGATTGCAGAGTTTCATGTGACCGTTGGTGGAGGATGAATGGTTATGTGTGTCTGTGTGAGTGTATTCTGATGTGCGTTTGGCATATCACTGTATGTTTGGCTACAGTCTGTGGTGTAATGGCATATCATTTTTGTTAGTGTGTTATTTGTTTCTGTGTGTGTGCAGCTCTGCTCTAATTTGCCAGCAACATCCTTATTGGTGCAAAAGAGTCTGAATACGTTTCGTGAATCCACTGGAATATACCATCATGAATCTGTCTGACTCGGGAATCAGTAGTCTGTATTCAGGAATCAGGGATCTGATTTAAGAAAGAAGGGACTTGTTAGTTGTCTTCCGGTTAAAAGCAAGCGGATTGTCATACTGGGAAAAGTTTGATTAGCTGTTGAATTTCTATTAGTTTTCTTTGAGGCTTCTATCATAGAGTTGAATTATACGTCTCTCATTTAGTTGAGATCCATAATCCATATCCATAATGGGATAGAACATGTCATTCCAGTAGAATATTTGCAATCAGGTTCTTAGAACCTTGTGATTTTCTCAAGTTGAATACTGAGGCAGCCAGTGTATGTCTCGAGCATGAACAATGTTTGTCAGCAGGAACATGTTCAATCTCATGATTTCGTTTATAGCCTATCAAAATATTCTAGTGGATAGTAGCATTGATTCATTCAAACCATAATTTGTAAGATACAGACAAACTGTATAGAATATAATCTATTATTCCACTCTATCTTTTCCGACGTTCATGATTTCCGAGAACAATAGAGAAGATTTAAAACTACATTTATGTTATCGTGGCGAAAAGACTCTCAATTCAATTTTGATTGTATAATCCAAGACACTCATATTTATCCTCTGCCACAGGGACCTCTCTCGAATAATTCTCCTTTCAAATCTCATTTCGATTTACTTGAGAAGAGATTGATAGGGGAATTGAAAAGATTTCATTGGAACAATAAACAGTTATAATCTGTCTCCGACAAGTCACAAAAATTATTCATCTCCTTTCTTGAGAGATAATCAATGAACGAAATACAAAAATTCCAGTTGAGAAGAAGATCAAATATTTGATTTGGATAAATTATATCAGCTCTGCAATCACAATAATCTTCTTTCAAAAGAAAACGAATGATGAAAAAACTGTCAAAAATATCACTCATTTATTGTAAAAATTACAAACATGTTGAAACATGAGTTTCAACATTTATCACAATAAATAAGTGATATTCCTGACAACAACCCAGTGTTTTCATTATCGATAGATATAACAATAGCTCACCAGCAACAGTATCTGAAGTGAAAACGAATAAATATTCATTCTCATTGAAGCCCCAATGTTCAACTTCACGAAGAATCCTAAAAGTATATCCCCGATCTCCCATATTCTCCCATATAATGGAATACTTCGTATGCAGACATTATACGTACTTCATCAGATTACTTCACGATCACGTACGAGTTTGAATCCGAAAACAAACCAAATGCGGATATAAATGTGAGGATTGATCTGTTCCCTACCTGAGGGACAGGAGCTGCGTATGTGTGATGCATGTAAATAGCAATCGAGATGAAGGGCCGACAAGTGTAATGGGTGGGGGGTTACTTCGTCAGTGAGTGTAACAAGCCTACTATTGAATTTATTCACGTAATAAAAAAATGAGAGAGATGTGTAACAGCATGTGTTACGAGGATAGTACTTTTAATGGCTGGAAGTATCGACTGTGGACCTTTTTACGGTGTGAGTTGTCGAGAGGGTGAAGTGGATGAAGGTGATTACGAGAGGGGGGAGTAGTGTTAGGGAAATTTGATCGGTGGAAGCAAAACTGGGTTTGGCTGCTACGGTCGCCGGTGAAAAATGACTCGACATATCATTTTTAATGAACGCTCGTGATATGAAGCTTGCGTGGTTGCGTGGTGGTGTAGGCCTATGGCTGAGTAATAGTGGAAGCATTCGTGCATATAGCAGCCTGTTATTGGAGGTAAACTGCTGCCAGCTACAATAATAGAGCAGACTGGCCACGACTAAGCAAGTGGCCTCAAACAACGCAGCTGACCATGTCTACGTTACATGTCTACGCTCGCTAGGGAAATAGGGAATGTTAAATTTATTCACTAGGAACTGAGTCGATAACACAATCTAAAAGAGTGGTTTATGGGTGAGAAATGAGGGAATGTCTGATGGTTAATCTTGACCCATAAATATTAGCTATGAATTGGGCTTATGTCTATTAACAGTGATTTTATTATTATTATAACAGTGATTTTCATGTAATGTGAAATATGTACGTTTCTGGGAGAGGGACATCTTGAGAATGTGATGTTTTAATCATATGAGAGTAAATAATTCTAAAAAGAGGATTGTTCTCGATTTGAGGTGATAGTGACATTGACATTGTCAGAGAGTTTCCTAAGTGCAAAAATAATCGATAGTATCATCACAAACAGTGTTACTCCAAACGATATTCACTTATCAAATTAAATGGTAATCTTCCATGGAAACCTTCTTCATTATTTCTAATTTGATTGGAGCCAGAACTATGAAATCGGGAAGTGTTACCGTAGATACTTCTTATGAGAAAAATATTTTCATTGATACTTCCAATTATAAGCTCAGTAATGTAGAAACCTTGGTTTATATTCCACGTTGGATACTGCTTTTGACTCCAAATAATAATACTTTTCTGTAATTTTTGTTTAGCTATGAAGGTATACGTAATTTTCCCATAGGCTGTAACAAATAAGTTGTTTATCACTGAAAAATATAAGAATTGGTGAGTATGTAGTCAGGACTCATTCCTTAACTCATAACATGAAACAAATTCATCCATTAAATCATATTTCATGTGTCTCACAACATTCACCTACAGCATTACTATCTTATTTGTTAGGAAATGAGTGTTACTCATTGGAGATCTGAATTGATAGAGAATTGGAAGTGCTGTAACCAACCTTATTTGAGATTACTCAAATAAAGCATCTTGGGACTATAGGAAGCTATGCTGGTCATGGGGGCCAGTGAATTTTGGCAATCATGGATGAAAGAAAAGGATATAACCAAAGTCCAATAATAATTGAATCTTATTAGCCCAGGCAATGAATGCTCAAAAAAGGGTATAGAGGGAAAAGTTGGGAAGACAATTTTCGACCCCACAGTTCTGTTAAGGGTAAAATGGAGGTGAACATATATCAAAAGTCCCCACGCCTACCCCCTGTGTTAAGGGGGTGGGGGTGGTTTAGAGGTACAATTTTTGGTTTCTCGCATAAAACTGAAAAACTATGTATCCTAAGGACTTGACTGTCATATATAAAATTGAAGCTTACATAATTTCCACAATATTCATTTTTGACTTTCTTTATATCTCCTCTAGTTTCCGAGATATCCGCTCTTGAAAGTGTGACATTTTTGAAAAAGACACGTTTGCTACCAAATTTTCTCTTTTTTCGCTCTCATAACTTCTTGAAAATCGAATTTCCTACAATATTCATTCTTCAACTTACCTTATATCTCCTCTAGTTTTCGTGATAATCTGCTCTTGAAATTGTGACATTTTTGAAAAAGACATGTTTGCCACCTATTTCTTTCTACTTTTGCTATTATAACTTTTTGAAAATCGATGGGAAAAATCCATGTTGATGATGAGCTTATAGAGCATTGAACTCTCTTCAATTTGATGTATAATTTCACAATTATACGAATTTCCCTAAACCTTTTGCAGCAGCTTTAGTGTTGAGCGTGAAATCTCCATTTTTGCAACAATAGACCAATTGACAAAGGAATTTGGAAAGAATGTTTTAAACACAATTTTTGACTTTGCAGCTTCATCAAGACTATTTGTGAGGAGTACATATCAAAAGTCTCCATTACTAACTCATGTGCTAAGGGGATTTTTATTAATGACCTCCCTCATAGTATTAGCTCTGACCTCATTCTCTATGCAGATGATACCACTGTGATTGTGAAGGGTGAAGATGATGATGAAGTCCAGCAGAAATCAGTACAGGCTCTTAACCAGCTTAGCCATTGGTCCAACTGTAATCTTCTCAAATTAAATTCGAAGAAAACCCATCATCTTCAAATTCGTACTGGGGAAGTTTCGCACATACTCTTTACTCAGCAACAGGAGAGGAATGTTGCGCTACTGAGATGATTAGGTTTCTTGGTGTTGACCTGCAGGGAAATGTCAAGTGGGATAGCCACTCTTGAGTAAAATTCTTGGATGTGAAATTGTCCCGTGCTATTTTTGCCTTGAAAACAATAGTCAGAGTGGCAAATAGAAAAACAGCACTAACTGTCTATCATGGCTATTTCAGATACAGTATCTTATTCTGGGGCAGCAACCAAACAAACCTTTAGAATATGTTCCGTAAGCAAAAGGAAGCAATCAGGGTTATAGAGGGAGCCGAATCTAGAGTTTCATGTAGGTTAATTTTCAAAAAACTCAGATTATTAACAATTCCAGCCCTTTATTTTCTGGATATTGCATCTTTTGTTTACAGTAATAAGCAGAAACTCATGGTGGATAACATTCCACACAGATATCCCACAAGACATAAAATGTTTACCCTCCAGTACCCCACTCATAGACTTCCGCTCTTGGAGGGGGGACCACATTATGCTGGGCTCAGAATTTTCAACTGTTTGACGGACGAACTTAAGAGTTTTGACAGTCATGGTGAATTTTATAAAGCTCTCAAAGATATACCGACTGAGTGCTACCCATATTCATTAGGAGAATGTTATGAGATCTTCTCATTGAAATCCTAGAGATCAGAAGTTATACAGACAATTTTGTAAAATGAAAAACTTTCCCTCAATGAAGGGAAACCATATACTTGATATAATTATTTGACATGTCGTACACCGTTTGAGCTGTGCTCATCATATGCGGTTGTATGCGATGAAATAACAATAATAATAATAATAATAATAATAATAATAATAATAATAATAATAATAATAATAGATTATGTGAGATTATGGAGCAGTGGAAGTCGAAGCAGCTTCATGGATGGCATGCGTTTGCCTTATCTCAGCCTGGAGTTGATGAGGAGGCTTCCAATGCATGGCTTTGGCACAGGGACCTGTTTATTGAAACAGAAGGATTTTTGATTGCCATACAGGATCAAGTAATTGCAACAAAAATTATCGAAGGCATATAATGAAGCTGCCTATAAATAATGATTCATGTAGACGTTGTGGCTTGGCACCTGAGACTATTCAGCACATCATGTCGGCATGTCAATCACTGGCAGCTACTGACTATTTGAAGCGCCACAATGCAGTTGCTGGGATCTTGCATCAGGACCTTGCTCTGAAGTACCAAATCATCAATCAGAAGCTGCCCTACTACTCGTACCAGCCATCCCCAGTCTTGGAGAATGAGACACATAAGTTATATTGGGATCGGTCGGTGCTGACAGACAGAACAGTTGCTCATAATAGGCCAGATATCATCCTCATGGATAAGGTAGCCAAGGAAACAACACTAATAGATGTTGGCATACCATGCTGCCACAACTTGGACCAGTATTATAATGAAAAGGTTTCCAAGTACCTTCCCTTGGTTGCTGAGATCAAGGATGTCTGGATGCAAGAAAAGGTCACAATTGTTCCTGTCATTATCTCCACGGTTGGAGTTGTAACTAAAAAAGTGTCAGTAAATCTTTGTCAGATGGGAATATCGGAAAGTGCAAAATATGTCATGGAAAAGGCAGTTGTTCTCAGCACAGCATCCATTGTGAGATCATTTTTGAACCTTCCAGTTTAGTAATGCACCAAAGTCTTGCCAAAGGCCGACTTTAAGTGCAATAAACACTCACTTGTCATGTGATGAATGAAATGATAATAATGATAATAATAATAATAATGAGGGTGGTTTGAAAGTTGCATTTTTCAGCGTTTTTCTCCCACGCTCATATCTTGAAGACAATGCGTTCAATCGACATAACCAACCATTCAATAGTGAAGCTTGATATTCTCTACACTTTTTGTCCAATAAAATTTTGTGATATTCCCATTAGTTCCTGAGATATTCGCTCTTGAAGGTGTGTAATTGTTAAAGTAACAGGGTTTTATCCAATGTTTTGCTCTTTAAGGTCTTATAACTCTCCAACAATGCATTATAAAAACTAATTCTCATCACAGGTTTGTAGAGCTTTAAATTCTCTTTGAAATGATGTATTATTTCACTATTCCAAGTTCTCCTATCATCGTTATAACAGCTTCAATATAGGGGGTGAAATTTTCATTGCTGTAATGATTGATCGTTTGACAATGACATTTGAAGGGGGTGTCTGTGAGACAATTTTTGACTTTGCAGCTTGATTTGGACTAGTTAGCAGGTGAACATAGCAGAGGTGCGCTACTTCATCCCCTCTGTTGAAGGTGTGGAACCGCTGAGTTGACACTTATTGTAGCAATGAAAATTTCACCCCCCACATTGAAGCTGTTATAACAATGATAGGAAAACTTGAAATAGTGGAATAATACATCATTTCGAAGAGAATTCAATGTTCTACAAACCCGTGATGAGAATTAGTTTTTATAATGCATTGTTGGAGAGTTATAAGACCTTAAAGAGCAAAACATTGGATAAATACCTGTTACTTTAACAATAACACACCTTCAATAGCGAATATCTCGGGAACTAATGGGAATATCACAAAATTTCATTGGACAAAAAGTGTAGAGAATATATCAAGCTTCACTATTGGATGGCTGGTTATGTCGATTGAACGAATTGTCCTCAATATATGGACATGGGAGTATAACGCTGAAAAATGCAACTTTTAAACCACATTCATCCCCTTAGCACATGAGTTAGGAATAAGGACTTTTGATAATATGTTCTCCTCCTAACTAGTCTCAACAAAGCTGCAAAGTCAAAAATTTTGTTTTAAACACTCCCTCCAAATTCCTTTGTCAATTGGTCTATTGCTGCAAAAATGTAGATTTCACACTCAACACTAAAGCTGCTGCAAAAGTTGTAGGGAAATTCGTATAAGTGTGAAATCATACATCAAATTGGAGAAAGTTCAATGCTCTATAAGATCATCATCAACATGGATTTTTCCCATCGATTTTCAAAAAGTTATAATAGCAAAAGTAGAAAGAAATAGGTGGCAAACATGTCTTTTTTCAAAAATGTCACACTTTCAAGAGCAGATTATCACGAAAACTAGAGGAGATATAAAGTAAGTTGAAGAATGAATATTGTAGGAAATTATGTGAGCTTCAATTTGTTATGTGACAACCAAGTCCTTAGGATGCATAGTTTATGATTTTTTTGCGAGAAACCAAAAAATGGTACCTTTAAACCATCCTCACCCTCACAGCACAGAGGGTAGGGGTGGGGACTTTTGATATGTTTACCTCCTTACTACCCTTAACAAAACTTTGGGGTTGAAAATTAATATTGTCTTCCCACCTTCTCCCTCTATAACCTTTCCTTGACTGGACTATATATATATTTTATAATAAGAAAATGAAAAATACTTAAATATTCATAACAGCTTTAAAAATAATTGAGCTACATAATATAATTATTTGAAATAATTGAGTTACACCATTTTCATATTAATAATAATTTTAAAAAGTCTATGAGAAAAACCCGGGTGTTGAAGATTATGTTGAAGTGTAGAGAAACGCAGATATACGAAGTTTAATTCATCATTAAATTTTATGGACTTGGCTGGATTGTTGACAAGATGTAAAATGAAATGTTCTGATTACCGCACTGATTGTAGATTGAAATATAACTCGGTATAATTGATACTTATATTCTATTGTTACATGTCATGGTGTTTATCCTTTAAATCCTGTATTATTTTGTTGAAGTAGCATCGGTTTCAAATATTGTCTTAATCTTTAATTCGTATTTTAAAAATCCATGTGAAATATTTGAAGTGAATGAAAAAACCTGTTAGGAACAAAATAAATAGGATAAACTCTAATTTTATTGATTCCAGTAATTATTCAGTTGTTTACCAGAGTGGTCAACTAGCAAAATTGAAGAGGTTAGTAATCAAGATATTCAGATTGGAACATTACAGAAAGAACAGAATTAAAAACATAAAAAATATTGTAACATATTTAAATCTGGGTAGATGAAAAGCCCTAACAGAAATAGTAATAGGTCTAAAAATAAAGTAATTGGCTAATATCGCCAAGCAGATAATAACAAGATTAGATAGCATCAGCTTGTTCTGGCTAAATGGTACAAGAACTTAAAAAGGATTTGAAGGAAGTTTACTACTCATAAATAGATTATTTATAAAATATTTGAAGATTGAGGTTATATAGATGTATTCACGGATCGGTGACCTAGAGATCGATCAAACCGAAGAACGTAGAATCTGACCAAAACCCCTTGGCAGAGCTTTATTGCATTCGGATGGTGTGCAATGTGAAAAAACACCCGTCCACGTGGCTAATTATTAGTTAGCATGGAATTAATATTAATATATAGAATATTAACTAGCATGCAAAGGCATAAATAAAAAACCAAATAAAAATAATTTAATGTATTCAGGAAATAAGAGTTACCAGGCGCATGAATACCGAATAAAATTTGCATGCACCAATAGTAAAACGGCAGTTAATAGGCGGCAACTGTAGGCCAATTCAAAAATATTTATATATATTTATATAAATGTACTAGATTTTGTGTAAAAATTTGTGTAATCTATGTTATCAATATGGCTCGAATGCAAAGAAATTATTAATCATATAATCTAAGCAATATTTTGGCATTTTTTGTAAGATCTATTTGAATTTAATGGCGGAGGATTGGGATATTTAAATTTTATGCTAATTTGAAAGTCGGAAAGAGGATCTGTAAAACTTGAGAAGGAAGAACCAGCACTCGCCAGCCAGATGCCACCATAAGAGGACCCCAAATATTTTAGAGCGAAGTACCTTACTAATGATTTTGTAAAAGTTAAAGTTAAAGTAAATTATTAAATTTCTTAAAAGACTTCGTGATGCTATTGTGAAGCAGAAGTCATTTTTCATTTTTAATTAAATTTATAACCCCTTGGAGGAGACGATTCCGGCTACCATATTCCCGGACCACATGGAGTTGGATCGACATCGGCGGCTTACAAGAAGATTTTCGACACGTGAGTGATTTAAATTTGAATTTAGTGATGGGCGCCCTAGTGCTTCGAAATAATCTGATGATCAAAGCTAGCTCGCCGAAAGGGTTATTATAAATTAAGAAATTAATAAGAGTAATACTTGCGCAAGTAGAAATTAGTATTAAAGGTATTTAATTGAAAGAAAAATATATAGATCAATATTTTAGAAATTTCTATTTAATCAAAGAAGTACGAAATCTAGGCTATCAAACGTATGCATACAATATTTAATTTTTTGCAATACAATTTGCGATAATTTATCATAGTTCTAATTCACTAGATGAATGGCTCTACCTATTCCGTCAGGTGCCGAATCTTGCACCCTGAGATGAAAATATATATTCGATACAAATAAATCTACTAAATACTAGAGATTTTAATATATAGATATATTTGGATTATTAGTGGCTAATTTATCAAGCTGATCTTAGAGCACATATTTTTGATTGAATTATCCAAGCCGACAAGTATTAGCAAGTACATGTCACAGCTACATGCCAAAGAATGCATATGATTTCAAGATAAAGGCACATGGTAATGATTCGTGCCACAAATCTAGAATATAAAGTTAGCCTGTGATATTTTTATTGATTTCAAATATTGTTCTATTTTTTATATTATATTTTTTATCGCTCTATATATTTTTTGCCTCGATTGATCTTTGCATTATTTGTGTAATATATGTGTGAAATTTTCATGGTGTGCAATTTATTTTATATTCCTCATCTCTATAGTATAAGTATCATTTATATATATATTTATTATTTATTGAATTACAAGAGTTATTGGAGAAGCCCATATCTAGGCCTATCAAGATTTTTTAAGACTGAATACTATTAGAAAACCACGCCCTAATTATATTAAATCTCATGCTCTACCGACTGATGCCAAGCAGGAGGCTAATCGTTATTTTAATATAAAGAATAACGTGACAGAAAGACATGTCGTACCAACGTGGGGCTGATGATGAGAGCCAAGCTCATTGAATAATTATTTGAAATTAGGTCAATAACCATAGTGAAAATTATAGATAACTTATACGAGTTGTGAGGAAAACTGGCGAAGGAAAATTTGTATTACTTTTTGGGGAAACAAGAGCTTTAAATAGAGAGAAATTATATGTTTTAAAGAAAATTTTATATTATTAGTACTGTGAAAAATTACATGTTTATAGAGAGAGATTATATTTTATAAGCCTAAACTGCTATTACTTTCTAGTCAAAAATATATTAGGTGTTTAAGCCGGTTGGAAAATAAGTCGCAGCCTGTAAACTAGCCAAGAATAAATCAACAAAACATTGAGGGCGCTAGAGCATTGTAAAAAACTTAAGTATAAATACCTGGTTGTAAGAGTATCCAAACACTTTACACATCACTGTTCACTGTAAGTCCCGGTTGTGTCTCTTTTTTAAGCATTTTCGCTTATCATTTTTATCACTGTTTAATTAGCATTTATCATATTTGACATAATGAATCACACTCCCGCAAACTCTGAAGTTTCATATATGTACGGCGGTTGCACAGATCCCACTTTGTCGACTCCGAGCACATCAAACCCCACCACGGTAGATGCCAATACGCCACGAGAAAGGGAACCAGGAAGCGTCGGGTCGATAGTCTTCGATCCACCAGGTCTGCAACCTCTATCCTCCACTCGAATCGACGCCGCTGACACACCATTGAATCAACGGATAGTAGAGATCAACTTTGAAGGGGGCGAGGAGCAGCCTGCAGAACCCGCATCGCCGGAGGCCGAGTCACACCTGAGCAAACAAAGTATATTTTCAATCACAGAATTAGATCCGCTTCAAAAGGTAATAATGGAACAAACGAGTAGCACTTTCAACATTATGTTACAAAAAACAATGGATAGTATGATGCAGGAGATTAAAAAGGAGATTGCTACAGTAAAAGAGGAAAATAAACAGACAGTGGAACAGGGTATGAAAGAGACCACAGGCGCTATAAAATCAGTAGAACAACGGTTGGATAATATTGAAACTAAAGTAGAGAGTCATAGGGAAGAGTTAAAAGCAATGATAACCCTACAAAAAGAAAGTCAGGATAAAGTTACGGCAGGATTATCGGAAAGGTTAGATACGGTTACATGTGAACTCAATGAAAGGATAGACAACTTAAATACACAAATCACTACACCTATTCAGGATATAACAAATAACATTAAGGCCGATTGCCACCAAGAAATCCACAAACAAATTACCGTTGCCAATCAAAACTTAACAACTACAGTTGACAAAAATATTAACAATATTAAAGAAATACAAAACAAACAGATTAATATGTCCACAAAAATGAACCAACTGCAAGGTAGCATCAATCAAAACACTGAAACCTGTAAAGCTTTAAATGGAACTCTACTAATTCAGAAATCCACTCTGACTCAACTAAATCAAGAAATAAACGCAAATAAAATTACACATAATAGTCAATGGCAGATAACACAGGAAAAAATAATAGCATTGGAAAATCATATTCAACAACAACCTCAAGGAATTCAAACAGACAACCTCAACGTACATAGTATATTACAAGGACTAGGAAAATTTGATAACACTGATCGCCATTTGCAACCTCAACCATTCATTGATCAGATAAAATTAGTACAACTCTTGCACCTACCTCTTGGAATTTTTGGCGTCTCCGTTTGACTAATTTATTGATTGGCGAACCCCTGATGTTTTTTCGGAGTAGAGCCCATGAATTTACATCATTGGATGAGTTTGTCGCTGTCTTCCTGGAACAGTATTGGAGCAGAAGTAAACAGTTGGACGTGCTAGCGGACATCATATCATGCGATTTCAACCCTAACTTAGACGGTGCATGTACCACTTTCGTCACTGCCATACAGTTTAAAAATTCTCAATTGAGCGAGCCCATTAATGAATCGGCATTAGCAAGCATTATTTTAAAGAAGCTACCGTATCAAGTTAGAATGGCACTCGCCACACAACCCATTACTGATTGTAAGCAGCTGATTAATCATTTATATGGCATACAGTCTGCAATGGCAATATCAACCCACCGCTCAGACCAGAGATACGCATCAAATCAGCATAATTCAAAATTTAATCCGCATAACAGCCAAAATTATGAACCGGTATCATATGATCGCTACCGATCTGCTCCCCAATTTGAACGCCGCTATGAGCACAGGCAAAATGGTAATTGGAATAATGAAAAATTTCAAAATCGTACAACCAACCACTATGCCCAGCAGAGCAATCGTAGGAATCACTATGATGGCCGTGATCGATTAAACTCACATAATAATAATACACAAAACAGTTACAACAGAAATTATAAACCACCACCTCAACAAGTAAGTACAACTATACACTAGCACATGCAATAGGTTTGAATCAACAAAAACCCGGAACCCAACACCCAACGACCCGCCACCAGACATACAGAAAACTACAGCTAATAAACCATGACTATATGATACCCCCGATACAGCAAGCACAAACTCAAGTGAAACAAACCAAGAAAAACAAGACATCTCAACATCATACACCACATTCAGAAATGATTACCGGAGACTTTGTTAGAAGAAACGGAAAAAGAAAGCAGGCTACCGGATATACAAATGCAAGCGTATATCGATATAGAAATATATGGAATGAAGGTTCAAGCATTAGTAGATAGTGGTTCACAATGTAGCCTCATACAAACAGACTTATTCCAACGTCTGAAAGAAAAAACAAAATTAGCTACTCTACCGTTAACCAACGTATATGTATCAGGTATCAGTCCAGGACGGCGAATACATATAACTACTCAATGTTTACTGGAAATAAATCTTCAACAACAACGATTCGCATATACATTTCTTGTATTACCTGTTTCCGGTCCGCACATAATAATAGGTACAGATTTTCTACAACACTTCCAGGCCTGTTTAATTTCCAAACCTCGAAATTTCATGCATTTACCGAAACCGAAGCATACGAAGTCATAGTACCCCTTGATCTGAAGAAACGTACTGAAGGAATCGCTGAGGTACATTTCGCTCACTACATGGAAGGCGTGCCGAGGGAGTGGGGTATCCACGGAATGGAAAATGCTATGGAGTGTATGGAGGTATTAAGCCTAACAACGAAGGACCGAGCACCGTCAAGAGCCGACTCTAGTACCGAAGAATTGTTAGAGATACTGATAAACAGAATTCATCAACGTACCGATTGGCACCCTGACACTAGACAGGAAATAATTCAAGTATTCCGCAAAAATGCAGACGTTTTTTCCGAACAACCTGGCCTAGCTACTCACTTCAAATGTTCACTCAACGTTAAACCACACGACACGTATTACCGCAAATCATACCCCATACCCTTCACCTATCGATCCGCCGCCATAGCAGAAATATCTCGCATGGAACAACTAGGAATTATAGAAGAATCCACAGCACCCTATAGTTTGCCGATTGTGTGTGTAGCCAAAAAGGATGGAACCGTGAGACTCTGTCTGGACGCTCGCGCCTTGAACCGCATATTGGATGATGACCGAGAAGGACCAGACCAAATTGAGCAAGTTATGCAAACCTTCCATGGCAAGACCATATATTCAACGGTAGATCTGAGCGCAGGATATTGGCAAGTCCAAGTAGCACCGGAATCGCGCGATTATTTATCTTTCCTGTTTAATGGACGCAATTATAGGTTCACTCGTTTAGCGTTTGGATTAAGAAATGCTATGGCTATATTCATACGATGTTTGAGACAGGCGCTAGGAGACGATATCAGTGACTACTGTACATTATACGTGGACGATGGATTAATAGCCTCACAGAATATACGTGAACATTGCAAGCATTTAGATATAGTATTTGATAGATTGATAAATTGCGGATTGAAACTCAAATTATCTAAGTGTGAATTTTTTGCGAGAGAGGTGAAATATCTAGGACACATAATTACACCCACTGGCATATCACAGGACCCGGACAAATTATTAGCCATCAGACAATTTCCATCACCAACCAACCGTAAACAATTGCAAAAGTTTATTGGATTTTTACAATTCTACCGCCGTTTTAATAAACAAATGTCACACTACACTGCTCAACTCAGTCATATACTGTCTAGTACCAAGCCTTGGATTTGGACTAACAAAGAAGAGATTATATTCCAACAACTAAAAGAAGCCTTCCTAAATTCCGTCGTGTTGAAACACCCTAACCTAAAGAAACCTTTTTTCTTGAATGTCGATGCATCAGATTATGCGATAGGCGCAGAGATTTTCCAAGAAGATGAGCAAGGAGAGAAAGGAGTGTTAGCATTTTTTAGTAAGACACTTAATCCAGCCCAGCGTCGTTATTCTGTGACCGAAAAAGAGTTGTTGAGTATTGTGGAAGTATGTATTAAGTACCGGACATTGTTACTCGGCAATAAGATATTTATCAATACCGACCACAAAGCCTTAACATTTTTCAAGACAGCCAAATTGAATCACAACCGCTTATCTAGATGGTTTCTTGCGCTTCAAGAATACGACATCGAATTGACCCATCTGCCAGGAAAGAGAAATCAGACCGCCGACTTTCTATCCAGAGAAATAGACGCTACATATTGTCAAGATACCAATCTAAGATGTTTTGCCGTAAAAAGTGGAGAAAGCATACCGTATCCTCCCAATATCCAACCACGAATTCATACCGCCATGTTAACACCTGAAAGAATCCGTATCGCCCAATATGAAGACCCAAGACTGTCCCGGATCCGTGAACTGATGGAAGAAGGAGCTGCCGAACCGCCCGACTACCTGCGACAGTATACCCGCTACAAAGGATTTATGTTCCACCGACCGGCTAAAAATACTTACGACTGGCGCCTAATTATCCCCGCTAATATGGAAACAGATTTGATAAAAGAAGCTCACGAACGCATTGGACATTTTGGAACTACGAAGACCCTCCACCTACTAAAAGAAAGCTGTTATTTTAAAAGCATGCATAAAAAAGTGGCCAAAATAGTGAAAGCTTGCGATATATGCCAGAAAGCCAAATACCCGCGATACCATATCAGAGGTGAAATGAATCCCATTCTCCCCAGCGCACCATTGGAATTGATATCAGCGGATATATATGGTCCATTGCCCATGGCGCAATACGGAAAAAAATACATATTCGTTCTTACATGTGTTTTTTCAAAATATACCATGCTATTTCCCATAGGCAAATTGACCGGAGAAGTTTTGGCCCGATGCATAACGGAAAGATGGACAAGTGAAGTAGGAAAGCCCAAACGAGTACTATCAGACAACGCAACCTATTTTTGTAGCAAGCAGTGGAAAGAAATACTTCACCTGGCTAATATTAAATGGTCGAGGACATCTCTTTACAGCCCCAGCGCTAACCCAGTAGAGCGACGTATGGCAGAATCTCTCGTTTTATGCGGACGTACTGTAATGAAAAACACCAACAATGGGTTAGGTATATACCATTTTTAGAAGAATGCTATAATAATAGCCTAAATGAAAGCACCGGTCGTACGCCTTACGAGATCATATTCGGTAAAAGGAATAATACATTTATCGAAAAATTAATTGATTTTCCAAGATCAGAAGTGAGTAAGTTAACAAACCCCAATATCCATCATCTGGTAAGGTTAAAGCTAGAGCAGAAGGCAGATAGCAGAAAGAGATTCCACGACCGAGCCTATAAAATATTTTCATATAACATTGGAGATGAAGTTTTAGTAAAGAGCCACAGGTTATCAAATGCTTTAGAGAAAGTAACTCGCAAATTCTTTTTAATTTATTCAGGGCCATTCACTATAGTAGCCATATCGCAGCATAACACAGTTCAGTTACAAGAGAGTGAGAACACGCACATTGTTTGGTGGGAAAATGTAGCCAATATTAAGCCATATCACAGAATTTGAAATAAATATGATAAGAAGTCAAAGGAAAACAACACTATCAAGCCAATTACTAACCTTCCTTAATAAATTTAATATTGGTATAGGACCTCGTGGCAACAATCCAATGTTTTAATTCCTTCCAGCCGTTAGAAGCCTGCAATAAGGAAAAGAACAATTTTTAAATATGTAATTAAATTATATACATCAGATAAAAAAGGACACAAGCGGGGATAATAAAATTAAAATTGTTAATTACCTTTTTAAGAGAAAAAATTGAGCAGTTAGGTTAGTTATGAAAGTCGATAGCAAATTCTGATGTAACATGTAACACTATGAATTGTAGAACAGCGAACAGCTGACCAAAGCCACCCAAATCAAATGAATGTAATATCTGTTGAACATATGTTTATAAAAAGAAGTACTGTACCCAAAGAGTTATTTATTATTGTTATTTATTATATTTATTAATGTCGATATATTTATTTATATGTTTTTATATTTATTACTTTTAATTATGCCACGTTTGTTACCTGAAAAGACTTAAAGTGAATACCAGTTACCAAAACCAAAGAGCCATTAGCAAAGAAAGTATTGTACCTGATGTATAGAAAATTATTTATATTAAGACCTAAGAAATACTATAAGATATAAGCCCAGAAGTTTATGAATCGAAATTATTGTCTAAAAGGAATCATTTATGAGAATTATGAAATGTGTGTAGTTAAGTTGGCAGCCCTGCAAGCGGCGAATTCAAAAATTACTGTGTTGTAAATGGTGTCAGGAGGAGTACGTTTAGAAGTTTATATTATGATATTTTTATGTGTGTTGAGGAGGAGAATTTGTTATTGTTTTTGATAAAGGTATAAAGGAGATGCAGCAAATATGTCTGCGAAATGTGATAGAAGTAGGAGAGTATAATTTATAAATAAAGTATAGTGTATATCAATGTATTGAAGGGTGGGTTTTCATTAAAAACATTGTGATTCTCAAATATTTTGAATTCAAACCCAGGGGCGCGTGTAACATATTTAAATCTGGGTAGATGAAAAGCCCTAACAGAAATAGTAATAGGTCTAAAAATAAAGTAATTGGCTAATATCGCCAAGCAGATAATAAACAAGATTAGATAGCATCAGCTTGTTCTGGCTAAATGGTACAAGAACTTAAAAAGGATTTGAAGGAAGTTTACTACTCATAAATAGATTATTTATAAAATATTTGAAGATTGAGGTTAGGTAGATGTATTCACGGATCGGTGACCTAGAGATCGATCAAACCGAAGAACGTAGAATCTGACCAAAACCCCTTGGCAGAGCTTTATTGCATTCGGATGGTGTGCAATGTGAAAAAACACCCGTCCACGTGGCTAATTATTAGTTAGCATGGAATTAATATTAATATATAGAATATTAACTAGCATGCAAAGAGCATAAATAAAAAACCAAATAAAAATAATTTAATGTATTCAGGAAATAAGAGTTACCAGGCGCATGAATACCTAATAAAATTTGCATGCACCAATAGTAAAACGGCAGTTAATAGGCGGCAACTGTAGGCCAATTCAAAAATATTTATATATATTTATATAAATGTACTAGATTTTGTGTAAAAATTTGTGTAATCTATGTTATCAATATGGCTCGAATGCAAAGAAATTATTAATCATATAATCTAAGCAATATTTTGGCATTTTTTGTAAGATCTATTTGAATTTAATGGCGGAGGATTGAGATATTTAAATTTTATGCTAATTTGAAAGTCGGAAAGAGGATCTGTAAAACTTGAGAAGGAAGAACCAGCACTCGCCAGCCAGATGCCACCATAAGAGGACCCCAAATATTTTAGAGCGAAGTACCTTATTAATAATTTTGTAAAAGTTAAAGTTAAAGTAAATTATTAAATTTCTTAAAAGACTTCGTGATGCTATTGTGAAGCAGAAGTCATTTTTCATTTTTAATTAAATTTATAACCCCTTGGAGGAGACGATTCCGGCTACCATATTCCCGGACCACATGGAGTTGGATCGACATCGGCGGCTTACAAGAAGATTTTCGACACGTGAGTGATTAAATTTGAATTTAGTGATGGGCGCCCTAGTGCTTCGAAATAATCTGATGATCAAAGCTAGCTCGCCGAAAGGGTTATTATAAATTAAGAAATTAATAAGAGTAATACTTGCGCAAGTAAAAATTAGTATTAAAGGTATTTAATTGAAAGAAAAATATATAGATCAATATTTTAGAAATTTCTATTTAATCAAAGAAGTACGAAATCTAGGCTATCAAACGTATGCATACAATATTTAATTTTTTGCAATACAATTTGCGATAATTTATCATAGTTCTAATTCACTAGATGAATGGCTCTACCTATTCCGTCAGGTGCCGAATCTTGCACCCTGAGATAAAAATATATATTCGATACAAATAAATCTACTAAATACTAGAGATTTTAATATATAGATATATTTGGATTATTAGTGGCTAATTTATCAAGCTGATCTTAGAGCACATATTTTTGATTGAATTATCCAAGCCGACAAGTATTAGCAAGTACATGTCACAGCTACATGCCAAAGAATGCATATGATTTCAAGATAAAGGCACATGGTAATGATTCGTGCCATAAATCTAGAATATAAAGTTAGCCTGTGATATTTTTATTGATTTCAAATATTGTTCTATTTTTATATTATATTTTTTATCGCTCTATATATATTTTTTGCCTCGATTGATCTTTGCATTATTTGTGTAATATATGTGTGAAATTTTCATGGTGTGCAATTTATTTTATATTCCTCATCTCTATAGTATAAGTATCATTTATATATATATATTATTATTTATTGAATTACAAGAGTTTTGGAGAAGCCCATATCTAGGCCTATCAAGATTTTTTAAGACTGAATACTATTAGAAAACCAAGCCCTAATTATATTAAATCTCATGCTCTACCGACTGATGCCAAGCAGGAGGCTAATCGTTATTTTAATATAAAGAATAACGTGACAATATATATCACAAATCATAAATAATTAAGGATAATGAACATCAACAAATTTTGAAGAAACCCAGTCCAATCAACTAAAAAGTTAAGCAGAAAAATAAAATTAAAGTAGCATAAGGGCTTAATCGTTTCCACATTGGTTGATACATATGATTTTCAGTACATTAAAACAGTATTATTATACTGGAATACTGGAATTGATGGAAAGTTTACAAAGAAAAACAATAAAGAAGAATGAAAACTATCAACTTCATGGATGATGAAATAAAGTTAAAATTAGATTTTTAATTAAAGAGGCAGTTCTAACCTATGTCAATGGAACAGTACAAGATCAGTAAATACTTACCTAACTGGGTTATTACAAGATTCAATCAGACATTAGATAATAATCATACAGGATGATTCTTAATTATGGTAAAATAATTTAATACATGATAGTAGAGGTAAGAATAAGGAAAAAGTTCTTATATATATATCCATAAACGCTTCATTAGCGAGCTATACCGAGTGAAAGATTTCGCCCGGAATTCCGTTCCTCCAGTGAAATACACCGATGCTGAATTGTTTGGGGACTAGTTTTTGGAAAACTTATGCTGGATTCATATGGAAAAATATCTGAAAAATTAAATAAAACTAGTCTGGAAGCTGTAGTGTGAGTAGTTTTTGTGAAAAAAGTTGAAATATGCAAAAAATCCAAGTAGAAAAACACAGACTTCTACGTTTGATGCCCAATAACTTTCTTCAATGACCAGTAAACAAATAATTTTTCGCAATAAAAATTGTAGAGAATTCAATTCTGAAAAGAATCATGTAGGCTGTGTAAACCAAATTTGAATAAAAGTTGAATAAAATGTATTATTATGTAGTACATTACACCACAAAAATTTACTGTTTTATGAGGAGAGAACTAATAACTCATAGGATGTAGCTGATTGCAAATAAAACATGGATTCATTTTGTTATAAATAAGAAAATATTCAAAAGAAATTATCAACTGATAGTTATTTTCAGAAATATTTTAGCTCACTGTTGAACAAAGCAACAAACTGTAAGTTATGCCTACTGTAAGCGCGATGTGTTTTTTGCTTTTGTCATTGCAATTTAATGTCAATCAATCTATTATTTGGAGGATACTGAAAGAGCAACAATTACATTCATACCACCTCCAGAAAGTTCATACTCTATTGCCACGAGACTGTATTCCCCGTGCTGGTATTTGCCGATGGTTTTTAGAATTGTCAACCCAAACTTTTTAACAATCGTTTTATTTACCGACAAGGCACACTTTACAAGAACAGCTATCGTTAACGTCTACAATCAACATATTTGGGCAGATGAGAATCCTCAGGCCATCAATCCTAATCGTCCACAACATCATTTTTTAGTAAACATTTGGGCAGGAATCATAGGAGATCATCTACTTCTTTCCGAGCTTTCTCCCAGGCTCATGGCATAATCTACTTGAACTTTTTGAGAGAGGAGCTATTTATCTTACTTAAAGATGTACCTCTTCAGTTGCGCCAAAACATTTGGTTTATGCATGATGGAGCTCCAGCACACTTCAGTGTTGCTGTTCGTGAACACCTGAATCACAGCTGAAAATTCCAAATCAATGGATATGCCGAGGTGGGCCAGTACCATGGCCAGCTAGTTCACTAGACTTAAATCCTTTGGATTTTTATATTTGGAGACACTTGAAACCTCGGTATACAATACTTCGATTGATACCATTGAAGAACTCCGATTAAGGATTTTGAACGGAATATTTGAACGGGTCCGACAATCGATGAGAAAACGTCTGAACATAATGCATTCAGAACAACGGAGGTCACTTTGAACATCATCTTTAGTCTTTTGGTATAAGTTAAATGTCATTTAGATATGTTACATTCATATAAGAATCAAACTTTTCATAAAAAACCGAATTTTTTATTTGCAATCAGCTACAACCTATGAGTGATTAGTTATAATACATTTTATTCAACTTTTATTCAAATTTAGTTTACACAGCTTACATGATTCTTTTCAGAATTAAATTCTTTACATGTTTTATTGCGAAAAATTATTTGTTTATTGGTCATTAAAGAAAGTTATTAGGCATCAAACGTAGAAGTCTGTGTTTTTCTACTTAGATTTTTTGCATATGCATATTTCAACTTTTTTTCAAAAACTACTCACACTACAGCTTCCAGACTAGTTTTATTCAATTTTTCAGATATTTTTCCATATGAATCTAGCATAATTTTTCCAAAAACTAGTCCCCAAATAATGCAGCATCGGTGTATTTCACCAGAGGAACTGAATTCCGGGCTAAATCTTTCATCATGTATCGCTCGCTAATGAAGCGTTTATGGATATGTGTTTATGAGAACTTTTTTTCTTATTTTTACCTCCACTATCACGTATTAAATTATTTACCATAATTAGAATCACCTTGTATATGCTTCCTTAGCATAGTTGAAGAAAATCAAATATAAATAGTAATGCCTAACATTAGCACAGTGTTAGACGGTGGGGGAAGGGTTGATGCCATATATACAGATCTTTCTAAGGCATTTGATACAATAAATCACAGATTGTTAGTTAAGAAACTCAGAGTAATGGGTTTCTGTGATAACTTAGTCAAACTTCTGGAGAGTTACTTACATTTGAGATTGCAGTATGTTATGATACATAATCATAAATCTGATTCCTTTTATTGTTCATCTGGCGTACCACAGGCTCTAATCTTGGGCCACTACTTTTTCTACTATTCATTAACGATCTTCCTTCATTTGTTAAAAATTCTTCTTGCCTCATGTACGCTGTGTAAACCAAATTTGAATAAAAGTTGAATAAAATGTATTATTATGTAGTACATTACACCACAAAAATTTACTGTTTTATGAGGAGAGAACTAATAACTCATAGGTTGTAGCTGATTGCAAATAAAACATGGATTCATTTTGTTATAAATAAGAAAATATTCAAAAGAAATTATCAACTGATAGTTATTTTCAGAAATATTTTAGCTCACTGTTGAACAAAGCAACAAACTGTAAGTTATGCCTACTGTAAGCGCGATGTGTTTTTTGCTTTTGTCATTGCAATTTAATGTCAATCAATCTAGGAGGATACTGAAAGAGCAACAATTACATTCATACCACCTCCAGAAAGTTCATACTCTATTGCCACGAGACTGTATTCCCCGTGCTGGTATTTGCCGATGGTTTTTAGAATTGTCAACCCAAACTTTTTAACAACCGTTTTATTTACCGACAAGGCACACTTTACAAGAACAGCTATCGTTAACGTCTACAATCAACATATTTGGGCAGATGAGAATCCTCAGGCCATCAATCCTAATCGTCCACAACATCATTTTTTAGTAAACATTTGGGCAGGAATCATAGGAGATCATCTACTTCTTTCCGAGCTTTCTCCCAGGCTCAATGGCATAATCTACTTGAACTTTTTGAGAGAGGAGCTATTTATCTTACTTAAAGATGTACCTCTTCAGTTGCGCCAAAACATTTGGTTTATGCATGATGGAGCTCCAGCACACTTCAGTGTTGCTGTTCGTGAACACCTGAATCACAGCTGAAAATTCCAAATCAATGGATATGCCGAGGTGGGCCAGTACCATGGCCAGCTAGGTCACTAGACTTAAATCCTTTGGATTTTCATATTTGGAGACACTTGAAAACCTCGGTATACAATACTTCGATTGATACCATTGAAGAACTCCGATTAAGGATTTTGAACGGAATATTTGAACGGGTCCGACAATCGATGAGAAAACGTCTGAACATAATGCATTCAGAACAACGGAGGTCACTTTGAACATCATCTTTAGTCTTTTGGTATAAGTTAAATGTCATTTAGATATGTTACATTCATATAAGAATCAAACTTTTCATAAAAAACCGAATTTTTTATTTGCAATCAGCTACAACCTATGAGTGATTAGTTATAATACATTTTATTCAACTTTTATTCAAATTTAGTTTACACAGCTTACATGATTCTTTTCAGAATTAAATTCTTTACATGTTTTATTGCGAAAAATTATTTGTTTATTGGTCATTAAAGAAAGTTATTAGGCATCAAACGTAGAAGTCTGTGTTTTTCTACTTAGATTTTTTGCATATGCATATTTCAACTTTTTTTCAAAAACTACTCACACTACAGCTTCCAGACTAGTTTTATTCAATTTTTCAGATTTTTTTCCATATGAATCTAGCATAATTTTTCCAAAAACTAGTCCCCAAATAATGCAGCATCGGTGTATTTCACCAGAGGAACTGAATTCCGGGCTAAATCTTTCATCATGTATCGCTCGCTAATGAAGCGTTTATGGATATGTGTTTATGAGAACTTTTTTTCTTATTTTTACCTCCACTATCACGTATTAAATTATTTTACCATAATTAAGAATCACCTTGTATATGCTTCCTTAGCATAGTTGAAGAAAATCAAAATATAAATAGTAATGCCTAACATTATTCACCGAGCGGAGTGAGGTCTAAGATTCAAGACGACGGTTTGGCATTTCTCTTAATGTTAAAATGTTTGAATGTTTGAATGTTTCAATGTTTGAATGTTTGATTGTTTGAATGTTTGAATGTTTGAATGTTTGAATGTTTGAATGTTTGAATGTTTGAATGTATGAATGTTTGAATGTTGAATGTTTGAATGTTTGATGTTTGAATGTTTGAATGTTTGAATATTTGAATGTTTGAATGTTTGAATGTTTGAATGTTTGAATGTTTGAATGTTTGATGTTTGAATGTTTGAATGTTTGAATGTTGAATGTTTGAATGTTTATATATTTATATGTTGCGCATTTACGGCGAAACGCGGTAATAGATTTTCATCAAGTTTGACAGGTATGTTCCTTTTTAAATTGCGCGTCGACGTATATACAAAGTTTTTGGAAAAATTGCATTTCAAGGATAATATGAAAGGAAAAAGGAGCCTCCTTCATAGATACGTCAATATAAGAGTGAAAATCAGACTATAGAATTATTCATCATAAATCAGCTGTCGAGTTGACTACAAATTGCATGCCATGACGCATGCAATTCAATATCTCAATGTAACTAGGTAAAAAATCAACAGCTGTGTAGACTATAAATTACATGCCTCATTGTATGCCTCATTGAATGCAATTTTTATGCACTATTTAATGGGATGCAAAGAACTTATAATAGCTCGTCTGGGCGCCTAGATGTCTTCTGGTTTTCTCGCGCTAAATTCGCGTTATATATGATAATTAAATCTTGTGTAAGCATGATATGATCAAATAAATAGTTAGTGTTTCAGTGTGGATGGGCTTATGGTTAGGGACGTCGTTATAACTGCGCGTGGTCTGCTGTTCACAGAACTACTAGTTAAAAGAATGAAAAATTAGTACGCAAAAGTTTGAGACGTTTCATCTTGACTCAGAACAAGAAGTGCAAATGAGCAAGTGAGAACTTCCTACAGCTGACGAAGGGTAGAGCTCGATCAGACCATAAGTACCACTCTAACAAAACAGAATCAATATTTTGAGAAAATATAAAATGCAAGATGAAAAGAAAGAATCGTCCAAAATAAGAAGAAAAATATAAAATTCTTGGTACAAAGCTCATGGAGTTCTACTGTATTCCAGATCACTTGTTGCTCTGATATTAATACAGCTCAGATTATGGTTACTATTGAATTGTTAATTCCTTGTTTGCGAGTCTAGTTCATTGTGGTTTCACCTGTGGTGAAATATCAATAACTTACAATACTACTGTTAGCTCCAACCAGAGATCCTCTAATTAGAAAACAACAGTACACTTGTACGGTTTTGTGTAAGCTTAGTATATGGTACTGGTGGGGCTCACTTAAACTGTCAACCATCCTTACAAATTACATCAATGATGCCCATTCAAGCAAAGCTGACAGTTTTGAGCGAATTTACACTTGCAATCGACTAAGAACAATATGCGATTCACAATTCAAATGCAGTCAATGTGGGTAAAAGAGCAAGTCTTGAACTGAATAACAATCGCGATACATCGAATGATGATCATCGATTGTGATCAGGTGTGAAAACACAATCACTACTGGATATAGCTTGTTTGGTGATAAAACGGATACTAGAGCGTGGCTTTTGTGACCTGATTCTGTGAAATGCGATGTGGTGACATGGCTGGGCGATTGGGCATTTATCTTCAGTAATAATCAAACGCGGCATTGGATCCATTCAGTGGTCTTCAGAGAGTCCGTGAATTGATACAGCTTGTCATCAAAATGAATGCGTAGCTGTTGAAAAATCTGATTGTCATTCATTGTTGTTGATGTTTCTATCACTATTCGGAACACATACATGCTTATCTGATGGATTAACGTCAAGGAATGATAGAATTCCAACACAATCACAATAGTGAGGTAGTATGAATTAAGTGTTTGTTTTACAATCAATTGATCGATGAAGTATATAATGTATCCTTCAATTTGTGAAACGATAATTCTGTTATTGGACTTCCATTTGGAGAGAAAGCCTTGATTGAGTTTTTTTCATTAACTAGGTATTCAATTTTTGGATGATAATAATCCTCCAATCAATCTAGAGTATCAGGTTGCTCTTGAACGAACAAGGTTATCAAGAACGAAATAAGGGAATGGGTATAGTTAGATGAGGATTATTATTGAAAATAGTTTGAATCACTCCATTTATCAGATCAATTATCATCGAATTCACCTAAGTAGAAGATGCATTGAATTATAATATCTATTGCTGGAGTAATATTTGCATTTTTGCTACTCGAATTTCACATGCGCTTACTTGTTCTGCGTTACTTGTTTGCCGTCCTCATAAAATCCACCAGATTAAACGGTACTTGACAAACACATGAGCACACCATCTGTTTGGCATGTAATGTTTAATCCAATAGCATTTACGAAGACGACAAAAACTCGTATGTTTTAAAATCAATGTGTGAGTAAACTGACAAACGTGATACTTGAGTGGATCTGTCCTGGAAATTGGGCTCATAGGCTAATAGAGTAAACTAAGTAACTAACAAAATAATAACAGATTGATTTGAAGCTCCTTTCATTCATCTATCATTAAAAAAATGAAACCTACAATATTAATTATCATGAATAGAGACTTCGAAAAACGTCCCGATTACATCAGGCTGTTCAATAGCAGTAATTTGAGCACAATTTTTCAGTTGCGACCATTTCTAAAAAAGAGGGTAGCAGGGGAAAAAAAGAGGGATAGAGGTAGAGAAACAAAATAATGGCTGTCCTCGTAGGTAGCAAGCGAAAGCCATTAGAGTAAGAGCAGAATTAATCGCGAGTGGTACAAGAGGAGGAAGAAGAAGAGAAAGAAGAGGAATTGGAGAAGGAGGAGTGGTAATTTGAGGGCCTGCAAATGGATGTTTTGAGGTTTCACGTAAATGCGCCTGAGTGAAAGGCTGAGTCCGCGGCATGTTTAGCAGTGATGCAACGTGTGTTGCCTACACTCCAGCGTTCAGGGGCTGGCTGTTTCCTGCCTTCTATGCTATTCTGCTGCATTCAGGGCAACTCCACTAACAGGTCAGAAGGCATTTACAAGGGTTGAAGCAGCAAACCACTCGTGTTTGTTTTCACTAACGTTCGCAATTCCCTCCGCTTTTCCTCAAGTACTGGAAAAAACTGTTAATAATGAGTGAATCACCTTGGTGACTCATTGATAAAGATGGTGTGTCGTTATTAAAATGCTCGAGCGTTTATAATCAGATAACGCCGGTGTGAAAATTGAGCATCACGCCATTTTGCAGCCTCACTCGCTCAATTAGAGCCGACCCTCGAAATAAATTACTAAATAGAATTGTAGAGAAGATGACACGCGACCCACAATAGTTGAACATGAAACGTGCTGATTAATTACTGGTTAGCTGCTGTCTCGGACACTGTTGGAGAAAAAGTTTCCAACTAAAATTAGTTGCGTGCTGATGAACCAGACACAGTGAATACTCCCATCAGCAAAACACCCTTGCTCATCAGTTAATGGCCGTCATCAAATTACTGGACACCGTCTCAAATTGAGCCAATTTCATCACACACATAGTGATTGATTTTCATCTAGACTAGCGCCAACTTCGGGTGCCCTGCACATGGGTCACGGAGATTTCAGGAAATTAATCATTGTCAGAAGTGATCTAGCCTCGTATTGGTTCATTGTATATTCTCCGCATTTCTGAAAGTAGACTGAGTGTGCTGGATGGGAGAATGATGTAATTTTATTCTCAGATGAGTACATTTTTTAGCTTAGTTTTATTCTAATTTTAGAAATATTTCAAAATTATTCATTTATTTGATTCTAGAATTTAGTATGTATCGATGCAGCAATCTTTGGCTCAGTATAACTACCACTAGTTGGCCCTACTATCAACTGTAGTGCTAAGAAATTCGTTCTCGATATACCAAATTGACCATAAATCATACTGTACATCTCTATTGAATTCATAGGAGTACAAATTCTCTAACGTTTCGTTCCAACAAACGATGAACAAACGTTGAGTGCTTAACAACTTCGATTTATGATATTTAATCAATTTCTACGTATTCATATTCTATCATTTCTTTTATAAAATATATCCGAGAAGATCCGAGCTGAAATAGAATCATATGTGCTAAATAGCATGATAGTCCAAAAAGTTATCAAACATAATTTGAAATGATATGTCGATGTTCTGTGATTTGAGATTCTGGAATACTGAAGTTTGGAAAATATTGGTAATTATATGAATTTGTCCATTTGCTGAAAACTATCATCATAGTTCCGTTATCTGGAATGGTTACAAAAACATTCATTCCCGATTCTGTCGAAAGTAACATTATTAACATTGTAAACCTGTCTATTGTATGTAGGCCGAATCACACTAGACTTCATCATTGTAATTAACCTAAGACTACACTGTGACTAACAAGGCTTGTTATACTTACAACACTAGCTTATACTTACTTATCACGTATTTGTTAGACTGCAAATACCTAAGAAGTATATTTTTCAGTGTTGTCCAATGTTCAATAATGGCTATATATGTGAAACTATGTTGATTCTGCTGTGAATGTGGTTTTCTATTGAAAGTGATCAATTTATTCATCTGAAAATTTCAGTAATAAGTGGGAGTACGTTAGGAATCATTTCAATGTTTATGGAATCAATTGGAAATTACAATAATCAAAATATTCCTAACTAGAGGCTCATTAGGTTGGAGCTTCATCTATCTTATCTTCCCAAACTACTGAGCCTACAAACTTGAAATTTTGCACAATTGTTTATGGTAGCCTCAAAACATCCACTAAGAAAAGATTTTCATAAATTTTCCCTTCTGAGGGAGCTGCCCCCCCCCCCAAAAATTTTGTACTTTTTAACCGCTCATTGCACAGCAAAGTCATGAGGAGCTTTTTTGTTAAGCTACAAAAAAAAATTAGATCTATGCAGAAAAATTTCGACCAGGAGCAGACAGGGGTCCAGGAGAGGGCATTATTCGAAAACTTCCATGTAAAATCACACTACAGCTCAAACTAATTGACCTACAGACTTAAAACTCTGCACAAATTATATTCTTCAAACATGCTAGACGCGCACCAAGAACGGATTCTTAGATATTTTGCCTCTAAGGGTTTTAAAAGTTGAAAAAGGATCCTATTTAGTAAGGTTATGAACATGGTAAGGTGGATGCCATATGGAACTGAGATAATTGACACATGATGTAACATATGTTGTAATCATTGGAAAGCTTAAAATAATTTTATCAATCAGCTGATCGAATTTAATTTTCCGTGGATCGAATGCGCTAGCTTGCCACGTGTTTGTTCCATTGTTGTATGCTTGGCCAGTTCGGTTTGCGCCTTCTATCAGCTGTATAAATGGAGTCTCATACATTCCGATTAGAACAGATCACAGAGATTTTCTTTGGTTAGGAGTTTGTTGATAATTCTTTTTTCAAATTAAAATTTTATTGCAAACAAAAATCACATTGAAAAATTTCCTAATAGACAACAAGAATACAAGAGCAAAATGTCAAACATAAACCTACATTTATTTGTAGCACGGCCAGAAAAAGACAAACTTGAGTACTAGCCGTGAGTTTATTCAATATAACTCTTATCTTTGTGTTAATATTTTGAGAACAAAAAGTACGAGCTGATGAGGGATGTGAGTAATTTTTATACCTATTTGATCTAAAAGGTTATTCATATTGTAGTAGTCGCGGGGTCACTTCATTCAAAGTTTTTTATTCTGTAGCTAATAAATTTCATATGTATTGATTGTCCATAATGTGTCCAGTGTCCATAATGGAAGTGATTGTACTACTCAAAATTAATGTCTTACTGGTCCTTCATGGAATTTATAGTATTTCTGGTGATTGAGCCTGTCTTTCTTTCAGCGTTGACTATTAATAATAAAGCTTCATTTACAACTTGCTTACCTACCTGGCAAACTTCGTACCGCCAAAAATTCAATGTATCTTATGTCACACTTTACTTTATTTGATGAATCATGAAATTTATCTGACAATCAATATTTTCATTTACTTCTGAATACGGACTTCCTATGTGGTTAGTCATGCAACATTCATTATTCCCAAAACATATTCTTCTCAATCAATTGGTAGTAATATCTAACAGTAAAGTGTTGAATTGAAAAAAATAGATAGGATAAATCAGTGTTTCAAATATGAATTTAATGTTTTCATAGTTGTTGATTGTCAATAGATGGTCCAGGAAATATGCGATGTACAATGAATCACACAGAATTATTACATATTTATTCTTCCCATCTTTCATTCTAGGAATGAATGAATAAAAAAATAAAAAAGGTCTTTATTTGAAAAAGCTAAGAATAAAAAACAAAACATTCCATATGCATAATTAATTATTCAAGGAAATAAGAAAACAAACCAAGCCATTCAATTTTGGCATAACCGAGAAGGTTGTCTGCCAGGAGTCGGTTATCAATATATTTGTGAAACATTTTTAAATATTAAGAGAAAAATATACACTAAAAATACATACGTATATACTGTTAAAAAAATCAATAATGCCAACAATTATAAAACAATAAACTCAATAATAAATAATCAAACCTAATATTAAAACAAAACTTCAATAATTAAACTCCAACACCATATTATTTCTTATCTTCAGGGCATCCCTCAAAAAAGCAACAAACCTATTCCAATCACTACCATTTGGTCATTGCATGACCTCTAGTTCAGAGAGCCGATTCTTCCCGAATCAAAATCTACGGTCACCCCCCAGAATGGGACAGACTCCCACAAAATGTACCGTATCCTCACTCTCTCTTCTGTTACACAGAGAGCACATCCACTGCGTTTCTTCTCTCCCATAAACGTAATTCAATCGGAACAGTGATCCACGTGCTTTGAGTATCAGACTCGTTTTGGCTCTATCAAACTTGGCGTTAAGATAAGATCGTCCGCTGTTATCTTCATGATTCAAATCTTTATAAACAGTATGAAACTCTGCCGTATTCGCCCTTTGAATAACAATCTTAGTTTCTCTTTCACTCTATCATACATACAATTCGCTTCTGACTTGCACTCACTGTTATTATCATTCAAGCATCTCACTAAGCTGCATCCGTATTCTTCATCACACTCCATCCACTTACTATAGGCTACCACCATACCTTACTTCTCACGATTCTTTCCGCCAGTTCTCTGGGTAATCTTCCACGAGGCAAACTTAAATTCTTGAATATAAATTCTATACGCATTTTAGCTGTATAGAGAAAAATCGGTTCAATATTCAATTCTAGATTCACTATATAATACGGTGTACTCTTCGGTAACATGAGCAGTTTCTCAGCAAAGAATCGAGGGAGAGATTCCAGCAAATCATTGTATTTATAACCCCATACTTGGGCACCGTATGTCGCTACAGCTCTCACAACGGCCCTATACACTTTCCATTTCACACTTATTTCAACTTCATTTTGAACAATAAAACTCTTCCAAACTCTATTTATACCGAACTTTGCGACTGACACTCTTCCTCTCACATGCTCCGTGAAGGACAGCTGAGATGTTAACACAACATCTAGATACTTATATCTATTAACCACTTCTATAGGCTTGCCATCCAAATACCATTTTTCATGTTCAGCCAAACGTCCTCCTTTCCTGAGAACTACTATTTTATATTTCTGTGTATTTATTATCAATCCCCATTTTCTACAATATTTTCCCAAATCATCAACCATCCTCTGCAAGGACTTTGGGGAGGAAGCCATCAATACCAAATCATCAGCATACAACAATACTTTTATATTCAAATGATCTATCCAGATTCCTTCCCTCAGACAATCACACAGGTCATTTATGAATGAGGAAAAGAGCAAAGGCGATAGTAAACATCCCTGTTTTAATCCGCTTTTGGTTTCAAAAAATTCGTCATTTCCTTCTCACACCAAATGCTCGCCTCCGTGGGTGTATACATGTTAGAAATAGTTTTGACAAATTGCTCCGAAAGTCCTACAGCGTACAGCTTATGAATTAGTGCTAATCTATCTATCTGATCGTACGCGGCCTTCAAATCAACAAAAAAGCAATACGTCTTTCTCCTTTTCCCCTTCAATTTCAAATTTATAATGCTCAGTAGATTGAAAATATTGTCAGCGGTGGAGTATCCTTTCCGGAAGCCTGCTTGGTATTCGCGAAGTACTCTATTCTTATTCACCCACTATTCTAGCCTCTCCAACAACACTCCAGCAAACCACTTCGCAAACGAATTAACAAATGAAATTCCTCTATAATTTTCTATCTCTGCTGAATTACCTTTTTTAAATATACGGAATATAATTTCTGAAACAACTTGGTATGTCTGCGGTTTCCATTGTAAAATTAAACTTGGATAATACCACCTAAAAAATTTGTCAGGGGCCTTCTTATAAAATTCTATTGGTATGCCGTCTGTACCGGGTGCTTTTCCGTCTTTAGCTCTTCGCAAACCTGCTTTCAACTCATTCATATCCATTGGAGCATCCAGAATTTCACTTCTATTAACCGGACCCACGTGCATACTAGTATTCGCTGTTACTTCCGGAGTAAATAAACGTTTAAAATAATCGATCCACTCTTCTGATCTTATTGAATTATTCATAACTCTCTTTGTTTTTCTAAACACATTTACTGCCTGCCAAAAATCTTTGGAATCTCTAACATTTTCTATCTTTTCACCTGCATATTTTTGGTACTCTCTCTTTTTATTTCTACATAGATTCTTGTAATGAGTCTTCAATTCAGAGTATGCTACTCTAATGCACTCAGTATTACTACTTCTAAACAAATTCAATAGTTTAAAACAACGCTTACGCATCCTCTCACATTCCCAATCATACCATTTCTGTTTGAATTTCTCATTTCCATCATTTCTTCCACAATGACCATTCATATTTTCTACAATTATCTCATTTATTTTATCTGTCACATCTTCCGTATTCCTCGTGTCAATGCTTGCCTCACTCAGTAAGAAGGGCTACTCTCGTTTTATACTGATCTTCAGCATTTTCAACCCATTTATACCTAGGTAGCGGCTGTATATAATCCTCATCGTCTTTTAACTCGTTAACCGTTACCTCCACCTCGATAGGAAAATGATCTGAGAAAATCTCTTGCTACACTATAATATCATTGACTAAATAGAGTAGCTCTCTTGACACGCAATAGTAATCTATACTACTTTAAAACTAAACATTTCACCCTCCTCTAAGAATGTTTCATAAAGACAGAATACATCATAAGTCTTAATGAATTCAATAAAATGTATATCATTGACCTTACTTCTTAGACCTGCTACATTATAACCAAGTATCTTAATGATTCTTCTACTCACATTGTGAGAAACACTATTTACACTATTATTCGACTCAGACAACGCGTCCCTATCCATTATTTGTGAGTTCGTTTTCACTCTCATTGTTTGTTGGTACGTCGCTGGTGCCCCTCTCATCATCTCGTCTGTGAACCGCCGCGATCCTCTGGAAACTGTCCGTCAAGTCAACGTGGAACATTTCCCGCAATTTCCCAAGTCCATCCCGTTTCCCAGCTCTTAGTCCGCCGTCATCCGAATACGTGAATATTTGCCCCTCCACGATCAGCCGATCCACATTTAGACGAATGTTTTTCTCACCGACTTTTCTCATCAATTCCCTTTCCAGGGCCAGCAGCACAGAACGTCGTTTACGAGTTTCAAAACTAAAGACCTTATGAATGACGAATGAGGTATTTCTAAATTTTCTCGTATTGGCTAGTATACAGTCTATATCCTTATCAACAGGCAGGTGGGCAATAATCGGTGCCCCTTCTCTGCGTACGCCTAATCGGTGAGCTCTATTTATAATTATTTGTCTTTCGCACTTCAACACGTTAGTACAAAAGTTCTTCACAACTTCACCATAATCGTCTTCCCTAACATACTTCAACCCTTTAAAAATTAGGTTGTTTCTCCTTGACCGATCTTCTAAATTTACTAGTCTATTTCTGAGTAAAATGTTCTCTTCTTTTACAGCACTAATATCCTTCTTTAGCCTACTATTTTCAGCCCGAATTTCCCCTAAACACTTTTTTAGCTCATCTATATCAGTTTTTGTCTCCAAAACTTCCAATTTCTCATCAAGTAATTTACTTAATAACTGTTCAATGCTCTGAGCACTACCTTCACCTACTGGTTCCTTCGACGTATATTAACTTTAGATGCTTATCCCACCATTGAAGCAGCCGGTTTTTTTCTTTTCTTGTTTCTTATTCTCTTCTGGTGAACTTAGTGGACACTTATTTTCTCTTCTTTCACTTGCAGGTGAAAAATACCTATCCACAGTATTGTTCATTAGGAAATAAGCGAAATAACACAGTATCAAACGAACAAAATTCACAAGCTTAGACACTTTCCACTGATCTAGGTTGAACGAGATAACGGAGTTAGTAAACAATTCGACCGATCACCACGACACCTGATAGCCGACTCCCCCATTTTAGGATGAATATAAGCTAAGCTAAATTTAAAAAAATTGTAAATTATTCTGCCATCAATGAATGCAATATAAACAACTCTCTTCCATAAGGTGAATAACCTTTTTCCAACATTTTCCAACAACAACAGGTTACTGTTTCCTGTTACAGGTTACCTGTTGTATTGAGCAACAGGTTCTCAATGATAGGGGAGTGATAATATTATTTGTATAGGTCTGAAAACTACCGTTTTAATACCAGTAGCCTACACAATTTATCAAAGGGTGACGTGTTTATTACAGCTGGTAACTTTAGATGCTTAATCATATTATCTCAATATGATCTTGAATCATTATCATCTTTTCGTTCGTCGGAAGCCGCTAAGCCGACAATTCCAAAAACATAGGTCTGTAAATTGGATTGATAAATAATTATTATTAGCACCCCCCTATTAAAATTTCTGCTCAGAAACCATCCCCAATATTCACACAACATATTCCCAAAGTTTCATGCCGTTATGGTATTTTTCAAGTCTATAGGGATCAAACACACAAACAGACATTCATCTTTATATATATATTTTTTCTTTTCTTGTTTCTTATTTTCTTCTGGTGAACATAATATATATATATATATATATATATATATATATATTATATATATATATATATATATATATATATATATATATATATATATAACAGAGGATAGAAGATTTTATTCGGCTCAAACAAAAGCCTCTCTGAATGGAGGTAGAATGATAAGGTTGACAACTTTCAGTCCTGTTGTTTTAACATTTTTATTTTTAAATCACTTTCAAAAAGTTCATGTAGTACCTATTATTGTGTTTGAGACACTTCTGGCGCTATCATAGTTTCACAACTATTCTGTTCCACACTCCTATCTCTTGCAGTCGTTGACCATATCCATAATAAAGTAAAGAGTTGGCTTATACACGTACGGGATAGGAAAATTTTTTTTTTGACGCATCATCACGTCTGAACTACTGGACCAATTAACTTGAAATTTTGCATATAGGTTGGATTCTTAATTAACCAAAGATGGTTCTAGGCTTATTTCCAATTCTTTAAAATTTCATTACGTCAAGTTTTCAGATTATCAAGTTTGAAAATAGATCCTTGCGAAGCACGGGTTCCTGCTAGTCTATACATAAAATTCTTATCTCACTGACTCACTCACTCACTGATCACGATTTCTGGAATACTACTGGATGGATTGCAACAAAACTTGGAGTATAGCTTCCTTATACGTCCTAGGTGCTCACTAAGAAATATTCTGGCGATATTTCAACTCTAAGGGTGGTTTTTAAGGGTTTAAAGTTCGTCTTTTAGCATGTATATTCTTCTTCTCCCAATCTCTTAATTATAAATGAAATGTCCATATTAAATGTTACTATAGAACTATAATCTAGAGAGAGTACCTGTTCGGAACAGTTGTTAACTGGCAACTAAATTAATTATTTTGTCAGGTTGGCATTAAGTTGAGATGACTTCATTAGGTTGGCACCAAGTTGAAGAACTAATTAAAATGAATTTATCGAGAACAAATTGATTGGGCACTGCTGCTTCAATCAGAGCATGATAATAATCAGAGCATGATGAACCTTAGAGTATGATAATTTCTATTTATCTATTTATTTATTTGAGTATTACAATAGTGCGATAATATCCCTCTAACTGTAAGGTATTTGAGGGATATATAAAAATAATTCTTTACATACAATAAATACAATCAATAACAATAATTATATTTCTTAATTACCTGATTATATTTCTTCATTTTTGTAACTGATTGTTCTCTTTTGTCCATTGCACCATAAATTAACTCAACTTAAACCGACTTAACTAATCGAAATAAGACTTTACTTGGTAAGCGACAATTAACAAGATAATCACTCTGGGATATTACCTAATGTTACTCACTCTGAACATAAATATTTATTAAATCATAATATATCTTCATTGGAAAACTAAGATTATTTTAAACTCAAAAAATATAATAGATAGTCAATAAAAAATTCATAAAATCGAATAAACACAAAAAACAAAACACAACTCATTTCCTGAAACTAATCAAAATGATTTATCCTTATGAAGTGCACTTTGAGTTTTGTTTGAATCTCATTCCTACTCTGTAACATTGTCAGCTCTAATGGCAATGAATTTAACAGAAATGGTATTCTGAATTCTGGAGCTCTTTTACCATAGGCATTATTATATCTCTGGGTTCTATAATTCCTATGTCTCAATGTATATTCTATTTCGTTCATTTCTCTATATTCGTTGTTATAGTAGTTTCGTGACAAATCTGTAAACCTGGCTAAAGCTTCCACCGACATAATTCCGAACAAGTGACGTTCAACACCATTAAAAAGTGTTTTTATTAATCTTTCTACGGCCCTATGCAGTGGCTGTTTTATATATTTGGGTGCTAAATAATGGATGGTGATTCCGTAGAAGAGAGTGCTCTGCACCATTGAGTAGTAGATCATTCTTTTAGTAGTAATGGGAAAGTGATAGCTAATTCTTGAACATTTATAAAGAGCAGCTCTCATTATTTTCAAAAGTGATCTATTATGGGATCTGATTCTCATATCATCATCAAACATTATTCCTAAATGTTTTAAGCTGTCACAAAAATCAAGTTTTTGACAATCACATCCGTTCATGTGTGGATTATCACACTGTGATAATGTTTCCTGATAATGTTATCCTGTGATAAGGATTTATTTTTTTATTTTCATGACTGGATGATATATGAAGGGTATTTTTGAAACTTCAGAAGTGTTGTGGAATCTGTTTGCAAAGAATAAGGAAATTCGGACAAAATTTAACTCGGGCGAGAGAAAGGGGTTATTTATTAGAACAGCCAAATAGCTCTTGTTGCTTTTCCTAATGTAAAAATATCTTCAATAGAAGTAAGGCGCTTTTCCCATGAATCAATTATTCCCAAACATTGATTGTTTTACCAAAGAAAATAAAACGTAGCTTTCGATAAAAATATTCGAGAATATGCAGCTCGTTGACTGTCAGTATTCCTCAATAATAGCATCAATGCTCCCCATTCAAACAATGCTGACACATTGATGTGAATCTTACTATGATTTGGTTACTTTAGATCAGATGAAGATAATAATGTTGATGATCGCTACTGTTTCAATTTCAATCATGTGTGACATTTTTGCTTTTGATGCCAGCTGTTATTATTATGTGAAATAAGCTCTCATTAAATGAAATAATCATAATCATTGAAGTCAATATTATACTGAGAAAGCAGATTGAATATGTGTGTTTGTGGATATGTGTGTATGTGAATATGTGTGTATGTCGGACGGATCAAATATATATTTTGGAACAGGTCTCAACTCTGGGAAAATTCGCTGACGTTCTTTGATAAAGGTTCCTCGAGTAGCAGCTAATCAGAAAAAAGTTTCCCATAGTATGTTGGGAACGTGAGAGTGTAAGCAAATAAAAAGTATTACAATAGCTGTAGTTGAGTTGACAAATTTGGCGACCTTAATTTGAAACATTGCAGTATTCATGAAACATCTGGAAGAATAGGTTCAGAAAGTGACCGGATGATAGCAAAAGGAATGTAAAATCTCTCCAAACATATGGTAGTTGAATGTATTGTTCATTGTGAGGTGATAGAAATGCGACAAATTTCTTCAGCTTCTGTTCAATTTGATCCTCGGTTGCTCTATGGTTGTACGCAGCCATGGCCTCGAGAGAGCCAGTTGCACTGTCTGTTAATTCATAATCCAGACTAAATACCACGAGAACCAATAAGAGAAGCCTTCTACTAAAAAAAAACCCTGCTCTGATTAATTCTCATAAAATTTAATCCAAATTGAAATCGAACAGGCTTTTGTGCTACTGGGCCTGATATTTTTACTTTCCTTGCCCTATTACCATAGGTAAGGAAAGTAACTTATTGCTTTCCGAAAAAAATAAGGTACCCCAATTTCTGAATTTCTATACGTTTGAAGGTCCCCTGAGTCCAAAAAACTGGTTTTTGGGTATTGGTCTGTATGTGTGTGTGTGTGTGTGTGTGTGTGTGTGTGTGTGTGTGTGTGTGTGTGTGTGTGTGTGTGTGTGTGTGTGTGTGTGTGTGTGTGTGTGTGTGTGTGTGTGTGTGTATGAGTGTATGTGCGTCTGTGTACACGATATCTCATCTCCCAATTAACGGAATGACTTGAAATTTGGAACTTAAGGTCCTTCCACTATAAGGATCCGACTCGAACAATTTCGATCAAATGCAATTCAAGATGGCGGCTAAAATGGCGAAAATGTTGTCAAAAACAGGGTTTTCGTGATTTTCTCGGAAACGGCTCCAACGATTTTGATCAAATTCATACCTAAAATAGTCATCGATAAGCTCTATCAACTGCCACAAGTCCCATATCTGTAAAAATTTCAGGAGCTCCGCCCCATCAATGCAGATAGAATCCCAATTATCAGGCTTCAGATACAATTGAAACAAAAAAATCAAGTGGAGTAGATTGAGCATGAAAATCTCTACAATTAATGTTCAGTAACATTTCCACCTAAAATTGAAAATAAGCTTTAAATTCGAGAAAATGTGATTATTCAATTGCAAATTATTGTTGATTCTATTAAATCATTCACTATGAAGAGATAGCAGACCTCATGTGTGTCTCCAGCGTTATTACCCTGTCACCAGCTGGCTCAAATCACTGAATAGTAGACTTGAGATGCGCGGGAACACTAGCGTCAGGTGATCAATTTTCATAACGGCAAGGAAAGTTGTGTGAGCCACACCAGATTTTTATGTTTGAATATCAGCTAAAATCTAAATCCTGAAAAAAAACATAATTTTCCATCAGCTGCTCCTATTTTCCTTCATGATGTCATTACATGACACAAGACAAACCTATTAATATTGATAGATCACAATCGAATACTAAATTTGTCATTCCTATTATATTAAGCGAGCAATTCCTGTATATGGTTTTATGGGTATGTATGTCCAATGAATCTCGAAAACGGCTCTAATGATTTTCACGAAATTGGAACATAGTAGATTTATGATATAAAAATTCGATTGCACTAGGTCTCATCCCTGGGAAAACTCGCTGAAGGACATGAAAAGGATAATAATTATTTATCCTTGGAAAAACAGATAATAATTTCGTCGTCTGTCGATAACAGAAGATGCGAGTGCCTGTGTGGGAGAGAGATAGAATAATGTGCAGCTGTTGAATCTAGAAATTTTAATCGACTTTATCAAAATAATCTGATTTGTTGACATGACATGGTATATCATTCTAAATTATAGTATATCATAATTTCCAAAGTAAATCATTATACTACAGTTTTAAGCTATGAGTGAGTGTTATTTTATTATTCAATCTGGTCTGTAAAAAATCTGAATTAGAACTTTTCTGTTTTCAAAGATTGGATTGAAAATTGGACCTGAATTCAAGTGTATGGAGCATAACCTACTTTTTGGACTATTTATAGTGTATACAACAAAATTCGGGGAAGAAACCGTTTTGGACTGTGCCTGTTAGTCCTTCCCCAATCATTTTGAAGAATTGTGTTCGTTTAAATAAATAACGAGCGAAGCTTGGTACCCCGATATTTTAGATAGAAATTGAATTGAGTTATATTCAGTTTACATCCAAAGTTTTATTCCTAAGCTTTTGGTTTCAAGCTAAGATCAAAGAAAGAAATCATATAATAGTCAATAATCGGAGTGATTGAATAAACTCTATTCATATCTGTGCAAATTCACATTAAAAGCATCCCACTTTAATATTTAGGATTGTGAAGTTTAGGACAGTTTGAGAAATCAGCCACAATAAATGTTATACTAACTATTATGAATGGACTTCCATAGAAGAAATAATCAGTGAATTGGCTGCTCTTACACTTTTGGATAAGAGAAACGAAAAGTAACCGACAGGCTATGCCAAAAATTCCAGACTAAGCAAAAGATCCATGAATACCAGGGTCATTAAATTCTGAATCAACTTAATTTTGAATTTAATCTTCAATTGGATCAAACAAAAACAAAAAGAACATGATCACTGCTAATTTGATAACAGTCAACGGGAAATATTAATTGCCAATGAATAAAGTCGAGTTCGACTCTTAACTCCCGCCCAATATTCTACAAAATTCTCAGCAATTAGACTACTATTCTACAGAGCAGTTCCAACACATCAATTAATTATTCGAATGATATTTGACTCAATAATTTTCATGCCAAGTTTTAGCCTAATCTCAAAAACGATTATAAAAATGTTGGTAGAATCTAGATTATAAATGTTTTACGAAAATAATCTTATCTTTTAATTCCCGTAGCGAAGCACGGGTGTCCTGCTAGTATTAGATATATTTGATCCACAACATTGATGATATTGGAGAGTAGAGCTATTTTTGTTCTTTAGACAAAGAAAATAAACATGTATCACTTTTTAGAAGTTCTCATTTTATTATACCCTGTTTTGAAACATAAACGATATTCACACGCAGATCATGCAAATTTCAGTCTGCATTTATAAAATAGTACCCTTTTCTTAATAATTATTGAAATAATAGATTGAAAATATAATATCCGGTAATGTATAAAATATACAATGTATCTTGCATATTTTATAATTTTACAGTCATAATATTGATAAAAGTACTATCGAAATTACAGCTGATGGAATGGAGATGAGTAATCTTTTGATACTTTTAGGCCCGGTTGCACAACAGCCGATTAAATTTTAACTGTGATTAATTCCACTAGAAGCAATCAGAGAAGCATTCAGGTTCTCGTGGAATTAATCATGGTTAAAATTTAACCGGCTGTTGTGCAACCGGCACTTGATGTAACACTCTCAAACTATGAATTAAAACCAATATACACTTAAACGCAAATCATGTCAATCGTTACTTGCACCACATGAATTTCGTCCTTATGTGAGCCCTGCATAATAATCATAGCTTCTGTTCAGCCTTATTTCATGCTCTGAACAAAATAACAAAATACGATGAATGGATGAATATTTTTCCGTAACAATCAATTATCTAAACCTGTTAACAAATGATTTGGCAAGCGCTCTATGCCGATGGCAGGTTGCGAGATTAATGGTTTTTTGTTGAGCCGTAATGTTTCTTCCCGATCAGAGATGAGGCAGCGATACATTGACCTTTCATTCATTTGTTGCGATGGGCTTGTGTGATGCAATGTACCATGTGACCTGAATTCTACGGGGAAGATGTTGAATTCATGTACATAAAATAAAAGTCCTGAACTAGAATTAAATAACAATAATGAATGTTTTCTATGATTATGTGTACAAAAACAAACAATTTTCAATAATCTCATCACCATAATTATCCTTCTCAATAGTCATGAAACCCATGTAGGCATACACTCAGCAGAATCTCTGGTTGTTCAGGAGCTGCAAGGAGGATTTTTTCAAGGTTGGAAGTGAGAAAAAACACAATTCTATGATAATTTAGCGTAGAGGAGAAAATATCTCAACCTCTTCTTCCAATATAAATGGATAGAAAGAAACTATATACTGTGGTTTGAGCAACTACAATATGATATACCTGTGTTGAATCGTGATGATGTTGATGGTGTCATGAACGGCACGCATTAATTAAGATGTTATCGCTGTTTGTAATTGAATGCAACAACGTAGAATCCTTTGTTCGATAATGATGGATATCAATCACAATACTTATGTAGGTTACTTCCAATAAGAGAGAAAACACATTTTAAATGATCGTTATCTTCATCACTGACTTTCATACTATTCTTAATGGATCGTTTCTGTTAGCATGACTATCAACACAGTGTGAGGATCACCCAAAACATAGAACGAAGATTGAGGTGAGGAAAATCACCTCACGGGATTTCAAGAAAAATCCCGATCACTTGGAATGTGTAGTATTGTCCCAGGATATTATCCTTTTTTGAATGATTACAAACGATGGTATTGTCTGAACTGCTGTACAGTATTGATTGTAGTGTGCTCTTCATAATAACTGATTCTTAAAGGTGCGTACAGACTTTCGCTCTGCTCCGCAACCGAACGTCACTCGAGCAGAGCGATTGATAATCGACCGGGGAGCAAAAGTGGAACGCGAGAAGAGCTAACATCTCCCGTAACGTTCATGATAGGTGCTAGTGCAGAGCGGGAGCGGAGCGATTGCGGAGCGATGGCGGAACGAGGGCGGAGCGATTGCGGAGCGATTGCGGAGCGATGGCGGAGCGATGGCGGAACGAGGGCGGAGCGATGGCGGAACGAGGGCGGAGCGATGGCGGAACGAGGGCGGAGCGTGCGCGGAGTGGGTTGGAGGCGCGTATATCTGTACGCAGCTTTAGAGCACATAATAACTGATTCTTATACTTCATGGAATACAAGACATTTTTCCCAATATCTGACAAGCTCCCTGCAGCACCCTTCCCTGGCCACTATAGTGAAATTGGAATCATATTGTCAGAGTTATTGATAAAAAAACATCATTACTACCCATTTGAACAATGCTGACAGTTTGATCTGAACTTCACTATGAGACAAACCCGGAAATTTGTGGAGAAGGGCTGCATCTGAATGTTGACACCGAACAGCATTTCGAGACGACAAGACTACTACATCATTGGAGGGAGGGGACCTTTATCATGTGATACCCTTTAAATATAATTACGGTTGGAATTATCTGTTTGGAAATACGGCTTACGGACATGACGATCATTACTAAGCACCACACACCACGCCCCATGTCTTCCTTATCACTCAGCGTTTACTGCCTTCCCTATCAGATAGCCTAATGTGAGAACACGTTAGAGCTAACAAGGGAGGCAACGTGCGACTTAAGCTGGCTGCAAAGTGACTGATTTGATGGTTCTGATTATATTGTATACTCGCATTGTATAAGTGATTGCATAGTTGTTACTCGCCTCCAAGTTGGAATAAATTAATCAAAAATAGTTGAAAAATACCATAGTACCCATTTTCAATAGTTGAAAAATACCATAGTACCCATTTTCAATAGTTGGAAAAAATACCATAGTACCCATTTTAAATTTTTTTATATACAATAAATAGATCTCATATTGAAAAATTGAAAAAAGTGTAGGCTACTCTGATAATATCAGGGCTACTTGATCGGTTAGTGGAAAAATAATATTATTATATCAGATCAAGTAGCCCTGAAGAAATGCATATAAATCAGAAATAATATAAGAATGATGAAAAAGTAATGATCATACCTACGGTATAGGAAAATTTGATAATCACCACACATTATAGAAACCATTCGACGATTCATATTGAGAAAAAAGTACATGAAAAATAGTAAGAGAGAAAACAGAGTTGAAAGTGAGAGTTATGTGGGAAAAGTAACGTTGAGAAGGATGGAGTTATGAATAATCATGTATAAGAAGTGAGATGTATTGTTACTTCTGTATAATTTTGCTTAAAGCATACCTCTTTATAAGAGTGACTCCACAAGTCATTTTCAAACTTTTTTGGTGAATATATGATATCAGCCAATTCAAACCTCGAATTGAAGACTCTCATAATGTAATCAAACTCTCAAATCTATCAACTTCCTTACAAACTAGGTATGTTTAACTTATAATCGTTGAATTGAAAGACGTATTTTCCAGAGACTTGGACGTTTAGATTGGTATTGAAGTCATATTTATTTAAAACTAACAATGAAGTAGATGAAAAAAAAACAGTGATAAAAACTGGTATATAAAGAGACTGAACAGCAGTTTCTCGAATACAAGAAATGTTAAGTATTCAAAGACATTTCACAACAATAGTTCATATACATCGCCTGCTGAGGAAACTTGATATCATCCCACCTCTTCGAAATAAATACCTCACTTAATGTTTCCTAAGACTGAGTAATACATTAATAAAATATTGAATTATTATATATTTCAAGAATATTTGAGAATGGAATCAGCATATTACAGCAGTAAAATCTTGGAATACTCATACTAGCCAAATCACTATCAATGCTAAGAGATACTGTTGACCTACCAATCATAGTAGCACGATGCAGTATTGTTGTATGAATCACTGGATGGAAAAAACAAAATGGTCACTTGATGACATTTGCAAATATTGTTTGAGAATGCAAAAACATTTTAGAACGTGGCTGCTCAGTTGAGCCCTGCCATTAACGTTGTGAAGCGCATTAGCATTTGTCCCCAGCGTATAGATAAATTCTCAGTTTATTTGTCCTAGAAACGGATTCCTGCTTGTTTTGTACTTACGTGCGCTGAATATGTTTCTGGCTTATTTAGCGCTGACTTATCCGAGGTGCTAGCAGCCAAGCATATTCTCGGCTAAATTATTGTTGCTGGAATAGTTCAGTCCCAGAGGATAAGACAGCGCAAAGTAGAGCGCTACAAACTGTTCTAGAAGAAGGAGAAAAGGAAGATGAAGACTTGGAACAAGAACAGCGAAGAAGAAGAAGGAGAATGGTGAAGTGGTGGGAAAATCATTAGGGTAGTTTTGAGGATGTAGGGAAGAGTGTGGAGTAGAGAGAGAGAAATGAGCAAAGAGGGAAGTATGATTAGAGTAGTGGAACAGAAAAATTATAAAATGAAAACGAATTGAAGTAAAAAGGGAAACTATTATGGAATAGTGGAGGATGAAAGAGAGAGGAGAGTAAAACGTTAGGAACGTTAGTAGAGGATAGAGAACAAGGTTTTGAGAAGAAAAAATATGTAGGAGTGGAAGGTAGTGTGGAGGGAAAGGTGGTGAAGAAGAGTAGTTGGAATAATGAGTGGAGATGTAATGAGTCAGATCTTGAAAGGAAGAAAGCTACAGATGTGCATTCCATGAGGGAGGATAGATGAATAGGGGACCACAAAAAATAATGTCAGGAGAGAATGAAGAAGGAACGTAAGACGTGAGAGGAAGAATGAGGTAAGACTGAATAGTAACTTCACGAAAAATATTGAATAAGATATTTTTGAGATAACCTATAAGGGTGAAAAAGAGAAGAAAATGAAAAAAAATATAATAGTAAAAAAAGGCAAATTATTAGAAAGAAAAGGGGTGGAGTAGAATAATTTTGGAAAAGAAGAAAAGAGAGAGAAAAAAGTGAAAAATTAGGAAAAGTGTGATAATGGTAAAGAAAAGTGAGAAGTAGGAGGGAAGGAGTGTAAGAAGAAAGAATATAAATAACTGCTATTGAGGAAGAAGGACCGAGAGAATGAAGCTATAATAAAGAGGCGGAGGAAGAATAGAGGATGGAATGAGCATTATTTGTCTCGAATTAACGTGCACTGAACAATGCTAGTAGTTGAGAAAAGTTGAACGTGTGACAACCAGCAGTGGCACTAGCTGCAGCGAATTAGCCTATTTGAATGCGTGTTGTTGCCAGCAGTGGAGCTAACACCAACTTGCACACAATTCCCGTTCTCTGAACATTCACCTTGCTTGCTGCAGTGATAGTCAGTTGATCGAGATTTGAAGAGATTCAATATTTGAATCTTATGAATGTCGATTTTTAACTCATAGTGGAACCTATTTTTCTTTTTTCAAGAATTCATACTATTCATACAAAGCCTTTAATGTTGTCAAAACAGTTTGCAATGGTTTTTCATAACGTCATTGACAAGACTGTGGCGATAGATGTGTGGAGACTGCTCATACATACTAAATAATATCCAATCATACAAAATAATATCCATAAAGGTACTCCAAAGTAGAACTTATGCTTCATTCCGTGGTAATCTTATCGTAATGTTATGTATAGTAGTTTTACTTGAAAAAATATGATATCAACAATTGAGTTGCCTAAGCAGTGTTGGCTCGAGTGAGTACTCAATTTCGCTATCAGCCTGAATAGCAGTTCAGGTGAACACTCAACTCGTATCACTCACACAGCGTAGAATTCCCACTTGAATGGCTTGGCCATTGAGAGTTCAAAGTAAGTTTAATAACAATTATTAATTACAATGGAGATCATATTGGAATTCAAATCTGTTCACTAAATATTTTTTGATATTTTGATTGACAATGTTTGTGAGAATAACAATAGCTCATTATTTAAAACTTCCAGTGAATAATATGATGTGCGAAATAAATTAAAGTTAATTCCAATCTCCCTACATTCTAGTTTCGAAAAGATCGTGAATGGTGATAATCAAGCCTATAAATTGAATCAGCTCTCAAGATTGTTATACGATAATAAAATGTTTAGGTTCCAATTATTATGAAAGTATTTATAGTTGTAGTTATATAGAAAGTGGTATAATTCCAGATGAAGGTCAAAACATTGTCATGGAAGAGCCAAGTTGTGTATTCTTGTTGTGGAGCAATATCTGTCAGGCTTCAAATCCACCAATAACCTTTGATTTGAAACTATTATGCAAAGGTTGTTGGGGATAAAACTTTTGGAGTGTTTTTTCTACTTCAACTGCTTCAGTCAGCATTGCTAAGTTAGCAACCAATATAACGAATATTTTTGTAAGATTCATAGTTTCTTGTTTGCTTGGCAACTAAGTGGTTGATTATGAGTAAAATGATGGCTGAAATCCATGAAATGTTTGTCTGTATAATTCTGTAATAACAACTTTAATTTATTTTAAACTTGATAATCCAATTAAAAATCGATAATCAATAATTTATTCAAATTGAAATTTGAATTAATCCAATTAATTTGAAAATTTGAATAATTTTCAGTAAATCTTAATTTCTGAATAATTTTTCAACCAATCAATTTATGAATGAAAAAAATATTATTTGGAATAATTTGGAAGAAAAAATATATCAGATAGAACAAATTCGCATTCAAAATACACGCCAACAATGTCAACAGCTGATTGGGATGGCTGCAAGATAAGACTCAAAGTATTAATGAGCGCGCCACACTGAGCTCGCTTTGTCCGCCGTACTACCTCTCAGCGAACTTTTGTTGAATCGCCTAGCAGGCGGTCGTAGGTAGTAGTGCGCCGTACTACCACCGCGGTAGCGAACTCGGTGTGGCGCGATCAACCTGAATACATGGCTAGCTATTTTTAAAACTTCGCTACCGCCGCGGTAGCGAGCTTGGTGTGGCGTGCCCTTAAGAGTATGCAATGTAATACTTTGCGCACTTGAGCGGAAAGTGATTCTTTGCGTTCCGTAATCAGTGCAGGAATGGTCACTTTCCAAGGTAACTTTTTCCTACCTTAAAAAGTTATCATTCCTGCACTAATTACAGAACGCAAAGAATCACTTTTCTGCACTTGTGCGCAAAGTTATTACTTTGCATACTCCAGATTTGCAATATGGCAACACAAAATAGTTAGTGTGTTATATGGATGATTGGTGCCCGAAAATCAAAATTAAGTTTGTTAAATTACTATGGTTGGATAAGAATCATTCCAATGGCTACATGTATGATAAAGTCCCAATCTAGAAATCCAAATTAAGAATAATGTTCATCTAAATCATAATTAAATAATTACTCCTCATCATTTAATAATGAATAATGTTTCTTTTCTATTGATAATTATTATTGCAACTGCAAGCAATGAGAAATGTAGCCTACCAGCTACACATTATGCAATTAGAATTTTGAGGTTAAATAATCATCGTTTGTTGATATCCATTTGAAAAAAAATTGAAAAAAAAATACCACAATTAATATTCTCTGGTGTCTATGTTATTGTTATGAATATTTTTGGGCTACTTTGAGCATTTTTTCGTAATTTGAAACCGTAAATCTGAATTACTATTTTCAGATAGATTGAAGAATGGAACGAACGTAGATACGATTTTTTTCGCTAGGTCGCGCGCCTATCGGTTCAAATAAGTTGTTGGCGTGTATTTTGAATGCAAATTTGTTCTTTCTTGTTTGATTTTCGTAATAATTTATGTAAAAATGGATGTGGGTAGTGTTGAATGTGATAGTGAAGGTGAGACAAGCATCTGTACTCCAGAAGAATTGACAGAAATCGCTAAAAATGTTTGTCTAGACTTACTTCTAGAAAAAACGAGGCAAAAATATGAAAAAAGGTATGAGATGTTTTCTTCCTGGTGTAACAGTAAAAAAGTGAGAAAAAACACTGGTTCCGGTATTGTGATAAGCCAAAATTGCCAAAATAGTTCTTTTACAATAAATATTAATAACAATAAAAACTGAGTCTTACACTTCAGAGTTTATGAGAGTACAATAACACTCAAAATTATAATTACTTTAACAAAAACATTTATTAATCAGAAATTGAATATTGAGACAGTATAGCTAATTCATAATAGTACTTTTTCATCATTTGTATTTTAAATGTGTGAGTGTAGTGAATGAAAATGATCCTATGTGGATAGAAGACTGAAATAATTGCTCTACAGTTCACCAAATAGTAAGTCAACATTATTGGATGAGATTGGTTATATGACAGTATAGATTTCATGTTAAGAAAATTTGGATGAATAAAATCCAAAAGAGAATAGTGATTGCATGTTGAGCAAATGAAATAGTAGGCAGTAGCAGTAGCTCATAAATTTGACTAATAATTGGAGAAAAACAATGAACATTGAATACAAGAAAGAAGAATATTTGAATTCTACTTTTACTCTCCGAAAAAGGTAAGTTGGAAAACCCTGCAAATAGTAGATCCAAAGGGAAATGAGTAAAAGTATATTTTTCTCACAGTTACCTTGAAAAGTGACCATTCCTGCACTGATTACAGAACGCAAAGAATCACTTTTCCACTCTAGTGCGCAAAGTATTACTTTGCGTACTCTTAATACTATGTGTATTATCTTGCAGCCATCCCAATCAGCTTTTGACATTGTTGGCGTGTATTTTGAATGCGAATTTGTTCTATCTATATTTTTTCTGATTTTCGAATAAATAAAAACGAGAACTCATTGAATTATACATTTTGAATATTATTATTATTAATTTATTATTTCAAATAATATTTTTTTCATTCATGAATTGATTGGTTGAGAAATTATTTAGAAATGAAGAATTATTCAAAATTTCAAATTAATTGGATTAATTTAATTTTTAATTTGAATAAATTATCGATTATTAATTTTCAATTGGATTATCAAGTTTAAAATAAATTAAAGTTGTTATTAATAACAAAATTATACAGACAATCATTTGACAGATTTCAGCGATAATTTTACCCATAATCAACCACTTCTCATATACAATGGTAACTGTAGGGAAAATTTAATGTGAAATACGTGCGCAAAGTCCCTCTGCTGCACGCAAGAAGCAATTCCGCAATTGCCTTCGGCTCGTGCGTAAATGTTTTTCTCGGTGCATCAAAGTGTTACTTTGCGCACAAGTTGCACAAATAACTATTCTCAATAGAAAACCGATCTCTGTAAATTTCCAAATCCACCAAGTAATAAATTTAAATATATGGGGTTTCGGTCTGAATAAATGAGCTTTGTTGATTCACAAATTCACCAAATACTGTTAGTTACATATCATGGTTGAAAAAGCACGGTAGTTTAACATTCAGATTACTGACAAGATATTCCCTCACACAAAATAAGGAAAGAACACTTCTCGGAAACAAATCAGTATGCAGTAGTGGTTTTATGTAACTAATGCTCATAGAAATACACATAGATTGTGATGAGTGACGTGTTTTGCAGCAGAGTTTGATGGCTGCGATACTGGCCATTGGCTGTGGCAGCAGATTTGTGTATTCCAAATACAGTACTACAACGGAATATATCCAATTAATTAGAGCAGCCCGCCGGGTCAGAATTGGGTGGCCGGTGAAGGGCTTGTTGGGGTGACGGGGGTGTTTCTGTCGGTCGGGGTTCCTGTCGCCCTGCAAATGATGTCTGTTTCGTTTTGAGGTGAACAACAATACCAAAAACAACAACAACAGGAGATAGCGAGGCCAAGCCTGGTTTAGTTATGGGTGCAAATTAGCAATTAATTTTGTCAGGTTATCTGAGGCAATAACTCATGCGCCCCGACTCTTCTTTGCTTGCACCAACATGACTGTTCATAATTTTAACACTCCGTTCATCAGACACATCAGCATAGGCAACTGTATTAGAATTAATTGCAACATAGTCAGGTGACTGGACAGACATTTGTGGTTTAGGTGAGTTGGTTACTTTTGGGACTCTCTGTACAGTGAAAGCTAGCCAATCAAAACTAATGAACATGTTCTTTGGCGGTGATAGTCATGCATGGCGGATAGGAGAACAAACACTCACTCTCTCTATCTCTCTCGCATTGGTTGGTTGATCCAGAATATACAGGATCTCTAACTTTGTATAATGTTACATCACGCTATCCGCTGATTGATACAAATTAATTACTGCCAAGCCAGCAATAGCATGTAGATAAGCCATTCCAATTGTTTCCATCACTACAAGAACTGCTTCTTTGTAAAATGTGTGAATAAATTGTAATGTCAATCAACAAATTTTAATGTTAGTGTGAATATGTCATGTGAATTGAATGTTATCACTCTTTCTCCCCCGAACACTAGATTTCATAATGTTCCTAGAATGCTTTATTCACATCATGCTCTATCTGTGCAGTAATTGAAATTGCTGCTGATATCCTAAAATACAGTGAAACAGTTATTTTCACAGGAATACAGGAATTCCTCGGAATCAAGATACACTTTTCTCGACTATATTGCTTATAATTGAATTTATTTATTCATCAATGAAAACAATTATGAATATTATTGTGATAGAACAAAAGGCCTGGCCCGTTATTCACAGCAAATTTTCAAAAGGAATTTCCAAGAAATAGGTCATGTTTTTACTGTTGAAAATTCAAGTCTAATTGTCGGCCCAAAAGTAAGAGATTAAAATTTTCTCAGCAAGTGTATGTTCAATATTATTGGTGTTTACCTGAAACAGAGCTTCAATCCTACCTTCCATCGACAATATAATCTTATAGCACGATGTAGCATATTCACTCACTACGTGAACTCAATAATTTTATAGAATGCAAACCACTGAATTAGTATTTTTAGAATATTGTAATATTACAATATACTGATAATCTCTAATAAAATTTCAAATAGTTCTAGTGAATTGTGTCCAGAGATTCCATACTTGAAAATCAGTTTAATGATCTATTTATTGTTGCTCAATAATCTATTTTCGCTCCAATTTTTATTCCCGATTTGAAATTTATTTGTTCAAGTGTTTTTGTAAAATACATTGGTCTACTATTACTGTTGGTTACATTATCCAATATTACTGTTGCCCTAGTTTCCACACGATCCCATATCCTTCATTTTTTATTCTTCCAGGGTTATTATCGAACTCACAGCTTGAGATTTTGGTAAGGGCATTCCGTGACTTGCAAATTATTTCGATTTTGTCCAACTGTGGCGAGTGTTGTTTGTGGACCAACCCGACCAACAATTGAGCCAATCGGTGCTTGTATTGAAGTAAACAGGCAGTTTAGACAAATTGCTGCTCATATAGCCTGTACTGTGGTGAGTTATGAAGGGAGTGAGTTGCTGCTGCTGCTGCTGCTGCTGCTGCTGCTTCGATTTCTGCTCCTTGTGAGGTGTGTTTTGCTCTGCTTCCGTATTACTGGCTTGGTCGCTTTCTCAAGATAATGCTATTGAGACTCAAAACGATGACGGTGGGAAGGAGACGAAGAGGGGAGAATCGAAATGACATGAAAAAAAATTAGATTGGAGAGAAGAATAATGAGGAGGAGAAGTAGGAGAAGGAGTGGTAGGAGGGAGAAGTGAGTGGTGGAGAAGATTAGATTGGATTTCTTTATTTATGTATGTTACAATATTTACTGTCTTATACATTAACTGGCCTAATTTAAATTAAATGACAGTAATGCTAATTATTCAACGAATTATACAAAGTAAAGATAATTAATTGATGAGAATAAAGATTTAATGCAATTAGAATAACGATAATATAAAATTGTAATCTAACTTCATAAATCGGCGGTGTTTCAACAAATAATTGTCGATTCTTTAAGAAGGATATTAAATAATATCCTTCACATCAACACACAACCGGATAAGAAGGAGAACAAAGAGTATGAGAAGAAGAAGAAGGAGGAGAAGTAGGAAAAGAAGGATAGAGGAGGGAATAATATTGATAATTTAGTGAGAAGAAATATTGCTAAGGGAGTGAGAAAGAAGTATAGACAGAAGATAAACGGGAGAGGAAATAATAAGAGGAAGTGATCGAATGAATAGGAGCATGATATAGAAGAAAAGAGGCGAAAATGGGAAGAATATTTTATGGAATTGATTGAGTACTTAATTTTGTAGATTACAATATATACTGGCTTATACACTCATACATAATATGTATGCATAATACATAATATGTAAACATAATACATAATATGTATATATAATAGCTTACGATAAAGAAAACTTATAGACCAATTTACATATTATAGACTAGAAAAGTAATCACGTAAAAAGGATCTGTATATGACATGAAAGAAGCAATTTGTAATAGCTACAGATAACATTAATTGTTATGCATCGACATAAATTGGCGGAGCTTTGGACATATCAATGTCCATACTTCGGAAAAAAGTATTCAAAATATTCTTCACTCTAACTTTCTATCAATAATGGGAAAGAGAGAAGAGAAAAACTTCTGACAAAAAAAAATGAGAAGAGGAAGGAGAAATTGGAGAAGGAAGAAGTTAGTACTTGTTTAGTAGCGGATATATCGTGCGCATATATTGTGTCGCCGGCTAGCTTGTCGGGAGACGTCCACCAAACGACCAAGTCGTGGACGAGGAATCACGGCCCGCCAGGCGAGTCCCACTCTCACTACAAGATAAGAAGAAAGCTTTTAGCCGAATGAAAACAAGCTCCTCAAACTACCCATCCCTCCTTGTTAATTTCGCACATATGCTAGAAGCCTTCCTCTTCTGCCTTCTTTCTTCGGCTATTTCTCAGCTCCTCACTTTCAAGAACACAAAACTCTCTCATTTAAAAATGTTCTCTCTCTCCTTCATGGTTATCTGTTCCTGGTTCATCTTTTCTTTGGTCTTCTGTATATTGTTTTCTCAATCTTCTCTTCCGTCTCCTCCTAATCATAGACTCCTTACTATGTCTCTTGTTCTCCATCTTTTATTAATAAGTCATGTAAGCTTCTTATGAAAGAAGATGGAACAGGGAGACAAGAAAGATAGTGAGGGAGCTATTATGAGAAGAAGGGGCGAAGAATTATGGAAACAATCTCAGATACAAAAAACCAGAGGAGTGATGAAACATAAAGTGGTAATGTTCTCTCTTCTTGTTAATTGAAATCAATAATTCTACTCATTCTCTTTTTCAAGAGTTCAGCTTCTTTTGTTTCTCCTATCACACTTCCTTATTTTCTGTCTCTCCAACAACTTCCCACGAACTCTCTTCCTTGATTCTCCAACTGTACTTTTTTGTCTCTTTTTTCTCCCATTTATTTGCATTCCTGATACCCGCCCGCATTAGTGAAGGTCTATCTCTCTCTTCTGGACTTTGTCTTCTATTTTCTATACATTTTCTTATAACTCCGTCCTTCCAATTAATATTTTCCTTCTTATCAATATCTTATTTCTTCTCCTCTTATTTCTCCTCAACTTGTAGTTTTCTCCACTTATTTCCATTCTGGTTCATCTCTGTTCCTCTCATCTTTTTTCAACTGATAAATATTCATCATTCTCTCATTTCTATATTTTGACTTTCCACCTTATTTCATCCCCTTCTCCCCTATTCTTCATTCATCATCACTATTCCACCATTCTCCATCAACCAGCCCTTCTCTTTTATTGTTTCCTCTTATCTTTCATTCTATCCTATGTTCTCCAGTCTCTCACCATAATCACCATTATTCTATTCTGTTCGGGTTTTTTCAACAATTTTTTGTGAAAAATCACAACGATTTTTCCACAATTCCAACTAGTTTCTCTCTCATTCCACTTCCTCTCCCCTATTTTTTATATATTTTTTCTCTTTCCTTCTAGTTTCTCTCTCATTCTACCTCCTCTCAAACCTTCCCCTTCATCATTTTTCTTCTCTTCCCTTGTAGTTTCTCCTTTATGCTACTACCTTCTCTTTTCTACTTTTTCTCCATTATCCTTCTTCTCTTCCCTTCTCTAAAACCTCCCATCCTCCTTTCCGATTGTTCGTGCAATGTAAACTGAAGCACTCTCGGCCAAATTACTGTTCACAGGCTGAGTGCAGCGTCCAAGTGATAGAAACAAAAGTGAGAGAGTCGGCCCAACTGCTCGCAATGATCCGGCGAGTGCTCAACAAAAGCTACAATCAACAGAACAGACATCATCACCGAAAGAGTTCCAGTGTGCAACCTCACAGCCCAACATGTCGTGTCTCTAGGCGCACTATTCACAAACCACTCCCTGATGCGAAATATCAGACAAAAAATCTCTCTGTATGTTTTGTTTATCTGGAACATCACAAGGAAAATTAGTTATTTCGATTGTCTAATACATTTCTCAGTCGTTTTGTCACTATGGAATCCAAAAATGGTGAAATCATATCATAATAATATTATGCTCTCTATTGTGTATTGTGATGTATAGTTTGCTAGTTCGCATTTATGTATATTAAACAAGAACCAAGAATTATCCTTATCCTATATTTTCCTCCAGAATGTCATTCTCAATTGCATTATTAATGTCGATCTCAGTAAATCATATCAGAAGACTAGTAGAAGCTGCTGAATTGCTGAATATTCTCTTCAATAGATCATCACATAATCACTTTGTCAAAATCCTGCTCCATGGGGGGGACACGAAAAAATATAATTATTGACTTTGAGTCATGAGACAATAAACCAAGATTATAATTTTTCAACCATGAGTACGATTTCTTAGTATTGAAGGCCTCACCTTGTGTCGACATATATTGTAGCCTATTTCGCTCCGTGGAGGGGCATGAATGTACAATAAAAAGAAAATTAATAACTAAAATGATTGAATTAAAGAAGATAATTGAACAGTTGTGGTATTTGAGGTTATAATTTAGTAATTTGTAGTTGTATGTTAGGTTGACTAGCCTTCGTTTGGCCGGGGAAGTGGTATCATTAAATTCAGAGTGTCTAAATAGAATGAACGGTGTACGGATGAAACTGGTTGGAAAAACTAATTTGCTAGATGGATGGTTTGGCGGTCTACAAAGGTAGCCGAAGTAAGGGCTGTAAATCTCTAACTTAGCGCTGTAGGTGATTATGTAGTGAGATAGAATTTAATCCAATTCGGTAATAAAATGCAGTTCAATTTGAATCTGCCGAATATGATCAATGCTGTAACTAGGATCAGACAGAGATAGTAATTTTGGAGTGAACTCCTTCTCCAAATAATGACCAATATACTCAGATTCTAATAACTGTACTATAGTTGGAAGAGATATTAGACCGCATAAAACAACAGACAGAATAGAAAATCCATGCGAACCAGGTCTCTGATAAATACTATAGGTTATATGATGGCAAAATGCTGAACCAAGATAGTAGATATTTCGAGTACCGAGTTCAATTCTAATGTTGTCTATGCGATCTATTACCTCTCCTTGCGACGTTGACTGGATGTGAATGCAGGATTCACTACACCTCGGTGTGGTAGGCTAGTGGCAGTCGATTTTTTATTTGATTCGGCAGGATATTTCCAATAAAATGATTTATTATTTGATAAAAATATCGATCACCATTCACCACCAGAAGAAATAATATTCTAATAATAGATACTATACTTGATAATGTCAGACTATTGCGAAACAGGACGTGTCCTGCACAATCAATATGTGTCAGTCGAGAAAGAACGAATTTGGAGGTGCAATGAAGTAAACCCAGTTCAATGAAACGGTAATATGGATTTATATTCTGAAAGATATAATTTTACAGCAGAGTATTGAATAAATTAATGAACAGATTTTACAAATTATGATTTCTAACTGATACAGAATGAATATTAAGTGATAGCAAATTTGAATCTTCAAATTATAGATACTATGTGAAAATTTAATGTGAAATAGCCCTTGGAAAGGGTCATAAACTGCACTAATCAAATAGGCAAAGTAAATTAATACAAAATTATAATTCAGAAGATAGAACAAATGAATAGTTAAAATTATTATCAGGGTGGGGTTTCACCTAAGGAAAATAGACCTTTTGGCTAAGTACAGCGTGGATATTTAAATTTATTTAATACAATGAAAATCATTTATGATAACTTTATACCCTTAAACCTATAGTCATGACTTTTCTCAAATTGACGAATCTATACGCTGTATAATTTTCGTAGATTAACGGGGATCCCCTTTTATATATTCGAATAACTTACGTAGACTTTTGTTTCCGGCTGGATCCTTCCGCTTGGCGAAAAACGTCGAACAGACCTCACTATTATAATTTCAGGGTTTATTCAAATGAAATTGCAAAAATTAGTATCACAGGTTATTGTAGGAACTTTAGAACAACTTTTTAAAACAGAAAGACAAAGATTGAATTACATTAAAACATAAATTAAAGCTTTTGAACAATTAAGTATATGGACTAGGTCTGTATCCCACTGGTGATTTCCGCAAAATGGCCTCGAATCTCCTTCTTCTAGTTTCCACTTGAGTTTCTTCCTCGAAATTTATCTCGCCAAATTTACATACTAATTCAGGATTGGTCAGATTCTGTGACGTAACCAATACGCTGAATGGGTGGTGTAAATGTGTCCAACTTTAAAGCTTTTCAATGGGGCAGAATTCCTGATTGTAGGTTGTTCTAAATTATCATTTAGTTCCATATAATTATAAAAATACACAAATAAATAATAAAATTTCCTCTATGAAGATATGCATTTGTTAAATAACTTCAAAGGGTAGCTGATGATTTTGTAGAACATAGACATGCTTTTATAACATAAAGTAGACATATAAAAATATACATGCTTGTAATAATAATGGACATAATAATAATTAAATATTTCTTTTTTGTTTATATGGTTTTTTATATGTTAAAATATCGACCCTCAATCATCATATATTGGCTAAGCTAATTTGTCTTCATATTTCTAACAAATATATCTCCATGACAGTTCATTAAATAAATATTCAGGCCCATTCGGCATAGAAATTATAATATAAAAATGAAAAAATTGATATTATATAACTTTTACGATCGATCGTTAATCAAACTGCCTTCTCAATTGGCTACTTGTTGACAAGTTAGCTTTGGTCTGTTTTGGGGTTATGTTTTGGTTCAATTCTAACCTTCAAATATTGTATTACTGATCAAATTAATAAACATACAAACATATATGGTTTTTTCTGCTGATAAATTTCTGAAAAGGTATATAATTACTGATTTATTAGTTTCATACTCTGTAGATCGGATAATCGTCGTTTATCTACCTTAGATAAGATTGTGGTGCTTTCCCAGTGATGGATTTTTTTTGCTCGTATAACGGCCTATGAATAGATTGATTTATAGTTCGAGGGCTGTACAATCCTTTGGTACATCACAACTTTTAATCGGTGTGGACTGTACATTCATTTCACTCTTGAACATATTTTTTAGCATTATATTGTATTCAACTGGAATCAATAGAACTTGTATAACCGAACAACATACCAATCTTGCATTTTTCCACCTTTTTTAATACGTACTATCTCCATCTAAAACTTATGTGAGTTTGATGTTGGTATAACCAAGCAGTTTTCCTCATTCAACTAAAACTGAAAATTTCGTAAATTTCATGACATTGCAGCCAGCAGCTATTGGAGATCTCATTCTTTTATCCATATTAACTGATTATCCATATCATACTTCAATTATACGAGTACAACCTGTAACAAAATATCCAGTCCAGTGCATCCAATCCAGGACCAAATCGAAACAATCATATCTCTCATAAGGATCAAAGCATTCATCAAAGGCCAAAGCATTCTTGACCGACGCTCGAATCGACCATCAGACTGGTATCACTCACATGTATTGGCATCAAAGTGAGAGTGCTCGACTAACAACGTCATTCACACTGTTACAGTTACACTCGCTTTTAGACTACAAAGTTTCGGTTTGGGTTTGAATGGTCTCATCTCGGGTACAACCCTGTGTGTGCGTGCGTAGATACACACATGCGTGTGTGTTTGCTCAAAGTGCATGATGTGTCGTGACCCTGGTTCGGGGGCCACGCATGCAGTATGTGTCCTCTGGACAAGCTCTGTCACTTGAGAGGCACTCCATCATTCGAGCCACTGTTCACGGGAATACACAATGCCATCCAGTCATTTAATCATAGCCGCAGTCTCTTAGTGTGCCTCCTATTCTGCTCAACCACCCCCCCCCCAAAAGTCATGTCTCATAACCAAATTCACTTCCGGGCCGTAATTATGTTGATTATCAACAGTGGCCTGCGTTGAGCGGGCCTAATCTTTACGGAGAATATGCTGGGGGTGGAAATATTGGAGTGGTTGTAGTGGGTCATGAGAGAGAGAGAGAAGTGACAGAGTTTGTGTTAGTGGAAAGAAAGTGAGAGAGAGAGAGAGCTCCTGTACGATTGTTTTTTAGTAGTAGTCCGCACTTTGTGAGTAACGCGTGATATATTATCAATCATTCAAATGGTAGTCTACATTATTAGATTTTCTTCGAATCGCCAAATGGAGTTTTATCCATAACAGTTGATGAAGCTCGAACAAGAGTTGATAATAAATGATTATCTTCAGTCATCATGAATATATTGCCAAATTTGTAAAAACGTATAAATATTCAGGGCTTCTTGATTTTTTAGTTGTAAAAAAAATACAATTGTTGAAAACTTGGAAATAGACCAAACATCCGAAACTGATTGTTTTCACATTTTTAATTTATATTAAAATGTTTTCACGATGGTACTATGATATTTTTCCACAACCGCATTTCCCAATTTATGTAGGCTATATGTAATACCTCCGAAATTGTATTCATGAACCTTCAAAAAGTACTGAAATCAAGATTCAAGAGTTGCAACAAAACGCATCCAATCGCTGGAGAAAAATAGCTTTTGGCTGAATGGAATTCGTTTCCAATTGATAACCAATAAATGACATTCGAATATATTAGTAAAGTCCTGTCTTCCACTACTTTATTTTCAAAGAATTTTCACTTATCTTGAAATGTATACTTCAAGCAATCTTGAACTCAATTGATTTCTATTCCATGATAAATTATTCATTAAAAATAGACCTAGCAATTCTTCAAGTCCAGTGACTGTTACAACAGTGATGTGAGCTCCGAGCAAGTAGTGGGTTCGCTAGTAGTTCACCATAGCTAAAGCAGAAAAGCAAAAGAAGAATAAAAGGGTAGTTGGCAGCGAAATAAATCAGTCGTGAGTGGGGAGTGGACCGATTGCTGGAGGTGGTTCTGTTCTGCTCTGTGTGAAGTGTTCCCGAAGCTGTCTGCTCTGATGCATTTCCACTCGAAGCTCGCCTCAAATCCTTTTCTATTTCTATGGAGCACCGACAAGAAAGAGATCGCCGCACTTTTCCTTTCTTTGTTCGTTACAACTACATCTAATATTTCACTGTCCTCTCTACTACTACTGGCTGACATCACTAATTTTTCTACGTTTGGGAAACATTGACCTTTGATTTTTCGTTTTCTGCATTCTCTCTTCTCATTCAGATGTTGGGCAATCGATCTGATTTCCGGACAATGGCAGTCATTCAATCAGCAACAGAAATCATTTTCGGAGCTGTGTTTTTCCCCCAGCACTACTTCTCACTTGATGCATCCAATTCTATCCAAGTGAATTCACTACTTACAAGTAGGCTACACCAGATATACGGTTATCATATTGTTTTGAACATTCCTCTAGAACGTGATAGAGTTGTTGTCTATTATTCATTTACTTATTTCATTTACACATGAACAGAATCAAAACAATGATTGTGACAGAGAATGGATACTGAAGATGATCTGAATTACAGTTAATTCTTCATTTTCAGATTGAACATTTCATGGAGCTGAAATTGTAACTCTCAAGTTATCAGTCACCATTACTTGTGGGATGATTTCATCATTTTTTCAATCAGTATTTATCTGGTGTTTCAACTTTTATATTTTATAGTTGCACTGGAATGTTAATGAATATATCCATAATATGAATAATACTGCTAGTCAATCACATTGGGGAAATATGATTGATTTATCAGTGACTCCAGTGATCCGTGTTATCGGAGTTGACCGTATAGCCTATCATCAGTTGGTCTATCAAGAAATATTATTGACACAAATGTGTGGAAATGAGCGACTTCATTGGAAACTATCATTGTTGAAAGTGAAGGTGATAATGACCACAACATCGAATAATATAAGAGACTTGGACGAGGACGCAAAAAGGACCTCTGGATATTCTGGATTAGCTTCCATGATTGTTATCTTATGTGAAAATTGTCTCCTTCGAGAAAGATAATGAGACAGAATATTTTTATCAACTACTGGACAACAAGTGTTTCCATTGTGTTGTTTCAACTCCAATCCAATTCTCTATTTGTAATAGATTCAATTCTCCACTCAGATTCAAATCTACACAGTTTTGATTCATACTTCCACGTCACCCATTCCATTTCCAAAAATTGAAAAAAGAAGGTCACCTTGAAATAAGGCTGAAATAACGGTAAGACACCTTGAATCAAGTGGATACCGTTAAATTTATGTGTTTGTGTGGGTATCGGTGTATGTGGGGGTGAGTGTGAGAGTGTCGCTTGATAGAATCACGTTCTTGTCTCGTACAAGACACCTGAGTCCGCCATCGGTGTCTCATAATCTCACATTTTCTTCTATATGTGTTTTTGAAAAGACACTGGCAAGCGAGCAGTGTCACGTGTCTGTCACCAGGTAGTCGCATGAGAACGTGTACTCCACCAGTAACTCATTGGTTTTCTTCCTCTCTTGTAAGAGAAAAAAAATGATATAGTTATATGTGATAGTATGTGACAGAGGTAGAGGAGAAAAGCAGGAAAGAAGGTATCATGAGGGACAATTATAAATATGAGCCTCAATAACAAATTGATATTATTGTGAAAGATAAGATCAATTTTTGACTTTTATTCATTGATTCCTCACCATGTTCATTCAGTTTTGATATGAAATGTTGAGCAACGATCATCGAATGAATTGATTGTGACGTAACTCCACATCCATATGAATGGCATTGTTCAGAATGATATCAGTTGACAAACAGGTTTATATAGATGCAGTGAAAATGAGTCTCAGTGATGCAGTATATTTGCATATAATTTATAACAAACCAATGGAAATTTATTTGCGGAGGATTAAAGATGTAGGAGAAATATTCCTCGTTCAATTTTATACAACCATGTATATAGTTATACAACTATCTTCTGAGTCAAAATATACAAAAAAGGATAATAAGAACTGAAAGAGAGAGAGAGGTTTAGACAATAAAGGGACAGATCAAGTTTTGAGTAGAGTGAGCAAGTTTTGACATGCCCATGTATATAAGCAGGAGAGAGACAGCAAGTGGAAGAGTGGAGTGGAGAGAGACCAAATGAGGTAGAGTAAGCACAACACCTCAATGATTAAGATAAAGCTTACTAAGGAACTGGGCATGCACGGATGAATGAAGAGATGGAGATTTCTGTATAGAGAAAGATGAGAGAGTGAAGGTAGGATAAGGATTGTGGATAGAAAAAGGTCAATGACGTGCCCCGAATTTGGACAACAAGCGAACTCTCGCTCTTTTTCTTACTCTCTCCTCCCCTCTAAACTCTCTCACTAAGTCTATTTTACCCATCCTTTTTCCCGTTATCAGCTTTTTCCATCTCTACTTTAGAATTTCCTCCCAGCCGAACACTTCCGCCCATCGCGTATCATTTTTGCAATTTGTATTCAGCTAACGTCTCGCAAACTCCGTCAAAAATTGGCAGAGTGACGTATACTATATTATTATATGGAAACTCAATAGAAAAACTTTAATCCGCCTGCTAAAGAAAGGGCGAGTGAGGTGTGTGTAGATGCAGAAAACTGATTGAGTGAGATAGTCTTAAGGGGATGTAGAGTGAGACAAAAAGAGATGAATGGATTGTAAGGAAGGAAATATATATATAAAGTATGAGGGAAGAAACAGAACTTAGGATTATAAAAAGTCTTTTGGAAGAGAGGGGTATGGAGAAAATACATGGAATGATTTGAAGGAGAGGAGGAAATTGTGTCGATGTGGAAAATGAAAAAAAGAGCAATGGCAAAAGAAGAGAGAAGGAAAATAGAGATGGAGAAAGCAGCAACGCAGAATTTATCAGCGAATTATTCAAAATTATCTGCCAAAATGTCATTACCACGTGACCTGCCATGAATTTTTGACGAACAGCCGTCAATGGCAGAGAGCGTTGTTTTTTATCGCTTGAAAAAAGTTTGATTTGACGCCATTGTTGTTCACTACTTTCAACAGCATTCACCCAAAATCGTCAACGTATTGCACGTTATTTTAAAATGGAAAATTTGTAGCCTATAGAATGAAAGTTCAAGCCCAATTATCACTAACTTTGAAGTAAAAATTATTTTTCTATGCCTTTCAATTCAATTTTATTTCAATGATTGCATGCTGTATTGAGGGAAAATATATCTTTTAATTTTTTTTTTTTTGATAACTAAAATCTCTCTGATAATTAACTGATGAAAGGAATGTGAATGGTGTTTATAATTCAATTAATTCATAAAATTGGAATAATATGAATGATAACATTGATGAGTTGACTCTTCATTCCGCTTGGTCATAGTATTAATCCATAAGTTTTCGCTCGTACATTCCAATAACTTCTGTAGTCATATAAATGGTAAAAAAGACATATACAACAGTATGAAAGTACTCTTATAATTATAATAGAGAGTATTTGAGATATCCTCGGGCAATAAATACACTCTATTAGTTTGGTGTGATGCCCACATGAACCTTGGGCTTGTGCTTGGGTAATGAGGCAAATGATGATGGAAGATGAGTGAATCTACAGTTTCGGGTGGGTTCCGAATTACCATGAAGCGATTTTTCAACTCATATATCTTATTCAGAGGAGCTGGCTCAAGTGCTCACCCTTCCAAGTTCCAATAAAAGTAGTCCCATAACACTGGGCAATGTACATTGTAGTAGTAGAACCTGGAATTCTATCCATCTTGAAGTATCTCGAACGTCACCAATGGATGAACTCTCTAGATTATGTATTCTTGAAACACTCTCTTCCACATTAGCCTGCATAATAATTTAGATTGGTTGCAATGGAAAATCCGTTTGTGGTCGAGAGCTGGAAAAGGTTGAATTTGTAGGTAGAAAGTAACAGCAATACAGGGTAGAGAGCAGAATAAGCTCAACTTGATAATGGTTGAAAGCACTCGACTGGACCAAGGGCATGTGCGTGTGAGTGCCTGTATGTACACTCTTATAGGCAACTTCATTTTAAACGGTCAGCATTTCTGATGAATATGGTCATTGCTTTCAATTCAACCAATACTGACACAATGAAGTGAATCTCTCAGTTCGGCAACTCCTTTCTTTGGGGATACTGATGTGCACTCAAGTGTGCGCTATGTCAATATTGTGGAAAATACTTTGTTCTTTAACCAATCTTCTCCATTACATTCAAGCACTTCGCTCGCCCGACATGTTGCTGTACTCAGTCGTCAATTTGAATGATTTCCACTATAATTTTGATATGATGAATAAATGGATGATATAATAAATGAGTTATAACGCTTGATAAATACGAATCAGTAAAAATCTGGTGTGGTACACTCACACAACTTTCCTTGCTCCGATCAGACTTTTGTATATGTGTATATATAATTGTTTTGGAAAGCAATACTTTCCTTACCTATGGTAATAGGGCAAGGAAAGTAAAAATGTAGAATCTACATTTAATCGTCATATCATGTAGGGCTACATTATTCATTTTGTAATTGGTTGGCTACAATACCATATATTTTTCTATGATATACATTCATACAGAGTTGGTGAGATTATGAAGAAAGTTGAATTAGTCCAGTCAATATAGACATAAAAAAGGGGGTGTGCTTGCAATTCATTTTGTAGTGCTAATTCTTTAATATATTATTTGAGTACATAAGAGAAGTTCAGAACCAATTTCTTCATGCAAAATTTCCTTGTGCTAGATACAGGTTGGCCCAAAAAACTCGTATTTTCTGCTCATTTTCCAGTTTTCAGCTATTGCTGCCAAATCTCGTAATCGGACAGAAAAATTTGCTCCCGCCTTTTTTCTAGAATATAAAAATCTGAATAAAATGAGTTCATTCGGAACTCTTTATCTCCAATGAGTACTGAGTTATGATTTTTCAAATATGAGTGAAATTTGAAGAGAAAATCAACTTTTGATCAATTTTAGATTTTGATCAACAATATCTCCCGATTGTTACCATTTAGATGTATAATTCAAAATTCCTCTGGACGTATTTTTGTGCTCTACAATCTGAGATCAGGTAAAGCGCTCTATCTCATATAGATTTCCAGGTACACCTGACAACAATGCTCCTTGTATTGTGAAAAACACCTAATTTTCAGCTTCAACCATCATCACCAACTACATAGTCATCACATTGATATTTCGCACAATGACATGAGTTCATAAGATTATGTTCTATGAGAATCACCCGTTAGATGCACTTTATTCAGTATTTCCTAGTGGAGAGGCTACATAATATACAAATAAGTATGGATTGTGTATGAATGTACGCAAAACAAAGTTCATGGTTGTTAGCAGAGAACGTGTCGAGGCAACAGTGAGAATTGCTGGTAAGTTGGTGGAACGTGTAGAAAGCTTCAAATATCTTGGATGTTGTGTCAATGAGAAATGGAGTTTCGACCAGGAAGTAAGGAGTAGGATTGAGCTGGCAAGGGCAGCATTTTTCAGAATGAGAGGGTTATTATGCAATCGGAACCTTGCTCTCAAGACTAGAATCCGTTTGTTGAAGTGCTACATCATTCCAGTGTTGTTGTATGGGCATGAGGGATGGACATTAACGAAGGCATTGGAGACAATGCTGCAGGCGTTTGAACTGTGGTTGTATCGGCGCATTCTTCGTATTTCATGGACAGAAAGGGTGAGGAATTCTGAGGTATTAGAACGAATTGGGACGACAGTGGAGGTTCTTTACTGTATTAAGAGTCAGAAGCTTCAGTATTTTGGACATGTGATGCGCAATGAGAAGTACAGATTCCTGCAGTTGTTAATGGAGGGCAAGATTGAAGGAAGACGCCGGCCTGGAAGAAGGAAAACATCCTGTTTAGAGAACCTGAGAGAGTGGTTCAACATTGACTCAACATCTCTGTTCCGAGCTGCAGTCAATAGAATCCAAATTGCATTGATGATCGCCAATCTCCGTCGCCGAGCCGGAATTTAGAAGAAGAAGAAGAAGTGGAGAGGCGCGCTCAAGGACACCTCAAGGATCAAAATTTCAAACACTTATAACTTCTGACACAATGCTCAGATTTCATTGTACTACATTTCATTCTTTTCGGCTCGTCAAGGCGGTCCAAAATCATGCATCATAAGTCAAATTCGGTCTAAAAGTAGAAAATTTATTGTTGAGTGTACTAAAGCCCATATTCCAAAATTGATTTTTTTCTTCAAATTTCACTCATTTTTGAAAAATCATAACTCAGTTCTCATTGGAAATAGAGAATTCATACTGATCTCATTTTATTAAAAATTGTATAATCTAAAAAAAGGCAGGAGCAAATTTTTCTCTCCGATTACGATATTTGGCAGAAAAAGCTGAAAACTGGAAAATGAGCTGAAAATACGAGGTTTTTGGGTCACTCTGTATCTTGCACAAGGAAATTTTGCATGAAGAAATTGGTTCTGGACTTCTCTTATGTACCCAAATAATATATTAAAAAATCAGAACTACAATATAAATTGCATGCACCAATGTATATAGTGACTGGACTAAAAAACCAGCAATAATTAATTTCTCTCTTGTCGTGATCATCACCCAACATGTATTTTATTCATTTTAATTATGGATGAATATAATGTGACCCTTCAATAACTCTAATAATTCTGACAGTCAATATAAATATAAATATAATTTATTCTAATAATTCAATAACTCAATAATTCTGTTTTGTTTCAGGTGAGTGTTTTGAAAGTGTCTAAACGGAAAACTGCTTTCCTTCCATCATGGAAAGTGCCATCTTTCACCTGTTATTCTCAACGGAATAACTTCTACCTTCGATGATTCTCTTCGTGGAAAACACGTCTGTCATACAATTGAGTCTAATCTCGCTGTAAGTAGGAACACCATTAGCCAAGTTTCATCCTCCTTATCAAGTGTTTGAATTCAATAAAACAAATTGTTCAATTCAAAGTGTTCAATGATCATTGTACATTCTAATGTAGAATTATTCATAAATATATTTCTCCAGTGAGAATTTCTTTCCATGTAGAATCTCTTGAACTTCAACAGGTGCCAGAGACCCATGTAACAATGATCGACGTGTAATTATGATAAAATACTCAAATAAAATACTTAACAAGAATTCTGAGCGACTATCCTAGTCAATTGAATGAATCATACACTGAGTGATCATTTTTAGCATTATCACCTAGCACCACTTTAGCACAGTGAACAACATTTTCTTTCCAATGTTAGTTTTTCAATTTCCAATCTTGGAATACATTTCAATTCACGATTATAATTAGGTCTTTGGTCATAGGACAGTATTCTCATTTCAAGCCACTAGAGACTCATTGAAATTGAATGATTCAATTCAATACCATAATAATTGATTCTTTGAAACTTATAGCCTCGAGGAAGTCATATTCTGGGAATCAGAATCTTATTTGAATCCATTTTGTCATGATGGAATCTAATTTGTCCACAGTTGGTAGAAGTTCATTGAGATAATAATTCTTTTTCTTTTCTCCAATTATTATTTCAAACTGTGAAATTGAATGAAAAATTGTGTCATATTCCCTGTTTTTACTATTATTATATTTTATTCACAGTGTTTTCTGATGAACTGTTTGTTTTCTGTTACTTTTGTGTAGAGGAGATTGAAGTTTAAAGGAGATTAGTTCTTACCATTACAAGAATCTCTAAAATAAACGTTACAAGAGTCAATTCAGAATCTAGAACATTCGATCATTTGAATTTCTTCATTATTTGTGCACTATTGATCCATGTATCTTATTATATTGAACAATTATTGATACTTCTTGGAATGATTAATATCGAACTTACGACTAAAAAGTACGTACTTGGAATATTTGCCACCAATATCAAGCAAAAAATAGTATTTGGGTGGCTCGTTGGAGTAAGTGATAACGCGCCGGTCCAATAATCAAAAGAACCCTACTTTAAAAAGTTTTAGACCTCAGCACAATCACATAGATACGGCTACCCCTTTTTCGGAGGAGACAATAATTGGTCGGTCCCGACTACCTAAAAAGTAGTTGTCATCCTTCATCATCATCATCCCTCTCATTCATTCCCCCGCACAAGCCCAAGAGGTTATGTGGGCTATGTGGAGTGTTATGTGGGCATCACACTAAGTATTAGTAATGATTTTTATGAGAATTGCCAAATCTTTCATGAGAAGAACAAAATCAAATCAATAGAATTTATTATTCAAATCTCAATAATTTCTCATTAATGGAAGAAAGTCATATCAATATTGTAACTGCTATAATAATATAGAGGAAATCAAGATTATGTTGAAGATCCTTTTAAAAAACTGTCTCTCGAAATTAAAGTGTACCGAGAGACAATATACAGAGGGAAAATTAAGTAGAAGAAACTAGAGGAGCAGATGGAGCTAAGTTGAATAGATCAGTGAGCCCTAATCCAGAAATTGTTCTGCGCTCGCGAGAATTGTTATTTTTAGAACAGGGTCGATGGTTGGATGCTTGTTCCTTGAGGATGGAAATTGAACGGGAATTCGTATAGCAGCTCTCAAGGAATTTCAGAAGCGGCACATTCTATCCGAATAATAATTTATGAAGCGAGCCTTATATATCGAAGGTCCAGCAGCAATATCTGGGATATTTTATGCGATTTAATCTTTCATAAAAGGTTATTGGTTGTGGTGTAGCATCCAATAACCCTATTCCACCTTTGTAAGGCAGACCTGATAGCCTGACTGCTGCTTTCTGCTTTGTTCTCAACAAAAGAGAATCCACAGACCACTTGGGATCTTCTTAAGGATTATTGGATGATTGATAAATGCTCTTATTTGAATAGATTTATATGTGTAATTGATCCTTACAACAACGATTGAAGTTTGTCTGGATAATATTCCTGAATATTCTAGTAGATGAATGACTATAGTTTTTGAATGATTCATCAAGTAAAGGATTCCCAACAAGATACGGTTCGAGAAAGCTCTGGGAAACATACCTTTGAAAATTGTTAGAGGTCAACACAAATACAATTTTCTCTAGGCTATGATTTTCCATTTCCATTCATGAAATCGAATCACACTGATTAATCAGAGTTTAAACTGTTAAAAGGAAAGAGTAATATTTTCAACCATGGTTGTAGAACTTCTTCACAGAAATATTGTGGAACTTCTCCATGATAAGGTATAGTGATTGACTTGCTGGTTAGAAATCTGATGTTAAAATTTTATATTCAATTTTGTTTCATCTTATTAGTTTTCACCATTGAATTTTGTCTTTATTATAATAGGTTTACTATAATAGTTCTTCTGTCAACTCACTCTGATATTGTATTTTTGAAATGTCACCACACCTGCCATACACTTCCAATTCTGTATTTTTAAAACCCTCAGTTTCCACTGAAGATTGTGTCAAGTATGGCGCTGAAACTTGAGTCTGGTTTTAAATAAACTTGTGTTTGTGGATTTGACAATAATTATTTGTTGAATCACTTTTTCACCTCATAACTCATCAATCACCTCTCATTGAATGAACCACTACAATCATTACAGGAGAAGGATTGGCGATGGTTCGGAATGGAACTAGCCTAATTACTCACAATCTTTATTTCATTATGATTTCACCTTTCTCCAACCAGGATTTCAATCGCTCAATATCTTATATTGGATATTCTTGAGTTTTCTCGACACATTCACTCTCATTTTTATAAATTTCTCCCCATGACCACTCCACAACTATTTTATATTTCAGGAATTTCTTGTCGTTCAATCATCTATGTTTTCCATGAATGATATTGTGTAATTTTATTAAAGTTCACCAACAAATAAAAACAGGATATCTGACTTTGAAAAGAGAAAGCTTTCTGTACACTCCTCCTAAGAATCTATATTCTTTTCCTATCTGCTTGCTACTTGGCTTCTGTGAAGGCAATAATCGTTAGTGGACGTTGTGCATGTGTATGCGTGCGTGGGAGACGCATTCACGCATAAACACTTTGCAAATGATGATCGGACTGCGAAGGAAGTCGGTGCGCGACTTCCTCACAGTGCTTAGGTGCAATTATATATATATATATATATTCTGGAATTCTACATAAGATATCGTGCATCACAATACATAGGTGGAGTTCAGGTTTGCGTATGGTAGTTTACTAATGGCATCAGCTTCCGTCACCTTCTGGTACCTTCTGGTTCTACAAATATATCCGCCGCTCCGGTACCTTCTGGTTCTAGAGATACTTCCGCAGCACTGCTGTCACGCAGGAAGTCTTTTTCCCAGGCTGTGCCTCTATTCAAAAAGTAAATGCCACCTCTGCTTCTCTTTTTTCGCCTCCTCTCATCCGGAATAGATTTTGCCAGTTGAATTTTCAACTTTACCGAACAGGGCGGCAATTTGGCGTGTTGCCTTTTTTCAGTCGTTTTCTGAACTGTTGTAGATGTTTTCTCTAATGAATTTGATTTTATTTGAAATCTAGAGATAGGATAACATTAGTTAGTTCTGATCAATATACTATATCCCTCGAATTGAGAAATATTTTCATTACCTAGTATCCCGTCAGTTGTTGATTATTTTGAGAAATATTCAAGACAATTTTCAGGGTATAACTTGGTTAAGAGGAAACAATACCTCTTCTTCAACGCCTGTGGAATGAAAAACAATAGCTGTCACCCGATGTCAATAGTCACAATAGGTCAGCTTCTGCCCACATTGGAAAGGTTTTAGTAACATAAGAAATCTAGCCTGCAAAATGAAACTGATCTCACATTGATTATCACAACTCTGTTTACTTCAATTGAAGTAAAAACTTTTATATGCCTTCAAGGTTCAGATATTTGTCGCATCTTTATAAACTTTGCTGGATTTCTATGTTGCACCAACGGCTACACAGTCTAGACTGTTCAATAGTTGTAAATTATAACGTCTGATAATCCTCTACAGTTCACGAAAATGAAAATCCTCGAGTAAAATTCCAAGAGTGGCGTACAGTCACGAAATATAAATGGATAAGGACTAAAGTCTCATTGCACGAGAAATGTGCTGAATCTACATGTCAAAGGGGATCACAGTTGTATTTATCTCCTTTGTACGGTCTATGCCGCCATTGAGATAAAATTCATTCTAAATTAATCTCCAATTATTTGAATATTAAAACAAATCAATTGATCTCCCATCCAAACGCGCATATTTAGATTATTGAAATATTTTCAATTCCTTTGGAACATTATTGCTTGTCATATTTGACAATCCAATTTCCATCAGTTTTTCTGCTGCGCTGAATTGAATATTGAATTTCTTTCTATACGAGAATCTGAGTTGTTCAATGATTGTGTTGATCTTATTCTATTGATGGGCTTATAACTCTTAGTTCAAGTTAATTTCCATCCCTTGGTTGAAGTTCATTTTCATCCCTGAGAAATACAGATCGTACATTTACAACTTTTAAAAGATCAATGGAACTAATCTCATTAACAAAAGCTGTTTTCGCTGTTCGAGAATCCGTGAAGCCAGCACTCATACCAATCGCACATTCGATTTGGATTTGAGCTGACATTGTCACCTTCAAAGCAGTCAGAGCAGTGTAAGCGCGCTATCTCATGTGAGCGCTCACCAATTGTTACCAGAGATTCGAATACAATTGGAAAAGTACAAACAACGGGCATGAAAGTGAAACCATCGTTATTTCCAAAGTTTATCTGGAATGTCACTTCCGTTTAATTACACAAGGGTGTCACGGGGGTGATGAGTGGTAGAATGTGGTGAGGGGATGGGTTCAGTGCCCACATTGGATTGAACACGCGCGCAGTGTCTTTGTCTCTTTCGGGCGCGCCCGCCGCCCGGGTTTTATTTCGATAAAGTGGGTTTAACAGTAAATAGGGGCAGTAAACACGATTAATTCTGGTAAGCGTGTGCATGGCTTGATGCAACAGTAAACAGGCAGCATGTTGTGTCGGAGTATCGGGAGCCGACGTTCTGTTCGGGGTAACGTTTCAGATTGTAGCGTGGGGGGGGGGTGGAAAACGCGTCGCAGATAAAGAAGCCTGCAGCAGCAGCCCGATTTAGCATACTGCGAGATTCCGTCAGTATTGATTGGATGGAAACATTGGTATTATATATGAGGCTTTCAGACAGTTTGAGGTGAATCACACCACAGCGTGCTCTATCGCGCAGCGCGCACAAAAGGAATTCGTCGCCGCCATATTTGCTTTATCCCGAGGCTCACCATTGCACCAGTGCAGCTTTTAAGCTTTCTTTTTCAAAAAAAGCGCGCACATCTCCTCTGTGCGTGAGCGGCGAAATTTCTCCAGCACAGCAGTTTTTCCTGCTCACGCTGCGCGCATGCTGATAACTTTCCCACTATGCGACAAGAGTTTCTTTGGCATTTTCGTGACGTGGCAACAATGAGCAGGTGGGAAATCGTGACGCTACTTTGTGGCGTACTTGGAAGTGTTATGGTATAGACGTATGTGTAGTTCAATATGCATATAATGTGTCATAGGTGACGATACATAATGGTATTAGATGATGATGCAGGCGTGGGTTGTGTGATATAGAAGAATCAGAGTGAAAATCCGTTGTAAATTTCTGAGAATTCCATGTAACTGAAAGAAGAGTACCGACACCAATGACTTTTTTATCGAAAAGTCAAGTATTTAGACGTTGTTTTCCTATCTCGTTTCCTGATGAAAAAATCGCAATTTGTATTTTCAACTCTTCCTATAAGTTTTTTAGATTCACCTGAACTATAAAAACATGCACACTCTGTCATCGTGCTAAGCTTATGTTGAGTTGATGAATCAAGTATTTTTTATTATATTGATTCAGATTGATTGAAGAGAAAAAATAATTCTAATTTTATTCAATGTATTACTACCAGATGTTAACGACAGAGTAGACGAAGAGTTAGTTAGACAAGGGAACAGCAAGCCGAGAGTCAACGCAAAGGTGTTCGGAGAGGGCGATGGCGTATGGGTACTAGACAGATCAGGCAAAGGCTACAAAAAAGGAAAAATCGTTAAAGTAAATGGACCATACTCATACCTAGTGAATGTTGAGGAAACAATGAGAAGATGCCACGCAGATCAACTGCGATATGCAGATTGAACTTAAGAAGAAAGGGGGAAGATGTAGTATACCAGAAACCAGATGTTATGCAAAACAGATGACATAAATCAGTTATAATATATTTAATAGTTTGTTGATTGGAATTCACTCTATCCTACATGTTTTAATAGAGATTACACACGTTGAGTATTAATCTTTGAGACTTATTTATTTCTAATATTCTACATGGGAAGAGTCCAGAGTTTTGTCACTGAGAAAACTTTTCATAAAAGATCTGTTGATCTACATCTATAATAATTCCCATTCAATATTTACTCCTACAGAACATTCATATAATACAAGATATGCATCAGCAGTAGGTATAAACACAATACAACAAACAAGATCCTTTTCAATGACAAATTGTTTTTACATTTCTCATATTTTATTCCGAAATTTCCTTCTCCGTTCCAACCAGAATAGATTGTTGGATGTAGTTTCTAACTCTGCGTTCAAGTGGCACTTGAAGAACTGGCTGTTTGATATCAGCGAGGATAATGCCGTCTCACTCATTGTTACTGGGGGTGCGCGTGTTTGATTCATTTTGGGCGCCTTCAGTGAGATTTATTTCTGTTATGTCATGCTTGTCTGTTCTGATTTTCCTGACTTGAATTTGTTATTTAAATTGTAGCCTTCCTCGCTATTCCTTGGTTTTCATTATCTTTTATTTATAAATTTTAAGTTATTTATAATTTAGTTTTCCTCTTTTTTTTATCCCTTCTTAATGCATGGCGATTATAGATTCATCATTGAAAATTATTTTAATGTAGTTTAGATCTGTTATAAAAATTGAGATCTCTCTTTATAATTATAGATATAACGCATATTGTTATGATATCTCAAGCTTACGCACAGGCCTTTGTTGCCTATGTAAGCTCTTTCCTATCTGATACAAGAATTTTATACAAGAATAAAATTGTGATAGCTCAAGAGTTTTATTGTTTAGTATAGTTCTATATTTTGTTGTTTGTTTTTGTTAAGTATATTATATCGTTTCTTGAATTGTATAAACTTTATTGCTCAAGATTCTATGTAACTGCTTTGAATTGTATTCAGAAGGAAAAAATAAATTAAATTGAAAAAATTGAAAATTGAATTGTATATTCTTTTTATTTGATCTTACCGATTTGATATCTTACCACCCCCTGGCTGGCTATCCTGAAGAATTTAATATATGTTGGTTTGGTGGAATTATTTTTCATTATTGTTATTTATAGTATAATTGCTATCAGGAAACATCCTACAGCAAGCATTTACAAAATTTGAATACAAGTAAAAAGTTAAGACAGTAAATAAATTATATTATGCAAATTATTGGTTTAGTAAAATTATTTGTACTGTAGATTCAAATTGCTCTATGCAAAGTAAATTCTCCCAATGCACCTAGAATACACCTATCTATTCTAGGTACCTTGGAATCTCCAATACATCAATTATCATTATAGAACAATAATAATCGGAATATTATTCATGGTAATGATAGAAAATGATTCTCACATTGTTTAATAATTACTCATAATATAATTATCATCACAATAATATAGTACATTTTAAAGGAGTATAATAATTTAGCAGAACCCTGTTGTGTTTTCTTGTCATTGTACATCATTTATAGAGAAATTCATGAATTATTAATGTCTATTGAGACGACAAAATTGGTGAGAAAAGATAATGTCTATCTAGATGGAAATAATCTAGTCAGAGTAATTTATTTACACTCATCAAAAAATTAGAAAGTTTGAGAGCCAAGCGGAAATATTAAAAAGGCCTCTTTGATATTTATAGAGGTACACAGGAAGCGAAACAATATAACTGGAAGATTTACTGTTGGTAAGGGCGGGTCAGTTTTTATGACATACGTTGTGGTTAAGGGTGGTATTGGATTGGGAAGGGGGAGGCTATTTCCCATTTAAAGGTCTACTCCACTGCATATTCAAGACATCATAATTCATCTACGACCATGTTATATTGTTAACATTAAAATTTCATTATGAATCCAGTAGGAACTGCCCTTCCTTAATGGATTTCCAAAACTATGCTAAGAAGTTTACTTTATGGTTTTTACTTTTCGATGCAGCTTCTCGACCAATCACAATGCAGGATTACACACGAACAGAGTCGAAAATAGGATCAAAACATTATTATCATCGAACTCTCAAAATTTCTGTACATCCATTTGAGTGAGAATTTTCAAATTGAATAATAATTTTGCTCATCACTTCAATATGAATTTGAAAAGTTTTGAATAAGAAATTTTGTTCAATTACTCCTTCTGATCACTTCAAATTGTATCCTCCAACCTATATGATAAATAAAATAGCTATTCACACAATCTTCTTCTTCCTTTCACGGAGGCATCATTGCCTATTCCGAACCTCATCGTCCTTATAATTGGACCATCTTTTTCTTGGACGTCCCCTATCTCTTTTTCCAACTGGTTTGTACAATAAGGACTGCTTAGGAATCCGGTCTCCACTCATCGTATTCACATGTTGGAACCAATCATTCCCCATTAATTGCAACACCCTTTGCTATTACATTTTATTGCAAAAATATTAAGTTGAGCTCTGATATCGTATATGTTTCGAAACGGTCTTCTCTACTGCACCCATGTGTTCTACGCAGAAACCTCATTTCAGATGCTCGCAATCTGCTTCAATCACGCTTGGATAGTACCCAAGTTTCACCACCTTACAGTAGAATAGGAGCCGAAATTGTTCTATAGAACTTTATTCTTGTTTATTTGCTGGCACTCTTCTTAAGAGCTCTATGTATGGTTCCACAGATATGTTCGATGCATCATGGTGCAAGCATCTTTATGATATTGATGAGTGATATCACAGCCAAGATAGCTGGAAAAGGATTCATGTTCGAGAATTCTATTTTGTAGAACAATTTTATTTCTCACCGGATCCTTCCCGTAAATGCAAGCACTCGTGTTTTTAGAGAGGAGATTTTCAAATTGTACTCTCTACAATTCTACATACATTGTCTAATTTGAAGAGAGTGCGCTGCAGATCATCTTCAATCTCCTGCAGTACTATTGGTTCATCAGCAAATAACAAACATTTAAGAGCTTCTGCCTCTTCACTCTTCAATGTGAATACCAGATTCTAATTGATTTCTCCACTTCCTGATAACGTCATCTAGATAAATGTTTAAAAGGGCAGGTGAGAGTCCACACACCCTTGTCTTACTCCTCTATTAATAATAATTTCAAAGGTTTCTTAAGCTCCAACATCAATTATTATCCTGGTATTGTGATATAGGCTCTTGACTGCTTTGACTATATGTGTGGGGTATCCTGATTCCTGAAAAACTCTCAGAGTTTGTCCCTATTGACTGAATCATAATGCTTTCTGGGAATCAACAAAGGCTAAATGTTTTTAAAGATTGAATTCCCTCCTCTTTCAAAAATTTGCTCAATTCTAAACACGTTTTCGGTGCATAACCTACATTTTCTAAAATCACATTGCTCTTCCAGGAGGAGAACTTCCATTATGGGCTGCACCCTTCCTTGATAATCATGCTATATATTTCGTAAGCAGTGTTTAGCAAGCTAATTCCTATATACTTATTACTACTTCAATCTCCCTTATTGAACAAAGATTTAACTGTAGCCACTTACCAAACTTTCGGGATCCTCAATAGTCTCCAGCACATATTTATCATATGAAGGAAGTGAAGTTTGAAGAAGAGTCCCCATGCTTGAATAGCGCCATATTTAAACCATCCAGCCATTCACACAATGTTATTTCAATAATCTTCTATTCAGGCAAATCTTTCGAATTCCCAGTTGAAGATTCAGCAATATGATACAGTATTGTACTCTGATTGAGTATCCATAGATGAGATAGTGTATACAGCATAAATTTATAGCATGGTCTTTAAAACACCTATGAGATTTTTGAGACTCGCACTAATCCAACTCGTGCGTTAAAGATCCTCATTTTAAAACTCTTGCATAAAGTAGGCTACTATTTCACTCCTATCTGCAGTATTCATGATTGAAGTGATTAGTATAGATGTCCATAGTCACTCGTTGTTGAAGTGAATACAGTCATAGTGTTTCAACATTTCAAATTCTTCATAATTAGATAGAATGACACATAGTTCTCATCAAATTACAATAAACTGATCAATGTATAAAGTATATGATCTTGTTTCATTGTCTAAAATATATACTTTTTTTGTTCGTGGGCCAGTTTTGGCGAAGTAGTTTTTTGTTCTGCCAACAGAGGGCAGAGGCTGCTCTGTTCGGTGAGTTACAGATAAATAAATTATTAATTATGATTTTCTTTGAAACATTTGGTTCAGTTGCAATAATTGAGAAAGAATGGAAGAAGCATGTCGTCGTTTAGTGGCAGCCCTTCTATAATTGAATATTTCGACTCAAATTGGTAACTCTTATTCGTTTCGTTTAATATTATAAGAAATTCGGCCTATATATTTATATTCTTGTGAATAAATTGCTTTATTCCGTTCTACATGAAAAGTTGATCACGTTTCGTAATAATTATTGAAAAGTGAATTTCAGAACCCAAGTTTAGTTTTGTTTATATCAATATTCAAATCATAGTGTTAAATATCCAGACAGTGAACTCCATCTTAGAACCGGGAAATAGTAAGGAACCAACTTCAACAATTGCATTTTCGGATAAATCGGTTTTCATAATTTTACCTAACTCTTCCTCTCATCTATCCTATCCAAGCTTCCCGATCAGAGGCTTTTTCGAATAGTCAAGCTTGTTAGAGATATCTTGAAATACGGTAATCCGAACTATTTTAAAGATGATTTCAAATTTGTCTCTGAAGGTAGGAGGATAGATGCTTCACATACTAGAACCGGAAAAAGTACTTTAAGGATACCCAATCATCGAACTACTATTTTCACAAAATCCTTCTTAGTCAGTGCCTGTCGTGCATGGAATACACTTCCTGTTTCTATCAGGTCTATCGAGAGCCGAGCGAGCTTCAACCTGACTTTAAAAAAACATATTTTGGAACAAATGACTGAAACTGTCCGACCCTAGAACGATCACATGACAACCATCCCTCACCCATTCCACCAATATGAACCTTTAAACCATGTTATAGAACGAATTGTATATATATAATTATATAAACTCATGTTATTTCAATTATCCACTGCATACTGCTGTATATTACTGAAATTTGATAACCCTGATCTACTTTCAGCCTACTTCATTTTATTAATCAATTATTTGATCTTATCTACCTATATAATTATTTTACTTTATCAATTTTCTGTTTTTTTCTCTTCAATATTCATATTGATTAAAACTTTTACAATATTTCCATTAATAAATAAATCCTTAGTTTAAATAACGAAATTAACGTTTTGGTAGAGAGTTAGTGGGGAGGATATTTTTAATATTCTTCCCAAAGAATGGACATTGATATGTCCAAAGCTCCGCCAATTTATGTAGATGCATAACAATATGATTATTATCTATAGTTATTATATTACAAATTGCTTTTTCATATCATATACAGTTCAATAGTTATTTTCTTAGTCTATATTATGTAAATTCATCTATAATTTTGCTGTATTGTAAGCTATTGTATATAAGTGTATAAGCCAGTATATATTGTAATCTACATAAATAAAGTACTCAATCAATCAATTAATCAATCCAACTGTTCACCTTTCACCTCAAATAAGTAGGCACACAATTCGATTCACTACATATCAGATTTGGTGAGTTCCTTTTCTGATTGTCTATGTTCTATGTATGTAGTTTTTCTGAAAGAATATATTGTCCAACTCGAAGATTTCATTTGTCCACAGTCCACATGAGAGCAATTGAAGCTTGTATTTCGTGCTTCTTGAATCTAAAGAACTAGCCTTCATGTATCAATTGTCTATTAAACATAATGATCTATAATTATTCTGTGAAAAATAGAAAAAGAATTCACAAGAGTTTCAGTAATACAAAAAAATACTGTAATATTTTAGTGTGTATTGTTACAACCCTCCTGTTCTGACACCTAATTCCTTGATAGTGATCGCGAACACACCAAAGGGATTTAGATTCTACAACTAAATTTGATGCTGCCTCGGACGTCAGGGTGTGAGCATAGGTTTTGTGCTATGAGGAGAGTGCACAAGATCCAATTCCGGAGACAGCAATATTGAGTAAATTTTCTAACCGACCCAAAATATCTGCCTCCATCTCACTATCACACTCGCCACACAACACTAACTAATCTTCACGTGCCGTAGCTTTGTTGCTTCTTCTTGAATCCATGTCTATAATTAAACATGGAAGAGAAGAAGCGGCCCTAAAGAATACTACAGAGTGCAACCTCCCTAGAATCAAATTAGACTTTGACCTAGTTAGACCACACTCATTAATTGAAATAATAATGCTAAATAAATGAAATTAATAATAAAAATGATAATGAAATTTGAGTGGTATGTTCTTACAATCACTAATGCCGCCTAATACATAAGACAAAATATTATTCGAAATATTCTTCAAATAATATTAAAAATATTATTCGGCTCCAGTATAATTGGAATTGCCAATATACTGTGTGCAATGAGTCAAATAATATGAAATACTTACACTCAGCTCACATACATGATTGAAATTGTGGGAAATGATTTCACACAAAACCAATACGAATTTGAGGTTTGATAGAAACTGGAGCACTGCAATATATATGATTATCCTGGAACTTTTAAAATTCTTGATGAGTGTCGTGGATGCATGTTCTCTCCGCTCATAGAGTACATATATCCTCAACACATATATAGGATATTGGAATTTCGATGAGGAATAACTCAATTTTGAGTAGAGAATATAAATAATAATCAATTCAATAATTGAAAATCCAAAATTGTAACAAGTTAAACATTGAAAATGTAACAAGTTACAACTGTTTTGCACCACACAGAAATCGCCAAGACTTGCATACGATTACTATCTATGCATCCAAATTTATTGAAATTCGGAAAAACTATTGGAATTTCCTAATTCACCTCACTCTTCTGGTAAATTTTGAGATATTTTTCTCCTTATTAGCTAATACTCACGTAGATTCAAGTATCCTCTAGTGTGAGACTGATCTTCCATTGAGGACTCCTATGATTTCCTATGATTATGAGGACTTCCATGATTGAAAGTCATATTTTTTATTCTTATTTGAATTTACGAGAAAAATGTTATAATGAATCCTCTCTATTTTTGACAGCAAAGTTCTTATATTCCAAGATTGCATCAAATAATGTGACGATTCTTTATAGTGGCTACTTCAAAAACTAGTTTTTTAAATTATATTATGAAAAATCAAGGCAGAAGCAGCAAACTATCTCGAAATGACATAACTATCAACGTTACCGTTACTGATAACAATATCAGATTGAATCAGTCTCTTCCAGTAACTCAATTGAGAAATTATATTATTATTATGAAATTAATAATTATAATTATTACCTAACCTATGAATGCGATTTCAATATAATAATTTTATAATTAATAGAATAATAAAAATAATAATTATAATTATTATTATTATTTAATTATTTATAATTAATAATTATAATTATTATTATTATTATTATTTAATTATTTATAATTAATAATTATAAATAATTATTATTTTTATTATTCTATTAATTATAAAGTTATTATATTAAAATCGCATTTATAGGTTAAGGAAATGTTGTGGTAAACCTAACCTAAAACGTTTGAATGCTTAGAACACTAGTTTAGAGTTGAGATCAATCAGACCTGCCTATTATATAATATAATGTGATAGCATGCCATTATTTGTGGATTATTATTTTCGTTATTGTGTAGAAAAGGAGAAAGGAATCTATAATAATGAGTTGATCGAAATTATTAGCACAATAAATGAGTTTATTATTGAAAAACAAATTATAAAAAAGATATATTAAGCTGATGTACAGTAACAACAAAAAAGCTGAAAATACTCTTTGTATGTAGGTCTACATTGACGAACGGTATTATTTAATTCAATCACATTTATTGTTTGGATTATTAACAAATAAATATTAAATAGAAGCGATCTTGCTAGATTTATTCCTCTTTGCATGAACAACCAATCAGAGGACAAAGAAAGGGATACTAAAATTTGAATTGTTGAGATGCAACACAGAATGTCGAAATCTCTGTTTTTATAATTTTATTTATTATTATAATTCACCTACACTGTTGGAATTGAATTATATTATGTTCCAATGTATTTATTTGTCTTGTAAATCAGGGAATTGAATGTAAACAAAGGAACTATTTTTCATGAAAACATGACATGTGCACTACGTCACTCAGCTAAAACCAATAGCAATTGTCTTATTCAAATTAGAAACAGAGAGATTCAAAGAATTGTAAGCTCAATTCGTGGAAGAAGACTTCTTCTCTAGCACTGCATTGCCCTAGTCACACGTTCCTAGTAAACTTGCATTTTGTTGAAAAATTTTATGTAAATTATTTTCCGACCAGGCCGGTAAAACTTTACGGCCCTAGGGCTGTAAAATGACCTTGAATAACAGCTGATCGTGTCCGATCTCACAAAAATCATAGAGAGATAATCTCATAACGACTGTAATAATCTATATAATTATGTATCGTGAATCGCGGTATTATGTCTATAATATATTTTATAAATTACTGTTTCATAATTTAATATTTATTATTGTGTTTTTGATATCAAACAATAGAATACGATGATATCTCCATAGCCTCAACAATATAATGTTGGCAGCATTCTCCATTGTCAGAAAGGTACGTATCGCAAGTAATTAAAAGTGAAGAATCGAATTTGAAATCAAAGTACAATAATTGTATCAATATTTAAAAATGAGGTAGAGTAATAATTGTTTTTTTTTATTATCGAATTCCACTTCTTAATGCAATACAATCAACAATAATAATAAGAAAATACAGCACAGATCTGAAGTTTAAGGTAAGCCTACTGGTGAAACTCAGCCTTGACTGAAAAATTCCTAGTAATTTTTCCGTAATTCATTATTAAAACTTTTAGATAATTTTTCTTCAATATTAAACCATATAGAGAAAACATTAGGCCCACTCAAGATTGAATCTTCGAATGTTTTCTCTATGATTTAACTATTTTCAGAGCAATATTTTGTTGTGAAAATGCCGGCAAACTGGCTTCAAATTTGCTGCTATACACTATATTATTATAGTAGCCTACATAAGTTGTATCAGTCAGGTCCACATGATCAACAATACGCTATGGCCGAGAGCGTAAAGGCGTAATACATCAGAACTCAAATCTCAGTGAATAACAAACATGATCTAGGTTCGAATCTCGGTCAATGACATTTTTTTTGTCGATGAATTTCGACTTTTATTAGCTATTTTTTATATTAGTTACTGTAATTTAAATTTCAATCAATTTTTTAGATATATTTTGAGACAAAACTGTGAAATAATATGCAATTATATTAATTTTTTCATCACATTATTTCAAAATAGTAATGAAAATTCTATTCATCTATCTATCCATGAGATATTGCATCGGGCGCAAAGCGCGAGCTATAAAAATTCAAACAATTATTCGAAATATTAATAGTATAAAAATATGGTCACTATTGTAGATTATTGATTAGTAATACTGAAATTAATTGACAGTAAATGTTGTCATAACCAAGATTCAAACTATCAAAATAGGCTGTTTGAATTTTATTTATTTTTCAATTTCTTATATATTGGGAAGTTTTTTTTTGGTGTGGCAAAAAATAGCGTTCGCAACACGGGCAAAAATGTTTTTCCGGCTCTCAAACACTTCAAGTTCTCGACTTCGTCTCGAACTTGAAAACCGCGATCTCGAGCCGGAAAACGTACATTTTCGACCCTAGGTGCGAAATATACTATTGCGAACCAAGGAAAAAGGAAAACAGAGTTGCGTGAGTTATTCTTCTAGTAAATAAATTAGGGCCCCATCTACGACTCATAAGCGATATAAATTCTAGAGAAAATTAATGGTCATGACCAGATTGCAATCAGGAAAAATTCAACATTAATCTACATTATAATAATCATCATTAAATTAAATTAATTCATAATCTGTTTATCGATCAAGCTATTCCAAAGCAGAACTCACAACCCTGTAACTATCATTTATGACATTATTTTTGTCAATAACGGTTTGCCTGGCTTGGCTGCAGTCGGTAAAGCATGAGTAAAAAATTATATAACTCTGGTTGTGGTTTTTAGAATATAAATTAGACCAAATTCTTACTGGCTCGCCCAGGAGCTCCCGCAATTCACTGTTCTTGGACAATTTATATAAATCTCTGGAACGTATTATTTCCAAAGATTTGATTATCAATGCTATATATCGCTGTCCAAACCAACTTATTCGGTGAAGAATATAGTCGGATGGTAATCTTCTTAATACTTCATTACTGGTAACTCGATAAATAAAAATGAGATTGGTCATGCATGGAAGTAGGGGAATACACCATAAAAAATTTGATATGTATATTACACAGAAAAAAATCAACGAATAAATAAATATAGAAATATATAGAGTAACAAGCAAAAATGGTAAATATAAGAACAAATATATCAAAAAGAAAATATCACAGATTAGCTCACTAGTTTTTTAGCACGAAACGTTACCATGTGCTTTTAAATCATTAATCGTATGCATTTATTTTATGCAGCTCAGATATCGACTTGCTGCTGCTTGTCGATTTAAAAATGTCAATATATATCTTCTTTCCAAAATAATAAAAATAATCAATTGATAAATCACAAATCTCAAATATATTAATATGTATAGATCTCAGTATATATCTCAGGGCTTAATGTTTGGCCTCTGGTGGAATTAGATAAATTAATTTATCCGGTGAACATGAGCCACATTTATATCTTTCTAATTCGCTAATAAATCAATGTATCAAAATTTAATTCGTTACACATTTTATCATATTATTTTTTTCTGATTCATAAATAATTATTAAATTGTATTGTACATGTCTGGTATTGTTAAACCAGAACACGTTATACTGACCACCACTATTCACTTGAAAATTATAATTTACTATCTGCTTATCTTGGAAATTGTCGCAGATCTTGTGTTTTTACAATATATTAAAATAACTGAGCATATCTTCCAGTTCGTTTCTTTTCAAAAAACCTTAATATCGTCTCTGACACGTTACCATTGGTGTTTTGGTAGACCTCATATGGTCAGTGTAACAAGTCGGGAAATTAATTGAGTGGAAAGTTGTAGATGGTTGCTGATGTATCAGTGGATCACTGCGGAATTAATCAATATAATTCTGCTTACATTTGCTTTTACATTGGTCACTCTCGTTGGCTTAGCTCATAATTTCCAGACTAAATTGAACAGTGTATGCGGCATTTTGCAGGATTTAAGTCAATGTAGTCCAACACTGATAGGATTAGATTCTGTACTCGAACCTCTTTTCAGAAATTATATTCATTTTATAAAGTACTCATTATTAATTCTGATAGCGGTGAGAGGCAAAATCATACAAATCAAGGATTTGTGATCTATATCTTTGTTCAGGTTGCATTGGCTCTTTATCAGAACAATAAACAGGTAATAGTTTTAAGATTGCTTTATTTAAGCTCATTACAATTGAAATATTCCAATCCCAAATCTGAGATAACCTACAAATTTTTTGGTCCATATAAGAGATCAAGGTGTGTTTATCAGTATACCGCCGTTGACTCTGACCAATTAAATAAATTCTCAGTTCCGCTATCACACAGAGGGGCATATATTCGTGTACACATGAAAGTGAGAACTTTCATACATTTATCCATTTTTTTGTGTGGTACATGCCCTCCCTGGAGCAGGCCGTCACAATAATTAGAAAAAAACTTATAGAATAATAATCATGCTGGAACAAACATTCATATCATTCTACAAAACGCAATGCAAATTAAAACAAACATGAATCAACAAACTTTTAGATTCTTGATTGACAATATACCTATACGCTTTTGGAGAGAATATAATGTATCCAATATGCTATTCAAGAGCAGATTCGACCTTTGTGAGCAAAATACCTCTAGCAGATTTTTTTTTCGAAGAGATAACGAAATGAATACTGGTATCATGCATTTTCTATCATCGATAACGTGGCACATTATTTGTTTACAAAAGTCTCAACTGATAAGCCCATTCTCACAGAAATATATTCTATTTGATTTCGTAAAGTGATATTTTAACGTCTCTATTCCCACAACCAAATCCACTTCTTCTTCACCACTTTCGCATTCTTTTTATCTTCTTTTCGTTTACTTTCTTCTTGCATCAATAGTTTGCTTTGAATGGCGAGTGAACCGCACGGGGCAGCCACAACTTCCTGTTTCACTCTTGAAACTTTCCATTCGATGTAGCCGGTTATATATGAGAAAAGTTTATATAGCGATTTCAATTTTACATGCGGGATTTGTTTTACGGGCTTTCGATTGCAAAGTTGGCGCGTGTAGGCGCGTCTGCGTGTGTTGGCAACCAATCCAAGTTGCGACTGACAGTCGAAATATTCGGCGACACTATTTGCCGATATTCGCGTAGATTGGTCGATAGATCAGTGGCAGCAACTGGGTCACATTTCCATACATATTCAACACAAGTCGCTTGCTGTTCAATGCCAGTCAGTGTTCGATGCTGTCTGATTTCGTCTTCAAATCACATTGCACGACGGCGCATACTCAATCTGTTGTCTGCTGCCAGACAAACATTTGTTTGAGGCAGAGCTTGCTGATGACTCACCACAACCACCGTCGACGACTGAATACATTGCATCAGGTAATCGAAACCAGATAACATGATGCTTTTTGTCGGCAACTACCCAGAGACGTCTTGTATTGATGCTGTGGTGGAGTCCTGTATTTAATAAACTCATCTTCATGAGTTATTTGTCCTCTCCTGTTATTGCTTTTTGAGAACGAAATTTTCATTTTGAACGCTGCTCTGCTTCAATGAGCTCTATTGCTTATGTTTTCTTCTTTTACAGAGAGGTTAAAGCAGTGGCCACACCAACGTCTCCTAGAGGTAGCGAGCTCGCTCCAGTGGTGGTGGTTCAGGCCAAACCAAAAAACGTCCGCTAGCGGTAGTTTATAGTTGTCGCTTTGAAAATCCCATAATATTGGTCATTTCCTCACTTCTTCAATTGAGCTCTCCATAGAAAATGAATGAATTATTGGATGAAAACACGAAATGACAACAGCTCAATTTCAACTCCAACACAAAATGTTGCGTCGCTCGCTGTAGACATGCGAATGACTCATTGTCACGTGTGAGTCTCGGTATCCTGCGAAGGCGAACTTTATAAATGGATGAGAATAAGAACATACCGTATACGTTTTCAAGCTTTGCTAGTGTCAAAACCTCCCACATTCTCAATGAACGCTTCCTTCATTCTTTCACATGCTTATCCACTCGAGTTTGACGTAAAAACAAAATCAATTTGAAACTAATCTTTTGCAGCATGACTCCATGGAGTGACATTATACATTCTCTAATCTCATATCTAATAATTATGTTCTTACTTATTCTACAGTTCGTACATTTGTGATAATAGCCAAGTTGAGTGAAATAATCCTTGATCAAAAGGACTGCAATTAACTGCAGAGAGTAAGAGAAATAAGAGAAATAGAGAATTCGTTGAGAGGACTTATACGAGTACAATGATATTATGTGTCAGGTATGTGGGAATTATGAACAAATATTTCTATGAAAAATGGGAATAACAGAGATATATAAAATGTGTGGATAGTTTAGAACTCCAGAACTCCACCATACTTCCCTTGACAATTTATTCCAATATCATATTTCAAACTTCTCCCATGCTTTCCGGTATTATTACTTGGAGCATGAGATTTCGTTTCTATAGTCTATGTCTTGAGGACAATCTTGATGGTGGTGGGCCCAGGCCTGGATTCGCACATAGGCAGCCAGCGTAGTTCGACCTTAGTTAATATTTATGGCCGGATTGCGTGTGTTAGAAGGGCGGAATTCATTAGTCTCTTGGGAAGCGTTTATTCGACTGTTGTTTCTGCAGTTTCCGAAGAGACGTGACGGAAGGAGACACTAGACACTTTCTTGCTTCCTTTTAGAGTTCCTTTATATGCTGTGTCTTTAGGCTAAGTAAATGTGCTCCACTTGAAACGGAGTGCAGTTGACATTAATCACCGTACAAGTGGGTCTATTATTGATGTGTACAGCTGCTGTGTTCTCGGCTGATTCAATTGTGTTGTTCTTAGACTTGGAATCTGTTGACTCGATTGCTTTGTTTCCAGATTTGGAATGTTTTGCAATCTGTTTATTTGATTGCATTGCTTCAAAATTTGGAATCTCTCAAGATTTGCAAGATATTAGTGTTGAATATTGAATGATTTATACGAAAATTATTATTAATGTAATCAGTTTTGAACATATGGGGGAATTTCAAAGTAAGCATGTTTCAAAAGGTTTGATTTATTATTCAAATGAGTTGCTCTCCAATTTAAATTTGTTGATGATTCAGATAATTATGGCCCAGAGACTCAAAATGTATGTATTCGTAGATTATAATTATCATTTATCTAATGAGTGATGAATTAATAAATGAAATTTCAAGCATGCAATGCACGAGGATCGGAAATACGTGATGTCATCGATGGATATTCGCACAATACATTTTCATATAATTCATGTAGAAGTTTATTGACAGCATATCTCAAAACAGTGGGACCTGGTATTCTAGTATCCCAGGATACTTTTCCAGTATCTCCTGCAAATAGATGCTAGTACGTCATTGATTCTCTGCAGTTAACTGCAGTCCTTTTGATCAAGGAACTGTCAGAATTAAATTCATGATCTGATGGGAGTTAATAATACAGATATATATAATTTTCTATCATTTCTCATTGAAACAAGAGACTTCCATATTGTTCGTGGATCCGAATCCTGTAAGTGAAAACCCTTCTCACGATCTTACATCATGATATTCCTCCACTACTCCCAATTATATTTTGAAGCTATATTATTATGTCTTCTAGGATACAGATTTCAACGGTAATCTTCAAAAATCTCTCTAATGTAGATGAAGATTTAGGAAGAACTCACAGCTTTTTAATGAAGAAGTAGAATACTGAATTTCAATGAGGAATATTTCTAACGAAATTGATGAATGTCTCATTTGAATCAATTTCAACATCAATGAAGACAGTATAACTTGCTTATTCGATTCTCCCCTATTGCCATCGACTATTTCTGCAATAATTATGGTCAATGATTATTCGTAACAGAACAGCTTCTCTTTATGAGAGGTTTGATCCTTCAAGCAAGGAATTCCGAATACCTGATTTAACATTCTTCCCAACAAAATACAAGTCCCACCCGTCACGGTATTACTGTACCATTTATGCGTTTCTTGAAACCATGGAAAACTCCCAACATTTTTTATCCCGATTGCTCGGCATAATTATTTTATTTTGATAAGTTAACTTTCCCGTTGAGGGATTATTACCCCATTCTATGAACCAGACTAATGAATCAATTACATTCAGCACATAGCACTGAAAGCCGAGGCTTATGTGACTCCCGAATGAATTCAAATTGAATGCTTCAATCCAATTCAATGTTTCACACGCGTCGTGGATTAGCGCGGTTATTAATTCGAAATTCATTAAAGAGATGGATTAATGGATGACATACAACATGTGGGTCATTTCCATTCACATTGCTTACGGTCACTCAACATTGATTCTCATGTCCAGAAATGCAATTGAATTCTATTGAAATCATTCTCTATTTGATTTTCATGTAAGTCTACACTAATTATTTCTACCATTGTGCGTAAAGTAACATATATTGATCAAGTATATTGATTATTCAATACTACACAATTCGATAAGATCAACCAAGACTCTTTTTTAACTCTTGGTCCATGTTATACATGCTTGTTATAGCCTACAAGCGTTTTAAAATGTTCTGTCCTTTCAATTTTCCCACAGCTAACCTAAGAGCCACATTTGATATGCAATCCCTGGAAGCATCTAGGAGCTGTAAATTGCTTTTGTTTCTATATGATATATATTGAACAATCGTGTTCAATCAACCTACCTCCTTTCATTGCTGAATATACAGTATATGTGTCTTCAGTTTCACGGCGTTTCGGCTCCAGATTTCTTCCTCCCCAATGAGACTTCAATTCTGAAATCAACATCATGATGAATCTTTATAATTACCATAGTTTCCACCTAGACCTTTTTCATATGAATCCCAGTCAGTTCAAGAAGGCATGTAAGCAGCTTCACCCAATGTGACACCTATTTTTCCCACGCTAGACCTCATCAGCTTACATAGAGTACCATATTTAGTAGATGTCTTTCTTTCATTCTTAGCTCTGTTATCATTCACCTCATTCTTATTCTCAGCATATAATTCACATCATTCTTGGAATGCTATTTGTAATTTCTTAATTCCCCTCTTATTATTTTCTCATATTGTAAATGGTTTCTAGTATATAGTATAGTATCTAGTATTCAGTATATTTAGTTTCTCATAATTTTTTTTTTCTCTTCACTAATATAAAATTGTTTTTTCCTTGTTTTTTTCTCTCGATTTTCAATTTCTTTGTAAAGTGATTATTGTATTTTTTTTATTAGGGAGCAATTTTTGGAGTTTTCCCGTATGCTCCCATATTGTTGTAAATTAATAAATAAATATACGCTATTATGGAACTCAGAAGTTTATTCTCAAAATTCAGAGACTTATTAATTTTTGTTGAATAATTACTACTGTGAAATAGTTTCAATAACTATTGGCTATAACTATAAACCCAAGGTTTTTTTCTGGGATAATACAATTTCCAAAATTCCTGACTAACCTTTCCCAAAATCTCATACAATAATATTATAATACACTATTTTCTATTCAATAATATCTGGAATATCATAATTCATTAAAGTGTCTTCATAAACCATGAAATCTCATTCATACTATATTTCAAAAGAAATTATGCATGAAAAAGATAACACGCTCAGGCTCATAGACCAGAAACTGGTCGTGCAGTCAAAGAAAATAAAGAGTACTCGTGATTTTAAACAATAAAAGTACGCTATTTCTTCACCCATGCGACATAAATAGGGTTTGAACACGTCATCCTCTTACTATGAAACAAAAAATAGTTCACGTACTATGAGTTGCAGTCTTTACTATGACAGTCTTTAACAATGAGTTACTTTGACTGGATGAGTTGGAGCACTTTTTGATGTGGCCGATGCAAATTCGAGAGGTCAGCTCTTGTCTGTCATTGGAAGACACCGCCGGCCGGTAAGATGATTGGTGGACGCGAATTAATGAAATTAGGCCGGACGGCTGACAGCGTGTTCTACTGGAAGTGAACATGGTTGGGGGGCTGAAGGGGGTCGAAAAGGAGGCAGGCTGGAAGGGGGATGAGAGGATACTGACAACAGAGTGGTGGAGTGATTGATTGAAGCAGGATGTCCGATCCTGGCCCACGCTGTATACTGCACATCCTTCTCTCCAGGAAAGGGATCGATAGTTGATGATCCTGGACTCGAGATGCAGTGTGAAGTGTGAGGCCGCGGCCTCAGTAATGAAGTACAATAATTAATTGCGGCGAACAAATGCAGCCGTGGTTACCGCCGCTGCCCCATACATTACCGCCCAGTGTGTCAGGGCCCGACATATCCGCTTCGTTGTAATTTTGCTGTCACCAGGTCGGACTTGGCTGCAGAAAAATGTTGCTCTCCTAATAGATTCATCGAGTTATGAGGAGCTCTTTTTCATTTTATCTATAAACTCATGAATAAATACATGTATCTATATTTCATATAGTCTTATCGAAAATAAGAAGCTATTCCTTCTAAAATATTCTTGGAGATTTTGAAAATGATTGTTAGTCTTCGATTACAAAAAAAAGACTGTATTTAGATAGATCATTGTTGTGTTGGATGAAATAAGGGGATCGTCGAACTACATTTTTGAATGGAAAAGTCATGTTTATAACATATTTCAGAGTGGCCGAAATTTTGTCCCATTTTTTACCCCACATAGGAGCTGCCTTTGTCGGGTTTTAATTTTGTTTCCTTCATATTTCGGGGAATATTACCGTGTAGACATGTAGTCTACCTGATTCTTTTGTAGCCATTCAAACTAGAATCATCCTAGAATGAACTGAGAACTTTCTTCGGAATAAATTCATGAAAATGGAATGAATAGACTAATTGATCATGAAAGGAAACTTTTCTTCTAGGGTCGTTGAGTCTCAAATCAAGGTGATAGAAAAATTTCCCATGAATCTTCCCAATAACCACAATTTGCTCTAGAGTTACTCAGATTAAAACAGTTTCCAGTCAATTCAACCAGCTTATTCTGTAAGTCTAGAAGTAAGTCATTATAAATAAATAAATAAGATAGTAACTAAACAGTATCATTATGAGATGAAAAGTATCATTATGAAATGACAGATTTCCAGCTAGAAAATTTGATCACAGGCTGACCAGTTAAGAACCAAATATGATCAAATTCTGATATTCGTACATCTGAAATGTATAAAAATCTTGACCATAAAAATATAAACTTGTAGTTCAGTATGAAATACGTAAGAATTGAGTCCAGAAATATCAGAATAATTTCCGATTCGTTCAGAATTTGATATTTGTAGTTGACCTTCCACAAGCCTGGCAGGCTTTGGACCTTTTTGTTGTTGCAATATGGAATCCAGTGCAAAGCACCGTCCAGCTCTACTTTGTATGGTATCCCCACTGGATTGTAGTACTTCTGCTGCACTTCTCTATAGTTGTCCTCCCCAAGCAGTTGTAGAATCTTCTTTGACATATCGCTTCCACTGTCCAATAGGTATGGTAACTTGCTTTAACTCCATGCTTAGCTGACACCATATTAGAGAATTTTCCTCTCAAGTATAAGTTGAATGATCCACATATCTCCTTCTTTAGAATAAATCGTCTTTTATCCAGTTCTTGACAATCCTCCAAACCACAGATTTTCACAAGCATAATATTGTCACAAAAGGGTTCTGTTATAGGCACAAGATTTGATTCATCCTGCACTAACAGTTCTTCTCCATCAGTGTAATCAATTTTCCCAATGTCTGTAATAAGGTTGTCATTGCACAGATTTTCTGTCAACACCCACAAACCGCTCATTGGTAGGCTTTATTTTATTACCACAAAGCTGAGACACACTAAACACTTTGGAAGAAGCCATGTTCACTGTTTCGCTGCTACTATCAAACTGAGCGAATATCAATTATTCTGGAGTATTTATAGGGATACAGCTAAGGAGAAGGATACTGCGCATGCGCAATGATAACTAGATTTTGTGTGAAGGGAGTGTCTTCCAAGTTTTTCCAAACATCTGACAGAAACTTAACTGATTCTATTCTAGGAAATGTATGTCCATTGTAGCTTGTCATAACATTGAGTGTAATTACACAAATGTTCTCCCTTCTTCTCCACATTCCTCTCTCATTTTGTCTTTCCTGCTAAACGAGTGGAGGAGGAGGACAGAGGAGGAGGACAAAGGAGGAGAACGGAGGACAAGTTTTGTCCTCGGAGCACAATTTTTGTCCTCGGAGGGGAGGATGAGGATAACAGAAGAGAAGGAGAACAAAGGAGGAGGAAGAGGACAAAGGAGGAGGAAGGATGTATGTGTCTAACTATTGGTTGGAGGAGGAATTTGAGAGCTCTAACATTGATTTGAATTATAAAATTAGAATTAAGCTAGATGTTCTAAAGCATAACCCCAGTAGACATAAGGAAAGAGTTGTATTTTGTATTTAAGTTAAGGTATTGTAAATAGTCGAAAATGTGAGTGCAGAGAAGGTTGTAATCCAATGTGACATCATCCAGGCTAAGAGCAGTGATGGGTATAGCCAAGGTCACGTGATAGTGGGAGGAGGAGTGGGGGTCGCTGAAATTGCATCGCTGAAAATAAAGTAAGGTGATTTCTTACCTATATGAAGTAAGATCTGACTGAGAGAATAATTTGAGCATATCTTCCAAGGTTGACTCTCACTGTCAGTATAGCATTAGATGGAGTCACTTTAATTTGTCAGCATATAATTCACATCATTCTTGGAATGCTATTTGTAATTTCTTAATTCCCCTCTTATTATTTTCTCATATTGTAAATGGTTTCTAGTATATAGTATAGTATCTAGTATTCAGTATATTTAGTTTCTCATAATTTTTTTTTCTCTTCACTAATATAAAATTGTTTTTTCCTTGTTTTTTTCTCTCGATTTTCAATTTCTTTGTAAAGTGATTATTGTATTTTTTTATTAGGGAGCAATTTTTGGAGTTTTCCCGTATGCTCCCATATTGTTGTAAATTAATAAATAAATAAATATACGCTATTATGGAACTCAGAAGTTTATTCTCAAAATTCAGAGACTTATTAATTTTTGTTAGAATAATTACTACTGTGAAATAGTTTCAATAACTATTGGCTATAACTATAAACCCAAGGTTTTTTTCTGGGATAATACAATTTCCAAAATTCCTGACCAACCTTTCCCAAAATCTCATACAATAATATTATAATACACTATTTTCTATTCAATAATATCTGGAATATCATAATTCATTAAAGTGTCTTCATAAACCATGAAATCTCATTCATACTATATTTCAAAAGAAATTATGCATGAAAAAGATAACACGCTCAGGCTCATAGACCAGAAACTGGTCGTGCAGTCAAAGAAAATAAAAGAGTACTCGTGATTTTAAACAATAAAAGTACGCTATTTCTTCACCCATGCGACATAAATAGGGTTTGAACACGTCATCCTCTTACTATGAAACAAAAAATAGTTCACGTACTATGAGTTGCAGTCTTTACTATGACAGTCTTTAACAATGAGTTACTTTGACTGGATGAGTTGGAGCACTTTTTTATGTGGCCGATGCAAATTCGAGAGGTCAGCTCTTGTCTGTCATTGGAAGACACCGCCGGCCGGGTAAGATGATTGGTGGACGCGAATTAATGAAATTAGGCCGGACGGCTGACAGCGTGTTCTACTGGAAGTGAACATGGTTGGGGGGGCTGAAGGGGGTCGAAAAGGAGGCAGGCTGGAAGGGGGATGAGAGGATACTGACAACAGAGTGGTGGAGTGATTGATTGAAGCAGGATGTCCGATCCTGGCCCACGCTGTATACTGCACATCCTTCTCTCCAGGAAAGGGATCGATAGTTGATGATCCTGGACTCGAGATGCAGTGTGAAGTGTGAGGCCGCGGCCTCAGTAATGAAGTACAATAATTAATTGCGGCGAACAAATGCAGCCGTGGTTACCGCCGCTGCCCCATACATTACCGCCCAGTGTGTCAGGGCCCGACATATCCGCTTCGTTGTAATTTTGCTGTCACCAGGTCGGACTTGGCTGCAGAAAAATGTTGCTCTCCTAATAGATTCATCGAGTTATGAGGAGCTCTTTTTCATTTTATCTATAAACTTATGAATAAATACATGTATCTATATTTCATATAGTCTTATCGAAAATAAGAAGCTATTCCTTCTAAAATATTCTTGGAGATTTTGAAAATGATTGTTAGTCTTCGATTACAAAAAAAAACTGTATTTAGATAGATCATTGTTGTGTTGGATGAAATAAGGGGATCGTCGAACTACATTTTTGAATGGAAAAGTCATGTTTATAACATATTTCAGAGTGGCCGAAATTTTGTCCCATTTTTTACCCCACATAGGAGCTGCCTTTGTCGGTTTTAATTTTGTTTCCTTCATATTTCGGGGAATATTACCGTGTAGACATGTAGTCTACCTGATTCTTTTGTAGCCATTCAAACTAGAATCATCCTAGAATGAACTGAGAACTTTCTTCGAATAAATTCATGAAAATGGAATGAATAGACTAATTGATCATGAAAGGAAACTTTTCTTCTAGGGTCGTTGAGTCTCAAATCAAGGTGATAGAAAAATTTCCCATGAATCTTCCCAATAACCACAATTTGCTCTAGAGTTACCAGTTTCCAGTCAATTCAACCAGCTTATTCTGTAAGTCTAGAAGTAAGTCATTATAAATAAATAAATAAGATAGTAACTAAACAGTATCATTATGAGATGAAAAGTATCATTATGAAATGACAGATTTCCAGCTAGAAAATTTGATCACAGGCTGACCAGTTAAGAACCAAATATGATCAAATTCTGATATTCGTACATCTGAAATGTATAAAAATCTTGACCATAAAAATATAAACTTGTAGTTCAGTATGAAATACGTAAGAATTGAGTCCAGAAATATCAGAATAATTTCCGATTCGTTCAGAATTTGATATTTGTAGTTGACCTTCCACAAGCCTGGCAGGCTTTGGACCTTTTTGTTGTTGCAATATGGAATCCAGTGCAAAGCACCGTCCAGCTTCTTTAGTTTTGCAATAAGACAGGACATTGCAAGTCCTAACATGCCTTCTTTATGGCGAAAAGAAACAGAGCCACTCTCCCTATTCTCCGGGAGGATTGCGAGGGTCCAAAGGCATAAAAGAGGATAAAGCTCTGCATCCATGCCAGTCGACTGAGCTAGAATTCCCGGCTCTTGTCAATAAGTCGGAGTCGGAGAAGGCTGGATCCCAGCCGTAGAATATTGTTGCAGGATCGGTTCAATCAGTTGCATCGGCATACAAAAGAAAGAAATGTTTTGTGCTCTACACTGTGTCGTATATAATATTGTCCCGTACAAGATTCTTAAATATATAGAACAATTCAAAGCCACTTCTGGATGAGATGAGCGAATAGTCTGGATTGTGAGGCTTGATTTGGGTTGTTATATTTCAATAATTATTCATTCATACATTTCATTGTACTGTAACTCCAACTACTCAATTTTAATGTCCCAGTGATTACTGTTGCTAACAGATATAGAACTAAAGAACATTTATTTTCAGTGTATGTTATAATTTTACAACTGCAAATACCTTTTTTTCTATTGGAAAATTATAATCATCTAGGAATGAACAATATTGAATTGAAGAGGCAGGCTCTAAGCGTGATTGCTCTGATAAGCTATTGCTTGAATAGATTAAGATTCATCTGTTGGAAAAATTATCATTTGTATTACTGACTCCTCTAATTTTTTTTTATAAGTCTCAAAATCGCTTTCCTGTGGTTAGGATCTTACCTAAACTATGAGTCAACTGATCTATCATCATCCGTTTCACACACAAGCCTATGCATCGCCCTCAGCAGAAAAATTAATATCTTTCAGTTCCATATGAATCTGTCCATTTCAATTCCCTCAAAAGTGTACGTACAAGAAACTATTAGAACGGATCCGATAGATTTTGTTCGAAATTCCAATAACGGATGGACAAAACTATCACAATGAGGCGTTTTAATGATTCCAACGTTCAATCATTAAAACGGTATCGGTGAGTATCGTCGTGAAACTGAACGTCCAATCTCTAGAAAACGTGTTTGAGACGATGGGCTAACTATCGCTCACGACTAAGAGGAATATTGACTTGGAATGGACAGGATCTTCGTGAAATGAGAAACTATGTGTTCATCTGATACATTACATCACAAGGGAACAGTCTCCAAAATACCTCATCAAGAAGATTCACTCTCCAGGAGAAAAATAATTACCAAACTACTCAATTATTTAGCCGTTATTATCCAGTGCACCATCAGTGCAATTGATGAGTAGCTGTTTCCCGCTTCCTGAACTAGCTCAGGGACTGACTCCGGCTAATTGGAGAATACTTAGCGCAAAGGAAATTGCATCTCATTCTCGTGTCTGAAATAATAATAAGTACTGACCGAGAGTTAGATTGAAGGAAGCTGGTCATCCCTGGACCCGAGACCGTGGGTTGCACCAGGGACTTGCACGATTGCTTAGCGGAGGACCACCGGCTTATAATTTGAATCGCATCAATAAGTAATTAGTACTACATACATGTGGCTATCCACTATGAACTGTCAGCATTCCCGACAGATGACATCAATGCTCCACATCCAACCAATTCTGACAGTTTTGAGTGAATTTACTGTGGCTGGCTTCTACCTGGCTCACTGGGTAATGAATGAGCCTGGTCGATGAGTAGACTATTATTCATGTTTCGAGTAGCAATTTGCAATTTATCAACTGCAAGGCTGCTGCTTGAGTAATGCAGAGTGACAGACTGAAGGATGACAATAAATTGAATATCTGAGTGGGATGGTGCAGTGGTGAGACATGAGAGGTACGTCACGTGACGTGTATTGTAGTTATTGTAGGGTGTCAAGTAATGGAGAATAGAAAATGCGATATAGGCCTACATCATGATGTTTCTGGTGTGTATCTCTATTGTATTGAAACATTTCAAATGATTGGGAAAACAATATCTTTATTGATCGATTTTATATCGGTTCAACTTTATTGTGATTTTACTGATTGTTTATGGATGTAAATAATGATGAACGTGTGATTCAAGATTCAATGATGACTTATTTTATCAATAAATAATTTGTAAATTAATGTGCACAATTTATTTCAAAGTGATTGTCTTGTAATAAATTGGAAATCAATATTCATAAAATTATTGTAAATCGTCAACGGAAACAAGGAAAGAGGAGTCAACAGTATGAGACCAGCCAGCTCAGGCCGCTCTAGCTGCTGACTCTTTCTAACATTAGGCATGTATCATCTTTTTTCTCTCTCTGAAAAGTGGCGTGATTCTCCGAGTGTCCAACAAGGAGAATTACATCTTACTAAAGGCAGTCGTGGCCGAGTATAAGATTGGAATACAGCCTGGACGAGTTCCAGAGGCAGAGCTGAAAATTCTGAAATGTTCGATAAAGTGATCTTTTTGTTAATTTTGATCGGTGAGTGAGAACTATTTGAACATATTACAATATCGAAATTTATTACATTATAACAATTTCGACAGACGAGGGCGGGCTCCCAAAATTTTCCAAGAATACTAATTTCCCCACTGTGAATTCATATTTATAGAGAGAAAGTAGATAGAGGTGAAATTGTTGATAATATGTATTTGGAAGAACCGTTGATTTTATCTTTTTAATTTGGAATTTATTGTATTTATTTATCTGATCGAATTCAGTAACCAAGAAATACCTCTGAGGATATAATACCTACTCTCAAAGAGACCCTTGAATAATTGAAATTATTATCATTACCTTTATATACCAGTAGTTCTGTGAACAGTAGACCTCGCGCAATTAAAAACTACACCCTCCATCAGAGTGAATTTATTATGTCCTGTTCTGACGTGTCGACGAGATATCGGTGTGTAACTAAAGACTGTTTAAAATTCTGTATCGACAATAATTAATAATATTAATTTGAATCATCATCATTAGAATGCTATGGAGTTATAATCAATTAATTGTACTGTTAGTTCGTGAGTACAGTTTTGCTACATATTTCCACTAATTTCCTTGTACAGTAGCCTAAATACTGATTATTGAGAATGTCTATTGTGGTGATGTAAATTTTTGCCCCACGTGTTGGGTGACATTATGTAATGGTGTGGACTGCAAACCATTCATATGTGGTGCGGTATTTCTGATATTTATAAGAGCCATTGCTAAAATCCCTATTTTGCAAATAAATTTGCAAAAAGTTAAGGCCGTCCGGTTCGCAAATATGCTGGGTTCAGACCGCAGCTCTAGCTCAGTGGTAGACGCATGTTTTTTCCAAATATAATATTAATCACCACAAGGTTCAATGATTTGTGATTAATAATTCTTACCGCTGCTTCCGTGAAGTTCTGGAAGAATACCAATAAGGAAATCAAAAATATAGTTGGTGACTGATTACCAGTAACCATGTATCCAATCGAGAATAATGAAGACCAACTATGGTTTTTCCTTGTTGATTTTTAAAACGCTTGTCATGAATACAGGTATTCACCAATTTACCCTTCTGAAATTCCTTGGAACTTACAACGCCAGTTCTTGAAGTTCTCTGGATCCTTATATGATATACTGTGTACTTATTAATATAATTATCGGTAAGATCTTTCTGGCTGAATAGTGTGTCTATCATCGAAGGATGATGAGTAATGAATGCTTTGAATAAGATCAATATTAATTGATTCACTGATTTATATGCTGCAGAAGATTTTTTCTTGGTATCAAGACAGCTCAAACTGTATATCACGAGATGAGTTAGGATATAATAAAAACGTCTATGATTTTGTATGCTGACATAAAACATGAAATAAATTCCCATAAAATAATATATATAAAATATTCTTATATCTATAATTCCAATATAAATAGATTCTTTAATATTCTAACAATTCTCACCCGGTTCATTAGCATTCAGAGTTGTGAGCTTTAAAATATATATATTATATTTAATACTGATACTTGGACTTCAAGTCAATTCAGAATTCTACAACTCAAAACCTGTTTGGTCTGTAGATTTAACAGGACATGCTTTGATCAATGAGCAAATAATAATTATTAATAAAAATAACAATTTAAAAATCTCAGGGTTTTTGAGTTCGTGCCATGCATGGAAATAGCTTCCTACATAAAACAAGTAAATTCATAAAATGTTCTTATAAACTATATGATAGCATTCAAAATGTTGCGAATTTCTTGAACTTGAATAAATTTATATAGCGCTTTGATCAATTCCCCAATTCACTGCTAAAGGCCTTCTTAAAATGAGCTCATTTAAGACAAATTTCGCACACTCACTATAATGATGTTTTTGAAGGTCTTGTAGAGTAAATTAATCATTTCCAATAATTAATTAGGCAGGTCCTTTTCGTCTCTGCTGGGCTTGTGCATGGTCCAGATTTCTTATGAATTTCGATCAGTATCAAAAATATATTTACAGGAATAAATTACAATTGAGAACTCTTTAGCAACACTGAGTTCACAAATAATCAAACATTGATTACATATACTCCACATTTGAATGGAGATTGGCTTGATGCTTTTAAAAATTAATAGGAAGAAAGAACCCTAATCTCCATGTGCTCCTCACAGGTCGAAATCACAAGCCAGAGAGAGTGATTTCTAGAAAAGTTTCATCTCTTCCTTGAATGATTTATAAACTTTCTTCTGATTGGCTTTCTCATCTTAGTAAGACTCAATGTGATTGGTTCTTTAAGATTCAGGGTTTTCCTGACTTTGTTATACAAAGATAAATGAAAATTTTTAAATATATAAGTTAAGTAATAGTCTTAGATTATGCCAATAAATAAATCTCGATATATGATGCTATAAAATGATATACATTCAATTTTTTATGTGAGCTTTGTGTACTTTTCATACTTTTTTAGATTGTAATAAATAATCCTGTAACAATAATAGTTGTCCTTATCTATATACATAAACCTTCCCCAGTATATCTAATATATATTTTGTGATTAAAACTTATAATTCAATTCATACCGGTTGATCGAGCAATCAGTTGATTCATTAGGTATCGATTCAAAGAACTGTCAATTGATCCTAGATTGATTGATTCATCAGATCAAAACAAAAGAATTCTAACCTCATAATGTACATGCAAACTTTCATTTTTTATGATCTGCCAATAATAAATAAGCCGCTTTATAATTTTTATTTCTGCCAAGGAATTCTCATTATTGTTGAATTACAATTTTGCATGATTTTCTTATCGCTTAAAGATAACATGATTACTCTTTATCATGAATAACATTCGATTTTACTTGAGCGGTACCTTGACTAGGCTATCTATTCTTTCTATTTTATAATTCTATTAAAGCTCAATAATTCATTTCGAAAATATTTTGTGGTGCTAAAATACCACGTGACACTATGTTGAGCTGAAATTGATAATTAATGTGTGATCGAATGGGATTGGATACAACCCTATGTCAGATATTGGGGAAAATGTCAATTGTTTTAACTAAACATGATCAGATAACCCTATAAGTAGTTAGGGAATGACAGATTGAGATAAGGAGTAATTATGCAAAGCTTTTAACGCATGTACAGTCTGAATCGATGACATAATAATTGAAATTCATAATCCCTTGTTTGGAAATGACGTTGTTTATTGAATTTTCAGTGATTTTTGATATGTTTATTCAATTAACGGTTATTTATTTTCGTTTTGTACATTAAATTTCCTTGCTATAATCTAACTTGTAAAGATAGAATTCTTGATTATCAAGCCTTTCTGTAGATATTCTGTTGGTGAATTAATTATTTTAATTTATTATCGATTTTGATACTCTTGAAAGATGTTATCTCTCACAAAGTAGTATAAATTTTACGATTCTGGCTCGGTAGAACGATTTTGCCAATTCTGGCACTATTATGTAGAAGAAGAAGTTGGAGGAGAATTGAATTGAATTGAATCGCTGCCTTTATTGAAAACCAAGGAGGACAAAGTTAGGGCGCAGCCAGCCCTCTCTTACACTCAATCCTCCATACAATTCTAAGTTACAACTAAACAACATCATAAACAATGAACTAAATTAAAGAAAACAATAACTTAGAAAACAAATTAACAAGAAAAAAAAATATAAATATAATAAAAATAAAAGAAAGAGAAAACTTGAACTCCTTTCAAATTTAAGTACGTAAAAGGGGTTATGCAAAAGGAGGAAGAGAAAAGTGAATAAAGTTGAGAATTTTCAGTTCAAATCCATAGATTATTCCGGTGGAAGTAAGGGAAGAAGGAAAAAGAAAGAAAAGAAAAAGGAAGAGATAAAGAAGGAAGAAAGAGAGGAGCACACACATACACACACACACACCACACACACACACACACACACACACACACACACACACACACACACACAACACACACACACACACACACCACACACACACACACACACACACACACACACACACACACACACACACACACACACACACACACACACACACACACCACACACACACCACACACACACACACACACACACAACACACACACACACACACACACACACCACACACAACACACACACACCACACACACACCACACACACACACAACACACACACACACAACACACACACACACATACAGACTTGAATTATGGGTTAGGGAGCATTCCAGCCTAGTCCACCACCTCTGATCCACCTCAAGACAGCAGCGCCGAACCGGCGATATCCGTCAACTAGCTTCAGCTCAGCAGGCAAAGAATTCCATAAACTACAGGCTGTCACAAGGAACGACTTATTGAACATAACAGTCCTATGTGTTGGGACAGCCAGCAGATGGGATCCATGCCGCGTTCCTCCACGGCCAAAATCACCCAAGTAACGGTACTCCACTGCCAGATACTTAGGCGTTTTGGTTTTCAATATCTTATGCAGGAAGCACAAAGCATGATGTGTTCTACTCTCACGCAGCTTCATGAGTTTAAGTCTGTTAAAGTATTTGGTCACATGGTCGTCACGTCTCAGGTTGAAGATAAAGCGAATACAATAATTATGTGCACTCTGCATCCTCTGCAAAAGTTGAACTGTCATGTCAAGAGTCACAATGTCACAGTAGTTGAGGATTGGGAAAATCAGAGTCTTGACCAGCATAACCTTTGTTGGAAAGGGAATGAAATCAGAGATCCTCTTCAATGTCATGATCCCCCCAATGACCCTGTTACAAGTCTGAGTCACGTGGCTGGTCCAGTCAAGAGTCCTTGATTTTTCACGTCAGAACTGTATTCCAATTCTATGTTATTCAATGTTATGTATGGTCCGTTGGATATGTCAATTGTGGTTAAAAGTCTTGAGTAACCTGTCATTATAGATTTCGATTTTGTCTCGTTTTGTTTGAAGATGTAGTCACAGAACAAGTCTCGGCCTCTAAATTAGGCTTTGGCCTATTCAGATAGAAATATCCTTATTTCTATTTTGTGTAGTTCATGAGCATGTAGACTGGAAAGTAGTAGTTAAAATGTGAACGTGTGTGATTGTGGGTGCTGATTCATTTGTTGAATATCTGATTCCATGGTGAGTGCCAAATTATTTTATTGAGCTCGAATTGATTGACCAGATAAATTGACCAACGCCCTTAATTTATTTATAGAGTGAGTTAGCAAATTCGTATCCAATTATTTATTCATGGATCATTGCGGTAAAGTCTGAATAAAATTTGAGAAATTATTCAAATGTAAATTTGAAATAAGTAATTGAATAAATTAACCGAATTGTTTACAGTGAAGATTATTATTGGATATAACAGAATTTCAAAGATGACCGATAATTTTATGTTTGAATACAACTAATGAATTAATCTTTATCCTATGGTCCTGGTTTGTGATAAGTTACTTAGTTACAAAAAAGGTGTTGTTGAACAATAGTGAAGATCTTGGCATTTGCATGAACGAATTCATCCAAAGCTATAAACCATGGATTCAAATAATTTAAACAGGTTAATAGTTGAGTGGAGATTTTAAAAGCGATAATAATATTTTTCCTTGATAAAAAATTAGGTTTTATCATATTCCCCCCTGGCCTCCCACCGTTACAAATGATGTCAGGTGTGGGGTAGTGTTATGAATACCTCCACCGGTTACAATCTATAGATGGAGATGATTGATAAAAACAATATAAAAACTTGAAGTACACTTTATTATTAAAAACTTCAAAATATTTCAACGACTAGTTGAATTAACAGCTTTCATTAATTTGTACAAAAGCAGCCCATATAAGTGAAGTGTTTTCATAGATATGATACATTTTTGATAAGGGATGAACTCTGAAACTCATTTAATCAGTAAAGAGCTACTTCGTCAAAGTTTGAAGAGTAGGATTAACAAACAAAAAGAAGGAATCAGTTTCTTTGCCTTGTGAAATCAATTCGCATGAATATTAATTTTAAAATGGAAATAATTGAGAAGAGTGCCAGGAGGTATTCGAGAACTATCTAAGCCTATGATTTTCCATGTGAGGAGATAAGTGAAGGCCATTTCATATTCATCAGTGAATGGTAGGCAGCAATTATCACAATGTTATTGATTCCTTTTGGAACAATATTTTCTAATCGAAAAATGGAATATATTCCTTCGTCTTTGATCTATGAACTCCTAAGATGCAAAGAGAGAGAAATATCAACAGAAAATATGTATGCTCCTTGATAGCATTATGGAATGCCTTCAAAACCGTAAGCAACATTGTTCCAATTAATTTTCCGACACAGCGTCTTCACAAGCTGTGAATGAATCCAAAGCCGGAAATCCAACTTCAAACATTTGCCCAACATTACGCGTGGCCCGGGTAAAATTAATTTCGTCCTTCCCAGCGTAGCAGCAGGAGCAGTACAGGTGAGCAGGTTCTAATCTTCAAAGATGGAGCAGAATAAATAATTCGCAAATAGTGTTTTGCGGGTTGTCATCCCTGCAGAATGGAGGAGAAAGGATGGGAGTACGCGTAGATGAAACTGAGACATTGTTTGGCGGTAAGCGGTTGTTTAGGTTGTGTGGAGAAGAAGGAGGAGAGTAAATTGGTCGGGTCAACCCTACTGCGCGGGAGATTGGGAACCCAAAGTCTTGTGCCATTTTGACGGGAACCCTATTTTGCGCACGCACGGGAACTCTATGACACAGGCGTCACTCGAATCAGGGCTACGTTTATAGCTGAGACAGCCTGGTGAGTCTCTTATCACACCAGCGCTGATTAACTTACACATAACAGATGGTTAAAGTCCCGGCTGTGCCGTTATCATACCTTCCAGCCAAGGTTAGCCGCTTAGATGAAGGACGAGTTTGTTATGCTCATTCCCAGAATAGTAATATCCGTGCCACATCTACGGCTCAAGCTGAGCTGATGTTTGGCTTTTGCCTACTTCTTGATTCAATCATTCATCATGAGCAAAATTGGAGTCAATGGAAATGTTGACCTTTCGCTTTCTTTCACTTTTCAGAGAGCAAATGCTTCTGTTTGCCTTTTCTTTGCTTTTCATTTGGCATTTCTTCTACTTATTCATAAGGAAACATTCCATCAGTGTTATTTTCCTGAAGAAGGAATTTCAAGGAGTTTTATATAATTGATTGAGGATAACATCTTTCATATTGGAAGATTAATACATAAAATCATTATGATAATCCCATTCTTGATAGTTCACTTGAAATCATTGACTTTCCTGTTTCGTACAACTCCCCACCTTTTTCTCTACTCATCTCAACATTGTCAATTTTTTATTTTTTTCTGAGTAATTTTTCCACGTTGAATTTGAGAATTTTTTGTTTCAACTATGAATTGTATTTGAGTACAATATTGTTACGTAAGCAAGCACATTATGGTTTTACCTGATGTTTCCATTGTGATCGTGTATAAATAGATGAACTTGAGTTTCCACCAGAGGAATTATTTGATATAGAATATGAGCATCTCAAGTTTTTGAATTTATAGTCTCAATTTTTTTCCTCTGAGAATTTGCTATGTGGTTAAGCATCATTGAAGCATCCAATATGAAGCATCCATTCTCCATGAGTGTAATAAACTTCAAAATTAGAATGAATGTGAATTGAGTTGTCCAATAGAGAAACTGCAATGCAACTCAATTATTATACTGTAAAATTGAAGTAATAGATATGGAATAATAACCACCCTCCAATACTCAAATTCCTGGGAACCTCCTCACTATTTTACCAGACTAAGATCTCACAGATTTTCTTCTCCACTTACTCACCGATCTATTGTTGTAATCCATGGTTTATAGTCCATTGTCTCTACACATCTCACGGTTGAGCGAGTCTGGAAGACGGAAGCATGCTGGAATATATACACAAGTGCAATGAATTGTTCATGGTCAGGAGCGGAGAGAAAGGTTCGTGGGAGACCATATATTATTCTCCAAGTAGAAACAGGGAATTGCAATAAAAAGCCAGCAGATATTGAGTCAGTGTGTGATGGATAGCGTAGCCCTCGAATCGCTCTTGCTCTGGCACCGGTTCTTCTTATTTCTCGTTTTCTCCGGCCTCTGATATTTTTTGAAAGACTTATACTTTGATATTAATCTTTGTTGGTTGGACAGGAAAGCGACCGACCGCGGCTTCAAGCAAGGAAAGTGGGGCGAGAGAAGAAAAACTGAGGGGAACTGGAAGAAAGCTGAGAGGAAAGTAGAGAGGGTTCTCTCAGGAAAGATGTTTCATCTTGCTGGCTGCAGCTCTGGGAACGATAGCCTCTGCGATGTCTGTGTAATGGACCCACCACCCTCAATTGAATTTTATAGGCAATTCACCTCGTAATATCTACTAATAAACCGACTTCAAAATGTCGTAAATTGACCGCATTTCTTTTGTACCTTGTCTGCATTTGTAAACTTTTCATTTGGGAGCAGAATCAAGTTAGCAAGGTCATTTTAGTAGGTAATAAATCATGTAATGAGATTCGGATTGTGACTTTTTCGTTTTTCTCATTTCTGCTCCGCAATTGATATTTCTCAATCCAGAGTGAGGATTAACAATTTTTGGAGTTGTTGAGCAACGTGAGCTTCGAAGTAGGTTACAAATATACTTTCATAGCTCAAAAAATTATTTTCTGTTTGAAGTTGTGCATGGATAATGGGAGCCTACCTATCTGAAAAAACTTTCATTTTCACACATTGTTTTTTTGTTGTACTTATTATTTTTTTTTTTTTTTGAAGGGATGGATTCAAGGATCCAAAGGTTCAAAGAACCCCACACGTCAACCGAAGCTTATTGTGTTCCCAAGAAGTATGTTAGTTAGGCAAACCAATACCTGTGTCCTTTACAAGAGCCAGGAGTTTTTCCCTATGCTAACATCTCATTCATCACCTGGTTGTTTGTCGCAATTCAGTGTGATATGCTTGGCAGTCTCTTCAGACTGATTAGTCCTCGTGACCTACGTGAGTTCCACTCCTGGCCTTCCTTGAAGGTCCTTCCTCTAGGGAAGGGGTGGCCAAGTTGCCTCTAGGGCACCTGGTCACCCTTCACTCAGCCTCTTGACCCACATTCGTGCCTGGAGTTTAACCCATCTCTGGTCTCTTGGGTTTCTTCTTTTTGCCCCTCCGAAACTTCGCAGGGTCATAAGCCTCACCTCTCCCAGGAATTTTTGCCTAAATGGCGGCTCTTCTTTGAGCAGTGGTGAGGAGTGGTCTCTCCACCCACGAATTCGTGACCTACGTGAGTTCCACTCCTGGCCTTTTTGTAGGTGCTTCCGCTGAGAGAGGGGACGCCAAACTGCCTCTAGTACGCCCGGCACCTGGTCAACCTCGACTCAGCTTCTTGACCTACATTTGTGCATGGAGTTTCACCCATCTTTGGTCTCTTGGGTTTTTATTTTTGCCTCTCGGAAACTGCCCTGATGGGGCAGATCCCGTGGGTTTAAAGGCAAGGCAACTTCTGGAGTTGCCTTAGGTTCCCTTTTAGTCGCCTCCTACGACAAGCAGGTATACTGCAAGAATAGTATATAGTAGGTTGCCTCGAGCATATAAGACGCGTGGAGAACGCAGCCGGCTATGGTGTGACGTCATGCTGCGACCTCTCGGCCCGGCTTAACATGCATTCAAATGTAAAAATGCCAAACTTTGAGCCCTCATAGCAAATTAACCATCAACACTACATAGAAGTGATTGACATCAAAATGTTCAGCATTTTATCCCCTTTGAAATAATATTGAAACCAATTTTTCAGTAAAAATCCTATAAATGTAACTGGAGAGTCTAAAACAAATTGTTTGAACACACGATTTGATTTGATAATACCAATTCAAATACGTTTTTGTACTTTCTCTTAGTTTTTTCTGCATAGTTTTAGTTCTTTCTCTTAAACAGAATCTATTCTCATTTAAAATTTTTATCCTCATGGAGGTCTGTGGAAAGAACCAACAGCTTCTTTAGGAATTTCAGGATATTATCGTTATTTTATCAACAACTCCTGAAACAATGCGAACCCATCAACGGTTGCCTAGCTATCAAAAAATAAACCTAGCTACCTAACTATCACAAAAATAAATAGTCTAAATAAGCCCTAAGAATATATGAACATCATTTAACTATTATAAAGATTTTTATTTATCCTAATTATGATTAGAAAAATTAGATAATCACGACTTTTAATGACTTTAATGCCGTTATTTCATCAAGAAATAAAGCGCATTACACTACTGTACTGTAAGGTACCTAGTTGAAACATTCCATGAATAATAAAATTAATGTTACTTTACTTAAAGTTATGATTAGTTGAAGTATTAAAATTATCATTAAGATCTATTCTTGATTCACACAAGTGTTTTTGCATTCATAAGTATCCCATGGACACATTGAAATAAAAAATATCATATTACTGTGAATAATATATGGTATTTCCTTTGTAAATTTGCGTCCCATGAAAATAATCAATAAAATATACTAATAATCGTCAATAATAATAATAATACTGCACTGAGCAGAAACAAAAAACACAATTCAAGAACAACGTGTTGGCACTACGCTTTCCAGTAGACAACTGATATAATTACTATAGTAACCAGACAGTTCAACGTTCTAAAAATAACTTGCAACCATGGTGAACAGTTCCATGAATACCCTAAATTGATTCTTGGTATTTGTCAATTAATAAAGTCTTTAACAAATAATAGTCATAAATACAAATGCTTGCAACTAGCATTCCGGGCGACGATACTATCAATTTTTACAAACGATTTCCAAATAAGAAACAATCATTTTTAAATATAATTGGACGACCAGCATGAAATTAAATATGTTCGCTTTATTTTGTCATATTATTGTTTGAAATAAGTCCAAAACAAATAAGTTACCAGCCTTTTCACAAATATGAATCGGTTTCACCGATTGAATATAGTGATAGATTCAAGGTATTTCTACACTTTTCGAAATAAATGAATGTTTTCAAAATACACATTGATGAGAAGCTTGTTTCTTTCTGAATTGAATCGCATATTCATATTTTTTATCAATACAGCGGTTTTTATGTGAGGAATTGATATTTGACGCGGTGTTTTGTATGTAATTCTAAAGGTGCGTACAGATATACGCGCCGCGAACATGAGCAATTTACTTTTAATCAGCTGATGCCAAGCTTTTCATATCTGTATCTTACCGTTTCTGTGAGAATAAAGATATAGTCAGCTGATTAAAAGTGAATTGCTCATGTATTGCTTAAAAATGAGCTCATTGCTCATGCCGGGAGGCCGGCGTTTGCCGGTCGAGAGTTCGGAGTTTGACATAGGCTCATGCCATCTCATGCGCGTATGTAAACGCGATCGAGACAATCTGCTATACACTATCCTTGGGGATACTGTAGGTGAACCCTGGTTGTCAACACATTCTTAAGTATGATGTTTGACTCAAAGCTCCCCCAACCCACAGGGGGCGAGTTGTACTTCATCTACTATGCTTCTGGATAAAGGCCAATCTCGTATTGCGATATTTTCCATCAAATTATTCCATTTTTGATAACACCGTCATTTCTCATCCATTGTCTTGATAATTTACTCGTTATTGATTCATCTTATTAACACTATTCATCTTAGAATATCAAAGTTTGATAGCATCATAATGGAGAGTTTGAGAGCACTGAGAGCCCTATCATATCAGAGCCCTGGCAGTTTTTCTTCTTTTCCCACCCTCTTTTCAACTTTCTCACCTTTCTATTGTTTTCCTCCCAACCTCTTCCTCTGCCTCTTATCCTCCTTCCAATTTTTATTATTCTGCTCTAGGAATAGAAATTGGTGACTTGGCAAAAAATTTGAATGAATATAGTGTCAAAAACCTTTTCTTATTCTGGCTTCTCACCACTTTTCTATTTTGATAGAGATATGAGACCTTGATATAATGAAGGAGCAAACATTATGCCAAAGCGCACTTACACGCACACACTGACACAGTTCGCTACATATATCTGAAACCAGAAAACTTACATCCATACGTGACCTGCTTAAACGAGGCAATATCTCACCTGAAGAAGCAATCTAGAATTGCGAGCTATTTCCGGCCTGTGCAAATTTATTCATTGCTATCGGGCATATTGAGCGAGTTCTCTTATCAAATTATTCCTCCACTGAAGTTCAGTCTCTTTCCAGCCATGAAATAAGTGAACTGAAATTATCTGTAACAACGATGATAAGAAATATGAGTATATATATATATATAGGCTATATATATTAGGGATGGGTATCGAAAGACAAAACATCGATGTTTTTTCATCCTAACATCGATAAGTGAAAAACATCGAACAGTAAACATCGATGTTTTTGAACATCGATGTTTTTAAACATCGTTTATCGCCCTACGTTTCCATGGATGATACTATTAGTCCAGTCAATCTCTATACTTATAAAAGTCTAAGCCCCGACAGACTGAAATCACACCACAGCCCAAACTACTGAGCCTAAAAACTTGAAATTTTGCACGATTGTCTATGGTAGCCTGAAAACATCCACTAAGAAAGGATTTTCAGAAATTTGCCCCCCTGAGGGAGCTAGGGCACCCCCAAAATTTTGTACTTTTTAACCGCTCATTGCACAGCAAAGTCATGAGGAACTTTTTTGTTCAGCTACGAAAAAAAATTAGATCTATGCAGAAAAATTTCGATCAGGAGCTCAGGGGGGTCCAGGAGAGGACATTTTTCGAAAATTTTGACGTTAAATCACACTACAGCTCAAACTAATTGTCCTACAGACTTGAAACTTTGCACAAATATTCTTCAAACATGCTAGACGCGCACTAAGAACGGATTTTGAGATATATTGCCTCTAAGGGTTTCAAAGGATGAAAAAGGATCCTATTAAGTAAGGTTATGAACATGGTAAGGTGAGTGCCATATGGAGATGAAATAATTTATTTATTGACATGTGATATTCTAACATATGTTGTAATCATTGGAAATAAAAAAATAATATGATAGAAATTCAAAAAAGAACAAGTTCTGTTATTGCTTTCTACCTGATTCCACTCAACCTCAATAATATTGTTCTGATAATTGATAAATATGTTTAATATTATTATTAATATAATAAAAGTATTGTTTTGATAATCAATATTTTTTCCACAAACTCTGTATAATAATATGGCGAATGTGAAACAGCTGCACCAAAGAAATTATGTCAACAACATATGTTTAGGAAAACCATAGTTTTGAACTTCATTTTCCTGATGCAATGTATTGGCCCAATGTATGGATTATTAATTTTTTAGCTAGAACAGTTTTTTGAGACTGCTAAATAAACGTCAACAGTTTTATCAATGCTGTATCGGCAATACAAAAACGCATGCAGTTAATATGTCTTTAAATAAAGGTGTTGACATTCACATGAATTAATTATTCTATACCATTTTTATTTTATTACAATTTCAAAATTATTCGAGCCATGATAGAATTATTGACTCACTGTAGAGTCAGTCAAAAAATTTAATATTGAAATGAGGGGTATTTTGGCAAGCTGAACAAAAAATAAGATCCTATGCACCTTTTCGATATTTCCTCAAATGAAAAATGAGTTTTGTGGGTTGTCAAAACTCCCCCTGAAAGGAAACTATTCAACTTATCCTATAGTTTAGTAAATTAACAATGATTTCTGCGTTGAATAACATGTTTTTTGCCAACAAGAATCGAACTCTCTAAATGGAGGTAGAATGATAGGTTGACAACTTTCAGTTCTGTTGTTTTAACATTTTTTTTAAATCACTTTCAAAAAGTTCATGTAGTACCTACTATTGTGTTCGAGAAACTTCTGGGGCTATCATAGTTTCACAACTATTCTGTTCCACACTCCTATCTCTTGCAGTCGTTAACCATATTTATAATAAAATAGAGAGTTGGCTTAATACATGTACGGGATAGGAAAATTATGTTTGACGCATTATCACGTCTGAACTACTGGACTAATCAACTTGAAATTTTGCATATAGGCTAGATTCTTAATTAACCAAGGATGGTTATAGGCCTATTTTCAATTCTTCAAAATTTCATTACGTCAAGTTTTCAGATTATCAATTTTGAAAATAGATCCTTGCGAAGCACGGGTTCCTGCTAGTATAGACATAAAAAAGGGGTGTGCTTGCAATTTATACTGTAGTTCTGATTTTAATATATTATTTGGGTAAGAAGTCCAGAACCAATTTCTTCATGCAAGATTTCCTTGTGCTAGATACAGAATAACCCAAAAACCTCGTATTTTCGGCTCATTTTCCAGTTTTCAGCTATTTCTGCCAAATCTCTCCCAGATTATAAAATTCTGAAAAAAATGAGATCACTCGGAACTCTCTATCTCCAATGAGTACTTAGTTATTATTTTTCAAAGATGAGTGAAATTTGAAGAAAAAATCAATTTTGATGAATTTTAGTTTTTGATCAACAATATCTTCCGATTGTTACAATTTACATGTATATTTCAAAATCCCTCTAGGCGTATTTTTGTGCTATACAATCTGAGATCAGGTAGAGCGCTCTATGTCATATAGATTTCCAGGTACACCTGACAACAATGCGCCTTGTATTGTGGAAAACACCTAATTTTCAGCTTCAACCATCATCACCATCTACTTTGTCCTCACATTGATATTTCGCACAATGACATAAGTTCATGGGTAAGAATCACCCGTTAGATGCACTTTATTTTAGTATTTCCTAGTAGAGGCTTGCTTAAGGACACTTCAAGGATCAAAATTTCAAACACTTATAGTTTACTTTTGACACAATGCTCAGATTTCATCGTACTACACTTCATTCTTTTCGGCTCGCCAAGGCGGTTCAAAATCATGCATCAATTCGGTCAAAAAATAGAAAATTTATTGTTGAGTGTAGGTACTTTAGCCCATATTCAATACACAAAAAATGGCCAATTTCTATATTCAAAGCTATGTATCTCGGTAACCCCTTATTATAAAAATTATTACATGATCTTGAAATGTACAATAGAATTTCTATTTCATCTGCTGTAAACAATTCATGAAAAAATATGTTCGTAAAGTGAGATTTGATTGTTGAAAAAAATCCGGAAATTGTAGATATTTTTCTCATATTAAAGGTTTTGGCAGTTCTATGATAGCGAAGAGTGATTCAAGATGGATTTTAGGCAACTGAGCTCGTAGAGGATGAAGTTATCTACAATTTGTAATCAATCGTAAGTTTCTATGATGTATCAGACTCGTTTTAGAAACTCTTGATCAACAGTAAAATTACGAAAAAAATGTAAAAACTGAAATCGCCATTTTTAAAATCTTAACTTCCAAATTGTTTTGGAATCGAGAGTATTATTTATTGAAGTGGGTAGAGGGGGACAATTTCCACATTCTCACTAGATTTGGAAATTTTATCAGAAGTATTATTTTCACAAGACATGCAACTTTGAATATAGAAATTGGTCTTTTTTTGTCCACTGTATTGGAATATGGGCTAGTACACTCAACAATAAATTTTCCATTTTTCGACCGAATTTGACTTATTATGAATGATTTTGAACCGCCGTGACGAGCCGAGAAGGATGAAGTGTAGTACGATGAAATCTGAGCATTGTGTCAAAAGTTATGTGTTTGACATTTTGATCCTTGAGGTGTCCTTAAGGAATTTCCTCTCCACTAGGAAATACTGGAATAAAGTGCATCTAACGGGTGATTCTCATAGAACATAATCTTATGAACTCATGTCATTGTGCGAAATATCAATGTGATGAATATGTAGTTGGTGATGATGGTTGAAGCTGAAAATTATTATTATATTATACGAATTATTATTTATACAAACTAATTTATTAGTAATGAATCAGTCCAATTTTGGACTTATCAAATTAATTAAGTTGAATTAAATTAAACTTATTTATAATTATTACCAAAACTATGAAAACTATGAATTTTTTCTCACTCACAGTGAGAATCAATATTGTTCTTTTTCTGTGGCTCTGGGTTGTGAGTGGCCAATGAATCGGTCGATGATGAGAGATGAGTGGACCTACCCTACATCTTTAGGAGGGTATCGAATCACGAGGAAGCTGTTTTTAAAAATCTGGTGTGGCGCACTCACACAACTTTCCTTGCCGTTATGAAAAAAGGTCACCTGACGCTAGTTTTCCCGCACATCTCAAGTCTACTATTCAAAGATCTGAACCAGCTGTTGACAGGACAATAACGCTGGAGACACACGAAGTATGCTATCTCTTCATAGTGAATGATCCAATAGAATCAACAGTTGCCAACAGTTTGCAATTGGATAATCACATTTTTTTGAATTTCGAGCTTATTTTCAATTTTAGGTGAGAATGTTACTGGACATTAATTCTGGAGATTTTCATGCTCAAACTTTTCCTCTTGAAATTTCTTGTTTCAATTGTATCTGAAGCCTGATAATCGTGAATCTAAAATCAAATTTTGCATAAATGGGGCGGAGCTCCTAGAATATTTACAGATATGGGACTAGTGGCAGTTGATAGAGCTTATCAATGACTAATTTAGGTATAAATTTGATCAAAATCGTTGGAGCCGTTTTCAAGAAAATCGCGAAAAACCCTGTTTTTTACATCATTTTTGCCATTTTAGCCGACATCTTGAATTGCATTTGATCAAAATTGTTCGTGTCGGATCCTTATAGTGTAAGGATCTCAAGTTCCAAATTTCAAGTCATTCCGTTAATTGGGAAATGAGATATCGTGTACACTGATGCACATACACTCATATACACACACACACACACAACACACACACACACACACACACACATACAGACCAATACCCAAAAATCACTTTTTTGGACTCAGGGGACCTTGAATCGTATAGAAATTTGGAAATTGGGGTATCTTAATTTTTTTCGGAAAGCAATACTTTCCTTACCTATGGTAATAGGGCAAGGAAAGTGAAAATTATCAATAACTGTAAAAACTTACTCAATTTGGAAAAAAAAATTAAGCATATGGTAGCGAGTTTTAAAACTTTAAGCTGATTGCAAAACAGTTTTGGTCTTCCATATTGGACCAAAAATAAGTAGGTAATCACAAGAAGTAATTTGACCTCAACACTGCTGCTATCTATAGGGCTAGAATCTAAATTTTTTCCATGCTGATTCGCCTTAAAGTTCTGCTCTTAAAGTGATCACCCTTATCACCGGTAACAGGCGCATGAAGCTCAACTTATATTATCTTAACTGAACTTATCCTATCAGCACCAGCACGATCACGGGACCAATCGCCTCCCAAATCAGTATTTGAATACCGATTTTTCATGTAGTACAAAACATATCGTGCGAAAAGTCCCAAGTACTTATAATTGTCAGGAATATTTTTTAGATTGAAGTCATTTGACGAACCTGATTGATTATGATCTCTTTGACGCACAATTTAAATTTCTAAATGATTTCTTAATCATGTCAAGCACACCTAAAAAGTAACTGATTATAATAAAATGTACGAAGTCAAATATTGTAACATAATAATTTTGAATTTTCATCTCATCATACAATTTGATAACACATAACATTTGAACTATTTTGTAATGAATTGCAGTATCCAATTAAAATATCTCCTCAGTTTGAACCATTTTTGGTAAACTTCTCTCTTCCAGATTCAAAAAGAGATTTTTCTCATTATAGTAATACTATATACGTACGACTCACAACTTTTTTATTAGAAATTGTGAGCTTATAACCGAGCTTTTCATTTCGAATGGCATTCTTCAACACTAGTGAACTTTCGAATGTAGATACTGGCGATGTAATTGCTTGGCGCATGGAAGTTTCCTACGCTTGGGGTCAAGTCGAGTTATTCGGAAATTTAATCAAGTTCAGTTGCAAGCTGCAAGGCTTCTTCTACTCGCGTTTCTTGCGTCTCAATGTCCTCACACATCCCGTTCTCTCCCTGCCTGGCTTTCAGCTCCATTCGGAGCAATAGCTCCACTATCTTATTGCAGCGATATTAGTTTTTGAGTTCATGATTTGAAGCGAACCTCACTTATTTTCTGTAAAAGAGCGGCTGAGTTCTTACTCAAGCTGTTATCTCACAAATAACGAACACGTTCTTTTTTCCTGTGATTGAATTAAGAGTTAATTCTCTCATAGATTACAATAATTCATAATTTTCTTCTTACTGGATTCTGTTGAAAACTGATAAAAAACCTAACTTTGTGATTTAGTTAACTAGAATTTTAACAAATCAATTTTTTGTTCGTACGATATTTTGTCGTCCTTATATTAATTCAGATGATTTCAAAAAGATGTTTGCCAAGTTCTGTTTAATCTGATAGGATTCATAAGGACGGAAAAATATCGTACGAACAAAAATCGATATGTGTGTGCTGGACTTCAGGGATTGGGAAGAGTTTCTACGGTGCTTGTAATGCAATGACAATACTTATAGCCTACAGTAGTGTGATCAATATTACGTTATATTCCTGGACATAATTATCAATGTGAATGAGGTCATCACCATACGTTCTGAACCAATACTTGGAATATATCAACCACAATATTATTATTCCAAACCTCATGTTTTTTTACAAGTTTATGAACTCAGTGGATTATTGCGGAATTTCCAGGAACGTCATTCTGAGTCATAGAATTTTATCTATTCAAGTCATTTTTCCAATAATTATTTCAATGGGTTAGTTATGTTTTCCTCTCCCGTCTGATAATTTGACATTTCTAATTCTATAATTGCTCACGAGCTGTGTGAAAAGCATTATAATAAAAAGCAACGTTATCTGAATGTGATTGTAGAATGAATCATCATCAGTTTTTTCGTTCATATCCTATGATGTCAAGTTCGAGCTTCATGTTCACCCAACAATTAGCTATCTAACTAATTATGTGTGAATAAACACTTTGAGATCTCGATGTAGAGAAGTTTCTAGTATGATTTGCATAATCCATTATATTCAAGAGTTCAAATTCATTAATTTATTCATTAATATACATTATTAACTAGTCATAATGACTCGATAAAGAGTCCTGTGGAACTCGTGATTCATAATCACTTGGATTCCTCATGGTGTAATCTGTATTTCTTCTATAGTAGTGAAATTATCTATATAATATATTCAATTTTTAGTATATTCAATTTTTTCTGTTTCAAAATACTTCTAAATACTTATAAAAGTATTCCAACATAAAAGAAAATCCTTTCAGAGAATCTCGACTATAGATTCACAAGTTGAAGAGGTATTTACGATAAATGAGCATTTTTTCTATGATGTGTTGCTTTCATTATGGGAGAAAGTATTGGATTTTCAAAGAGCCTCTATTGGATGCCACATGCAGACAAGATGAAAGCCATGCAGCTAGGGGATGGAATATTTTTTTGTGGAAAAATGAGATGGAAGCATTGGACCCGAAATGGTAACAGCTGTAAAACGGTTCTTGAGATATGAATGACGAACGAAAGGAAAGGGCCAACAATCAGGACGATGCAGAATCGACAGGCGCGTTGCTATTTATTACCTGTCACACTATTTATTGGGTACATGCGTTGGATGGGTGACGGAGCAATTTGTCATCTGCTGAGTGCGACGTCTGCGCCAGGGTGAGTGAGTGAGAGGGAGAAGGTCGGTGTGAAGGATGACACACAGAGCAACAAGGAAAGCGTGCGAAAAATGAGTGCAAGGGAGTGAGGAGATGACGATGACGAGGAGAACGGATGAGATGTAAAGGCAGCTCTTCACTTGTCTCGACAAGCAAAACTCCCCCGATGTGTCATACAGATTGCTCAACATTTTAGGCCAGGCTTACCCTCACACTATTTCACTCTCTCATAAGCTTCTCTGTTTGTCCCATTGCTTGTCTTCAAATAATAAAAATATTTGAAGTTGGGTATATTTTATTTGAAATAATAGGGTTTCATTTTTACAAAACTCTGTAATTTCAATGACATGCATTTGGGAAGTAAACCTACTCAAATGATGAGTGACGAATGAGTTTGGGCATCAATTATTGGATTCTTTCACAATAATCTGAACAGGTCCAAACAGGAAAATACCTAATTCCACCTAATTGATAGAATTTTACCTGTCCAATAATATTATAAATAATATTTATTGATGTATTGTTTTTATAAAAACTACAGACTACCTGGACATGAACAATTCTTTGATTCGATAGCTTCCAAAAATCTGAACAGCCCGAACAATAATAATATTTTTCGTGCGGTTGCAACAAATGCTGCCAACAAGAGCAAAGCGGTGCAGGCTAATCACGACGAAATATTTCAAAGTCAACACTGCTCGTGATTAATGCTGAATCGCATTAGATTTTCGGGTGTACTTTGCAAATGAATGATGGCCAAATTTTAGCGTTGCCGACCCAATAATTAGCTAATGCATTTGAACATGTTAATTTGCCGCCTTCATCATTAATCATAATGACTAATTGTCCCCTTAGGTGGGTGCATGCGTTTGTGTGTGTGTGTGTCAAAAAGTGGGAGAGAGACAGATTGGCGGTTGAGAGGGGGTACAGCTTTTTATCAACAGGCCACTTTCTACAATGAATGTGGTAGCTCATCCCTTCCCCTCCACCAACCTCTAACATTAATCCGGGGTCACCGCAAGTGACTCTTAATCATAGCAGTGGTATACAGACAGATTAGTAACTCGTCCCAAATTATAATCGGCAACTCAAATCGTCCGAATCGCTTCATTGTCACAACAATTCCAAATAAGAGAGCATCACCACATGCACACAAACAGTTCCGTTATCATCATCAACATCAACATCATAACAGCACTTGAACTCTTCGTTATCATCATAATCCACACCATGACAATCATAATAACAATCACCAACCCCTCCACTCTGTCCGCGAAAAGGATTATACAATGTTTCAAGCAACTTAATTCGAGTGTGAAAGCGTTGCACAGTAATTTTTAATAGCGATCAATGGGATTTTCAGAATACGAAAATATTTTTCCAGCAGCAAGTACAGGATTGCAGCCAGTGTGTTGTTGACAACACTCTTTATGCAAACAAATTGCTAATTGTCCGTGAACAAACACATTGCACCATTTGCACAACAAATGCTCTGTTGTCCTATCGCCAAGGCAATCGATTCGGTTGATATAGAGTTGTCAAGTTGCATTTCTGGAATTGAGATTTCATGGTGATTAATCTTGACTGATAATATTGACTATTAATCTTGACAACAACCACATAGAAGGTAAATTCTCACTAGAGCATTTACATTTCATTGTACTTCTGTCTTCTGATTTGTTTTGCAACAGCCACGTACTAGATTTTTACTGGACATTATAGTACGACTCACATTCTTGTATTGATTTGTACATTCGCTCTATCTGGTTGCTCTCTATTGTCCTATTATCTATGTAGTAGCTACTTCCATATATGATTATAATTTATGGAAAATGATTATATTATTATGATAGTTATAGATATAATAGTTTTCTTATACATTATTGATACCTATTGTAATCAGAGTTTGAAGTGAAAATTCAAGTTTGAAGTGAAACTTATTTCAATTTTTTCTTTATTCCTATAGTTCTCTTCCAATATGGTCTTTCTAAAAGTCCTGTATTACCTACCTAGATCATCATTTCTATCTTGGGAGAAATATAAATTCAAATTATATATATTTTTCCAGTAATGATTCATTTCTAATCAAATATTGAAATTATATGTTTAATTTTGACTTATTCTGATTGAACTAGAGAAGACATTATTTTTCCTCAGTGTGAATTTTGTAATCATGCAACCAAGTTTTATTTGTTCCATAACTATATCCCATGATTACATTTTCTATAATCAATATATTAACCTTATCTATTATATCCAATCCCGTAATTATATTTTTAAACAGGCGTTTTCATAACGATGAATGAACCAAGCCTTTGTAATTATGTATTATGATGTATCTAACCGTGACAAAAAAAAATAAGCAAAACTGAACATGCGAGGACGTTTAACAATTGCTTATTGATAGAATATTAAAGAATTGATGAAATCACTCCACTTATGTGGGCTACTTTATTAAAATTAATAAAAACAATGTAAAACTTGTAGTACCCTTTGTCATGATTCATCCCTTTTTTGCTCCGAAATACGTAGTAGGCTTTTGTCGACTTGAGAGGATCACAACAGGAGGAGCAAATCCTCCCTCGCTAACATAAACCCAGAATTTTCTGTGATCTATTAGGGCGACAGGGGAGGTCAGGTTCTTCTGTATGTGATTTATATTATAATAAATTAAGCTTAGTTGGCAAGCTGAAGAACCTGAAAGATAACTTATAATATAACATTTCCAAGCAAGGATCTGAAATTTAGAACGACTGATTTTAAACAATAATTGGAATTTTATTAATAAATTAACACTCGAAAAGATGATGCAAACAAACAGAATCAAATTTATGATACTATAGATCATTTATTTGGAATAAAGGAATAAAGTGTTTCTTATTAATACTATCAGCAATTTCTGCATTAAAAGTATTTGAGTTCATGTGATGATTCTTGAACGATCTTTACAATTTTATTAGGATTGTTATGAATCTTCGAGATATTTGATAATGCACTATTGATTTTGGCCTTTTCGCGCACTATATTATGACACTTGTGCCTGATCAGGACTAAATAATATGTTATTCACTCACGCGTACGTATGGTGATCGTCTGTGAGGCTGCTGGTGAACATCATAACATGGAATTGTAGGCAATGCACTCTCAGTAGAACGTTCAAAACAATAGCAACTTTAGTTTAAGATTCAAATAATAATAATTAGGAACTTTAATTGTGCTACATAAATTACATTCAATTTAATAGGGAGAATTGGCTGCAAGTCTCCTTTCTCCCTGAGATTATCAGTAGCAAGTCTTCTCTTCTCTCAGGTGAGGAAGTTCTCCTTCAGGAAGAAGAATTTCCACAGCCTAAATAATAAATTGATAATGGGCTAAATATCCGAATAATGCCAAGTTTGGCAATGTATAATACAGTATTGTAGCCACAAAAAATAAAAATAGGCAGTAAAACTGCACATGCAAGAAGGGAGAGGAATGAGCAATGCTTTTAATATTATTATAATTTTTAGAAATAATAAATTTCAAATTAATTCGACCTAAAAATTTAGCTTAGTTGGAGAGATGACAGTCAGCTGTTCCAGAAAATAACAAAATATTGTTGTGACGTCAGACAAGGCTAGTGAGCGCGAACTATTCAAATGCTCAAAATGATTGTAAACGACAGAGGAGCTTGAAATTCTTCTTAAATAAAACCATTCCGTCACACCTTCTATTAAAATGTCTTAATACAAGGGTACTACATTGTTTTTATTGAAGAATTGATACTTCTCCAGTAAGATCCTCATCATTCTGAATATCAACTATTCTTCTATTATTCTATTTTAAATCAAAATTGATGAATCACGGCGATTCACTTCGCGACGTCTACAATGAACACTTCAAAAATCAATTCAATATAATGTAATAGGTTTCTAGGTATGATACAACATCATAAAATGTATTGTTTCTCATCTTGAATTTTCTATGTTATTGTTCTATTACTGGAGAATATACTTCATTTTTCTGGTGAAGATGTAAAAAAGGTTTTTCACAACATTATTCCGATGCATGTTACAATCAACTATCATCATGATCCGTTGGAGTTAGGTGTCTAGTGCGGTCCTTGAAACCTTAAATTAATGAAACCAATTTTACAATTCCAATCTAGCATTTTATTCAGGAAGTTTCCTTCATCGTCCTATGTATACATTTTTTTAAATGTAATTCTGAAGTTTAGGTATTATCAATTTGGTCATAATCATAAAACGGGATGTTTTATCGGTCGGTATTATATTTATCATGTTGGAGGATCCTTAAAAGAGAACGCTTCAAATGACATTCGTGTTTTACCTGAATATTTCTTATATTTATATGTAATTCAACTTATCATTGGCATTCAGTTTCTGAAGGATCAAGCGCTTCGAATCCTATCAGCTTATCTAGAAACTATTTATCGTGATCATTCAAATTGCTTACGACTGCGTTGCATAGTGAAAATTGAAAATTACTCCTCCTCTGAAATCATTACTGATTTGGTTTCTGATATTCAAAGTGATAACAATTTGTGGTAATTGGAAAAAATATTCTTAAATACCATGTATGGTAAATCTCAATTTCAATTTCATTTTATTGGAAAAAAAAGATACATTGTAGTGGTTGTAGTGAATCAGTGTGGATGCGACAGGCACACTGCCCAAAGGTAGACGCACACAGATCGTCATCGGACGGACGGCACGCATCGGACGGATCGGTTTATTAGATTTGATGCATTGCTTTCAATTGGAGTGCGCATACCTATCCGCATCCGTATAGGTATGCGCACTCCAATTGAAAACAATGCATCAAATCTAATCATCCGATCCGTCCGTCCGATGACGATCTGTGTGCGCCTACCTCAAAACACAAAATAATACAGAAGAAGAAAAAAAAACAACACAATCTGTAAAATTCAATCATAGTTCATGAGAATTAGACTTCTCATTCCAATTTTTCCTTCTGTTCTAGGTAAGCTGCTCTGCTTCCAAATGTGTTTTTTGATGTGGAGCCTTTCCTTTCTAATGCTGACTGAAATTGATGGCAGACTATCAGGTATAATTTATTTCCAATACTCTATCATTGTAAAATAATCCTAAATTCCATACAATCAGCCATACTACCCATATAATGATGAATTTGATCATATCATTGAATTCCAGAATGATTAATTGATTACTAGACAGCAGGAAACTGGGGAATTATCAGCCCAAAAAGAGGATTATAGAGCTCCGCTTTGAATTGTTAACGAATTTGGGATTTCAATGGAATTATTATTGTTTTCAGTCTATCATGTACAGTATAACTCTGGGTTTTGGTTTCTGACATTCTTATAATTGATTCACTTTTTGGGATGTGTGCCTTTCCAGTTGTAAAATAAGATGAACACATTCTCAGATGTATGAATGATTGGCGAAATGTAAGGCTACAATACTGTACCTACTCCTACTCTATAGGATCTAAAAGACACGGTAACTACACAAAAGTGAGATTCACTTCAAATTATAATCATTGGTTCATCTAGAAGCTTATTGTTGTTAAGTTTAGAAAGCTGACAGTTCAAAGTAAATTTCACTAAAATGCAATACACATGATGCGATAAGCGATGAGACGTGAGTAACTGAGCAAATTTCTTCACAAGAGTATTGTGAACGCGCTAGTGTGCTCTAGTTAAGATTAGTTGCTTCCATACCATTTTGTTCACAAATGTTATCAGTGATCTGTGTAGACCGTAGAATTTGGATTGGTCAGCCTATCGTCTCATGAAATGTGTAGTTTATCATAACTAATTCCAAAAAAATATATACCACATTATTTGATATTGACGATACTCACAATTTGAATAATACATCTTTCAACAGAACCGATACAAAATTTATTCTCAATAGGAATTGATTTGAAATTCCTTACAGACTGCATAACATTCTGATCCAGTGACTCCCAGTCATTGGTTTGGGAAATCTTATCAGTAGTAATTCAGGTCACATAATTTTTTTTCAGATCACTCATACTACGTATATCATAATTATATTTTCTATTTATCATGAAGAATAATATTCCAGTATCAATGTTTGATTGTATTATTTTAATCTAGATTCAGAGTCCAATCAAATAGATCAACTGATGAATAATTCATGCCCGGTTCCACCAAGCTGGGTCAAGAGATTTGAACTTGGTAAAGCAGACAGGGTACGCTCTACAAGTGTGCACTGTAATTGTTATTTATCTATAGTTACTATTGCCATAGAAATAATTCATGTTCAAGTGCACTCGTTATGAACCGTAGCCTACTCGATTTGACTAGGTTTGAATCTTTTGACCAAGCTTGGTAAAACCGTACATTTATGAAGACGTATTTGAATTTCTCTATTTTTTTACAACTTGAGACTTCCTACCACAATTGAAAGAATATTGCGATGAGAATACTATAAGGATAGATAATATTATTTTCGGGGATTGTAATTAACAGGCTCATGGATGAGACTAAGTACGTTCACTGTACTTAATCACTTTATCAATGTTTTCATTTCATTTAATGATTCTTTGAATTTCTGGAATGAATACAATGATTTTCATGCTTTTCACGGATATTTCAATTCATCGAAGAGGAGAGTATCCAAAATCCTGCTATTCCAGTTGAATGATTTGCAATGTAACAGTTCAGATGGAAATAGCGCAATCATTGTAAACGTTGGCTTTGAGATGATACTTGCGACTTACAAGAGGAAATAGAGAACGAATCTTAGAAAAATGAACAAAGCAATATACAACAATAGTGGATAGGCAGGCGAGCGAATGGGACTTTAGCTAGCAATTTGAGATGACAATCAGAGATTGGAGTACAAAGGAGTAGGAAAGTGGTTCCAATCGCCAGCATCCATCCCTTTCTCATACCCCTCTACCTCCCCATAACAATCTGAGTCGTCATTTCCAATCAGAATCGGCCAATTCAAAAGAGTGCCTGCAACCATACACTGTCCTTTTGATCACTGCTTTGCCTGCTCTCCTGCAATTGGTCAATGTCCGTCCATCTCACTACCTCTGCGGTGAAAATAATATTTTATAGAGAAAAGTAAGGCAACATCGAGGTTCGTACTTCGAGATATTGAAGAAAATATGCCATTGCATTTTGAATATTCCTTCTACCAAAGAAGTGTATTGCTATTCAAACAGTCGTATTGCAGAGAAATGGCTCAAATTTATTTTCTCTATAGCATGTGTTCATTAGGATTGTCTGCCATGCCACATTTATTTCATCATCTACCATCTCAATAAGAATGTGAAAGATCTTTCAAATTCTTAATTTTTTGTAGGAGATTGAGTAGCCCACATGATCATAGTAATTCCGTAGTCCCTCTAGATAACGTCCTGTGAATATAATTATTTTCACAATGTATGGATCTTGAGTCATTTGTAGTTTCCTTTGTTTTTTCGAACTAAGAATATCGTTTTTTTGAAAAATGAAGAGAATTGTTTTAAAAATTCTTAAACTTTGCCACTTCACTGAACTGAAACCTCTATGACAAAGTACCTCTGGAATACGGAAATGATAATTATAACTCTCGAAAATGATTTTCCTGGATTCTAGTGAAATTTAACTTATCAAGCAATCCTCACAACCATGAGTTATTTGTCTTTGGAACTGTCACATATTATTCCGACTTTTGATTTCGATTTTGAATAAGTTATTATATTATAGCTATGAGAAAATATGGTAACTGTTCAGGCATATTCCAATACATGTGGAGTAATACAGAAGCGGCACCACAACACTGGGATATGGCAGATTTGAGGTGGGTCACAGAGGAAGGAATCCAACACTTTCATTCAGAAATGTCATACTCTGGTTGGTGCTTTTATAAGATTCCCCGTCGCATGAAAAATCCAAACTTCATTTCTTTCAATTATTAAAAGGATTTTTAATTCCTATCTCCAAGTCCCCAGAGTCTTATCTAATCGTTATGTTGAAAAGTTTTTGACACAAGTTCATCTTGTAGAAATCATCTCATGAGACACAGCTGGAAGCGGCCCATCGAAGCATTGTTCCCATCACAGTGGTGGGGGGACACGAACTGATTGACAGGGGAAATTACAAGAACTGGATAAATGTGCTGGTAGTGATGCAAAGTTTTGATAGAGCTTCAGTGAAGCCGGAGGCAATCTGCCTTTTCTCCAATGGAAAAGAACGAACTGTCTCTCTCTCTCACTCACTCTCTCTCTCTCTTTCGCTGAGAACCACAATGCCGCTTTGGAATCGGCTGCTTTGCTTGGTATGTGGCTGAGTAATTTTTCTTCAAATTCTCTGAAAGATATTGAAGTCATGATGTGAGGAAGAGGAGAAATAGAAGAAGCATGAAGAGGTGGAGAAGAAGGAGGAGGAAGGTGGGTGAGGAAGGAGAGAACGAAGATAGAGGATAAAACTGGTGGTAGAGCTCAAGGCACAAGTCAAAAGATTCAAGTTGAACCCAGCAATCATGACTTTTCTTTCTGTTCTGCTTCTCAACCCTTCCTCCACTCGTTTCCGAAACAAGTTTAGTGGTTTGATTTTTCTACTTTCCAACTTGAATTTCACGAATTCTTCTCCATTTTCAAGCTCAAGGAATTCTTGTGAACTAGGCTTGTAGGCTCTTTCCGACTCCGGATGCTTTTGTGCGGTTCCTTCTGGTTGAAATATTCTGAGCCTAGTGACAGAGTTAATTTTTCAAGATGATTCCAATGAGTAGGCTTGCATTTGTACTTTTGATCTCTGTTAGTGATATTCATCCTCCAACATACATTTATTCATAACAACTATAGGAACTCAAATTATGTCGAAATTTGGATGGTAGTCAAATTCCAATTATAAAATTCTATTCTTTGAATTTTAGATGAAAATTAAACTCTATCCATTCTCACAGAAGAAAATTGACCAATAATAGTTATCCTCATTTCACGTGAAGGGTTTTTGAATAAGACTGCCCAATGAAGTCCAGGGATACCAGATACCAGGGAATACAAATACAAGGAGTATGCCTTGTGATGGAGATAAGGACGTGGAATAGAAAGATCACGAGCAATAATATTATATTCAAATCAATCAATCTCCACATATTGGCTTCTAAAATGTACTGTTAGGCTAGTTACACACAGATCGATTTTTGAGCGTACGATTTTTTTCGCCCCACTTGGATGTAATGAGCTGGTTTTCGTGCGTCATATGGAGGCCAAAAATGTTTGTTTTCTGACCAGGCCGGTAAAATTTTTACGGCCCTAGGGCTGTAAAATAACCTTGAAATCAGCTGATTCTGATTTGATGTGAACGTGTTTACAAAATAGTTTATGAAACGGAATCAGTTTATGCTTCTAGAATTGAATAAAGTATTTTGCAATAAGATATACTATCATTTTATTTGGATGAATGAAATACAAATAAGATAAAACTATTCAAATAAAATTTTCAGAGTATAATAGAATCTAACCTCCAAACTCATAGTACTGCGTTTATCACGAAACCTGTTGGATAATTTTGGAACTACTTGGGCAATATCCTTGGTGCCAACAAGCTAAAAATAGTAAACTATAGAGCGGCTGAGTGGCCGCTATTCCTGTTTCGAATTGAACATGGGCAGCCATGACAGAGAGAGGCAAGAAGCAGCGGAAAATTTGAATAACCTTATTGATATAATGGGAAGTTGCATAAAAGACAAGGCGCAAATCAGTTATATTTAATAAATACTATATTGGATTTTTCTTGAGCATTCTAAATATATGTATTAAAGTTGTTTTGCATCCATAGAATTAACTGTTTGAATTGCTTTACTTGAAGCCTTGGTGAAATTAATATAGCCCAAGTAAGTTACAATGTTGATACTGCTTAGCCGTAAGTGCTCTACTAAGTTAAAATGCCATACCGTAACTGCAAAATTATGATTTTAGAGATTGGATTATTTTCATGCTATTTTGAGTAGGGAATTCGAAAAACTTGTTTATGAAGACGTTTCTTTGATACCAGCTTACGGTACTTATTTACATATCTCTAAGTTCAAAACAAGGAGGCAAAGTATGATAGTAAAAAAATAACAAACTGAGGCCGGTATTAGACGGTAATATTTCTGTTATATGTAGATCATATGGAATAAGTTGTATGGAATCATATTTTGATATTTTTTCATATCATAGAACTCTTACCGTCTAATACCGGCCTAACATCTATAATTCATTCTATAATTCATTTATTGTATAAAATACTATAATCATATTACAATATTATGACATTGGAGGAAAAACTAGGCTGAGCCAAAAATTTTGATAAAATCATAATGTTGTCCAAAAGATAAGGTTACGTAATCACACACTGTTTCGTCACTTGATTTCATACAAGGTCCAGGAATGATGATTTAAAATTTTGAATTTTGAAGGTTGATTTTATACTCTAAATGAATCACAGAATGTATCACAATAAATTAAAAACTTTAGAAATATTGCACTTATTTAAAAAATTACATATAATAAAAATTACATGATAATATAATGTAACTGTTGTCTATAGTTCATTCCAGTCAAGTTTGCAATACCATCATCATCATCATCATCATAAATATCATAATTATAATAATTAGTCATAGAAATCAATTTAACTCACAAAAACACACCTATTCCTGCAGTGGCAGAGGCTCTTCTTGCCTCTATCTGTGTTGGCTGCCCTTAGTTCGCCGTGTAACACATGGAGAGCTCTGTAAGCACACCAACAGCCGCTCTATGGTTTACTATATTTTCAGCTCGTTGCTTGGTGCTGAACGTTTTTACAAATATTTTACGAAACTGAATCAGTTTATGCCTATAGAATTGAATGAAGTATTCTGCAATAAGATACTATCATTTCATCGGATGAAATGAATACTTTTCATTTGGATGAGTTGAATACAGATAAGATATATTATGAACTATTCAAATTCGATTTTCAGAGAAGGATAGAACTTCTAATCTAAACTTCCGCAGTCGACGACAACAAGCATTGTTGACGTTGACATTCAGATTGGCCAAATTTCAAGTGTACTAAAACAGCTGATCAAAAAACATTTCATTATTATTTTGTGTTTATATTAAAGAATCAGAGCATTTATAATATTATCATCTTATTGTCATTTGAAAGAATAAAAAAGTATAAACTCATCCTCCCACATTAAAACATATTCTTTTAGGTTATTAAGACAAATCAGAATAAAAAATAGAAATACTTGAACAATTTCCTGATATTCAGATTACCTCAGATTTGCTAGAGCTATGACCTTCCAGTTTTGCTTTCGGAAGTGCCTAATAAACAATTCGCATATATAACTTATATTGTTTTATTTTTCTGTGTGGCGAAAAATAGCGTTCGCATCACGGGCAAAAATGTGTTTCCGGCTCTCAATCTATTCTAGTGCTCGGACTACGGCCTCGGACTTGAAAACCGATTTCGAGCCGGAAAAGTCTCATTTTCGGCCCTAGGTGCGAAATATACTATTGCCGTCCTTATAAATTCTTCAAGATTAAACATATCTTGAAAACAGATGATGACTTCATGTGATTGTCAAGTCCAATCATGTACATTTCGAGTGACCAAAAATCGAACGTCCAAAAATCGATATGTGTGTGTAACTGGCTTCAGAGTACGAAAAGAACGGTCAGATCGATACGCAGAGTTCTTCTATATCCATATATCTATATCGATTACTCCAAAATGTTTTCATAATTGCACATCTTTTTAGTGAGAACGATCTTCACCGCGACTTACTCGTTCTGTTCGCACCTTAAAGCCAGTTACACAATGTGATGAATCTTTTGAGTAAATCTCATGAAAGGAGAGAATTAACTAAAAAAAAAATTGTAACTACCCCTATAGAATGAAAGATCTACCAAACGAATAGTTAGCACCCGAGCGATAAGGCTTCCTTATCAACAGCTGAGTATAAGATAAGAGTACCGTTCTGTACTACGCATTTTTTCAGAGAATTATTTGATAAAATTATAATTATTTTGCAAATTAAGTACAAATCATTTATGAATTAATTACTCATTGAACTTTTGGAGGTTAGGTTATTTACAATTAATCAGATCTGAATCATCTGTTGTTTACAATTAATCAGATGTTTTTGTAGCAGCTCAGACACAGCTGACTGACTCAATATAGTATAATGTCATACCAGGTTTTCATGCAAGCTATAATATTATTTCTGAAATTAAGAACTATTGAAAAAGACAAAGAATTTCAAATCGAAAAATAAAATGTATGTATTATTGTTAAAATTATTTATTACTCACGAAATTACATTATAATGACAAATGTTATTGTAACTAGCTAGGTCATAGCATGAATATTGTATTACTGATAAGAGCAGCAAAATGAATTATAACAGTTCCGAATATAATAAGAATTGTAAAGAAATATTAAATTATAAATTATTGATTCAACTGAGTCACATGGTGAATGAATGTCTTTGGCAAGTCTAAGCCAATCATATGTCATAGAAATAGCACCAAAAGGGATGATCGTTTGAAAACATCGTATGTTAATCTGTTATCAGACAACAAACCTGCCTTATCATAATATATATGCTAGTGCATGTACACTGTATAGGGGAACTGTATCTAGAGAATTAAGCAATTTAGAAAATTATACAAATTAAGTTATTATTGTAATCAAAGGAATTATATTTTACTGCTTGTCACTGACGTCATGCCTACGTCATAATCACTCTACCAATGGCAAATTTTCATGCAAATTAATTACACAGAGATTCTCAGAGAAAATTAGAAGAAGACAAGTCACTTCCCTTTTAAAATCCTCACCGCTAAGACCTTGTTGAAAAGTTACCAAAGACCCATTAGTGAAATTTTGTTCGATTTTTATATAATTTATCTGTGAGCCAATATTTTAGGCTAATTTATCTATTATTTGTGAATTTATTTCATCAATCGATTATTCTAGAAATTCGAATTCCCTGATTTAATTGGTGAAGGAAATATTTAATTAAAATTCCACACGTGCTAAAACCGAAGCCTGGACCAGCCGCCGATCAAACAAAATTTGATCTAAAGGAACCACGACCGCCAAGAGGATTCACGTGAGTTTTACATTTTGGGGCCCCAATCTACGCTTCGAAAGAAATTACAGTGCAGAAAATATAAAATTTTCTTCGTTAAAATAATGGCCACGCCGACAAGCGCTTATAACCATTAAGATCCTAGAGTTTACCTGATATAGAATTTATAAGAACTTGTAGTTGATTAACTATCCTCCGCTGCCAGAACCACGACCCGAGTATTTTTTAAATATTTTATAATTTGTTTTCACTATTTTTTCGAAAAACTGTTAAATTCATCAACTATAAAATTCTGTTGAATCATGCATGGTGTCATGCGAGTACAAGAAAATTTCTAATTATTTTTGTTAATGTTAAACTATTTTCAATCTGTAATCCAAGCTTTGAATCTGCACTGTCCAATTATATATTTTATTATATTATATTTCCATTTTGTCAATTCGTCTTCTGAGTTCGATTATTACTTGAGCCTGTCAATTATTGTGTCTGACACGTTCTATAGTATCAAGAACCGATCAAGTACGATCATTGAAATAATTGATTCAACCTGGATATTGGAACAGATATAAGTGGATGTAGTGTGTGGAGTCAGATCGAGATTACCTATTCTCTGTCCTTACCTGCTCATATATCAGCCTTTATCTGTTACCAACTTCGACTTAGGAGCGAATTCGTCGACTGTATAGCAGATGCAGCTGCAGATCATATAATTTCCTACAATAGAGCATAAAGCCCGACAAGACTCTGTTCTCGAAATATATTCCGAACGATCTCTGGTCCTTAGTACCCTATTTTAATCCTTCGGAACTTATTAGAGACGCAGTCCCGTAAATTATCTACATCGGGATTTTTGCTCGACCTGTATGATTTTGTATGCTGTTCCATCACAGGTAATAGTTTTAAGATACCCGTATTCAGTGTTTAGCAACCGCTAAACTACCTCTAAAAATTTTATCACTATACAATCAGTCATAAGAAGAATCAAGGGTGAGCGAGCGTTTATGCCTCCCGCGATTCAGACGATTGTATCGAATCTTGTAGTGACTCAATCAGGCTGGTGTACACTTAGCGTCCACGCACGCATTTTAAAATTTCTAACCTCAATACTGGTGACTCAGTGCAAGATTCGTTATACGTGGAGCTATATATATTTGCAGCACAACACAACGTGAGGCATTTAAAATACAGCACTACACAATTTGGCTAGTAACGTGGGGCTATTTGTACTCCACACAAGATTCATTATACGTGTGTCGACCTATCCTTGGAGGCGATAGTAACTCCCCCAGGAAGAGCACCACAACACACACATCGACTTTTTGACGTTCGTATTCTTTGGCATCCTCATGAATTCTACAAGCTTAAACAGCACTAGACAAACATCATATGTTTCACATAATCTCATTCATCTAATAGAATCTATAAGTACGGCAAAAATTCGTACGTCCAAAAATCAATTTATGTGTTACTAGCCTTAGGCTTAAGCATACATCAATTTTGGGCGTAGTATTTTTTATATTTTTTGATAATATGAGCAATTCACTTTCAATCAGCTGATGCCAAGCTTTTTATATCTGTATCTTACCGTTTCTGTAGAAATACAGATATAATCAGCTGATTAAAAGTGAATCGCTCATGTTCGCGGCGCGTATATCTGTTCGCACCTTTACAGGTGATTTTTGTCAAGTTCCGTTCAATCTGAAAGAATTTATAAGAACAGCAAAAATTCAAACGTCCAAAATCGATGTTTGTAAAACTAGACTAAAGATACGAATTTATTCTGTTGCTATTTCGAGAATTTCAGCTTCGCAGATTTCCGGAAAAGCTTTTCTACTACCTAACTTTAATTTTGTAGTAGCCATTGGTAGAGTAGAGCAATGTTGGAGGCTGCGGCTGATAACGATTACACGGACGATGTAGTGTCGTCGACGTATGGGGGCATCCCAACCCATATATATTTATATATCAATGCAGTTGGTACGGCCGTTGTTCGCCAGAGAGCGCACTCAAAAGAAGAGCACCGCTTTGTTGTTCCACGCCTTTTTCGAGTCGTTCGGTGCTGTTTACAAAAGTTGAGTGCGTTCGCGCACTTCTAATAGCGTTATCAATCATTGCCGGACACTTTGTATTGTTGCAAGGCTCCACTTGCCAACATTAGAAAATTCATGTATTCTGGACACTCACTGCCGGCCAATTTTTGTGCTCAATGCCAGATCCAATAAACAAGCGGCTCTGTTGTAGTGTGGGTGGAGAATGGAGTGGCGAAAGTGATGGGATGACTCACTATCAGACACACAGAGATTTCAGATGGAAGAGAGAAGGTCTACCATGGATTAATTCAAAGTTAAAGAACTTTTTCATGTAAAATAGGAGATGAAAAGAGAAGGGAATGAGGTGAATACAGTAATACAGTTGTTGGATTGTTAATATATTATGACTATATTTCAACACAGCAATATAATCATCCCATTTTAATACTTCCGATTCTGTCCTGGAGAATTTTAGTGGATATCGTTGATACAACAATTTATACGATAGATAGTCACTCATTTCTAGAATAGAATATAAAATTCATGGATCAATAATATGAATATGTACTCTCTTTAATCTACTGCACACACTCTTTATACAATATAAAGTGATAGTGAGAGTAGAAGACAGAAACAAGAGATCTCAGATGTAGAAAAAAGTGTACCATGAAAGTGAATTGAAAGTGAGGTAAGAATGAAGAAAAACGTTCATTCTCAAGGTAAATATATCACAAAAAATATTCAATTGTAGAACAATACTATCATCAAGAAACAAGTCTGAGTGTGGAGAGGGTAGCGTACTACTTGTAGTACTAGCGTACTACAAATTTCCTCTTGCAAAACAACTTGATTTTTTTCAACAATCATGTGGACTGTTCATGGAACAAATAGAAAAGTGGATGAACAGGCAGCTCTGTTTATATATTGTGAGAGTGGATAATCCAGATGAGTGTCAAAGAGATAGTGAGAGACAATAGGTGACTTGGTTTGAGACGAGAGAAACGGATATAATTTTGGATTAGAACATAGGAACAGAATATAGCAGAATATGATGGTGAGATTCCATGTTATATTTTTGATTTTCACTGGTTCACAAAATGAAACATGATATAAACCTTATGCATATGATGATATAAAAGACTAATTACTCCAACTATTTATTTACATTTTTCTAATATATTGTCATCAAATCAACTAGTTCATTTAGTATTGATGGACTATTCGAGCATATATCAAACAATTTACAATTCCACGTATAATCCAAACCAACACCATGAATTGCAAAATATTGATGTGAAGTCGAATCTTATTACAATTCATCTTATTGGGTGCATTTGATGGAGTTTGAAAACACACAAATGAACCTTGTAAGAAATCTCAGATCAATATAGATGTGCCATTTTCAAATAAGACAAAAATTCTTTTTCTGAAAGAAAGAAAAACGCGTCTAATGTCGCGGAGGTGGCGACGCGGAATGAAACAGTGTGTATAAATAATATAGCAGCCAGAATCGGCGAAACGTTTCATAAGGCGATTTATCTTTATTTACTCTTCTTTTCTGAAATAACCTAAGCTCGACGGTTTTTGGAGAATCTATTGAGTCGAGCATAAAAACACAGCCGAGTTACAAAATAATGTATGCAAACTGTGCGTGTGTGAGAGAGCGCGTGCGTGGGTCGGAGGCGCTCCTTAATTCATAACTCTTCTTCCTGGCATCCCAGTTTCCTCCGAGCACATTCTCCTGCATAATCCTATTCACTTTTCTCCGTTCCTCTTCCACGATTCCTCATTTTATCTCTCCTCCACACCACTTGAGAACGCACTTTCCCTTCTCACTCAAGGAAGACTCTCGTCGCCTCTCTATACGTTTGCAGCCCTTATTTTTCCACCCTTCATTCTTCAACACCCACCAAAACCCCTCCCCCACCCGATAATCTCAACCTCTGCTCACAACATCAATCCACCACATCCCTTCAGCCACAACGTTGGCTTTTAAGGTTATTTCTAACCTTGTGCCTCTATCATCATCCATTTATTTCTTAAACCATCTCTATGCATCTTCATTATCATTTCTTATCCCAGAGTATGTTGTTGGATGAGTATAATCTACAATAGATGAGCGGCATGATGTGAGAAACTAACAGTTCTATATCATAGCCCTCACATACGAAGAGATGTGTAATATCTGTTGACTTAGTGAAGATCATTTTCAAAGAAAAAAATTATATTTATTTCTTGGCTGTTCATATATTATAATAATTATGACTTCAGTCCAATACGTGGAGGTTGAAATAGATACGAATACATTTCTCTTACAATAACTATTTGAAACGTCATACTCTCTTGCTATCATTACTCGATGGCAGAAAAAAGGGGCTTGTTGAATCTATTATCAACAAAATTGTAAAGGAAGAGTCAGAAAGCTTCTAGTTAAAATTACAACATTCTAAAAAACCAAATATTTTCAATAGTATACCATTATTGAGTAAGAACTACATTGAAAGTCATCTAGATTACCATATAACAGATCCATCCATCAGATACCATATAACCATATCATGACCAGGTCATCATATCACTCATACAGGAACATGACTGTATTTCATTTGAACTGTCTTTTAGTATATCTGATCAGTATATCAATCCATAGAATGAACAATCTCACATATCAATCTAATTTGTATAAGTTTTATCTGATCAATCTTAGTATTATCTCATCAACTGTTGAAAAATTCTGTTATGCTTGGCCTATCCAATTTCTTGCGATCCTATCCAGTCGTGATCGTGGATAAAGTAGCAACACAAAAGGTCAGTTGTCGAAAATCTCGACCTGTATTTTCATATTCTTGACGTTTCGTTGCCAAAATGACTTCTGCAAGTCGGTATTGACTGAACACTTTCTTTGCTGAGAACTGTTGTTATCAGAGGTTACCGACCGGAAATAGATACAGATACGGCGTCTAGGGATTCTATACACGAGCTTGCCAATAATTCTTCATTCGAAATTGGATTTGAGCGTGCGGTTATCTTCACGTAGCCTACGTCTTCTACGCGTTCCGCCGACCAAACATCTCTCACTGACAAAAAAAGATGATCTGAATTACTTTCCGGATCGTGGGTATCTGGTCTAGTGTGTTGAAAGATATTGATGCTTCCGTTCGGGTTGAACTGAATTAACTGGAGCCTCAATTTCGTTCTTCCAATATCTTGAAAAACGTTATTCATCTACTCAACCGCTACAGGCTACAGTACTATAAAATGACAGGGTTATTAATTGACTGAATACGACACTGTTTTTCTATTGATAACCCATGAATATTACTCCATAAAAATGAATAAGCTACTCATTACCATGATTTATGTTCACTTCTCAATCGATAATAATCAATTCACAGTCAATCAATGTAAAATTTTCAGTTCAATATTATCATCAAAATTTTTATATTTTTTGCTTTTTAAATTTGATTTTGTGTTTAAAAATAGTTTTCATGATTTTAAAATTTATAAAATAGGAACTCAGGAAGTGAAAGTGCAAATTTTTAGTGAGATATCACAAATTTTTAGTGAGAGAACATGAAGAACCCAAGACATAACCTATAAACTTGAGTGTTGATAGGAAATGACATTGGGTAATACGGCAAGGAAAAACATCCGAAAGGATCTATCTGCCGATAAAAGCCATAAGAATAAATAAATAAATAAATTCACAGTCCTCAATAAAATATGTTGATTGTATATCATTAAAGAATCTTGATTATTTATTCACTAGCTACACCAAATAGATTTGAAAAGCAAGAGACATTTTTGTGGATGATGATATTGATCAATGTGTTGAGTCTATCTTATTTTGTTCATAAAAGATATGTTTCAGCTGGAGAAAAGACTGGAACAGAAGAAACCTTACCCAATCCTCACACATGATTACAGTTGAATAATACACAACATTAATTAATTTCTTCTTCTTCTTACAGCTCAATCGTTTGATTGGTTGGCAGCCCTCCATCTAAATCTGTCCATTGCTACTCTCTTCCATTGTTCATAGCTCATAGCACCCTGATCCTTCGTCATTTGTCTTAAATACTGTAGCCGGGGTCTCCCACGACCCCTTTGTCCATCAACTGTACCTTCCAGAATACTTGACGTGAATGCGTTGTGTCTTATTATGTGTCCAATCCAAGAATGTCGTCTGTCCTTGAGAAAATTCAGAAGAGATCTTTTTTCTGCCGCCCTCTGGAGTACCTCCTCATTCGTTACTCTGTCAGTCCATTTTATTTTGAGCATACGCCTCCAACACCACACTTCGAAAGCATTTAGAGTCTTTTCCTCAGCCTTACCAATAGTCCACGTTTCGGACCCATAAAGAGCTATACTCCAAATGCAACTCTTTATTCTAATCTCTTTATGCAACTCCAATTAATTAATTTATAAGTTCTATATTAACTCGCTTCCGTTAACGTCTGTCTGCCTGTCTTTAACATACACGTAATTGATACTACTTGTGATAGCAGTTGCTATGACAAATTTATTTTCAAAGTGTTAAAATATGTGTAGAAGCCACCATTAGTGCTCACTAACACTTGATTTTTCAATGTATAGGTACCGTACCCATTCATTCCATTATTGTATCATTTATTAGTACCTTTAAATGCTGAGATCATTGAAACGGTCTAAAATATCGGGTTTACGGTTGAAAATATATGCGGGTTTCGCCATTAATTTTCCTTTGAAATTCTGAATCAAAATCATGTATCACATGACCACCTTCCCATTTGAAAAAATGGAGCTTGATTCGAAATGGATTTAAATCGACAGAAAGCTTTTTTCTCTCTCATTTGGAATAGGATTCCCATGGAACCTACTACTGTAATATTGTACTTGTAGAAGACATATTCAGCTGCTTTTATAATAATTCTCACCAACTCTGTATAATCACAAATTGTGGATCTCAGAGATCAATACAACAGTTCATGAGCGAATTCTTCAACCCAGTGGGTCTCTAGTTATTATTAATTACTAAAAAACCATGGATAATTACTAAAAAACCATGTTTTTCACGGTTTTCTCGAAACCGGCTCTAACAATTTTTTTCGACCAATTTTTCGATCAATTTTTATACCATGGATAGCTTTTTATAAGCCCTATTAACTGACATGAGTCTCATTTCTAGGGAAATTGCAGGAGCTCCGTAATATTTTAGAAAAAAACGTTACTAAAATTATTTAAAAAAACCATGTTTTTCACGATTTTCTCAAAAATAACTTGACCGATTTTTTTCAAATTCATTCTCTTTATAGTTATTTATGACCTCTATCAACTGGCATGAGTCTCCTTTCTGGGAAACTAATGGGGGGTCCACCCCATCCTTGAGAAATGGACTTAGTAACCTCCTTCTCGTGCATGAGGTAGGTAGGTAGCGCAGTTCATAAAAAGAACACATAGTCGAGATATTTCATCTGTAGAACAGCTGTTAAGACGACTTTAAAAAAATGACGACTGAAAAAATAATCGAATTTTACAATTTACACAAAGGAAAAAGTACTCTGAAAACAATTATATATACACATATACAGAAGTCTGATCGTAGTTTCAAATATGAGCAAGGAAAGTTGTATGAGTGTACCACACCAGATTTTTCTTAGAGGGCTTTGTTTCATTTCTTTATTTGCTACAATAGAACAGAACCGTCTGCATTCACTCATTGATGCTTCATTAATATTCATGTCTGATGTTTGATGCGATGCTCTGTTGATGGTGAAGTTTGGACTTGGACATCTTGATCAGATAGGCAGGCGAAGTTGACAGATACAGAGCTTGTAATTTTGTCCGTAGTCCTGTCAACGGTTCAAGCATATCGTATCTCGTATGGGAACTGTTGAGTTAGCTAAATCCTTGATGACAGGTTGTCAGTCATGAAACTATCGATTCATATACTACTTCTCAGATACCTGTTAGTTCATCTGATTCATGATGAATGTAACTTCTTGATAGTATTCAGCGCTCTACAACAACGAATTCATCCAAGCTTATCGTCAATCAATCTTACTGTCATGCTGTCTATCTTATTCAACTCATGTGTTATGTTGGTTAGCTGGAACAACTATTTCCATTAAATTGGAGTCAATTGGGAATTAATTGATAACTTGACAAGATATCCATGCTAACATGGAGCCTTTCACAAGATCTATTTTAAAACAGCTTATCAAAATGTAGGTGTAATGATTAAGTTGTAAATCTTGTCACTCATCGCATGATTTGATAAGTTATATAATAATAGAGTTATAGAATAATGATTCCAGAATCAATTTACGTATTGATGGATACATTTATTTCTGCTCTAGATTGTTACAAGAATATTGTTTCAATTAAAACTCTTATAGAATAGTCAGTTTTCAACCTCATCATCTCTTTTCATTCATCATAGATTGATTCTTCAAATTATAGTTTTTCATGTAAATTATTCCCATCCACTTTCAATGAATTATCTTGGTATCATGTACCTTTACCAATGTTGATGGCCTATTTATAGTTCAGGAATAAAGACAATTTTCATCATCGTTTCATTGCAGTTTAATCAGTCAATTTCATCTAAAATTCATCAGATTCCATTTCCCAATATATTGTTGAGAAAAGATATATTCTCTAAATTATATTGTTGAGCAAAATTGTCCGTAAACGTTTTGTAGAGAATATTATAAGCACGAGAGGGAGTATGTTTGATGGGCTGTGGATAAAAACAGCTATATTACGGTACGATCTACTATGTAGATTATCTATTATTTCTCGTTCACGTTGAACAACTAATATTATATGATGGAATAGTTTGTCAATGAAGATTTAGAACTTGAGTAAACTTTCATATTCATTCTGCCATTCTCACTTTTCTAGGGATATTGAAATTATTTAAACACAAGAAGAATTATCGAGTATACGATGTTACCGTCTTATCAAATCACAACTATTTTCAAATAACACGTGAAAATGGCTCTAATGAGTTAAAAATAGTATTGTGAATCGATAAGATAAAAAAGGTACTTCAAACCTTTGATTTTGTTCCATCCTGCCATTTCCAGCCATCTGTCACTTAAGATGTCGCAAGACTAGATCCTTTCATAGCAAAATGAGTTAATGATTATTGCTCATTTCTCTTGAATCATTTATACTCATATTTCCAATAGCTAGAGAACTGTATATTCTTAACTATCTGAAACTTTAGAAGAAATTTAAACCTTATTTCACTCTGGGAACAGTTGAAGCTGAATCATGCATAAAAATAGTTATTGAGAGAGAATGGTTTTCATAACCAATTTCACAATTGATATCTATTGAATTAACTTGTAATATTATAGAAATCTAAACACTGAATACTATTATAAGAGTCTTGTTTACTATTATTAGAGTAAATAGTTTTTGCATATATGTAGTGTATCTATTTATAAGATGAGAACCATTCTCAGCTGTCCTCTAAAAGGCTCCTTCCTATTTTATTGAAAACAATCATAATATTGTCTTCCTTGTTTCACAGTATGTGAAGCTTTACCATACCGTACCATGAAATTCACGTTATCTCTTATCATTTTTCTCGAAATAACCAAAACACATTTTTTCGAACTATTTCACTTTCCAATGATCAATTTTGCTATTCAGGCGCAATGTTTGTCGTATCCGTAGATTTAGGATCGTCTGAAGGGTGAAGCTATTTTCAGGGCAGCTGAGTTGGCGACCAACCATTCATGGCACTGAAGTTTGATATCTCTTGCAGGTGGCACGTCAAGATTTTGGTCAGAATCGGCCAACAGGAAGCGTAAGTTCTCAACTGAAAATCTTTCTCAAAATCTGCCACATTTCCGACAAAATACTGAAAAGGATACGGTACAGAAAATTATAATTTACTGCTCACAATATGTGCTTCCAATTCAGCATAACTTTTAGCTCGAAAATTGCTGAGCATAATTTTTTAAATTATTTTAATTACAGAGCCTTCATCATGTGGATGAGCAAGTCCTGTAATAGAGAGAAGCTGCCTGCAGTGTGATAGATCTATATTGTCTCTTGTGTATTGACTATTTTCAAAAAAGTGATTATAAGGTTCATTATAATTGATTATAATTATCTCATAAGGCTCACTGCAAACAAAATTATAACATTCATGCTTGTACTCAAGTGTACACTATAGATGAATTGGTATACTCCATTTGTGAGAAAAAATTGAATCAAATAGTCTACAAAAATATGAGTAGAATATTTTTTTGTAATGTGAGAGATGAACTGAAATTAAAAAAGAATTATCTTAATAGCAGAGCAAAATATCATCACACTTTGTTTTGAATGAGATAATGCAATAGAAATAATTAGATAATGATAACAACTTTATTTTGAGATATAAGAGTGATAATAATAATGCTGGTATATTATGGGCAGCCTTCTTCTCTATCATAGGACTTCTGAATTTTCATGGAACAGGTTTCACAACAGGCTTTTTCTTGAATTTGTTTCACGAATCAAATAAATTGTGAGTTTTTATTTACCTATGCTTATAAAAAATCACAATTCAGTGTTTGGTTTTTGAATTGTGACTCAGTAAATTTGTTACTAACTGGGCTCAATGCATACACATTTTTGTATGATTTTATATATTTTTTAATAAATGCAGTGCATCTCTTGATGTTGATGATTGATTTAATTTTATTCAAATCCAACGAATGTTGGTGAAGGCAGACTATCAAGCTTTAGAGAGTACAAAAAGTATCAGTATGATATTTTATTCGCAAGTTGCCCAGATAAAATATCAGGTATTGTTCTAAAAATTGAAAAATAGTGAATTGATAATGAACGTTACTTATTCCATTCATGAGAATCAATCATTTTAACACCTCAGAATATGAGAGAAGGAAGAAGGGAAGAATTTCCTCAAGATTCCGTTCTAATGGGAGAGAATTTATTTTTCCGCAAAAATTTATTGAACATTTCATTGATTTTGAGAAATATATCAAATAATTGTAGATTTACATCAACACCAATTGCAACTTTTTAGCAAATTATAAAAAATATTTATTGATTGATTAGAATGATCATTGATTAAATTTCAATAGTATTAGTTAAGGAAAGGCTCCATTCTCATTAATAACATCTTCATTTATTATGGATTGAACTCCACTCAAGTTGTTTTGGATAACATTTGTTATAATCCGTTTCGTATATTATCCGTTTATTCTTATGAATCTAGGCTAGCCTTATATTTTCGCCTAAGCTAATGTTTTACTGCTGATCTGCATTGAAGTTCCATTCTTTATTCTGCATGACATCTTGTATAGAAATTATGTACCAGTGTAGACTCATTTTATTATCTTCTTGTTCTATCTATCTGCAGTTTTTTTTGAGTCAATTTGTCAATGGATGTTTATGAAAGCTGTTCTTAATAATTGATTTTCATTGATAATCTCAATTGGAGAATTTGATTTTCAATTTTTTTGACTCATAATATGATTTTTGCAATAACAAAATTGTTCCAGTAACGAGAAATTAAAAGTAACTCAACTCCAGGATTAACTTCCTAAACTCAATTGAACAAACTAGCATTCGATTCATATTGTCCCAGAAGCTCAACTTGAATTTGAAAACAAGCCATTATATTTGAACATTTTATAATTCCAAAATTTTCCGTCAAAACAGTTCTCAAATCTGCTTATAAGCTGTCCAGCTTAGAATTGTTTTAATGCATTCTTGATTTTTTTTTCATAGCTCAACAAAAATCTTCCTTACATTTCTTTCTCAATTCATCCCTTTCCTATTGGTCTAGAGTCATTGAATTATGCAGGTATTACTGGTATTGACAGACGAATGTTATTGGAATAGTGCGTTAAGATTTCAGTGTAGCAGAAGATTTTACTGCTACGGTGCTACTGCTACTACTAGAACAACGATCTCTTCAGCTTTAACTGAACGGTTTGTTAAAACACTCATAAATTTCTCCTCTTTGATTTATCTTTTTACAAAGTTTGAGTTATGATTCTATCGCAAGATTTACATTCGAAATTCTACTCTATCCAACATGATTCAACAAGAAAACAAATAGCTTCTGGGATTGACATTACTTTCATGTTCTTTTTATAGCTCTTTTTCCTGAGAATTTCAAATTGGACGATTGAATGAGCTGAATTGATCACACTCTAAACCTCATTGCCAATTTCAATGCGCAATTGATCATTGGTTGGAGAACTACTTAGACTTTATTCCTCCTGAGAATAGATACAGAAAAAAACATATTCTTCATTAACAAAAGAATTTTACAACTGAATAGGAGTGAATAACTTCTCAGTTTCCAAACAAGGATAAGTTGGATGAATATTCTGAGAAGAAGATGCAGTGGATGTATTTCAACTCTGACTCATATTTTCTTCTCATCCAATATTCAAAGATGGAAGCAGATACTTTCTAGCACAGAACAGCTCTTTCAAGTTGATACTGAAGTGTCTCACCAATTCAACTCTTGATGATACGTTACACATTTTAATAATCACAGATCATTCCTTTTAGCCAGTAAATAATAATAATTGAATGGAACATCCATTTATTCAGATAGATTGGAATTTGAGGATTCAATGAGTTTTATTATTTCAAATTGATTTTAATTTAGTAACTCTTATCATTATTCCCTCTGTCACATTTTCCATTACACTGGATTCTTTTAGAATCAATTTTGACGAGGCGTATAATGAGAACGGATCATTTCACATATGTTTGCGACAAGAACTTTTACTAATCTTAGTGATGATCACATTGAACCAGCCCAGAACAACTTTCAGAGAGCACCATTTATCGTTCCACTAATCGAAAGTGTTTTAAATCGATTTTTAAAATAATTCAGTCAGTCACAAATCCTTGAATTTGATGAATTTTTATTCATTTAAGTTGTAATCTTCCATCTTCCTGCTTTTTCGGAACGATTCAAATTAATGAAGCCTCATATAACTAAATCTTGATCAAGTAACTCATAACGTTTTTATACTACATGTCTACAAACATTTCTCTCATTATGTCATGACTTTTGTTTAACAGTATTCTGGAAGATAATCAGGAACTCTTGAAACAATTAAAAATCAGTTCAACAACAACTGTTTTTACAAACAGTCAATTCCAATTTCCTTGTTTGTATAGCTTCTCATGTTAATTTTTATTTTCATTGATTCTGTATTATCAAATTCCTGACAAATTGATGTAATGCTTCCAATACTTCCTTTAACACCTGGTTACTACCTGGTACAGTCAGTCCACAACTAATCAATATTTGCAGTACAACAATTTTTTACACTTCCAAAGCGATCAATATCAAATTGATGACTGGATATCGTCATTTATTATTTATCGAATTTTGCAGTCTATTCTTCCTCAAAAATAATTATTCCACACCCCTAAATAAACCCAAGTTAAACTCCTCAGCTGCTGAGTAGTATGGAAACAAAAAATAATCTTCATAAAAAGACATTAGTACAACCTTATAATGAAAGCCTTATCAAGAAATACAGGAAACTTCGCGATAAAATCAAAATTCAAATTCAAAACTCCAAATGTATTTATTCTCAAAAAACCTTAACCAATTTAAGAGGTAATGTGGAAGAAGGCTGGAGAATCGTTAATAATCTGATCGGCGAAATGAACACAAAGAAAGAAGTGAATCGAATAAAATCAATGACAGAGTGAAAACATAGAGATTGCAAATTAATTGAATAAACACTTTGTTAAAATTTCAAGTAATACGCATAAAAACCGAATACTACTCACACAAATCATATAAACTCAGATCATTCCAGAAACGAAGTCCCTTCAACGAGCAGTTGCTCATTGTCATCTATGTTTTTCATGCCTGTATCGAGCCATGAAGTTGAAAATATTGTAAAATCTATGAAGTCGAAAAAGGCTCCTGGCTTTGAAAATTTGAGAATTGATTTGATAGAAGATCTGGTTGAAAAAATATCTCCTTAGACTCCGAAATCTACAGTTGATTCCGATTGTGTATAATTTTATTTAAGTGAAGGACTGATTCTGAATAATATTGACAGCACAAAATTAGTAAGTTGTAGCCCGACCAAGCACCGTTACCACAAAATAAAATCAAACATTTAATATTTTAATGTAAATAATACATAAGTTTACCTCAATTTATTTTTATCTTTTTGTTCATATAAAAATTAAAAGTGTGTTTCTGGTTTATTTTTTATGCTGGGACTCCCATATAGGCCTTTGCCTCCTTTCTGATATTCGTGTGTGTAGAAGTGATACTTTGTTTTTTCTTTTCCACGACATTAACTATTTACTGACTTTTGTATCACTTAACTATTCTGACGTTATTTTTATCAATAACGGTTTGTCTGGCTTGGCTGCAGTTGGTAAAGCATGAGTAAAAAATTATACAACTCTGGTTGTGGTTCTTAGAATACAAATTAGACAAAACTCTTATAGGCTCGCCCAGGAGCTCCCGCAATTCACTGCTCTTGGACAATTTATATAAATCTCTAGAACGTGTTATTTCCAAAGATTCGATCATCAATGCTAAATATCGCTGTCTAAACCAACTTATTCGAGGAAGAATAAAGTCGGATGGTAATTTTCTTAGTACTTCAATACTGGTAACTCGATAATTAAAAATGAGATTGGTCATGCATGGAAGTGGGGAAACAAATAAAGGATACACCATAAAAAATTTGATACATATATTACACAGAAAAATATCAACGAATAAATAAATATAGGAATATATAGAGCAACAAGCAAAAATAGTGAATATAAGAACAAATATATCAAAAAGAAAATATCACAGATTAGCTCACTAGTTTTTTAGCACGAAACGTTACCATGTGGTTTTTAAATCATTAAACGTATGCATTTATTTTATGCAGCTCAGGTATCGACTTGCTGCTGCTTGTCGATTTGAAAATCTCAATATATATCTTCTTTCCAAAAATAATAAAAATAATCAATTGATAAATCATAAATCTCAAATATATTAATATGTATAGATCTCAGAATATTTCTCAATATATATCTCAGGGCTTAAGGTTCGGCCTCTGGTGGAATTAGATAAATTAATTTATCCAGTGAACAAGAGCTACATTTATATCTTTATAATTTGCTAATAGAATTAATGATTGAGTGAGCATATATACATCATAATATTAAATTTAAATAACTTACTCCTTTAATCTGTGCATCTGGCATATGAATTTGATACAATTCTTATCCTGTAAAATATGCTTTTTTGTACCTTTTTAAGACTTGTGCAAGTTTCATAATAATTTTCAATATTTATAACCTTTCGACGAGCTAGTTTTTTATATTTTTATTTCACTCGAAGCACTGAGGGCGCCCTAAATTCGTATATTTCGATAATTCCCAAGATGAAGGTGCCGATCCGAATTTCCTATCGTCCTGGATTTTCTGGTGGCCGAAGTCGTCTTCTCCAAGGGAATAAATAAATATTTAAATGACTTACGCTTTAATATAGCATCACTAAGTTTTATACAAGTTTTAATTAATGAATTTAAACTTTAAGTCCTTCAAATGTACAATTCAACAAAAGGGATTAGTGCTCTATAAAATTTGGTGGCGTTCCATGGCAGCGTCTGGCAGGCAAGTGGGCTCTGTCCTACCCCTATTTTCTAAGATCATACTTCCGACTTACAAATTTGCATATATTTAAATATTCCACCACTACGCCATTAAAAAGATCAAATAGTCCGTGCCAATCTGCTAAATTATTACCTATATCTTAGGTATAATATTTTATAATTACTCGGACCATATCCGATACATAAACTGAGTAGTGACAACTTATAAATTCTTATCATTTATATGAATATCTATAGATAATTTTGAATCGGCTCGCTATTGCCGCCCATTAACTACTACAATTTGATTGGTTCATGCAAAATTCATAAATGTATCCATGCGCCTACTGAATATACATACTTCCTTAATATTTTTATTTATTTTTTGGTGTTTTGTACATGCTCATTACGAATAATAAATATTTTTGAATTTTATAAGTTGTTTTTCCCTCTACAACAAGTTGCCATGTGCTTACCAAATCCTCTAGTTGAATACTATTTGTTTACAACAAAATTTGCCAAGGTGTCTGGCTAGATTTCAAATTACACGGCTTGGTCGATTATTAGGTTGCCGACCAGTAGGTATTATAGCCTAACCTCAAAATTCCAATACTTTATTTATAATAAATGATAAATAGCAAATAAAATTCTTTCCTATCCGGCTGTTCTAATTTTAGCCATGGTGCCCGTTATTATCTAATCTTTCACTTGTTGCTATCGCACTTAGCGATAATAGAGCAGCTGTTTGCTCAAGACCTATAAAAAATCTTTCCATTAGCGATTTTGCTTGCTTATCAAAATTTCATACGTTACACTATTCAGACAGTGTAATTAATATTATTTTATATAATTTTGTTTTTTGTTCTTTTGTTCACATCCTAATGGAAATTAGAAAATTATTATTATTAAATTATTTATCAATTGTATTTTCAACTCTTTGATTATAAACGGATCAATCTTTTGATTCTAAATAATAATCGATCCTATTATTTCTCATTATTATGTCAGTTATGAGCTTGTTACATATTGAAGCTTGAATATAGTTCTCTTTCATAGCGAGGTATGGAATCAAATCCATTTTCTTTTTCTCACAATGTAGCATAGTAAAGCTATCAACATGTGGGTTAGGAAAAATACATTTGCAAGAACCTGTTCGCTGATACAAGTTGCCTCTATAAATAAAAGCACAGAATCCATTCAATGAAATGCATTTGTTCATGAGGCTAAAATCGTTGCATAGCTGGTTAGTAGACAAAGAGTCGTAGTACAGAGATTGAATAAGCTGAGCCGTTCTGTTAGCTGGTTCTGGTTAGCAGAGATTGAATTATCTCTATCGTTGTTACAGTCAGTTTGAAGTTTCAAATCAGAACATAACCAACAATAGAAGCCGAGCTAAGCTGGCTGAGTCACGCGAGGTGAAAATCATGCAACTATCGCGCCCGCCAAACAATCTTATTAGCCACTGGAAAACAATAAAACTGTATTCATAACCACCAATCATCCCTTCCGCTCTTCCGCTAATCTTTCACCAATTCATTTTCTCGGGTCGGTTTATTTGTTACGTTATTTTGCAAATGAGACAGGATTATTGCGGGAGTCTCAAGGTACCTTAGGAAAGGTGAACGGTACAGTATCATGGGATAGATTATCGTGCTCCCTCGAATGATTCTTCCATTGTGCATGTAAACGTTCATTCAATCACGGACTAGAATCTAGGTAACCTCAAACTGAGATATCTGTCTCAGAAGATTGATGAGTTCAGTTTGAGCGATAACTTTTCCAATAGCAATGACAACTTTTCGCTTATCCACCTTCTTATATCTTATGACTCTTTGATAGTTCAAAATCTACCTGGTATATTGAAACCCTGATATCCAGTCAATGATTCTCAGCAAACCAACAAATAATTTTGTTATTTATCATCAAATTAATTCTCAAATTAAATTTAAAACTGCTGAGCTCCAGCATGCTTCTCTATTCTCTTTACATATTCATGTTAATTCATACTAATAGCTTGATAAATTCATGCCCTCAAATTATTCCCTGCTCAAAGCAAACAATACTGTGTTCAATTCAATTTGTGAGCTTCATGTTTCTATGATTGACAAACAAGCTATAAGGAAGTGATTCGTTTTTTGTCTTATTAATTTGTACTACATTGATAGGGGCACTAATATTACATTTTAGATTCAATAACATAATAGCTTGAAGCGGCCTCCGCAAAACTACCTCAAGATTCAAAACATGATATTGCCATGTTATGTTAATTATTTCCTCAAATATATTATTTGCATTCAATTATCAACTATAATCATTCCTATCCAAGTTTTTCTGCATAATAATTGTCATCGGTCTATAGAAATAATATGTTTTATTATATCTTCTTATTCTCTCTTCAATTTGATCGTATATTTCCCGCAAGGAAGCTCATCTTATTATAGCTCAACAAGGTTTCAATTATTATATCAGTTACATTCTTGCTCATAGCTTTCATGTAACTTTTGAAACTGTCAAGAGTCTACTTGCAAAGTGAGAAAGACTACACTCATACTATTAAAACCAGTATTTTTTTTAAGAACATTGATTGAATTATTACCTGCCATTTTTATTCATCTTCTTCTTTGTGTAGTACTAATCTACCTATTTGTCTAGGATGACGGCCACTATTCCGACTGCCGCTCGGCACAATAATGTTTATTATACCAAATCAGGCCATCACATCATATTACCATGAGTTCTTCTTTGCACTCTTCTCTGGAGTATTAAATAATTATTTATGTAATACTCTTCTCCACAAAATTCATTAGGATAAGTACTGAATATTCATTACAGCAGTAATACAAAGTAATGACTGCAAACAGCATTCATAGCAGGCGAATCTTCAGCTAAATATCATTTGTTTCCATCTTCCATCACAGTTCGAATTATTAGTTTACAAGCTGAGTCTAAAACGTGTTTTCCAGAATAAAGAGAAAAATTTCTGTTCCACGAATATTTTGATCCCTGCAACTGTTTGTGACAGATTTACTTTGACCATGCAAATTAATTCAACAATGTTAAATCTATTCTATTCTACATCCCATTTTCAAGAGAAAAATGTTCTCTCACAATAAGTTAACAAAGATGAGAGAATATTCAAGCCGATGTTACAAATCGAATCCGGCCTGCAAATGATTCATATATTTTCATCCAATAGCATCTTTTTTCATGTGATTGATAAAAAACTCGTTTAAAGTAGTGGAATCACACTTATTCAGAATTGAGTAGTTGCTCTCATCTTTACATATTAAATTTTGGTAGTCCCATATGGAAAGCAATAATTTTATTTAAAGCAGTAAATAATATTAAGTAATACAGTATATTGCATCGTTGAAAAATTGTTCTATGAGTGACTTTTTAGATATGGAAGTCATAGAACATCGTGATTCTGTAATATGATTGAAGCAAATGGAGATATATCATTATTGTTCGTTATTTTCAATCATTATCTCTTTGGTCCGATTTTATGGATATATTGATTTGTCAAAAACATGCTAATTCGCTCCATTCTACTCTACTGAATATTCTCCAAGCAGGTATAATTTAATCTGAACTCCAATCAACTTTTCCACTGATGTATTCACTATGATTCAACCATTTATCCGATTATTACAGTTCATTTTTCAAAAATAATATTTTGCATTATTTTATCTCAATTCTAACTAACCTACAATGAATAATCAGTTGAATATTTTGAATTCTTATGTACTGCATATTATAATTTAATAATTCATTATTATAATGCATTTTTAGAGATATTTTCAAAGTTAGTTATTGAAATTGCAATTCCTAGTTTTTATTCCAACTTGAAATCCATATTATTTTTCTCTGAAATAATTATGTCTTATGAAGTAGTTCATTCACTGTTTGTATGCAGTAACTGTATTCTGTAATGCTGCATACTTTATGCATATCTTTTATACCATTCTGTATGTTGAAGTACGCAAAGGGCCTGCGTTTATCCCGTGTGTAGGCGGCTTCTCTTATGAGAACATAATGGTGATGGCATTAGGCAATATTTATTAGTGGCTGTCAAACGCAGACTTGAACATGACGGTGTTCCAGGGTGGTGATGATAGTGTGTGGGGGTGGGGTTTACTGAAAGTATTTTTTATTTAAAGGGTATCAATGGTGTCAGATAAAAGAGCTTGAGTTTGAGTTGCCAGATGTGAATCATTTGTCGACAGAATACGTTATGCGTTGTGTTTATTACACAGCTGCCTGCCAAAACGGATGAGGAAGAGGAAAAAGAGAGAATCAAAAGGGGGTTGGAAAAATTGAGAAGGAAAAAGAACTTTCAGTTCAATTCCATAGCACGTAACATGCAAGGGTCGATACGTCAACTTTTATCTCTACTTCTCCAATATTATTTTCCTCCACTGCTATTTAATTTATATTCACCCTCTCTCTCCAATGAACTCTTGCATCTCCTAGTTTTCCTCCTTTCTTACTCATCATTTCCTTCTGTTGCTCCTTTTCATATTACTATTTTCTCTTCATAGTTCTTCATATACTATTCAATTGCCTCTAATTTTCAAAACTTTCTCTCCAACTTCCCCATTCCTCGACTTTCTTCTCTTCCGCTGTCCATTTTCTTCCCTTTTTCATTCCTATATCATACTCATGGTATTCTTCATGAGACCATTATTGCATTTTCTGTCCACTCTTTCATGTTTTGCATTATTTTTTGTAAGCCCTATTTTCTCCTTCTACTCCAATCTACTCATTTTCTAATCCTCATTTCTCCATTAACTCTCTTCTTAATCATTTCCACCACCTCTCTTCTATAATCCAATTTTCATTTTCTCATACTTCCTTATTTCCCAAGCCTTTCATCCTCCTCACTATTCTTCTTCTTATCATTCCTCCTCTCATGTCCGCTCGTCACCTTCTTCTCTTTCCTTCACTATTCACTCTGTCCTTGTCGAATCGGGCAGCCAATTTTCATGCACCACTCCAACACAAAGGCCAGGCCAGGCGTGAAAGCTCATAAATGTAATTGTACACTTTTCGAATATTCATCAAAACACGATACTAGCGCGCTCCACTCAAACAATGTCGGTCACCTTCGCAGAATTCACATCCTCTAGTTTCACTTTTGCATTTCAGATGAGTGGTCATTTTGTTGTACGAATTTTCGGACTGCTCAGCGATTTTCATCTGTTTTCCGATGCATAATCTATAATTCAACTACAATCTAATTGAATGGACAAAGAGTTCAAAATTTAGACACTGATTGACAACCTACTGCAATGCAAACATTGATTTCGATTTTTATGGCATTGCAGTTCATTTTCAATCCAACACATTGGTTGTATCATAGAAAAGATAGCATAATGTTAGGAGACCGCATAAAAATTTAATATATTTCTATATTCGAGTGATATTTTTTCTATAGTTATTTTCAAAATAATATAAATTTGAACTGTCAATAATTAAATATTCTTTAAAGAAGAAGCTGTCAATTAGTTCATTCTGTAAATAAAACCATTTTGGCTGTTTTGTTAAAAAGTTTTGTCAACCAATATCAAAGACCATATTGATCAGAGTACGAATAGGAAAGAAACTAAATCAAATTCCTCTCGTGAATAGATTGACTTTTCAACGCAGAGAATTTCAGATTTCATCTTTTCATCATGTTTTGATCCTCATTCCAAATTCAAATTCACTTTGTATTTCTTTATATAAACTTTTTATTGTCTCTTTTCTGTTTAGGGCTTATTGTAATATAAATAGAAATACAAATCTCAGTACCTTTTTTGAATTATTTTATCACAACGTGTTAAAAATGGCAATTCGACTTGAAAATGCCATGATTGTCCGAAAAATGTTGTGATAAAATAATTCAAAAAGGTTACTAAGGCTAGCTTCACACGCATTCGGTTCGGTTCGTATTCGGTTCGGTTCGGTTCGTTGCCGAAAACGAATGAGGCTTTCATACATATTTTTAATTCATACGGTTCCAATTTGGTATTTTCAGCTGTGTTTGGATTGTTACAATCTATGCTAGTAATAAAATATAAAAGCTGGTGTTCAAATAGTAAGATGTGATTTCTTGAACAACAAAATTTTCAATTTAATTAAAAATTGTGGACTATTTGAATAGTTTATTTTCGATTATATTAATTTTGGACATTCAGAGTGATTATTTTTTTTCAATTGAAAATTTGTTTCAATTATGACACATGGTACATAACGTTCATCTCTTCTCTCTATTAATAAAATAATTAATAAAATCATGTAATTTTAATGGAAAAATAGAAATTCTCCCTGAGTTTTAATTTATCTTCATATTTTTTTAGCAAACTATTCATTGAGAAAAAAATGCTCCAGAGAACTAACAGATAATCATGATCGTCGTCGTCGTCGTCGTCTTCTTACAGGGGTAGGCATTAATACCTGTTCCGCCTTCAAACATTCTCCCACCTTTTTCTTGGTCTGCCAATACTTCTCCTCCTTTCTGGCTTGTAAGCAATGCCAGCTTTGAGGATTCTTCCGTTTCCCATTCTCTCAACGTGTTCTCTCCACTATTTTCGATTCTCGTCAACTCGTTGAGGTATAGAGATCACATTGAGCTCTCTACGGATATCAATATTATGAAGCCTGTCCTCTCTGGTGCATCCCTTCACTGACCTTAAAAATCTCATTTCGGCCGCCTGTAACCTGCTCCACTCCCTTCTCTTTGGTACCCAGGTCTCAGAGCCATACAAAAGTGTAGGGACGGCCATTATTTTATAAAATTTGAGCTTCATCTCTTTTCGGGCTTTATTTTTGAGAGTTCTGTTGATAGTTCCGCATATGTACTGGAATCTGTTAATTTTTGCATTCAAGTCATGGTCTTCCTCGTATGTAATATCACATCCCAAATATTTGAAATGTGATACCTGTTCCAGTATTCTGTTGTTGAGAACTATTTTAGAACGTATCGGAGACTTCCCCAGAAATGCCATCACTTTTGTCTTGTGCAAGGAAATCTTCATATTATATTCTGAGCTCAGGAGATGGAGTTGGTATATTGCTCTTTGCAGATCGTCCTCTGATTCCTGCAATATCACTTGATCATCTGCAAACCATAATGAATTGACAGCAATATTGTGTGTTAGCTGTATACCTGGGTGAATTCTTTGCTTACTGGTAAACTTCAAACAGATAATCATGATATAATGTTAAAATAAAAAGAAGCGAGCGTGTGTAAGAGACTTTGCTTTTATTTCCGGTTTCCTAGCAACGAATTCGAATATGATAAAACCTATTCGTGTCGAGGAGGCGTTCGGTGCCATGCGGCTGCTATTTGGAACCGAATTCAAACCGAATCACCGTTTCACACTCATCGGAATTTGCCGAAAACGAAACGAATCGAACCGAACTGAATGTGTGTGAAAGTAGCCCTTTACTAGAACGAATTTGAACCTGATGGAATTCATTAGAGTCAAATAGGCGTTCGGTTCTATGCGGTTTCTATTCGGTAACGAGTTCAAACCAAATTACCGTTTCACACTTATTGGAATTTGCCGAATACGAACCGAAAACGAAACGAACCGAATGTGTGTGAAACTTGCCTAAGATTTGTATTTCTATTTATACTTTTTATGGTTGTTCCATCTTTTTAGCTCTATGAATATCTAGGAGTATACATATGATCTACACTCTGGGATGTAATGTTGAACTTGAATTACAAAGTTGTCAAGTTGGTGGACTAGCGCACTGCGATTCGCTTGGAGCTGTCATCATTGGTTGAATCAGAAGCATTGATGTTATCCATTAGTGATGCTGAAAATTTGAAGTGAACTTCACTATGGATTGTCTGCAGGCGAGGAGTGAATGAACGAGTTGTCAAGTCTTTAATGTCACAGTCTGATAGACCAAGATCTAATTTTCCGCTTCAAACTGTCTTTCAAGACTAGCAACACGTTATTCAGTGTTGACGCACACTAATGAGACTCTTCTTTCCCTTCCCTTTGACATCATTGATGTTTTTATATCCAGATTCACCCAATAATTTTTCTATCAAGACCTACAGCTTTCTCTAATTTTCCCATGAAATTGAAATCCCAGAATAGTTAGTCAATGGGTATTGATTGCTAAAGTTCCAGAAATAGATCCGATATTTTATAGGCCTATCATTGACTTTTTTGAGATTTCGGTTTGGAATTTGTTGAAAGATAGACCAGGAAAATATGAAAGATCTATAAGAAAGAAATATGGAATACAATGATGGTATTCAATCAAATTTATTTATTTCATTTATTCATTTACAAATACAATTCAGGTGAAGCAACAGGCATTTGCTCAAAACTGCTTCAAACCTTAATTTGGAATACACAGTCTAAAGGCTATGTTACTTACGTAAATGATAACTTAATTCAATAGTCTATTTGCTTCTTCATATTCTATTTGCTCAGATCATAATCTATTTGCTTTGACTTCAAAGCATGCCTCACTCTTTTTTTAGCTGATAATAATTATTGTGATTGGAGAAATTATTGGAATTCCCTTCCGCATGTTTCATACCAGATATGAACAATATCAACGTCAGATACCAGAGTTGATGATATTCGAAGGAAATACTAAACTTTGGTGGTAGGTAGGGCTGTGGACTTTGGGAGTATGTGCTTCTAGATGAAATTCCAATCACGGTAGGAGGATGAAACTACAGTGAGATTCATCCACACGTCAGCCTGTCAGCATTGGTTGGATGGGAGATGTTGAGGTTATTCATTGGGAATGCTTACACTATAGAAGACAGCTTGTGACTTGCCATGTAGAGGCTGATGGAGAATGCTTAATAAGCTTATTAGTCGTCTGATGAGGAAGACAAGTTCCAACCGAACAAGGATTAGGAAGTAACTGTCTATCAGCTTTCAACTGCTGCAAGGTCAAAATGATTTTTTCTCACTCAATCACTTCCTCCATCTCTCTCTTCCTCTCAAGCAGAACGGTCGGGTCGTTGGGTAGATTGCTGCTCCTAATAACAAATCATTACAGATCTATCAATGACTCTTAGGGCCTTTTGCACAGTATAGATTGCTAAACTGGATTAAGTTAATCGAGTTTAAGTTAATCTGAAAGTTCAAACTTGAATCGGTTTTCTCAGTGCATTTACTAATCCAGTTTAAATTAAACTAGTTTAGCGTTAAGTTGGTAATAGAATTTCATTGTTTATAGTATCAGGAATGCTGATTTTTACAGGAAATTTGTTATTTGTTTACAAACCATCAGTAAATTGAGGTTATGTAGCTACTATTTCATTGTTCAAAATCCACAGAGCTGTAAGCTGTACGGTAGGTGATAAAAGTGAAAAGCAATCAAGAAATTCTTCAAAAAATGATGAAATGCTATATCACTATCATATACAAACTTATATTCAGTTGACACCAAAAAATATATTGCAGAATGTAAGATAAAAAAGTTATTTTGTCACGCTTAAAACTACTACGGTCTTCCTCGTTTATTGTAAATCTCTGGAAAGCAAAATATCTCAGTTATGTGTTATTAAAAAATGTTTTCCAATCAAAGACACTGTTGAAAATTGTCTTGTTTCCTATCAAGTGGTTTATTTAATGAAATACTAAATTGGCAGTTGCATTACTCAAGCAAAATCATTTAAAAAATTCTCTATCATCCCAGAAATTTCAATGATTTGTTTTTGCCCAATTTTTCTCAGTTTCAAAATTTCTTCGCAGTCTTCTTTATCAATCGCATTAAAGACTTCTACCAATTCCTCCATCATAATATTATTTTTACATTCAAATAATGATTCACTATAACCAAAATAATTATTATCGTCTACAGAAGCATTAAAAACAAATATCGGGGCACCGAGCTTCAAATGTTTGAACAGAAAATTGAACCTGAATTCAAGTATATGGAACATAACCTACTTTTTGGACTATTTATAGTGTACAAATCGAAATTCGGGAAAGAAACAGTTTTGGGTTGTGCTGTTAGTACTTCCCCAATCATTTTAAAGATTTGTGTTTGGTTTATCAAAAGTCAATAAATAAATAACGAGCGAAGCTCGGTCCCCCGATATTATAGATAAACAGAACACAATTCTTTAAAATGATCGTGTTTATATTTCACAGCTGGCTGTATGTCATCATGAATTTCGGGGACGCGATATTTTGATTTTTCACATACTCATTCGCTCACTCACTTTTTTACCATCCACAGCTGTTTCAGCCAAGGATGAATTATCCTTTTAGTGTCATTCAGCGAGTTTTCTCAAGAATGAGACCTGGTGCAATCGAATCTTTATATCATAAACCTACTATGTTCCAAATTTCGTGAAAATCGTTAGAGCCGTTTTCGAGAGCCGTTAAACATAAATGACCAGGTATAAAAATAACCAGATATATAGATACAAATATTGCTCGCTTAATATAATAGGATTACACTGGATAATGATTAAAACATATGATTTTCCAACAAAATTTTTCAAATATATTTCATATTCCCAAACGCCAATGCGAGAGGAGTTTTTTAAATAATTATTTAAACCTGTTTAATACTTTTGAACCAACTTGATAGAGTATTCCCAACTGAAGGGTGTGACTGCACGTATGTGAAAATTAAACAAAGTTCCACATTATTATCCTTCAAGATGGATTATATTTCAATAGATTTTGAAAAGTGTGTCACATACAAATTACACAATGAATCAAATCATTGTATCCATCCAAACACGTCCACTATTGATACGCAAACATGTTCTAAAACTCTCTCAAGAATTATAATAAATGTCATGAAATTGACTGCTTTGATGCTTCGTTCTCTATGGAGCACTGAATACTCTGTAATCAATTGCCTTTGATTATTGGTGTCCAGTGCCCTCTGTGATTACATTCGACCCTGATCCGTAATGAAAACACTCTCCCATTCTAATCACTGCCACTTTTATTTCTCTCAGACTCTGTTCCAGTTTCGCAGAACTCCATCCAACCTCAGCTTCGTTGAGGCAATTCCTGGAACACTTCCCGATTCCATATATTCCCGTGGCTTTTATTCAATCCCTACGTCATTCTCTCTCTCTCAGTTCTTATTTTTGCAGTCACCAGACAGTGAAATTCGACCTTTGAAATTCTAACTAAGCCGAGGTACATGTTTGTATGCGTCCGTATGTACGTTTGGGGGATTAATAATAATAATTGATAAGGGGTTCCGGGACTCATGGAGCTTTTACATATTCTCAACTTCCCCTTCGAAAATTTCTCATACAATGATATTTTTTTGAATCTGTAGGATTGCTTGATGATATTGTCTCCAAGAACGCGTTCTGATGACTTTATGTTAATATCATTTTCAAACTCACTTTGCTTGATATATTATTGAGAAACTACAGTAGCCTACAATGACCTGCTCCACTTTCATTAGGCCTATAGAAGAATAGAATACAGTATTGAGTTCATAGTGAAACTGAAGAAGAAGAACAATTTATACTCTCGATCAATGATATAATTATACCAATAATTTCCACTATCCACAATTTTAATTCCTCAATAATTATTGCTTCTTTTATCGCATATATTATTATGGCTAACATTTCTGCTTTGCTCGAATCATTTTCTATAATTTCTCATCATTTTTTCCTCTCTATCAATTTGAGAAAGATATAATCAAAGATGATACAGCAATAAACATTTTTTCATGATTAATATTATGATCAACTGGGATGAATGGTGATAATTTGCGAACTCCACTGGTTCCAAATTCAAGCATTCTATCTGAGAGTAACCATACTAAGTTAACAGTATGAATCGAACCAATAATCAAAAAGGGAAAATGTGATAAACATGATGGGAATAGACGTTTTAGAACTAGACTAAGAAATACTTAATCTATAGCAAAAAAATATTCTATAATTGATGTAGATGGCTCATGCTCTTTATGATATTTGCTCTCCAGTCAAAATAATCCATAATGTTATACAGAAAGAATTATTGATAAATCAGTTATTTTACGAATTTTTCATTCATATTATCCTATACTTGAAATTATGGGGGGGTTACATTCTCATCTCATCTTTTCATTTGTATCATCTCGATAATGTATTCTATTTTCTTGCTGAGAGTGATGCCCAATTGAGCTCTAGGCTTGTGCGTGGGTGATGAGGCGGATGATGATGAGAGATGAATGGACCTACAGTTTTTGATGATCTCCGAACAATCGGGAAGCAATTTTTCAATTCATGAATCATATTCAGAGGAGTTGGCTCAAGCGGTCACCCCTCCAAAGGGAGTAGCAGGCGCATGATTCTCAACTTATCTAAGCGATAGCAGAACAGCACGACCACTGAATCAAACCGCTCACCAATATCTTATTATACGTATATGTCTTATTATAAGACATTATTATATGTATATGTCTTATCAATATCTTATTATATTATTATGTTTATCTGTTTCCCTCTTGATTCAATCTATTATTGAAATTAACATGGACAGAATTGCAACTCGTTTTCGCAGAATTCCTCCCATTTGGTGAAGCCATGAGTCTTTTTACTTCCATATATTCATTCAATCCAACAATCGATCTCCTCATTGTTTGGTCAGTTCTGATCTCTCCATGTATCCATGATCATCCATTTTCATATTCCTGTGCAATGCCAGTATATATAATATGTGAATTCATTGCTGCTTAGTAGAATCACTTCTGTCAGTTTAATGTCCTATCATTATGGTGAACAATCGAACAAAAGGATCGTTGATAGATTATCGAAACAAAATAATAATTTCGAGAATAATATCATCTCTTCTGATCCAGTAGATTTTTTTAAGTATCAACAGTACTCATGATCAATAGAGTTGATTGTGAAGTTATTATTGATCAATTCAGTTCTGCATTATTGCTTTCATAGAATTATATTATTCAATTACTAATTAATAAATCTGCAATCCGAATGGAATGGTTTTCTGAAAGCGATAATGCAGAACATTATAATTTTCAAAGGGTCGGAGCTTGACTGCGGTGCCGAACGGTCGTATCTTATCGTGCTCTCTGTTCAAACGCGAAATAGTCGAAAGTTTCTGTGCTAGTCTTTTCGCTCATGAATAATTCGGAATTTTCAAATAAAAAACGACCTAGAGGATCACCTGGTGAAAAAAGTGATTTGAAAAAATTTAATAGTGAAAAAATGTCTGGGAAAGTGGGTGATATGTCGTTAGAACAATTAATGCTTTCGTTTAGTGAGATTCTAGATTCAAAGTTAAGTAATGTGGCTACGAAAAAAGATATCGAATCACTTTCGGACAAAGTTAGTGCATTAGAGATAGAGAATGCATGCCTCAGGGACAAAGTTGATTTGTTGGAGAAACTGAGTGAAAAACGTGATCTCAAACTTATTGACTTGGAAAGTCGCTCTCGCAGAAATAATCTAATTTTCAAGGGAATAGAAAATTTAGGTGGTGAAGACTGTATTGCTAAAGTGAAAAAACTGTGCTCTGATATTTTAGGAATACATGGGGAAATTTTGGTGAATCGTGCTCATTTTCTTGGTAAAGGAAATAAAACCGTAATAGCGCACATTCCGAGGGATGAAGATATTAATAAAATCTTTGGTAATGTGAAAAAACTGAAAAATACAAACATTGTCATTCATCGAGACTATGCTCGTGAGGTGAGATTCAAACGGGGGAAACTTCTGGCTTTGAAAAAAGAACTGTCAAAAATGGTGCCGGACATTGATGTACACCTCGGTTTCGACTTCCTAAAAATCGAGGGGACTCACTTCTACTGGTCGACGGATAACAAGTTGATGGCGGGGGCGGAGGATGGCGTCGAAAAACTCAAATCAATGCTACATGTGGATATGAGTCGCTTTCTAGCGGGTCTAGCGGAGCAGCCAGCCAACTAGGAAACTCCCACTGCGCGTCTGCTGTTCGAGGAGCCGAATGTGCAGTCTGTAGTTGTGAGAGAAAGAGATGAACACCTTAAGTTGTTATATTACAATGTGTGTGGTTTGAAAGACAAGGTGAGAAATTTTAATTTTGTAAATTTTTTAAAAGATTATGATATCATTTCTATTTCTGAAACACACATAGTGCAAGAAGATGTAGAGTGGATAGGTGATTATTTCATTGATTTTGAACTGGTCTGGTGTTATGCAAAGAAAAACTCTCACTTTGGTCGTGCTAGTGGGGGTTTGCTATTAGGTATTAATAAAAATTCAGCATTTAAAGAAAAACTTTGTTTTAGAAATATTGATAATGTGAGTGTAATTGTTGTAAAATTGTATAATTCCGTTTGCTTGAATGTATTGCCAGTGTACATTAACTGTAATAATTGGGAGAGAGAATTTTATGAAATGAATAATTTACTGTTGCAAAACGCAGATGAGGGATTCTTGGTTTTGGGGGATAAGAACGTGAGAATAGGTACAGAGCAGAGATTATCGAGTAAGATGAGCCAATATGTGTCGGATAGATTGTTAAATAATAGAAATTCCAAAGATAAAACAGTCAATAATAAAGGCCGGCGTTACTTGGAAATGTGTTCAGAATTAGGATTTATTATACTAAATGGTAGAATGAATAGCGATCTAGAAGGGGAGATGACTTTTGTGGGAGCAATGGGTGACTCTGTGAACGATATAGCAGCAATTAGTATGGAGTATTTCAATTACGCATTGGATTTCAAAGTCGTCTCCCAGTCATTTTCTGATCACTTTCCAATCGAAGTTATATTAGACGTAGGTAAGAAGCCAGGTGATAATTATCAGTGTTTACCTCTATTGCCAAAACTGTCTTGGAATAAGTCTATTTCTGAAAAATATAAAGATAAGATAACAGTACGAGTAAATAATGATTTATTGTTGAATGAAAATGTCGAGAAGGCATGTCAAGATTTGTCAGAGTGTATTCGAAGTGTAGCTAAATCTCTTGGATCCGTTCGAAGCTTAGATAGGTACAGACAAAAACAAGCATGGTTCGATAATGAGTGTTGGAAAGCCCGAAATAAGGTCTTATCTTTTCTAAATCTGTACCGCCGTATCAGTAATGATCACACCCGGCTATTATACTTAGTTGAAAGAAATGATTACAAAAAAATGTGTAACGAGAAGAGGAAGAGTTATCAAAAGGCTCTCCTGAATAATATTTCCTCGGCCCAAAACCCAAAAGATTTTTGGCATGCTCTAAATAAATTTAAAATTAGATCAAAAATTGTAAATAATTCAATAAATCCACGTGAATGGGTAGAGTATTTCCGTCGACTATTAAATCCTGAAATGTTAGCATTGTCTTGTTTATATGCGGAACCCTATATTTATAATGATAAATTAGATAGTGACTTCAGTCTGGATGAGTTGAATATAGTTTTAAAATCAGTAAAAAATAACAAAGCGCCAGGAGAAGATCAAATTCCCTTTGAGTTCTATAAGAATGCGCCGCCCAATATGCTAGATAGATTACTGAATATTTACAATACAATATTTACAATAGGTAGGGTCCCAAGTAGTTTCAAGTCTTCCATTATTTTTCCGATTTTTAAAAAAGGTGAGAGCAACGTAGTAGGTAATTACAGAGGTATCAGTTTTTTAACAGCATTCTTCAAAATTTTTGCAGGGTTAATACTAAATAGACTTAATCACTGGGTGGAGGAAAATAACGTACTAAACGAGTTTCAGGCGGGATTTCGTAGGGGATACTCTACTATTGATAATATATTTTCCTTAACATCTATCGCTAGTCTTCAGTTAGCTAAAAAAAGAGGTAAATTATACTGTTTTTTCGTGGATTATTCAGCCGCATTTGACTCAATAGACAGAAAATCTCTATTATATAAGCTTAGTAATATGGGCCTCTCAACAAAAATGTTGGCTATTTTGAGAGCGTTAAATGAGGATACTTCTGCTAGAGTATGGTGCACTCAACGGTCTGGAGAGGGTGGTCTCTCACAACGTTTTCAAACTAAATCAGGATTGAGACAGGGCTGCTTAATGAGTCCCTTGCTATTTTCTTTGTTTTTAAATGATTTAAATGATGAACTGGGTGGAGGACTATTGATAAATGGTAAGAGGATTCGGGTCTTATTGTACGCTGATGACATAGCTTTGATTTCTGACTCTCCAGTAGGGCTTCAGTACATGATAAATAATTTAGAAAGGTACTGTGAAATGTGGAATTTAAAAGTAAATCTAGATAAGTCAAAAATAATGGTCTTTAGGAATGGAGGAAAACTAGCTGGGTGTGAGAAATGGACATTTAAAAATGAGCAGATTGAATGTGTAAATAGATACAAATATTTGGGGGTAGTTCTTACACCAACATTGAATTTTGAAGCTCATTTGAAAGAAAAACCAGATAAGGCTAAACTTGCGGTGAATTTGGCTTGGAGAGGTCTTTTAAATAGTGATAATATAGATTTCACAGCTAAATGTAAATGGTTCAAAGCTTGCGCAAGGGCAGTTCTGTGTTACGGAGCTCAAGTATGGGGCTATAGACAGTATGATACTGTAGAAAAATTTCAGAGATTTTTCATTAAGAAAGTGTTCTCGCTTCCTATAAACACCCCAAACTACATGTTGTTTATTGAGACAGAACTGTCACCTCTTTTTGAGTACTGTCTCAGGTTGCATTACAAATATATTACAAAAGTTATGGAAATGAAAGAAGGTCGACTTCCAAGATTTCTAGTGGAAGAAGTAATAAAAAAGAGAGTCTTCTGGTTTAAAGATTGGAGAAAATTGTGTAATGATATAGGGATAAGTTATAATGACAATATTAATTGGAGTAATAAATTTAAGAAAATTCTCTCAGGCTTGGGCATAATTCACAGGGATAAATTCTTACAGGACGCACAAGCAGGCCATTTCCATTCATTGTATAGATCATTGAACCTACAACTGGGTGAGAACAATTACATAAAGAGGAATAATTGTGATTTGTGGGTGATGAGATGGGTGTTTAAAGCGAGAGGCGAGCTGATCGATTTGAACTATAAGCCATGGGTGTCAGATAGGAACTATACTTGTTCAATGTGTAATTTAAAAGAAATTGAGAACGTTTTCCACTTTGTTGGGCGATGCCCATGTTTGAAGGAATGGAGAATTAAATGGTTAGGGGCGGCGGTACTCTCTAGAGAAGTATTTATGTCTTATATGAATGGCCTAGATTGGAAGAGATTAGCTTCTTATTGTAGGGACGCTTGGAGATATAGGCGAGAACTAGTCCAGGATTTCAACTGGTAGGGTATTTTTGTCATGCTCTGGGGAAAAATATTTATCTACAATAGGTCAAATTCATGAGTCCTCTACCTCCCAGAGGTTTTATTTGAGAGCAAACAAACTGTTGAATTTAGTTTAACAAAATAAAGAAAAAGTTAGATTTTATTTGTTAGAATAAGTTCAGTGCTAGCATTATTTGAAATTTATTATTTTTCTTATTGTTTTATTTCTCGAGGTATTTTATGCTTTTTTTTCTCAGATTTTTGTTGTGTTTTCGATTATTACAAGTTATAGTCATCTCTATTGCTTGATATTGATTTATTTTCATTGTTATTGTCACTAGTTTCAACATTTTACCGACTTTCCGGCTGACGATCAAAAAGTATCAAGCCGTAAATGTGTGTTACAAATTTCATTGCATTGTATGAAAATACTGTTCAATAAAGCATTTTTTTCTTCTTTCTTCTTCTTATAATTTTCAAAGTAATTATTATGAAATACATGCGAATGGAGAATTCTTTATAATAATTGATATGGTTTGAAAAAATTTCATCCATGTGAACGAATTAGGCATGAACATGATTCATTTCAAAATCATAATTCGACTGCTCATTGTATTCCACCCGAACTGCAAATTTATCAGACTTATGGTGAATTGTCATCCACTGATTCACTGAGTATAATATATTTTCATTTAAGTCCGGTCTTCTCTGGATGAAAGTCATCAGTGACTTTTGGCACTGACAATAGACAAAAGAGAGATAGTTATTTCTTTTGTATCTTTGGTTAAATGACATATCATGAGAACTCTTTATTCTCTTCTAATTATTCATATTGTGACTCTTTGGAAACCATTCATGATCATGAATAAATAATTGACCGAGCGAAGTGAGGTCTAAGATTCAAGTCGACGGTTTGGCATTTCTCTTTATGTTTAAATGTTTATATTTTGCGTATTTACGGTGAAACGCGGGAATAGATTTTCATGAAATTTGACAGGTATGCTCCTTTGCGCGTCGACGGATATAGGCCTACAAGGTTTTTAGAAATTTCGCTTTTCAAGGATAATATGAAAAGAAAAAGGAGCCTCCTTCATACGCCAATATTAGAGTAAAAATCAGACAATAGAATTATTCATCATAAATCAGTTGTCGAGTTGATTATAAATTGCATGCCATGACGCATGCAATTCAATATCTCAATGTAACTTGATAAAAAATCAGCTGCTGTACAGACTATAAATTGCATGCCCCATTGAATGCAATTTTTATGCACTATCAATTGAACTATTGATTGCGTGCAATAACACATGCAATTAGTGCTCTGAATGATGGACTTGCTAAAGAGTTCTGGCATTCCGTATATGATTGTAATAATGTTGATAATATGTTTGATAATTTTATGAGTACCTATATTAACCATTGTAATAGCTCAGTTCCAGAGACGTCAGTAAGCAGTGCAAGAAAGAATGATCATATTCCCTGGATTACTCCTGCATTAGAATATCAAGTGATAGAATGAAAACTCTGAGTTGTCTAATTAAAACCCCATCTCTAAGTGACTCTCTCATATATATACATACGAATACAGGGTTAAGATACTTCAGCATAGAAATTCATTACAGAAATTACAAAAGCATAATATGCTAAAAAAAGTTTTGAAAGCAGCTAAAAAAATGGCTGCTACTACTTACATATAAAAATCATGAAATCAAGCTAGAGCTATCTGGAATTTGGTTAGGTCTGAATCAGCAAAAAACCGGGGATCAACCTCAGATAGAAAATAGAATAGAAGAGAATAGAAAAAAAGTTTATTGAATAGATAAGCTACCTTAAGCGAACCTCAAAGAGGCTGCTTGACAAGGTACAAAACATGTAAACTCGAATATAAATATACATATATCAGTGGACTTTTTTACTTAACAGTTAAATTTACTTATCAGTTCATTACACTGTTGAATTTACTTACAGAATCAACTTAATAGTTAAAATTATGATGATATCAATTGATTAATTGTAGGCTCAGCTCTCAAAAATCTAAAAAATGTTATAATATATAGTCAACCTGAACTTAAATACAAAAAATAGAACAGAATGAATTACAACAGGACAATACATTAATAATGAGTAATTATTCAACCAAATCTTTAAATTTCTTTTCAATACGTGCAGATACGTGCATTGTTGATAAAATGGGGAATTTATGAACTGGAGAAGAGGCAGTATGTCAGACTGAACAATTATATCATTGATGCACCACTAAAAATATAAGATGAACTCCTGGAAAAAAATAGTATGAATGATTATCGTTCAGTATTCAATATGAAACATGGAAGTACACAGAGGTTTTCAATCTCCAATCCCATGAGTTGTGGAGAATTGAAAATAATAATTAAAAATAAAAATCCCGCGACTGTTTTAATATTTAAAATTACTTGGTTGAAAAACCAGCAGAAAACATATTGGAGCCACTAACTTTCATTTTTAATAGTTCTATGACTGTGGGTTATGTACCCTCGAAACTAGAATTGTCAAAAATAGTTCCTAGGTACTCATAAAAAAGTCAAAAAAAACATCCAGAAAACCGCAGACCTATTGCTAACACGCCTGTATTTCTTGAAATCTTCGAGTATGCAGTGCTTAGAAGAATGAGAGAGTATAAATATCGAATAGGTTTACTGTCATCTGATCAATTTGGTTTCCGGCCAGGTTTTTCAATAAACGATGCTCTCTCTTCAATTGTAGATGAAATAGTATCCTCTGTTGATAAAAAACTAAAAGTATATGGTTTGATAGCTGATCTCTGCAAAGCTATCGACCTTGTTAATGTTGAGATCGTGATGAAAAAGCTGCAACTGTATGGTTTTGTTAGCGCTGTCCTTAGATGGTTCATTTCATATTTCGACAAAAGATACCAGCAGGTTTTCATTGACTCTCACTGCTATGAATATCATTCCAATTGGATGAAAACGAGAAGCGGGGTCCCCCAGGGATCAGTACTCGGTTCCCTTCTTTTTGTTCTCTATATAAATGACTTACCTTCTTACCTTGAACCAGCAAAAAGTGTTTTATATGCAGATGATGTTAGTATTGTACTGAAAAGCAATAGTCAGCCCAATGCTGAACTGGAGAGCAAAGCAGCACTTATTAAATTACAAAAATGATTAGCTGCTAATATGTTAATTCTGAATAAAGAAAAAAAACAAAGAAATACCTTTTCGAACTACTAAAGGGGGTAGCTTGGTAATTAAAGGCAATAATATAGATCCTGTAAGTAGTATGAGAGTTCTTGGAGTGGTGATTGACTCTGATCTTTCATGGAAACCACATCTGGAATGCCTGAAAACCAAACTTAATTCAGCAATTTTCGTTCTCAGAAACCTAGAGGCTTCTCTTGATTCGATGGCTCTTAAACGTCTGTATTTCGCCCTGTTTCACTCCCTTCTGAACTATGGGATTATTTTTTGAAGTAATTCTAGCAGTGTAGTGAAGGTGTTTAGACTACAGAAGTGGGCATTGAGGGTGATGATAAGGGAGTCAATCCGAACTAGTTGTAGGCCCCACTTCAAAAAACTTGGAATTTTCCCACTACCTAGCCTATATATTCTGGAAACAATCTGCTTCTTGAAAAAAACACATAAATGAATTTCATACAGCAGAAATATTTCACCAATATTCGACCAGATACAGATATAATTTGAGAGATGATGCACACCGATGTACTATGTATGAGCGAGGGGTAAGGAGTTCAGGTATCCAGATGTAAAACTTATTGCCATCTGAGATGAAAGAAAAGTCAGGTGAAGCTTTCAGATTTTTATTGAAAAAAAGCTGCTATCCATATGTGCCTACTCGGTGGAGGAATATAAAGATTCCTATAAACCTCAAGATGGAGGTTTAAGAAGATAGATAACATGTTGCTGTTTGATTAATGAAAAATTGACATATCCTAATACCCCTTTTATAGGTGGTCGGTGGATGGAATATAATAATAACAATAATAATAATAATTTCAATTTCAATTTATTCCATTTAAAGTTACATAGTATCATATACATACAGTGTTTTGTTGCTCCTCTAGCTTAGAGCTAATTGAGGAGTATTCAAATTTCTTACTACATCATAATAGTTATACATTCTATAATAATACTACAAATTGAATTTTTTGTAAAGTGTTCAATAAACTAAATTGAAAGTCTATTATAGTTTCTATCTGGGATTTGATATTAAAGTTCTAATTTCTACCACTTGAATCACAACATTAGTCACTCTATATTCTACTAAATCGGTGATCAACCTTGCAGACATTATTGTCTCTTGCATTTAGGTGGCTGTGAACAGCTGACTAGCTGAACCAACATGCACATCAACAATATTACAACACACACACAGTTATAGAATACAAAAACATAACCTATCCTACAGAAAAACATTTATTATACTACAAACTGTAATATACACTCTCTTAATCATTTTCAACTGCTTCTAAAGCACTTTTTTGTTTACAATATTAAAATTATTCTTATTTATTTATTCATCCATAGTTTTTTCTTTTCCATTTCCCATTGTACAGTGCAGTTTATTATTGTCTACTATGTGCAAACTAACCTATCTACTAACTAACCTATTAGAATATTAACAATAATCTTCAACATATCTTTCCATTCAAACAATTCCTATTAAATAATTCTTAAGTTTAGTTTTTATTTAATTTCTTTGTAAATTTTCCAATACTGATGGCAAATCGTTCAACAGGTAAGGGATTCTGTATTTTAATAGGTTCTTACCATAATTATTATTATAACGCTGTGCTCTAAATAGCCTATTTCTCAAACCATAACTTATTTCGTTTATTTCCCTTAATTCATCTTCAAAATAATGTCTGGACAAATCAGTGTATTTTGCGAGAGATTCTGGTGTCATAATACCCAATATTCCAAGCTCGACTCCATTAAATAATGTATTTGCTACTCTTCTAACTACATCATACAACGGCTGTCTCAAATACACTGGTGCTAAACTATGAATTGTAATACCATAGAATATTATACTTTGAATCATAAAAAAATAGATAATTCTTTTAATATTTATTGGAAAACAGTGGCTAATTCTAGAGCATTTGTATAAAGCAGCTTTCATAATTCGCAGCATCCTATTATTGTGTGAATTGAATTTCATGTCTGCATCAAAAACAACTCCTAGATGCTTAATATTCTGACTGAATTCCAAATGCTGACACCCGCATGTGTTTCTCAAATTATTATATCTTAGACATTCTGCTTTATGGCAAATTAATTTATAATTGTACAAACCTACGTTAATTATAGGATTTCTAAATATAATTACCTTTGTTTCCTGTGAATTTATCTTGATACCGTTGTTGAAAAAATATTTATTAGCCAAATTGAGATCCTCTTGCATGTATCTTATGCCCATTATTAGATCAGTGTGTGTCATATATAGCAGGTTGTCATCTACATACTGCAGCACCTTACTTTTGAAACTGAGACTAGCTAGATCGTTTACATACAGATTAAATAGAACTGGAGACAAAATGCTGCCCTGAATAAGTCCACAGGATTGATTATAATCGGTACTAATATATTCACCTATACTAACATGTATTTTTCTATTTTCAAAATAGTTTTCAAACAAGTTGAATAGCTTTCCACGAATACCTATTCTATTGATTTTTTGTAACATAATTTCATAATTAACCAAATCATATGCTTTTGTCAAATCTGTTGCAACAGTTATGACAAATTTATTGTCATTTGAAGCTTCAAATATATTTTCTGTTAGTTTTTCTAATAAATCTATTGTTGATTTTTCTTGGAATAAACCCATATTGAGCATCATTTATTATGTTCTGATTGATCAGGTATTGATTCAATTGCATACAGATGAAATGTTCTAGAATTTTCATAATTACTGAGATTGATAATAATAATAATAGTAATAATAATAATAATAATAATAATAATAATAATAATAAATAACTAAAATAACATAGTATTGTCTCTCGAACTTTCCCTGCTTTGAACTCGGGCTGTTCTGTTGCCAGTATGTCTTGAAGGAGATTAACTTTTGATGTTAGCATTTTTGATACACCAACCCCATCAGTCATTAGCCATTTCCACACCGATATCTCACCGACATGACATACAGACATGATTCATTCTGATGGACAGTATAAGAGGAGGCTGCGGTTTATAACTGCGCGAGGTCTACTGTTCACAGAACTACTAGTAACATAGGAGTTCGCTACTACCAGTCATTCATGTTGACTATGGTTTGAACTATGACAAGAGATGAATTTTTTCATCTGAAAATAATATCCGATTATATCCCTCTCATTAACACTCTACTGATCAAAGAGAGAATAAGAATAAGAGTGTGATTGTTGGAGGGAGTGTGGGAGGAGAAAATGAGTAGTGGTGCCGAAAGTGGTAGGATTTTCCAGCAGCCGTCCACTGCCGAAATTCCCCTCTTTACCGGAAAAGTCTATAAAGATGATGGAGAAGTGTGAAGAGCTGTGTACGCGAGGAAAAGTTATGACGCTCTATTTTGAAAGGAGAAATGAAATATCTGACGAAAAAAGCAAGGACTTCAGTTGCCTGCCTGATGTGAGTGTGTGAAGTAACGGAGCTCTCCCATTGGCCGCCGCGTCTCAAGTGAGAGGACACTTTTTGTCATGTCACACACATACCTTGGTCTCTCCCTTCACCCCTTGGACCCCCGTGCTAAAATGGAACCGACTGAGTTGGCGGTTATTTCTCTTTTTTTTATTTCGTGTCCTCCTTCAACAACCCCTTGTAGGCACATTCACACACCCTTTTTAATTTCGCTCGTCAAGATCTTGTTGTGTAGTTCTGGAACGCCTTCAACGACTCCAGGATTCTGGGTTTCGAAACTTTCAAGAGTATTGGAAGTTGAACGATAACAGTCTGTATAATCATGATTAATAACAGATTATCATGATCCAGCTAGGTTACACCAGCTGCATAATTTATTTTATGCGGAATCTATCATCAAATTCGAACATTCTCATTTCTCTGTTCAATTTCATACAATAGGTTCTGGTTATGATATCATTCGAAAATAATCATTTACTCGTAGTATTCCCACATTTATCAAAGAATCAAAAAGACCACAGATTGACGAATCAGAAGAAGAAGAAGAAGAAGAAGAAGAAGAAGAAGAAGAAGAAGAAGAAGAAGAAGAAGAGAAGAAGAAGAAGAAGAAGAAGAAGAAGAAAAGAAGAAGAAGAAGGAGAAGAAGAAGGAGAAAAAGAAGAAGAAGAAGAAGAAGAAGAAATTAAGAAGATGAAGAAAATTAGAAGAAGAAGAATTAAGAATTCTTGCCAGAAAATAGTACCTGTCCTATTTTCAGAGGAGAGCAATAGTAATGGCGCATAAATGCTTCTGCATACAATCATTCACACAGGTAGAGTTTAGTCACCGGAGCCCATTCTTCACAACTTTAGGAGGGTCACTAGCCTTTGTTTGCCTGCTTATTGTTTCCCTATATAAGAAAACTTAAATCATCAACATAATAATCTACTCGACCCACTGAGTCCATAGAGGTTTGGGTTTTGTTTCTACTACCAAAAATAATACTATTTTCCTGTAAAAAAAACTAAAAGTTCCTCTGTCCAAGAATTACTAATGTGAAGACCCAAAGTGATTTTTCCTATTCTACAGTTTTCAGCAAATCATTCTGGTTCAACGACTACTCTACCTAATCACCGCTACCTAACCTACTCCATACACTCCTAACCTTATAAACCTGCCATCCCTCATACAGTCATAGAAGGCAATTGTGCGGGCGAAGCCCGCCTCCCAGCCGGAGCGTGTGTGTGTGTGTGTATGTGTGTGTGTGTGTGTGTGTAGGTGTGTGTATGTGTGTGTATTTGTGTGTGTGTGTGTAGCGCGAGAATAAAGAGTATAATCAACGTCGCGACTGAAGGCACTCAATATTACTCTTGCACAACAATACGTTATGTGAACATGTTCCAGTAACATGAAATTAAGTATCATAGTTGAGTATAGTGGAGAAACAGGAATAAACAAATGAATATTTGTGTGTGTGTGTGTGTGTGTGTGTGTGTGTGTGTGTGTGTGTGTGTGTGTGTGTGTGTGTGTGTGTGTGTGTGTGTGTGTGTGTGTGTGTGTGGTGTGTGTGTGTGTGTGTGTGTGTGTGTGTGTGTGTGTGTGTGTGTGTGTGTGCGTATGTGTGTACACGATATTCCATCTCCCCTCCAACGGAATGGCTTCAAATTTGGAACTTAAGGTCCTTACAATATAAGGATCTGACACGAACAATTTCGATCAAATGCAATTCAAGATGGCGGCTGAAATGAAGAAAAAGTTGTCAAAAACAGGGTTTTTCGCGATTTTCTCGAAAACGGCTTCAAAGATTTTGATTAAATTAATATCTTAAATAGTTATTGATAAGCTCTATCAACTGCCACAAGTCCCATATCTGTAAAAACTTCAGGAGCTCCATCCCATCTATGCAAAAATTAATTTTGGATTCTCAATTATCAGGCTTCAGATACAATTTGAACAACAAATTTTGAGTGGAAAAGACTGAGCATTAGAATCTGTACAATTAATGATCAGTAACATTTCCACCTAAAATTAAAAATTCGAGAAAATGTGATTATCCAATTGCAAACTGTTGGCCATAATAATATATGCGATAAAAGAAGCAATAATTATTGAGGAATTAAAATTGTGGATAGTGGAAAATCATTGGTATAATTATGTCTCAGAGACATGGACTATCGGTAAGGCGGAAGAAAAGGCAATAATTAATGCATTTGAAGTTGCTGCTACCTGACACTTCCTATCTACACTGTTTTTATGAGATTTACTGATAACAGGTACGTACTTTTTCAATATAATCATCTTCATGGATTGCTCTACATTCTCCTTTCTGGGAATAAATTGTCATGGGTGTAGCAGCCAATTGTTTAGCTGCTATTAACTGAGATCAAAACAGGCGATGAATCAGATTATAGGGAGCTCTTAGATGGAGTACACAGAACAGTCTCCAAAAAATGATCTTCGAACAATTTGTTTCAGTGATTTATTCCAGGCTTATTTGAAGATAGTTAAATATGAGAGAGAAATATGTAATTATTTAGTCTAGGAATGTTTGTGAATATTTCTTCCCAGTTGAAATTATTCAAATCATTTCTTATGTGGCCTCTAGTTGCTTCTATAGGTCAAGGAATGGATTTCTCGTTTATTCGAATGTCATCCCAATAACTGAATTGAGGAGTCTCAACAATATATTATTGATGTATGATTTACAGTATGAGAAAACCTCGTTAGTACGTTGTAGTAAATGTGAACCTTGCTCACGTGTTGTATTATTGAACGTTCCAGAAGACTGTGACTTGAAACTTCACCATGTGCTCTAATCATCTTCAATCTCATCACTAATGAATTATAATATGGGTGTCACATTTCGATATATACATTCCTTGATCAATAACAAAATCGTGTATCCACTCTGATAAAATCACTAACCATCTCATATCTTCCATCTTGATTGGTTTCTTCCTATAACTAGAGTGCTGATACTTACAATTCAACGAAAATGTAATTTTCTTGGAATCTATCCCTTCATGTACCCCATCCAAGTAGACTAGTTTCGAATTTGTTTCAAACGGCGCTCGATAAAATTCACTGATTCAACATGTCGGAAGTAATCCAGGATCAGAGTGTCAGGTTGCTTGGGGCGGCGACATCCATAAGCTATCGCGGGGTTTAGAGCTGTTCCCCTTTTTTTCTAGTTGTAAGTTGGAGTGTAGTAATTCTCCACACTGGAGGAATGTGATAGTAATTTTCGCATGGGTATTGGGAAGTGGTGTGTGAGTTTCAAGGACTTTTTTAGGAGCGGAACATAAAACGGGTTGTGATTTGAGTGGTTGAGGGGGTGGGATGTGACGGGTTTTTGCTGAAGGGGATGGTGGGGGTTGATTTGTGAAGGAGCTTTGGATGCCAGAAGCGTGCGAGGGGAGGGAAAGAGGGGTAATTTGTCGTAGGTGGACGATGTGAGTAGAATTGTCGGTGGAGGGGGTAGTGGCGCGCGGCTTGAAAGTGTAACTGTCAAATGAGCGTGGCAAATATTCGGCTCATTTTTCACCAGACGTTTTAGAGCTCTTTCTCTTCTTTGCTGCTCGGCAGCCATGGACCTGTTGCAGATGTCATGATGGGAGGAAAATGTGTGAGTGTTCGGGAAGCACGTGTAGAATTTGCAAAGCTCCAGCCGACTCCGACAAACTAAGGTCAAAAAACGAGCTCTCTAATGAAATAGCCAACACCTTTCTGTGCCTGCTGCTGCTGCCGCTGTCGCTTACCGCGTTCCTGCTTCAAATGAGAAATATAACTTTCGTTCCGACATGCCTATTCTCTTTTCACTACGTCACTACGTGCCTCACTCTCTCTCTCTTCTAGAAACAATGGCACGTCTGCCTCTGTCAACTAAAAATCGTGACCCTAGCATTGTTTTGCTTGCTATATACCTACCCGCCTGTAGAGGAGGAATCTGCGGAATTTTCCTTCTTCGCTGTTGTTATTTCAGCGCGTTTTAACGATACGGAATCCAATCACTCTATATCACCCCAAGTGAGCGCGTTTCATGGTGTGCTTGTTTGTTTTCGGTAACAGTTAATTGGTTATTTTCCCCTCTGTGGAATTTCCATGAGTATATCACTGTGAGAATGCTTTCATTATACAGGGTCCTTGGATTTGAGTTGTTTTCCTGGGATGGAAAAGTTACGAAACATTTATTCTTGACAGATTACGGTATTCAAACATGTATCACTCTGAAATTACAATTGTTTGGTTGATGTGAGTCTGATGTAACTCACTTTCCCATAAAGTTAATTAGTATCGTTCGTTCCATTTCCTATTTATATATTTTATGAGATCAATGCAATATCATTTCACTCGGATATAAATACTGCATTGAAATGGTAGTTAGGTGAATAATGTTTTAATCTGTAATGGATGGTGAAATTTCAAAAAATCATGTTGATAGGTTATTTGAAGTTATGTGTGTGAATAGAGCTATTTTGGAGTAGGCCTACTCCTGTCCTTGAATCATCGGCAATTATTATTTAATGTTGAGAATACTACAAGCATCCCTTGTCCAGTGGTATTCAGCTTTCAGTAGGTCTAGTAGAGAACCATCTTTTCATCATCGACTGATCTCAACTCTGATTTTATTTAGCGTCAGAATTCTTCCCTCGCCGCTTAACACGAACATAGATTATAGGCTTTGTTTAATGTTTATTGGTATAGTCTATTTATGTTCATAATATGTATATTGAGTGAATCAATGTCAAACAGACAGAAACATGATATTGACCCATCTCTACTTCTATGACCTATTTCATACTGAAGTGACGTGACGGTGACTTGGCGCTAGTGTGGCTCTGACTTCTTGCCATTTCCACTCCTATATAAGGACAATGGACAATATGGACAATGCAGACTGAAGTGAATTTATTGATTCTCAGCATAATTACCATATTAAGGTAGTTATAAAAGTCAGCTCAACGCTACCGCCACGTCCGTGCCAATCAGCGTCACGTTCTCTTCAGTGTGAATTGGGATTAAGACTCCTAAAGATGCAAACGGAACGAGTGAGTCACGGCTTTGATAAGTTTTCGGCTTTGATCGATGCCACTAATCAGCTGGCAATATGACAGAATTTGGTTATCAACCCTATCATTCTGTTTACTCCCATGTAATAATTGAGTTTTAACACGACCTTGACTGAAAACTGAATAACATAGACCTGACCATTCCGTTGGTATGCTGTCAGTATTAACTGCTACACACAATAAGCATATATAAATCCACTGAATTGTCGTTTTTCAATGTTGTGTTCGACCATTTATATAAAATCTGTACTCTCATTTCAAATACCAAATTTCCATAGTAGCACACTTCTAAATGAGAATTCGAGGATTAGAGAATAAGAGATAAGAGAATTTTACATAATGAGAGAATGATAAATTGGAGAATGTGAATACGGAATTGGAGGGTGTATCAACAGAACTGGTATAAGTATCGTTTCATGGGATCATAATGATGTCAGATTGAAATCAGAATCACCTACCTTACAGTTCCACTCATGCTCTACTTTTCTTGCACAATCATATATCAAATCGAATCAATTTTATTTTTCACTCAAAATTCATACAAAATATTCACAATCGTATGAAATGACAAGTTACAAGTGAATAAGATACTACTCACAAAAAGTACAGTATGTTACTGCACTTTGTCAACGAATAGGAGTCAGATCCAATGTGTCATAAGTGAGATTATTCAATTTATAGCTTGATATAGTTGAAGATTTGGTAGGAGGAGGATTCAGAAATAAAAAAGATTTAGAAATTAGGGTATGATGTATTGAAGGTGATTGAGTGCAAGCTCGCACATACATACATACAAGGATTCTTTGTATCATTTACCATTATAAATTTCACCTATTTGTAGAGGAAGAGCGATAAGTGCCTATCAGTCTACAGAGGAATAATATAATTGAAATATCAATGTAGTAAAAATAGAAGAGTATAAATAGGAATATAAAAATACTGGTACATTGAGAATGATTCAACAGAAAGACAGTTGTTATTAGTGCATCATCGAAACAAAAACTTATTACACAGCAAAAATAGATGGAATATTTAGTAATTAATACAAGGTTGATCAGATCAGTGGATATATATTGAAGCCTATCAATCCAAAACCTTAAATAAGATTTCCACTTGAACTGGTGAATGAAGCCATAGTCAATGCTTAGTTTTATTCATGACGTGTTTATGGGTATTCATTCTTCTCAAATCAGGTGGGAGTGAGTTAAAAAGTTTCGGAGCAAGGAAAAGAAAACACCTCTGGAACGTAGTACAGTTCGATTTGGATGCCTAACAATCATTTGAGCTGTTTGTCGTGTTACAACAAAAGTTCCAACATGATTGTTATATACTGAAACAGATTTCTTACCACTCAATTGATAAAATAAAGACAGAACCTTCAGCACATCAGTGTATCTCAGTGGTAGCACTGAATATCCAGTGCTTTGAAAATTGGAAATGTATGTGACCTCCTACTAACTCCCTGTATAATTCTCATTACAGACTTCTTTAGCACTACAAGCCTTTTCAAATCAGAAACAAAAGTGGATGCCCAACAGCAAATTCTGTATACAAGCTTAGAATTAAAAAATGCATAATCCGTAGAAAATGTTTAGGGAAAACTGCTCAAAGTGATAAAATCGTTTCATCAAGAACATGAAATACGTCTTTATTTTCTTCATGTGGGAGTCCCAAGTTAATTTATAATCATTTCCCAAAAGGTTTTCCCTTTTCCGACCAGATAATATAAATAATATCACACACTATCTAATATCTGACACTATCACACACCACTACATTGATCGCGCTCTCTTAGCCGCCAACCTGAGTCGAATCAACTACAATAGCATCACACAAGCACATGACGTCAACCAATGTTCCGCTGATTTTTCCTATTTATTTTCTGAGGCAATCTCCAGTTCTAAAAAATCATTAAAAAATATTTCTACTAGATATAAGAAGCTCAAACCTTGGATCACTCGAGATCTAATTGTGTTGATTTGTGAAAGAGACAAGATGAGCAAAAAAGTGGAAAACCAACCATTTAACTTATAGCTGAGACGAAATTTTTGTATCTTCAGACAACAAGTTACAAATAAACTTAAGAATTCAAAACGGATGTACTATCGTGATAAATTGAACCAGAAATGATCCTAAATTGTTTTGGAAGCTGATAAACGAGTTAGGAGGAAGAAATGTGAAAAAGGATAGCTTTCCATTGGATAAATTTTTGTCCAATTCACCACATACACCTATCACTGTCTTCAGAGATGTAGCAAATGATTTCAACATTTTTTTTGCTGCAGTAGGAGAGAATCTAGCTCGTTCGATCGATTCAGGTGGTGCTCTGATAGTGAATGATACTGACTATGTTATAGACACAGAATTTGCGTTTCATCCTGTTTCTGAGCAGGACGTGTTAAGGTGTGTGACCGCACTAAGAGGTGGTTCGGCGCCTGGTTACGACCCGATCTCGGCCTGCCTCCTTAAAGATAATAGCCATATAATCCTTGAACCTCTCCTTCATATAATAAATCTGAGTTTGACAAACGGAGTCTTTCCTAAAATTTATAAGATTGCCAAAGTTTTTCCACTTTATAAAACAGGGTGTTTTTCAGATAAAAATAATTACAGACCGATTTCTCTACTGATAGTTTTCTCCAAAATTCTAGAAATAATTGCCAAGGAGCAACTTGTTGCTTACTTAACATTGAATAACATTATTACAGACCGGCAATATGGCTTTAGGAGTGACAGATGTGTTTCTGATGTGATGTTTGATTTGAACAAAGCTTTGCATAGTGCTGTGTCAGGTGATATGAAGGCTTTGATGATATTTCTTGATCTCAAAAAAGCCTCCGATAGTGTTGACAGAGATAAGTTGATTGATAAATTGAAAGCAATAGGAATTGTGGGTAAGGCAATTGACTGGTTTTCCAGCTACCTTACAAACAGACAGCAATATGTATCTATATGTGGGGCAGAGGGAGAGAAGTTACCAATCAATTTTGGGGTTGTTCAGGGAAGTACCCTGGGCCCAATACTTTTTTCAATTAATATTAATAATATCTCTCGGTTAACTTTGAATGGCGAAATTTTCCTTTTCGCTGATGATACTTCAATACTTGTTCAGGGAAGCACTTGGCTTGAAACCAAAAACAGTGCTTTATCTGATCTACTTATTGTTAAAAAATGGCTTGATCAAAATATATTATCACTGAATATATCTAGAACCAAGTTCATGCCTATTGCATTAACCCATACAACTGATTACAATCTAGAGGATCTTAAAATTCATAATTGTAATGACTTTTTAAATAATTCGTGCAGATGTCAAAGTATTGAACAAGTTTTCTCATATAAGTATCTGGACGTCATTTTTGATTCCAGACTTAAGTGGATACAACATATTGACTTCCAATTGAAAACCTCACGTAAATATATATTTGCATTCAGGCAGCTTGGAGAAATTCTCAATTTTAACGAACTTAAAGTAGCTTATTTTGCCTTTGTACAGTCTCGCCTCTCATATGGCATCTTAGCATGGAGAGCAGCCTACCGCACCCATCTAAGAAGAATAGAAGTTATTCAAAAAGCAATCCTTGAAGCTGGCTTTCGTAGATGTCAAAGATATCCCTCATCTTTACTATTTCAGGAAATTAGAGTTTCAACTATGAAAAAATTATACATGAAGGACTTACTCATTCATGTTTATAAACATTTTGGTTCAATTTTCCTGCCATCTTTACATTTTCATAACACGAGATATGCAGCCACAGTTGGGATCAGAACTATCCAGCTAACGAGATCCTTCTCAACAACAAATTGTTTCTTCTTATCCCAAGTAATATATCGCAATATATCGCAAGTAATATATTTCCACGAAATAACATTTTTTCAGCTGCAAGTCTTGCAATTTTCAAAAAAAGATTGAAATATTGGTTGTTTGAAATGAGTGATGAGGAGGCTCTATATCAATACCGACTGACTTTACCATACTGGTAATCCCGTCCTGTCCCCAAACCTATGGATTGGGGTACAGTTAAGATTTAATTCACGAAAACGTCGACAGCCCCAAAAGTAAGTCTTCAATTTGCACTAACCTTGGAACTGGCGAGGAAGTGGACTGTATCTCGTGTGTAGAAGTTACTGCTGACGATATCCTGTCTTTATGCGTAGGCCTATATATTATAGATATTGTACATGTATCACGAAACGGAATGAGGTAATTGCGTTCAGCTCGAACGCCACGGAATAGGAGAAATGGAACGAAACGATGTTGACTTCTCGAGCACGCTTCTTGAAGTGCTGGGTTGAAAGATAAACGGGGAAGATGGCGGAGGGGTGAGGGAGAGAGGTTATCTTGCCTCTTTTGGAGAGGGGGAAGGGGAGGAAAGCACAAACCAAATCATCCCGCAATCAAGGCTGCCGATCCTCCGTGAATCCACCACATACAGACTGGCTATATATGTTACAGACGGACATAACAATATAGAATGACTTTCTACAATACGAAACTATGACAATCATTTGAATGAAATTACCCTCATCTATTAAATCCATTTAGGCTCTCCTTCTTCTTCCCCTTCATAAGATTCACTCTACTTGAAATACCAACTTGAGTCTACGCACAGGCCACAGTGCCCATGTAGGCTCATTCCATAATGTATAATATGAAACCCTAATCTAAGTACTTAATAATTTGTATTTTATATTTAATATTATTCATCATTTTTGTACTTGCTGTATTGTGGAATAAAGAAGATTCTTGATTGATTGATTGATTAATTATGGAAGTTTTCCAGTACAGAGAATGGCTCTCAATTCTAGTACTAAGAATATTGGAAGTTCTCTCATAGAATTGGCCGCTATTGATGTTGACAACCCATTCCCGTCTACACGTCATTCAATTTTACATTGGTAGTAAATAGAGAAGTAGCTATGTCAAATGAATGCTATTCGTTAGCGGTGGTGGAGGTTGATATGGCGGGTAGGAAGCATTTCGCTCGCAAGCACTGTGCAGAGCAGAGCAGAGCTTGAGCACATCCAGCTGGGAACACCAACTCGAATTCGAACTGCTCTAGAGCCACTTGAACACTATACACTCTTTTCGCTTGGTTGTTGCCTTTCATTACTGGTATCCCATTCAAGTCCGCTTTTATTACCCTTTTATTTACTCCCTTCCACTTATATTGGCTGTTTCGCTTCGCCCCCTCCTTGCCCCATCCACACCATTCACTGGCAGTCGATACAATCTGTTGTGATTGTAACTAGATGTCTTTCATGATGTCACATCGGTCCAATCGAGCTGGGCTTTTATCGCACGAGCCACTATTGTGGATAAGATTAGTTTGTCACTTGTCTAGACTTATTTCCTACTTGGAACCTCTATTCAAATGCTTTGCTCTCTAAAGTAAAAAAGTTCCAATGCGGCTACATTGTGATTGTGGCAGTGAGTTCGCACATTGTTTTAAACTTTTCAGAAGAAAAAATGAATGTTTCCTTGCAATAATGTGAAGTTCGAAGATTGGGGTTTTTTAATAAATTGGAATCATAGACTAGCTGAAGATCTGTGTTGGATCTGTGCTCAAAATATGAATGACACTTTTAATAATATTTAGAGAACGCATGTTTTGAAAAAAAATTCTGTATTTTATCAATAGGCTACAACTTGGAATACTGTAGGGACTAAAATCAAAACTAGTAAGAACATAACCAAGACAAGTTTAATTGTATAATGCACTGTTTTCAAAAACGATGAATCGGAATCCATATATGTCATGCTGTTAGTGATAAACAGGAATAATAGTCGTACATCCCCAACTTCTATTCACAAGAGACTAATAAATCTGTAGTTTCTTCTTTTTTGTTTTCCAATTGATTATAGTCATACATTTAATAAATTGTTTGATATAATTACTTGCTTATCATTACTTGCCATTGATTGAAAGAAAAAACTGACATTGTAACTGAAACTTCCACCCTTATCAAGCTTGAAAAGTGGTAGATTAAAAACTCTTGAGCTATCAACAAACTTATGCGCCACAAACACGCGCATCTCGCTTCCCATCAGCTGATTCAATCTTGTACAGATACAGATATGCTGATTATAGTGTGAGGAATACACCTGAAAACCCTTACAATAGCTTCAGTTGATGAGAAATGAAATGCGTGTGTACGCGGCGAACCTCTATAGATTAATATCAGGTTCCAATTGGAACTATCCTCTTCTCTTTGCCAGCTCCTCGCTTTTCAATCTTCAACTAATTTTTCCATTTTTCCTCTTTAATTTATTATTCTGAAAAAATCGAGGTTTCAGAGGGTTGTATTTCCTCCTCCATGAAGCTGTCCCAGTTTACAAAAAAAAGATTCTCCTGTTTCAATTTTCCGCTATGATTCATTCCTGGAATTTGATAAACTGATTCCAGGTATCAATATTATCCAGTGAGAGTTATACACTTCTCGTATATTACGTCTCAAACTCTAACCTAATTTTCACTTTCCTTGCCCTATTACCATAGGTAAGGAGATAGATAGTAACTGAAACTTCTACCCTTATCAAGCTTGAAAAGTGGTAGATTAAAAACTCTTGAGCTGTCAACAAACTTATGCTTTCCAAAGTATTGCTTTCCAAAAAAAATTAAGGTACCCCAATTTCAAGTTTTCTATACGTTTCAAGGACCCCTGAGTCCAAAAACATGATTTTTAGGTATTGGTCTGTGTGTGTGTATGTGTGTGTGTGTGTGTGAATGTGTGTGTGTGTGTGTGTGTGTGTATGTCTGTGAACACGATAACTACATTCCTAATCAACCGATTGACTTGAAATTTTCAACTTAAGGTCCTTATACCATGAGGATCCGACAATAAGAAATTCAATAAAATTGAATTCAAAATGGCGGAAAAAATGGCGGATAATTACTACAAAACATGTTTTTCACGGTTTTCTCGAAAACGGCTCTAACGATTTTCTTCAAATTTATACCATGGATAGCTTATACCATTTACAAGATAGCTTATACCATTTTAAATTTATACCATTTATAAGCCCTATCAACTGACATGAGTCTCATTTCTGGGAAAATCTGAGGAGCTCCGTAATATTCTTGAGAAAAATGGCGGATAATGACTAAAAAGCCATGTTATTTACGGTTTTCTCGAAAACGGCTCTAACGATTTTCTTCAAATTTATACCATGGATAGCTATCTATAAGCCCTATCAACTGACATGAGTCTCATTTCTGGGGAAATTGCAGGAGCACCGTAATATTCTTGAGAAAAAGGCGGATAATTACTAAAAAACCATGTTTTTCACGATTTTCTCAAAAATTACTTGACCGATTTTTTTAAATTCATACCCTGTATAGTTATTTACCAGCTCTATCAACTGACATGAGTCTCCTTTCTGGGAATCTAATGGGTGGTCCACCCCATCCTTGAGAAATGGACTTAGTAACCTCCTTCTCGTGCATGAGGTAGATATTTCATCTGTAAAAAAGCTGTTTTGATGACTTTAAAAAAATGACGACTATAAAAAAATCATCGAATTTCACAATTCCCACAAAGGAAGAAGTACTCTGAAAACAATTATATATCTTCTTCTTCTCTATATACTTATAAAAGGCTAAGCCCCGACAGACTGAAATCACACCACAGCCCAAATTACTGAGCCTAAAAACTTGAAATTTTGCACGATTATTTATGGTAGCCTGAAAACATCCACTAAGAAAGGATTTTCAGAAATTTGCCCCCCTGAGGGAGCATGGGCCCCCCCAAAATTTTGTACTTTTTAACCGCTCATTGCACAGCAAAGTCATGAGGAACTTTTTTGTTCAGCGACGAAAAGAAATTAGATCTATGCAGAAGAATTTCGATCAGGAGCACAGGGGGGTGCAGGAGAGGGCATTTTTCGAAAATTTTGATGTAAAATCACACTACAGCTCAAACTAATTGTCCTACAGACTTGAAACTTAGCACAAATATTCTTCAAACATGCTAGACGCGCACTAAGAACGGATTTTGAGATATTTTGCCTCTAAGGGTTTCAAAGGATTAAAAAGGATCCTATTAAGTAAGGTTATGAACATGGTAAGGTGAGTGCCATATGGAAATGAGATAATTTATTTATTGACATGTGATATTCTAACATATGTTGTAATCATTGGAAATAACAAAATAATATGATAGAAATTCAAAAAAAGAACATCTGTTCTGTTATTGCTTTCTACCTGACTCCACTCAACCTCAATAATATTGTTCTGATAATTGATAAATATGTTCAATAATTTATTATTAATATAATAGAAATATTGTTTTGATAATTAATTATTATCATTGATATAATAATAGTATTGCTTTGGTAATCAATAGATATTTTTATTTTCACAAACTCTGTATAATTTATAATGGTGAATGTGAAACAGCTGCATCAAAGAAATTATCTCAAAAACATATGTTTAGGAAAACCATAGTTTTGAACTTCGCTTTCCTGATGCAATGTATAAGCCTACACGTGGCATGTATTATTAATTTTTCAGCTAGAACAGTTTTTTGAGACTGCTAAATAAACGTCTACAGTTTTATCAATACTGTATCGGCAATATGAAAACGCATGCAGTTAATATGTCTTTAAATAAAGGTGTTGATATCTACATGATAATTATTCTCTACCATTTTCATTTAATCAAAATTTTAAAATTATTCAAGCCTTGATAGAATGATTGACTCACTGTACAGTCAGTCGAAAATTTTAATATTGAAATGAGGGGTATTTGGCAAGCTGAACAAAAAAGTAAGGTCCTATGCACCTTTTTGATATTATTTCTTCGAATGAAAAATGAGTTTTGTGGGTTGTCAAGACTCCCCCTGAAAGAGAACTATTCATTTTATCCTATCTTTTAGTAAAATAACAATGATTTCTGCGTTGAATAACATCTTTCTTGCCAACAAGAATCAAACTCTTTGTGAATTTAGATAAGACCTACACTTTAGATTTATATAGTTCTATTAATAAATTCATGGAAATTGAAGTACTTTTTTCAGTTAGTTGATGAAATTGATTATCAATAGAGAAAAAAATTATAATTTTATCAATACAGAAATAGTTGAATGAATTGTCGATGTACCGAGTTCTTGGTCAACAATAATTCAATACTGGTATTTATCCAATCATTATTTTTTTCAGAAGTTATTTCATTTGAATCAGAGAATATTTATAAGCTCCTATCAATTTATCATTCGTAACAATGAATTCTTCAAAACATGAATTTAATCGAATAAAAAATTGCTCATACTTCTGTATTCATGTTCGCATGTTTTCCACTTGTGATGGATAGCCAAAATATTGTGGAGCGAGCTGCACGGCGAATTGTAATCGAGGGCTCTGATTGGCTGAAAAGTTCAGCGTTCGGAGTGAGGTGAGGCGAGCAGTTAGAACAGAGGCAAGCGGCACGGCGAATGGTTCGGAGTACGGTACGGCGAATGAATAACAGCTGATTTTTAACATTATGGAACATAATAATGCTCATGTTCGTTAAAAGGCAAGATGTTCGGAGGAATGCACGGTTTGCTGCGCGGTTCGAGGTTCGGTTCGGCATGTGTGGACGCACCTTTAGTTGTTACAGGACATTTATACAGATCACAGGCCAAAGCAACATAATAATCTATCTTCTTCTTCTATTTTTTCTTCTTTCTTCTTCTTCTTCTTCTTTTTCTTCTTCTTCTTCTTCTTCTTCTTCTTCTTCTTCTTCTCTTCTTCTTCTTCTTCTTCTTCTTCGGATTTTGAGATAGGATTTCAAAGGATGAAAATGGATCCTATTAAGTAAGCATATGGTAAGGTGAACTCCATATGGAACTGAGATAATTGGCACATAACATATGTTGTAATCATTGGAAAGCTTAAAACAATTTCATCAATTAGCTGATTGAATTGATTTTGCGTCGATTGAGAGCGCGAGCTTGCCACGTGTTTGTTCCATTGTTGTATGCTTGGCCAGTTCGGTTTGCGCCTTCTATCAGCTGTATATGGAGTCTCATACACTCCGATTAGAACAGAGCACAAAGGTTTTCTTTGGTTAGGAGTTTGTTGATAATTCTTTTTTCAAATTAAAATTTCATCGTCATCAAAAACCACATTGGAAACTTTTTTAATAGACAACAAGATTACAGAAACAAAATGTCAAACATATACCTACATTTATTTGTAGCACGGCCAGAAAAAGACAAAATTGAGTACTAGCCGTGAGTTTATTAAATATAACTTAATATAAATATATTTTTGGTTAATATTTTGTGAATAAAAATTACGAGTTGATGAGAGATGCGAGTAATTCCTCATATTTGATCCGAATGGTTATTCATAATACAGTAGTCGGGGTCACTGCAATCAAAAATTTTTTATTCTGTACGGTAGCTAATAAATTTCATACGTATTGATTGTCCATAATGTATCTAGTGTCCATAATGGAAGTAATTAAACTACTCAAAATTAATGGCTTACTGGTCCCTCATAGATTTATAGTATTCCTGGTGATTGAGCCTGTCTTTTTCAGCGTTGTCTATTAATAATAAAGCTTAATGACTAGCTTACCCAGCGAACTTCGTACCGCCAATGTATCTCATGTTACACGTGACTTTATTTGGTGAATCATGAAATTTATCTGACAATCAACATGCTCATTTACATCTCAATACGGACTTCCTATGTGCTTAGTCATGCAGCATTCATTATTCCGAAAAAATATTATTCTTCTCAATCAATTGGTAGTTATATCTATTAGTAAAGTTTTCAATTAAAAAAAAGGTTATATCAGTGTTTCAAAGAAAAATATTCAATGTTTTCATAGCTGTAGATTGTCGATATATGGTCCAGGAAATATGCGATGTACGATGAATCAAACAGAATTCCATATTCTTTCGATTCTAGGATGAATATAAGCTAAGCTAAATTCAAAAAATTGTAAATTATTCTTTCATTCTTCAGTAATTAATGAATGCAATATGAATACTATACATATATACTATACAATAAATATATACTCTCTTTCATTAGGTGAATAATTTTTTTCAACATTTACCAGTTTCTCAATGATAGGGGAGTGATAATTATCTGTATAGGTCTTCTAAGGAACCATTATCAACAGCTGGTACCAATCAACTACACTTCAACTCCAAACTACCGTTTTAATACCAGTACACAATAATTTATCACAGGGTGATGTGTTTATTACAGCTGGTAACTTTAGATGCTAAATTAGCCCCCCTATTAAAATTTCTGTTCAGAAACCATCCCCAGTATTCACACAACATATTCCCAAAGTTTCATGCCGTTATGTCAAGTAGTTTTCAAGTCTACAGGGAACAAACACACAAAAAAACATTAATTTTTTTATAAATAGATTTCCATTCGGCTTAAACAAAAGCCTCTCTAAATGAAGGTAGAATGATAAGGATTCAGTTCTGTTGTTTTAACATTTTTTCAAATCACTTTCAAAAAGTTCATGTAGTACCTACTATTGTGTTCGAGACATTTCTGGCGCTATCATAGTTTCACCACTATTCTGTTCCACAGTCCTATCTCTTGCAGTCGTTAACTATTATCTATAATAATTATATAAAGTAAAGCTGGCTTATGCACGTACGGGATAGGGAAATTATGTTTGACGCATCATCACGTCTGAACTACTGGACTAATTAACTTGAAATTTTGCTTATAGATTCTTAATTAACCAAGGATGATTATAGGCCTATTTTCAATTCTTCAAAATTTCATTACGTCAAGTTTTCATTTTGTCAAGTTTTAAAATAGATCCTTGCGAAGCACGGGTTCTTGCTAGTATATTTATACACATATACAGAAGTCTGATCGTAGTTTCAAATATGAGCAAGGAAAGTTGTGTGAGTGTACCACACCAGATTTTTCTTATAGTTTATTGATTGATCGATTCTTTATCACAAATGACAATGTACTGCCAGATCTTGCAAGACCCATTGCATACTAACACTATACTATACATACTATATTATAATGGAAACAAATGAACGTTTATATAATGAAACATTATAATCAAATAATTATAATGAAACAATAGTTCTACTTAGTTGTACGTCTCTAGAAGATGTTTTCTTCTTACTTGAGGATCTGAGTCAATTTTCAACTCATCTATCAATTCCGAAAATAATTACTGATTCACAACATGAAATTGAGTTATATCAGGATCTAGGAGGTGATATTTTATTCTTCAGTTGTTCAATCTTCAACTCATCATTTTCTCGTCCCCATTGAATTCTGTCCCCATGAATATTCTACGAGATTGACTCAATCAATCCTATTATGCTCTTGGAAAGCCTAATATAGAATATTCATCCCTCATTTGGACTATGTAGTATGATTCATCCATCATATTCGTGAACTTTTCTTAAGGTTCAAACGAGGTTTCTTGGTAACTTTGCGGTATTGAAACCATTGAGATATTATACAGTTTTTCTTGAAAATTAGTTCCAAGTTTCAATCAACCTTCCTATCTTTTTTCTCATTTTCTATCCCATCTTATGCTAATACTTCACTTTTGCCTGGCACTTGAGTTGATTATTAGTGAGATTTTTTGGTTAGATGCTCCTGTATACCGGGAGCTTCATCTTGTTTTTTCCTATACAATTAATAGACTGAAGTTATATAAAGATGCGTTTACACCAAAGTTATTAACAAAATGTTAATACCTTAATCCTTATAAATTCTATCAGATTGAATATAACTTATCATACACATGATGAACATATGTGTTTGTCAAGTTCCGTTCAATCTAATAGAATCTATAAAGATAAAGTTATTAACATTTTGTTAATAACTTTGGTGTAGATGCAGCTTTAGTTTCTAAAAGATGTACCCCATCAAACTTCATTTGAACCCAGTTTTAGCTTTCAGAATGATAAATATATATATATATATATATATATATATATAATATATATATATATATATAATATATATATATATACCAAAGTTATTAACAAAATGTTAATAACTTTATCCTTATAGATTCTTTATAAATATATACGCTGTGGCTACAGTTACGGTAACCGTAACTCCATTCGCGTTCCGGTAAACATTTGCGCAGGCGCGGCTACCGCTATTTACATGTGCATTGTGGTGTTGATGGTTTTTGGTGACATGGTTATGATAACCTATCGTTTCAATGAAGTTAGTTAGAAATAAGTTAGTAAATAATGAAGTTAGTTAGTTACTTAGAAATCATAACCATGTGACCAAAAACCACAAGCAGCACAATGCACATCTAAATAGCGGTAGCCGCGCATGCTCAAATGTTTACCGGAACTCGATACGAGCTAATGTTACCGTAACTGTAGCCACAGCGAAATATATATATATATATATATTCTTATTTTGCCAAAATAAAAATCCCATTCATCAACTCATCATCTGCTCTCGTTATTATTGTTTGTTGATTCGTGTTGCAGAGTAAAGATTGGTCTTTAACTCACCATTTTGATTTTTTTTACCAGCCCTCTCAATTTGAGTGTTGCATTCGTTGTGTATTGAAGTGATTACATTGTTTTGTTGTGTGTTGGTTGTTGAATTGTGTTGTTGTGTTGCATTGGTTGTGTATTGAAGTGATTACATTGTTTTGTTGTGTGTTGGTTGTTGAATTGTGTTGTTGTATTGCATTGGTTGTGTATTGAAGTGATGACATTGTTTTGTTGTGTGTTGGTTGTTGAATAGTGTTGTTGTGTTGCAGTGCCGGTGTATCAGGTGCAGGCGGTGGCCGGAGACGCAGTGTTCCTGCCCTGCGACATCTCCACCACCGACGAGCAGCCACCAGTGCACCACAAGGACACCGAGGATGCCGTCCTACTTGTGCTCTGGTACCGCGAGGATCTCGGAACCCCAATTTACAGGTTGGCTTATTCATTCATTACATGTTATTCAATTTGAAATGATTATATACTATATACCTCACAGGTTGATATACACTGTAGTCAAAAAAACGAGACTAGTCCGATGGAAATTGGAGCGACTGAGTCCCTCCTGAGCACCCGCACTCATTCACGTTGCCAATTCGTCACGTGTTTTATGTGAATATTCAATATCGGAGAGTACAAAAGCATAGAAAATTTATTACGAAAGAAGAAATCATAATCACATTCATAACATTCATACAGAAATGTTCTATCTAATCACAGTAAATTAAGATTAATTCCAAGAGGAATGCAAAAATTTCCCTCACAAAGGCACATTTTGTCACAGTCCCACACACGTGAACTCGCTCACTCACTTCCATCACCAACAGACGACGAAATAATTATTATCAGCTGTTTCTCCAAAGATGAATAATAATTATCCTTTTAATGTCCTTCAGCGATTTTTCCCAAGGATGAGACCTAGTGCAATCGAATCCTTATATTATAAACCTTCTATGCTCTGAATTTTGTGAGAATCGTTGGAGCCGTTTTCGAGATCCGGTGGAATACAAACATCTAAACATCCAAAAATATAAACATCTGAACATCCAAACATCTAGACATCTAATCATTTAAATATCTAAACATCCAAACATATAAACAGAAGTTGCTCGTTTGATAGTATAGGATTGATTCTCATTCATAATCAGCTGTACACAACGTTGATCAACTCTTATTTGGCAGTGTTGCAGTACATATTATATCTTTGGATTTATTGAGATAATGAATCTCTTCATATTCATTTCATTAATAAGAAATAATAAGAAAACAAAGATATTGTCAAATTTCACTAAACATTTAAAACAGAACCATGGTTTCACGTAGTTAACCAACGTAGTTATCCACATTCCTCAGTACAGCTGATGTTGCGTTGGTTAACTACGTAAAACCATGGTTCTGTTTATAGTTTTTAATAAATTTTTAGTGGAATTTGACAATACCTTTGTTTTCTTATTATGGAGAGATTTCACAACAACACCATCAATTCTACCATTTCATTAATATATTCGATTCATATAGAATGTATCTGTTGTATCCTCAGGGTTTTTAATAATAAATTTACTCATGTATTCATTGATAGCAAATTATAACACTTTATTAGTTCACTCTCATCATAATAACACTTCGTATCGTACATAGCCATATGAATCGAATCGTCAGCCAGTGCCTTTTACTTTCCTTGCCCCATTACCATAGGTAAGGAAAGTATTGCTTTCCGAAAAAATTAAGCTACCCCAATTACTAAATTTCTATACGTTTCAAGGTCCCCTGAGACCAAAAAAGTGTTTTTTGGACATTGGTCTGTATGTATGTATGTATGTGTGTGTGTGTGTGTGTGTGTGTGTGTGTGTGTGTGTGTGTGTGTGTGTGTGTGTGTGTGTATGAGTGTATGTGCGTCTGTGTATCTCCCAATTAACGGAATGACTTGAAATTTGGAACGTAAGGTCCTTCCCCTATAAGGATCCGACACGAACAGTTTCGATCAAATGCGATTCAAGATGGCGGCTAAAATGGCGAAAATGTTGTCAAAAACAGGGTTTTTCGCGGTTTTCTCAAAAACGGCTTCAACGATTTCGATTAAAGTTATACCTGAAATAGTCATCGACAAGCTCTATCAACTGCCACAAGTCCCATATCTGTAAAAATTTCAGGAGCTCCGCCCCATCTATGCAAAGTTTGATTCTAGATTCTCAATTATCAGACTTCAGATACAATTTGAACAAAAAATTTCTAGTGGAGAAGATTGAGAATTTCTACAATTAATGTCCAGTAACATTTTCACCTAAAATTAATAATAAGCTTGAAATTCGAGAAAATGTGATTATCCAATTGCAAACTGTTAATTCTATTAAATGATTCACTATGAAGAGATAGCAGACCTCGTGTGTCTCCAGCGTTATTGCCCTGTCACCAGCTGGCTCAAATCTTTGAATAGTAGACTTGAGATGCGCGGTAACACTAGCGTCAGATGATCAATTCTCATAACGGCAAGGAAAGTTGTATGAGTGCGTCATACCAGATTTTTTAATCGGTAATCGGAAGGTATATGACATCTTTCCCCTTATCTTACAAGTTCAAACGTACTGGCCTGTTCATTTCTCTCCCTGATCGACGTGGTGGCTCTGGCAGGACTGGCTCAGGGGTTGCGTCTACAGGTTGTTGCTGTGCTGCATCTACAGGTTGTGGCTGTATCTCCGCCGTTACGGCTGGCTTCTGTTTCACGCCCTGGCTGCAGTCATCTGTTCTAATGACTGTCGATGACAAACTATAAATTCAGTTTATGAAACTCTGCGAGATCTCCTACAATCTCGACTAAAATTGTTCCAGTCTCCGATAGTGTCTGTCCCAGTTAAAAGTATAAGAGGATATACATATTTATTATAACAGTGCTCCTTCAATACCATGATAGCCTGCAATATGGAATGACTCATTTAATGAGGAGCCATAATGAGTGTTGTGATGTGCTGTGATTCGAGTTGAATGTCAATGTGTTCAATAAGGGAGAGAATTATCCTATCATCAAGTTACTCTCATATTCTAATGAGAACTTCCTGACAGTTTTATTGCATGTTTATAGGTTTATAATATGCTTATAAAGATATTATTCCCATTCCTTTTGAATATTTTTGGTGCAGTCTATAGTGTCTTTTGAGAACCTAAATTCTCAGACAACTATGTCTGACAACTACTAAGTCTTTTACAGAGGAGCATTATGAGGATGAGAGAATATGCTATTTTAATCTCAATTGAAGCTTGGTCAATCCATTCAAGTACACAATATATAGCTTCAATGACATCTGCGACATTTTTGAGTGGAGCCTTTGAAGAGGCAATATCCCATGCAGAACACATTCATGTACCTATTGAAACTTACCGATCAATTGCATCCGACACTCTCTTGTTACGGTTTCCTGTGATTGGGAGAAGGCGATGTTAAGGGACGTGATGAGTATAGGGTAAAGTGGGGGGTTGGCGAAAGATGAGCCCGAGGAAGTTAAGGAACAAAAAGGCTGGTGTGGGAGAGTATAAGGAGGAGGAGGGTGTGTAGTGGAAGAGAGGGTGGCACGGTGGAGGATCTGGAGGAGGAGGTGACGGTAAGGAGGTGGGAAAAGTGGAAGTTTTCAAGCGATGAATGATGGGCCAGTAAATTCAATGTTAGATAAACGCTTGCTGCCGGACAGCCGAGGAAATTCAGTGGAAATCCTTTTGAAAAGCGGATTTTGTTGAGATGAGAGCGGGGCCGGAAAATGTAGGACAGAACAGAACCTTCAGGAGAGCTTCCATTTTTCTATCGATCACTTTACTCTTTCTTTTCTGTTTTTCTTGCCTTTTTTGTCCACTGTGTTGAGCAATCCCCTGGACAGTGAGTGTGTCGTGGCGGGCGGCGCCTGTCGGACTATCGAGGCAGAGTCCTGTTGCCTTAGTCTCGCGTTAGTCCGACCGGACAGCTTCTCCCGGTCGATTTGTTTTATAGATTTTCCTCCCATTTCCGAAGCTATATTTTTCTGCTATGGTGACATAATATTTGGAAGGATTTTGGATGTGCCTGTCTTCGTTCTCTGTAAGCTCGTCTGCTGCCAACGTAAACACCCTTAGAGCGCTCCACCATTTCCCGTTCACTTTCTCCTCTACAGCTCTTCAAACAGTTCGCAGATAAATCAGATATTTTCAGATTTTTCCTCAACACCTACGTGGATTTTATGCGTGAAGTTCTGCGCCTCGAGTCTTTTGAAACAGATTCCATGCTCCGCTCAATTGAATCTAGGAGAATTCGAATTGTGAGACTTTATAGAGTTTCCTCTACACATAGGCAGTTGAAAAAGATTCACTAGATTCTCTCTGTCAGGATTCTCAAGTTATGAGATTTCTAGTCTTTTACCTAATACCTGTCATACTTGATCTAGTCATGCCATTTTTGGTTTCTAAGGATAATAATATATTATAGTAATATGCTCAATAATATTCTATACCATTACATACAAGATGCGAAAACAAAAAAAAAGTTCTCGATTTTTGCAATTATCTTTATAAACTGATTTTGGAATGGCTTTGGATCCTCATAAGCTTCTCTATGACAAAAATTTCTGATGAAAAAGCAGATGAGAAGAAATAAAATCTTATAAATCAAAATAACGCATAATGTTCCTTTGAAAATGATATCAACAAGCAAAGTTAGTAGTCAAGCAAAGTTACTGTCTACTAACGTTGATCAACAGCCAGAGTTTATGAGGTTAAAAATTATTATCACATTCCAGTTCACACCAACTTCTTATTTAATTTTATTTCACAATTCACACATAGATAGAAACCATGATTGGGAGGGAAATTAATTTTTTATATGAAACTGTCATGATTGAATAGACTTAGAACGTTTTCAAAAATCCACTTTAATTAAATAAAAATTAAAAATTAATATTTTACAGGAGCATGCTTTCGTGTGTGCTCACACATCATCAGCTGTAAGTTACAGGAAGTAGAAAGATTCCAACTTAACAAAAACAAAAGCAAGAGCTACTTGATCATTCTGACTAATTATCATTCCAATTTTAATTTATGATTTTTATTTTAATTCTAATTTATATTCTTAATTCTAACAAAATTATTAGAAAATATATGATTTTGGCCTACTTTTTATGAAAAACTTTTTACTTATTATAAAACTAACAAAAACAAAAGCAAGAGCCTCTTGATCATTGTAATTGATTGTTAATTCTAATTTTCTTAATTCCAACAAATTATTTGAAATTACATGGATATTTCATATGAAAAAAATCATAATAAAAATAAATAGGTGTAAGGCAGTAAAATAGGTTATCTAAGTTAAAAAGATTTCAGAGTGGAAGTCTTTTTAACTTAGATAACCTATTTTACTGCCTTACACCTATTTATTTTTATTATGATTTTTCATATGAAATATTCATGTAATTTCAAATAATTTGTTGGAATTAAGAAAATTAGAATTAACAATCAATTACAATGATCAAGTGGCTCTTGCTTTTGTTTTTGTTAGTTTTATAATAAGTAAAAAGTTTTTCATAAAAAGTAGGCCAAAATCATATATTTTCTAATAATTTTGTTAGAATTAAGAATATAAATTAGAATTAAAATAAAAATCATAAATTAAAAATAGGAATGATAATTAGTCAGAATGATCAAGTAGCTCTTGCTTTTGTTTTTGTTAAGTTGGAATCTTTCTACTTCCTGTAACTTTACTGTAACTTACAGCTGATGATGTGTGAGCACACACGAAAGCATGCTCCTGTAAAATATTAATTTTTAATTTTTATTTAATTAAAGTGGATTTTTGATAACGTTCTAAGTCTATTCAATTATGGAAAAGCTCCACAACATCAACATTCACACTACTCACTTAATTAAACTGTCATGAGTTATGAGATCTGGAGACTGTAATCTGATAACCGATGAAACCACTAGTTCGTGAATATCACGTCTCTATTTTTATTTTGTAGTCCAATTCAATTATTCAATTCTTGATATGAGCTTCATAATTTGTCTTATTATCTTCAATCCAAAATGCGACTGAAGCTGTTGTTATTGCGGGAGCTGGATAAAAAGTATTGGAAATTTAATTTGCGATATATGCTATTGCAGAGTTAATAACAAACTAATAATTGAGTTAATAACACATAATTATTCTGTGTTGAAATTATTGAATAGTATAGTGATGTGGAAATAATTGAATTCACTACATCAGGACAGTAATAGTATTGTTTGTTTCAAAATAATCTTATTCTCGTTCATCTCCGGACTTCTTGTGTGAGAACTCTTCACAGAATGTTCGAGAACGTTACTATCTCTCTTCTCTTTTGTTCTCGAACTGAATGAGTTCCAGAATTTTGCTTGGTATTATTGTCATTACCATTAGTTGCATGCAAATTGAATTCTACATGTTGTGATTTCCCACAGGTCTGGTTTAAGTTCTAAGGTATTAGAAGTTGGGCTAATGGCTGTGTCAGGTTGCTGTCTAGACCACAATGTGCAAATGCGCTAACCCATGGATCCATTTGTTTTTAAATTACAATATCAAGTTGCAATTACTACAAACGTTATAGAAATGGCAGGTCTTGTTTGCTACGAACTTTATAGAACGGGCAAGTGGTTGTGATCACTACAAACGTTGAAGAACGGGAAGGTCAGTCAGGAAACCACGAATATGGCGAATCATGCCAAGCAACTTCATCTGCATTTTTCCATGATATTATTCCATTAATATTTATTAAAACTTCGACTAATGATCTTCTTGAAATAATTGATGTGATTTTGTGAGCTTCAGCTTCAATACTCTCTCTATGAGAGTATCTTACAGATAATAAGTTTTGCTAAGTGTTATATCAGAGTCATTATCCATGATCAGTCACTTCAGCTCTTACCAGGGGCGTATATAAGTGGGGGGCCCAGGGGTCCAGCTCCCCCCCACTCCAGAAAAAATGAATATGAATATGAAGAGAAATCTGTACAGTTATTACAGAAAAAAGTACAGTAATCTGAATTCTTGACGGCCTGGCCGTAAAGTAAAAAAGACGTTCAACGCAAATTACCACCTGAATATGATCAGCAAAACTGATATTAAGTATAATGGGGTGTTACTTAACCCAACATTAACCTTGGCCCCCCAAAAAATATATTCTATTTACGTCACTGGCTCTTACAAAATCAGAAATTGAACAAGAATTTGGATAGATGTTCTAAAAAAATGAAATATTCATTGATCAGATCCATCAAAAAAATTATTTCTTGGTTTTGATGCATAATCAAAATCATTAGGGTCATTCATGGAATTATGAAACTAGAGAATTGATTGTTTCAGAACAAGATTATCATAAAACCAGATGAATGAGTAACAAAAAAGAAAAAAAATCAATGAAGAACATAATATTTGGAAATACCCATATTCCTAATGAAACAGTAACTTATTCGAAATCAAACTACAGTTCCAGCATCTCTATTTATGAACTCTGACTACTTAGGAATTGCGGCCAGGGAAAATGCAGCGATTGAAATGCATAACTTGCATTTGGGATCGTATTCAGTTTGTTCTATCTAGATCCAAATTTGGAGTTTACGCTTGACATGTTCATCGCTAACTACAATGTCATGGTGTATATACTGAGATTCACTTGAAAAAGTCAGCATTTCCTGTGGATAATATCAGAATGCTTTCAATTGTATCAATGCTGACAGTTTAAAGTCAATCTGAGCATGGCTCATTCACGGGGGCGAGTTATGTAAAGAGTGCGCCAAAAGAACTCGTCAATTCAGCTTCGTTGATCAGTATGCATGTTGGCCGACCATTTGGTGACGTCATTTGCATTTTGTTATCAAGGCACAAACGCGCACGCGCACATCACAAACTTCGCTGGAACATATGACACACTAATCAACTTCGACATGCAGATTCCGTGCGCGCCAAATTATTGCTTCAAATTTCGTAGACCTGGCCACGTCAAGTTTATAATTCGAAAACTCCCTCGCTTTTCAGCAGGCCTGCCAACACTTGAACCGCAAATTCCAAAATGCGCTCACTGTTTTGATACTGGACTTGTGATGTGGTTCTGGTGAGAGACTGGAATTAGATCAGGAAGGGCGATTTGATAGGTGACTTGTTACCGAACAATTTAAACAATGATACTTGATGAACGTGGGTGCAGATGCTCCAGGAAATTTGCCGTATGTGTTGAATGCTCATCCATTTTTTCATATTTTGATGAAAAATCAATTTGATTGAAGGTGTGTTAGCGAGTTCCCACTCATAACTCAACCCCAAGATCGTTGCCTGCATGTTGTGTGTTTGTATATTCTAGAATATATTTCGAACTCTTTAATCAGTCAGCTTAAGATTTTGTCCACAAACTCTTTGAACCTCTTTTTATTTCGTTGGACAACAAAATTGACCGATTCCTAGAAAAGTATATTCTCTCATTAAAACTCCGCACCTTGTATGCTATAGATATACTGAATAGTCACGAGAGGAAAAAGTCATACAGAAGTCATATAAAATACTAGCAAGGCACCCGTGCTTCGCTACGGAAATTAAAAGATAAAATTGTTTTTGTGAAACATTTATAATCTAAATCCTACCAAAATTGTTATAATCGTTTTTGAGATTAGGCCACAACTTGGCATGAAAATTATTGAGTCAAATCATTCAAATAATTAATTGAGGTGTTGGAAGTGCTCTGTAGAAGAGTAGTCTAATTGCAGCGAATTTTGTAGGATATGGCAGTTATCAAATTAGCAGTGATCACGTTATTTTTGCTTTGGCAATTGAAGATTTAATTCCAAATAAGGTTGATTCGGAATTTGATGACTCTGGTATCCATGGATCTCTTGCTTATTCTGGAATTTTTGGCATAGCCTGTCACTTACTTTTCGTTTCACTCATCCAAATGTGTAAAAGCAGCCAATCCACTGATTCTTTCTTCCATGGAAGTCCATTCATACATAAGAGTCCATTCATAATAGTATAACATTTATTGTGACTGATTTCACATGTCCTAAACTCTACAATCATAAATATTAAAATGGGATCATTTCAATGTGAATTTGCATAGATCTGAATAGAGTTTATTCAATCGCTTTGATTATTGACTACCATTATATGATTTCTTTCTTTGATCTTTGCTTGAAACCAAAAGCTTAGGGAGGAAAATTTGGATGTAAACTAACATGTAACTCAATTTAATTTCTATCTAGATTGACAACTTTGGAATTCACTTGTGATCTATCAATATCAATAGATTTGTCTTGTGTCATGATAACATCATGGAAGGGAATAGGAGCAGCTGATGGAATATTATGTTTTTTCGATTTAGTTTTTAGCTGATTTTGAAACATGGAAATATCAGGCCCAGTAACAAAAAAGCATGTTCAATTCCAATCAGGATTGAATTTCATGAGGATTATAATTATTATTTATTCCAAATAAATGCTGCAAATCACCTCGAAGACCACTGCTACTGCAGACATTGACAACAGGGTTAACAGCTAGATGGAAATTCGATGAGAACTACTATCCAAAAATTAGTTGCCAGCCCGGGAATCGAGCCCGGTACCTCTCAATTGCCAGTCAGGAATGCTTACCCTTACACCAGACTGACAATCTCTGGATAGCAGCGCTCATTTTCAATGCATAACTGCATTCTCTATTCAATTCCATCTGTAATTGGTTGGCCGCTCTGGCTTTGTATAAAATGAGCGCTGCTATCCAGAGATTGTCAGTTTGGTGTAAGGGTAAGCATTCCTGACTGGCAATTGGGAGGTACCGGGTTCGACTCCCGGGCTGGCTACTAATTTTTGGATAGTAGTTCTCATCGAATTTCCATCTAGCTGTTAACCCTGTTGTCAATGTCTGCAGTAGCAGAGGTCTTTGGGGTGATTTGCAGCATTTATTTGGGATTTTCGTTAAATAATAATCATATATTAATTAGCATTTGAATAAATGCATTCTCTATTTAATTCTATCTGTTCATGAGAAGTAATCAGAGCAGGTATTTTTTAATAGAAGGCTACTCTGATTGGTTCTCTTGGTATTTAGTACGGATTATGAATTAACAGACAGTGCAACTGTCTCTCTCAAGGCCATGGCTGCTTACAAACATAGAGCAACAGAGGAACCAATACAACAGAAGCTGAAGTAATTAGTCGCATTTCTATCACCTCACAATGAAAAGTACATTCAACTACCATATGTTTGGAGAGATCGATTTTAAATTTCTTTTGCTATCATCCAGTCACTTTCTAAACCTATTCTTCCAGAAGTTCCATTAATACTGCAATGTTTTAAAATAAGATCGCCAATATTGGTAACTCAACTACAGCTATTATAATGTTTTTTATTTGCTCACACTTTCTTACGTTTTCAACAGACTATGGTAAACTTTTTTCTGATCAGCTGCTACTTGAGGGACCAATAATCCTTTCTCGTGGTACTTCAACGAATTTTCCCAGAGTTGAGACTTGTTCCAAAATAAAGTTTTTTGTCGCAAACCCACTATATTCCTGATTTGATCAAAATCGTTAGAGCCATTCTCGAGATCCGTCCGACATACATACATATCCACAAATACACATAGACTATTCAAACAGAAATTGCTTACTACGTATAATTGACTTCAATGATTATGATTTCATTCAATGACAGCTTATTCCACATAATAATAACAGCTTGCAGCAAAAGCAAAAATGTCAAACATGATTGAAATTGAGACAGTAGCGATCATCAACATCTAAATTATCTTCATCTGCTCTAAAGTAACCAAATTATAGTAAGATTCACATGAATGTGTCAGCATTGTTTGAATGGGAAGCATTGATGCTCTTAATGAGAAATACTGACAGTCAACGAACTATTATGCATATTCTCCAATATTTTAAACGAAGGCTACCTTATATCTTCTTTGGTGAAACAATCAATGTTTGGGAATAATTGATTCATGGGAAAAGCGCCTTACTTCTATGCATGATATTTTCACATTAGAAAAAGCAACAACAGCTATTTGGCCGTTTTAATAAAAAACCCATTTCTTTCGCCCAAGTTGAATTTTGGCCGAATTTCCTCATTCTTCACAAACAGATTCCACAACGGACACTTCTGAAGTTTTTAAAATACCCCTTTAAGCAGTTTTCGCGATCTGTCAGATATACAAACAAAATTAGTCTTGATAGAATAGGATCAATTGATAGAAGCAACTCTCGTCATGAGAGTTTGTTTTATGAAAAATAAAAATTATCTATACTCTCAGGAATAGCTCTGATTGAAGCAGCAGTGCCCAAACAATTTGTTCTCGATAGATGCATTTTAATTAATTCTTCAACTTGGTGCCAACCTAATGAACTAATCTCAACTTAAAGCCAACCTGACAAAATCATTAATTGGTCGCCAGTTATCAACTGTTTCGAATAGGTACTTTCTGTAGATTATAGTTCTATAGTAACATATGATATGGACATTTCAATTATAATTAAGAGATAGGGAGAAGAAGAATATACATGCTAAAAGGCGAACTTCAAACCCTTAGAGTTGAAATATCGCCAAAAGATTTCTTAGTGAGCACCTAGAACTTATAAGGAAGTTCTGTTGAAATCCATCCAGTAGTTTTCCAGAGATCGTGATCAGTGAGTCAGTGAGATAAGAATTTTATAAGTATAGAAGATAGATTGTAAACATAATTATTTCAACCAGAGATTCCAATAGAAGAACTGATATCAGCGGCATCATAACTGAATATCAGCGGCATTCTTGAAAATTATTGTGCAAGATTTCCTCAGACAAGAAAAAAATATTTTCAAGAATGTACAGAATCTTAAATTTGTTTCACATGTGAAACAAAACAAGAATACTCACATCTCGACACATCAATAGAATCATAATAATTTTTGTAAGGTGAGGACTACAAATTTCAATTTAGCATTCAAATAAATTTTGTACCATGCTTTGAAAATAATCTCATCTTTGTCAAGTGAATGATAAAATGAAGTTTGATGGGTTACATCTTTCAGAAACTAAAGCTGCATTTACACCAAAGTTATTAACAAAATGTTAAGATGTTCATCTTGTGTATGATAGGTTATGTTCAATCTAATATTATCAATCAGGATCAAGTAATTAACGTAACATTTTGTTAATAACTTTGGTGTAAATGCACCTTGATAAGGAGAAAGATAATGCATACATCGTTTCGCATGAACTGCTGCTATCATCCTGACAACAAAAACATCTGATTTATTCGATCAATAGTCCAGTCAACGAAAGATTATAGACGGAAAAGTTTGGAACACAATTTTCAACTCCACAGCTCTTTTGAAGATAGTTAGAGGATTAACATATCCTTATGTATATACTCATAACAAGTCCTTACCCCTACCCACTGTGCTAAAGGGGTGGGGGTGGTTTGAAAGTACCATTTTATCATTTTTCGCACATATCTCGGAAACTATGCATCTCATGAACATTTATATTTAAAAGTTATGTGAGTTCGCCACACCAGATTTTCCTTTGTGTAAATTGTGAAATTCGATGATATTCTTCAAAAGTCATCAAAACAGCTGTTCTGCAGATGGAATATCTCGACTATGTGTTCTTTTTATGAACTGCTCTACCTACTTACCTCATGCACGAGAAGGAAGTTACAAAGTCTATTTCTCAAGGATGGGGTGGACCCCCATTAGTTTCCCAGAAAGGAGTTCCATTCCAGTTGATAGAGCTGATATATAAGTATACAGGCTATGAATGTGAAGAAAAACGATTTTTTATGGAGCTCCTGCAATTTTCCCAGAAATGAGACTCATTTGAGTCGATAGGGCTTATCCATGGTATGAATTTGAAGAGAATCGTTAAAGCCGTTTTCGAGAAAACCGCGAAAAACATGTTTTTTAGTAATAATCCGCCATTTTTCCCGCCATCTTGAATTGAATTTCATTGAATTCTTAGTTGTCGGATCCTCATGGTATAAGGACCTTAAGTTTAAAATTTCAAGTCGATCGGTTGATTAGGAATGGAATTATCGTGTTCACAGACACACACACACACACCCACACACAGACCAACACCCAAAAATCATGTTTTTGGACTCAGGGGACCTTGAAACCTATAGAAAATATGAAATTTGGGTACCTTAATTTTTTTTGGGAAGCAATACTTTCCTTACCTATGGTAGTAGGGCAAGGAAAGTAAAAACCAAATTTTCTTCCATTTTTTCGCTCTTTTTTTTCTTATATTCTCTCTTAAGCTGCGTACACATATACGCTCTTCCAACCCGCACCGAGCACGCTCCCCCCTCGTACCGCCCTCGTTCCTCCATCGAACCACAGTCGCGCCGCCCACGCACCCATCATGAACGTTACGGAAGATGTTAGATCTTCTCGCGTTCCCCGGTCGAACCACTGTTGCTCCCCGGTCGATCATCAATCGCTCTGCTGGAGTGACGTTCGGTTGCGGAGCAGAGCGAAAGTCTGTACGCACCTTTATAATTTTTGAACGATTGATGAAAACAATCTGTGCTGCTTATGAGCTGATAGAGCATTTAATCAAAGATAATTTGATGTTTCATCAGCTCATAATCAGCACGGATTTTTTTCATCAATCGTTCAAATATTATAAGGCCGAAAAGATGAAAAACTTGAAGGCAGAAGAGTTTTTTCAAAAAATGTCTCACCTTCAAAGGCGGATATCTCAGAAACTAGCGGAGATATGAAAAAAATGTAAAGGACAAAACTGGTTGGTAATTTTACAAGCTTCAATTTTGCAAGAGATATAAATGTTCATAAGATGCATAGTTTCCGAGATATATGCGAAAAATGAAGAAATGGTACTTCAATGGTAAATGGTAAAACCACTTCCACCCCTTAAGCACAGGGGGTAGTGGTGAGGACTTTTGATATGTTTATCCTCTAACTATCCTCAAAAGAGCTGTGGAATTGAAAATTGTGTTCCAGACTTTTCCCTCTATACCTTTATTTGAGCATTCGTTGCCTGGACAACAAGTAACAAATTTGAACTGGCGACTGGCAGTGAGCGTAATAACTATTCTGCATTGCAATCAACTTGTAATCGGTTTGTAAGCAGTTTGTGTGTGCGGGTTGGCAAAAAGCAGCCAACAAATGGCTCGCTATTTGTCATCGACAGATTCAATTTCAAACTATCGCACCTGCACTGCAACGGTCGAGAATCAGCCGACATTGTTTTATGGACGCAATTCGATTTGCCCCACTAAAAACAATTGGACCAGGAAGTTCCGTGGTGGGCTGCTAGCCGGAAACTACGTGTTGAGGAGCGGTGGGGGTTGGTTTGGAGGGGGAGGAGATTAGATCGAAATGGCAAGTTTAAGTGAATGGACCAAATTAGTCCGACATTTGTTAGCGTGTTTTGATAGAGGGTGAGGAATTTGCGGCCGAGGTAGGAAATGTTTTGAAGGTTGGTCGTTAAAGGGCTTTCTTGTAGGGCGCTTTGCTCACCCTTGTGTTTCACGTTCTAATCCCTTCACCTCATCCTTCAGGCTGTTTGTCTTCGTGTTCTTTTCCTCTTCCCTACTTCAATTCATCTACTGCTTGTTCCTTTTCTATTCAGGTACTACCTTTTATTTGAAGGTTGTATACGTTGGACAGGCACCTCACCTTCACCCCATTGGTATTCCGAGAGGGGTCAACGGTTGAACTGCAGTGTATTATTATGGACACAGTATGAACGTGACTGGCATTTGACTTCTGAGGCTGGCACAAACCAATAGCGATACCGGACTCGACTGGACGACGGGTAGCATTTTCGCTGTGAGCAAATCGCTCACACATGCCTGGTAAAAGTGTCCAGGTAAAAGCATCTGTTGAATTTCTAGCTGTAACGTGAACTCGACTATATTATTATGGTGACTTGCCAAGTCGATCGGTTGTTTGCACAAAAGACATCATTTTGTGAGAGGATCGTGTCTTGTCAATCTCACCAGAAGCTGATGGGTGAATATGGACGCTGATAGAGTTATTGTTGATTCTCTACAGTTGTTGATTCTGTGGAGAGTTTAGGGCGCGTCAATTTTTGATAGTTCCGTGGATGATCCATGAAGAGCTTCGATTGAGGATTCGATAAAGAGGTCAGCATTGATTTACAGTAATTCTCATCTGAGTGGGAAAGTTTCAATTACCATTACACATTTGCAATTATTGTGGAATAAAATAATTGATAGTGTCTTCCTGGCATGAATCAGTGCACAATTCGTTCTGTGATTCAATTATAAATACATACTTGTTGCAATGCATTCATATGTAGACTTTTTATAGAATGTCTACAATAATTCAAAAGTGGATGATGATATATATAGAGAGCCGGCAATCATCCAATCCAATAATTGATGCGAGTTTCATAATTTGTTATAGATCCTAAAAAACTGATCTGATACCAGGTTTAATTATGGAGAAAATATTTTCCACAAATCATCGTCCAGCTTGAAAGAGCGGGGAGTATTGAAGGACTTTGTGCATAAAGTATGAAGTATACAAGTAGTTTTCAACTCTATCAATCCAACTACAATATGAATAATATGCTGAACAATACAGTCGATTGAATTTTGCAGCCTCAATCTTCTTGTTTGGAATCTCTCATCACAGTCGTGAGCGTGCTATGCGGTGGGATGCGGTGAATGAGACGCATTCACTGCGTAATCTTTTGATATCGAGGTATAAGAGCGAATCGTACACATACTCGACTATGATTACTGACATGTGTGTGGGAGAAGGAGGGTGCAGGGAATAGCGAAGTAGAGGAGAATATATCTGAGAACGTGGCCCACTTGAAGTTTCTGCCCTTGATTATTCAGCAACTGTCATGCTGGTACGTACTGTGTGGAGTCGGTGTCTGTATTGCATGTATCTGTAGGCTACTGTAATGTATATAACATGTAGCTGTACTGTATATATAGCGTCGTACAGTTGGCACCACTGATTGAACCGACATTTTGGCGCGCTAGCGCAGACCTAGGCGCCGAATACAGCGCACGATTTTGCAACAAGTAAATCCGACATCCGGCATCGCTCTCTCGAGAATTATCAACGATGCGGTAAGCAATTGCGAGGGAAACTGTGTGAGAGATCGAGTGGTGAGAGAATGAGAGGAAAATCGACAAGGGAAAGGAAGAAACGATAGAGTGGATGGGGTGAGAATGAATAAGATGGATTCAGAAGAGTGTGGCAATGAGGTGAATTGAGAGAAGAAATAGTTTGTGCAATATTTGATTCGTGGAAAGAATGAATGAAAGTGATCTTTGGCGATTCCATTGAGCAGGAGAAAAATTATTGATCCATTGAGAAACACTATGATTGAATGACTGAAATTGAATGATTATGAAGGGAAGAGGAGAAATGAGTTGGAATAGGGGAAAGTGAAGAGTTGTTTTTGAGAAAAAAGTAGTTTGGAAAATTTCGTTTGATTTATTGTCCAGTCAAGGAAAGGTTATAGAGGGAAAAGTTGGGAAGACAATTTTTGACCCCGCAGTTCTGTTTAGGGTAGTAAGGAGGTGAACATATCAAGAGTCGCCACCCCTACCCACTGTGCTAAGGGTGTGGGGGTGGTTTAAAGGTACAATTTTTTGCTTTCTCGCATATAACTCGGAAACTATGTATTTTACGAACATAACTGTTATATAGAAAATTCAAGCTTACATGATTTCATACAATATTCATCTTATAACCTTTTCTATATCTTCCCTAGTTTTCGAGATATCCTATCTTGAAGCTGTGTCATTTTCGAAAAACACGTTTGCCTCCGATTTTTTTTCAATGTTTTCTCTTACAAATTTTTCAAAATCGATAGGAAAAATCTATGTTGATTATGAACTTATAGAGAATTGAATTCTCCTCAATTTGATGTATAATTTCACACTTTTACGAATTTCCCTGAACTTTTTGCAGCAGCATTAGTGTTGAGTGTGAAATCTCCATTTTTGCAACAATAAAACAATTAACAAAGGAATTTTGAGGTAATGTTTTAAACACAATTTTTGACTTTGCAGCTTTGTTAAGACTAGTTAGGAGAAGAATATGTTAAAAGTCCTCATTCCTAACTAATGTGCTAAGGGGATGAGGGTGGTTTAAATGTTGCATTTTTCAGTGTTTTGCTCCCACGCTCATATCTTGAGAACAATACGTTCAACCGACATAACTAACTATTCAAAAATGAATCTTGATAAATTCTCTACACTTTTTTTCGTGAAATTTTGTGATATTCCCAACAGTTCCCGAGATATTCGCTCTTGAAGTTGTGTAATTGTTAAAATAACAGGTTTCTATCGAATGTTTTGCTCTTTCAGGGCTAATAACTCCTCAAAAATGCATCATAAAAACTTATGCTTATCGTAGTTTCTAAGAGAATTCAATATTCTCTTCGAAATGATGTATTTTTTCACTATTCCGAGTTTCCCTTTCATTGTTATACCAGCTTCAATGTAGGGGGTGAAATTTTCATTCCTACAAGTGTCAACTCAGCGGTTCCACACCTTCAACAAGAGGCGATAAAGATACGCACTATTGGCTATGTCCACCTAGTAGCTAGTCCAAATTAAGCAAATTAAGTCAAAATTGTGTCACAAACTCCCCCTTCAAATGTCATTGTCAAACGATCAATATTGTTGAAGCAATGACAATTTCACCCCCTACATTGAAGCTTCTATAACAATGAAAGGAAAACCTGGAATAGTGAAAAAATACATGGAGAGAATTGAATTCTCTTAGAAACTACGATAAGCATATTTTTTATGATGCATTTTTGAGGAGTTATTAGCCCTGAAAGAGCAAACAATTCGATGAAAACCTGTTCTTTTAACAATTAAACAACTTCAAGAGCGAATATCTCGGGAACTGTTAAGAATATCACAAAATTTCACGAAAAAAAGTGTAGATATTTAATCAAGCTTGATTTTTGAATAGTTAGTTGAAATGTCGGTTGAACGCATTGTTCTCAAGATATGTGCGTGGGAGCAAAAAGCTGAAAAATGCAACTTTTAAACCACCCTCATCCCCTTAGCACATAGTTAGGAATGAGGACTTTTGATATTTTCTCCTCCCAACTAGTCTCAACAGAACTGCAAAGTCAAAAAATTTGTTTAAAACATTCCCTCTAAATTCATTTGTCAATTGGTCTATTGTTGCAAAAATGGAGATTTCATACTCAACACTAAAGCTGCTGCAAAAGGTGTAGGGAAATTTTTGAAAATGTGAAATTATACATCAAATTGGAGGGAATTTAATGCTCTATAAGCTCATAATCAGCATGGATTTTTCCCATCGATTTGTAGAAAGTTATGAGATCAAAAATATAAAAAATTGGTTACAAACGTGTTTTCTCAAAAATGTCATACCTAAAAGGACGAATATCTCGAAAACTAGAGGAGATATGTAAAAAAATCTGAGAAAAGAATATTGTAGAAAACTTTGTAAGCTTTAATTTGTTATATGATAGTCAAGTCCTTAAAATACATAGTTTCTGAGTTATATGCGAGAAACCAAAAAATGGTACCTTTAAACAACCCCCACACCCTTAGCACACTGGGTAGGGGTGGCGACTTTTGATATGTTCACCTCCTTACTACCCTCAACAGAACTGCGGGGACAAAAATTGTCTTCCCAACTTTTCCCTCTATACCCTTTTTTGAGCATCCATTGCCTGGACTATTAGCATATTTGATTGCCATCAGAATTAGCAAAAGTGAGTTCAGATACAGAAGATGAGAATGATGAACGAGAGAGGAGAATTCCTGAGATGTGGACGGGAAAGTAAATGAGAATATGTTATCGATTTGTTTCATTGTTTGAAAATGTTGAATCCATCCTGAGATGTGGACGGGAAAGTAAATGAGAATATGTTATCGATATGTTTCATTGTTTGAAAATGTTGAATCCAATATAAATGGGTATTGAAGTGAGAAATATGGATGGAATATGGAAGTGAATAGTAATTGAGATAGTATGGAGATGTCAACGCAAGAGGATTGATGATTCTGCAGGAAAAAGGAAATTTTGAATTTGTTATTTGACTTTGTGAATTTTTGTATTCGAAAAGCAAGCAATGGTTGTTATTGCAGCTTGAAAGCGCCCCTTACTACATGTTAAATCCTTTTCAAGCTTTTATTTGCACGTAAAAATCATTATCATATACGTGTTACGCCTGGATTTTTTAGATTTCAGGCTGAGTACATCAAGAGAGAACGTTATTGGTGTGATTACAATCTTTTGAGGTCCATTAGCGTGATAAGATGGGAAGGATAAGCTTTCAGAATGCTCGAAATGGCTGAGCAGAGGTTGAAATGAAAAAGTTAGTCGCACGCAAATGCGTGAAAAGGTGGATTATAAGGTAGGTTGGCAGCAGGGAAGGGCTAATGAGGTTTCAGGATTGTAATTAAGTAAGCTGCCCAGCCTACATATTCCCCTACGACCTTCATGTGTCAGGTTGGTAATTGTGTTGATTCTTTCGCCCCGCTTTCAACGCTTCTATGGAGTAATAAGTTTGTTGCGGCCCTTGAGTGGAGTTACCTCCCAGTTTCCTTTTTCGAAGAGCTGGATTCTGTAGCAGTGTTGTGTTGTGTTTCGCACGTCTATTATATTCATAAGCTCATTGTGTAGAACTCACAATCTTCAGTGACGAATATCCCGTTTTTATCTCTATTGACTTGAACCTATTTTTGTTTGGAAGGCTGCATTTTCTGAACATCAATGATGTGATTTATTCTCTGATCAAAGCTTTATTCTGCAGAACAGTGGAGATATCCCAAATCGATAAAATAATTGAACATTGTGAATATGACGCTCAAAAGGGCTTGAGAATGGCGAAAAGCTTCAAGCACAAAAATAGTGAATCGCCTTTTTTTGAAATATAAATTCAATTATGTGATTGATCTCATTCATATTTCAATATTCCAATAGCTCCCCTTCATATGACTTATAGAGTTTGATATTATGTTCATTTATTTTTTGCTCTGTATACAAGTTTCTATGTGCTCAGTATCCAGTATATCATATTGTTTTGTATGTATACACGCAAAATTGTCAAGTATTGGAAATATTTATGATATTATACTTTGCAAATTTAGGTGGATCGTTCATTAATGATCTTGATTCATGATGCTTCTCGAATAGAAGACTCTACTGGAGGGATTCCAACTTTTTTATTTTTCTGGAAGTTCATCCATAGAGTAGTTTATAATCTGCAACCATTGTGTTTTTAAGAAAATTCGAAACTCATATTTGAAACACATATTATTTTGAGTTTAAGATTATGGTTTCTTTCGTGATCAATGATCCTTGAAACCAGCTATTCAGCTATAATATAATCATCACTGATTGCATCTCCACTCGTTGAATATTGCTTGTATTCATCGAGGATATATTTTTCATGAAATCTGAATTCTGTAGAATACATAGGCTACCTTATCGTATTTTGAGAGAATATCATCTTTTGAGAAGGGTGTTAGAACATTCTACTGAAATATTGTATGGTGAATGCTGGAAGATAAATACAATAAAACTGATAATAACACGTTGACTGTGGGGTTTTTAGGACAAGTATTTATAATACTTCAAAAATATATACAACCCAGGAATAAAAAATACTTCTATGAATGTGCTGGAAATTTCCGAGATCAAGCAAAGATTTATGAGATTGTTCGTCTTTTTGTGTGCTCGCACTTGCTGGATCTTGGCTCTTAGCTAGGCACGTACAATTGTAAGGGGGGTGGTGGGGACCTAGGGGTTTTCATTTCGCAATGTTTCCCTTCCCCTTCCCCTTCCCATTACTCTTCACCCCTTCCCCTTCCGTTTTAGCTTCTGCTCCACCACTTGTTCTCGATTTTCCTTTAACACTTCTTTCCATTGTCCTCGAAATAGTAGTATCTTGGATGTTTTCTCGCTTCAAACTGGAGTAGTAGTGTTTGCACCTCCCCCCACCCCCAAAACGCACGGACAACCTCTCAGAATGAATGTATCTCGGCTACAAAGCTCTTAACGCTTCTCACGGCTCCGACAACATATTTTAACAGCCGGAGAGAAATTTTAGGGAAATTGCTTAAAGGCCATTAGTGGCGGGCTATGGAACGAGCGTTATGCATTACGTAAGGTCACCTTCACAGCTCACATCACATAGTAGGCCATGTTCTGTTTTAGGGCTCTTGTAGGTGCGTGCGCGCGCGTCTGTGTGTCATCTTTGCTAAACATAAACATTTCGCCTGGACTTGAATTTTACTACCTTTCCCATTTGCTTCAAATTTTCTCTACAAAATGTAGTCCATATAAATGAAAAACTACATAGTTCTCTCGAGAATAATTTTCTCGCTTGACAATTTGCTTTTAAATTGTATGAATTATTCAAGGACTCCACTATAATTCTAATTTAATCAGATAAACGTTTTTCTAGTACCTAGTCGGAATTTAAAATTCACTCTCCGCTTCCTCTCACAACTTCGTTCACAACAGCACAATAAATACATTTTTTAATGATCCAAGAATTTCCATCTTGTGTCTTTTTTATCCAGAAGTGTAATCACTTGGGAATACGACTTGCTCAAGGTACCTGGAATACTAGGTACATTGGACTTGCTGAATTTTCTTCAGCCACAACTTGTTACAGCTAATTCCATGAATATCTTATGTATTCGAATCTCTCAATGATTACCAAATATTTGTAGGTTAGGCAATTAAAATAAGCAGAGTATCAAGTGAAAAAAATATCAATAAAATACTAGTGAAGTGGAATTTAAACGTGGAGTGAAGTTTTGGAAGAGACTTGAAATATTTTTGTCTCTTTTATAGTCTAAGTTGTCATCTGTATTGTCAAAACTCCCAAAACAGCGAAAACTCCCTTTCTGAAATTACAGAATCTTCAGCTTTTCCAAATCGATTTTTTAAGATCAGAGCTAATGAGAAACCCATCTTCTCAATGTTTAGACAGCAATCAGATAAACGCTATAACACAACACTCAATCGTATCGAAAGTTGACACATCAGAGATTAACATGAGCATCTTATCAGGCCAGTTTCTGTCCCATCTCCAATCATTATCTGTACCATCATTGTTCCATCATCATCTGTCCCATCATTTCCCAATCATCATGTGTCCTATCATTGTTCCATCATCATCTGACCCATCATTGAAAGTGGAAAGCAGTTGGAACAGTGCTCAGTGAGATTCTGTCATGATTCTCTCAGCATCACTTTCAGATAAAATCAATGCTCCCTATCCAAGCAATTCTGACTGGAGAGAGTGAATCTCACTAGGAATGGACATACCAATTAATTAGATGTGGTGGAGTTCAGGAGCTCACTGTCGGTGCGTAATGTTGACGATGATGATGATGATGATCCAGGTGTGAAGAAGAGAGGAGGGTGTTGTTGATGATGATCCAGATGACGAGGAGGAGGTGTAGTGGTAATGACTGTTGGAAGAGGAGGAGGAGGAGGAGGAGGAGTAGACAGCATACGAGCCGTGAAATGTCTTCCGCGTTTATGCACTCATGGGCTGGCCTGGCCTACCCTGACGTTGGCTTCCTGTATTTTCCTCGCGGCCATGCCAAAGCGGTCTGCACATTTCCATCTCACGCTCTCTGGTTGCTAGGCCTTCAATTAGCTGCCTCTAGCCCCTAACATACGCACCCACACGCACAATTCCCATAAGCCCTAGTCTGGTTTCCTAGCCATATCACTATCTCCCACCACCATACACCTAATTCAACTCGGGTCGGCTCCACACTCGCCCTTTCTTAACCCACATGATATTGTTCGTATCCTTCCAAATGAAAACATTCTAAGATTCGCTTGCTTCCACCTATCTAAACCTCAGCCTTCCAGGCTCTGAGCTCTGAGCTTGTCGTGTTATCATTTTTCGTTTGCCAGCTTAACGCTCGGGTGGGCTTTGTTCAATTTGGCAACATGCTTGGAAATTGAATTAAATGGAATGCAGTCTGTTACAGTGGAGGACGTTTTTGGAAATAATGTACAATAGTTCAATTTCATCACTCATTTAACATTCACATGGAATACATGGAAATATTGTTATTTCTCGTACTCTCATTTCATTCCTACTTATTTATTCATTTACAATACAAATATCATTGACGTAATATCATTAGTAGATGAAATAATGAAGCATTCCTTGTGCTATTTTTCTTTCAAATTTAAATAATGGCACAGTCCAAGATAACTTCAGTTCTTCACGTACATTTCCATGTAATCTTTTTCATCATTTACTGTATATCTATTTATTAATTCCTAATTATATCATCCTGCATAGAAATATTATTCCATTCAATCATTTATTTCTTATTCCGTTTTTATAATTCTGAACTCCACTCTACAAAACATGTTTATTATTTCTCCAATCTAGTATTGCTGTGAATTCTCCAATTCATCTCATTTCTTTAAAGTTTTATCCGAAATCATCAATGAGGTCATAAACTTAGAAATTTCTGCTTCGAAAGCTCAAAAAATGTTCTCAGTAGGAGAGTATCAGGATGAAAACTTGTGAGATATTTGAAACTTCATCAATAATTCGCCTATGCTTATAATGATCATCAACAGCATCGATTAACTACTAGATTGCTTTAACAAGCCTGATCGGTGCTCGTGTGATATCATTATTTCTAAAAAAGTTTATGTATATTATAATATAATACACTACCCTTAATAGCTTAATAACAACACACTTTAAAAGAAAATGACATTTCTATAACATTTTCTATTCACAAACTTAATAGTTCTTGATAGTTCTCCCCACGTGACCTCCTCAAAGTTGATCTTTTCGCTGTTACAAAGGTTGTTTTCATGTAGAAGGATGCGACTCGCAATCGCAATCGTGTTCTATTTTCAATCGACTTCATTCAAGTGAATACTGACTGGAGAAGACTCACTGTGTCCTATTGAAGAGGCACGAGGCACCAGGAACAAGGCAGCGCCCCATTCACCAATTTAGACCAGAATTGATCTTGCCAATCTTCAGTAAGATTTATTTCAAACCGTCAGCATTTGTTCAATGGAGAGCATTAATGTAGAAGAATACTGCTAGTTTGAAGAGAATCTCACTATTGTAATGCAAGCTAGTTGTTTGGATTGGAGGAATGCAATTGAAAGATAAACGGACTGGAATCAAAACTATTGTAACGGGAGCATTGTTACTGTTAACCGGGCACTGTAATAAAACAGGGTACTGTTGTTAGCTTTAGAGTTCGGCTGGGAATGTGTATGCTGGAGACTGGGGGAAAGATATTTGCGGTGATGGTCAGTGACTGTCAAGAGAGGAATTGTTTGAACTCTACCCCTTTAAAGTTGTTTGGTGGAGGGGGTGATGAAGATTGGCAACTGTTTCCAATGCCTGTTGGAGACGCGATGTTGATTGCAGACATAGTCGTAGCCACCTGACAGTTGTTGAGAACATTCATTGTTCAAGGAAATTCAGTACAAAGCTTCAGCTTTAATTCCATAATCCCATACCAGCTTGGAAACCACCTCCACCCACCCAATAGTTAATGTAATTACATGCAATTGGCAGTCGGAACCGTTCACAACTGCTCTGTCCGCAGCGTGGGAACTCTCGTCCTAACCTAACCATCTCAAGTTATAAAATCTATTATTCGAAGCCGGTTTCCGACCCCAACCTACACGCTAAATAAACGAAACTTTGGCCAATCGCTGGGCTCTCACCGCAGAACGAACAGTGTAGCGCGCCGAAATTGAAACAACGCCATAAATAAGTTGCGCCTGAATAGAATTGATTGGAAAGCTAAATTTTGCAACTCTCGTCGATAACTTGATTAGTCTTTCCGGCTGATATTTGAACTGAATTTTCCATTCAATTCATGGTGGGTTCTGCATAAGTGTGTGTTCGGATTTGCTTCTGTAACCTATTCATGAGCAGGAGCTCAGCTTTAGGTACTTGTGGTTTCCTTCTCAATCAGTCGCCTAGACAGGATCAATAATCCAACATTCAAATTCTCGAAATTCTAGAAAAATATTGTAATTTGATTTCCAAAATTTTCGCGAAATCTACATTTTTTGCATCACATAACTCCCTCATGTAGAAACTCTATATTTATTTGCCAACCTTATACACTTTGGACTCTACATGTAGGTCCAATTCGGGTCCACATTATGACGTGGAATGTTGTTAACTGCATTGATTTATATATTCCCCCATATTCTCCTCGCGTTCAGAAAATAGAGAATTTCCACTGGGCAATCTCCAATAAGAAGAAAAAGAGGTAGTATTCAGTTACACTTTCTTCAGTTTAGTAGAATGTCAAATGTTCACCGAAGCATTTATTATGCTATTGCTTTAGATTTCATAGACTATCTTCCCTTGCGTTTGCCAAGGATGGTATAGGTTGAATGTTGTGTCGTTTTAGTAGTAGAAACTATGAGGATGTATACAGTTTGATAATTTACGACTATGAAATCGTTGTAGGAGGTTACCACTACTGGGCCTAAAAAAAAGCGCTACTTTCACGGCTAACATCACCTCCGTCATTTCGTTCTCGGTTTTGTCGCCCACGACTAGCAAACGACTAGTGAGCGACTAAACAAACGACCGGTGATGCGCGAAAAAAGAGCGCTTAGCGTGCTACTGAACAATCGTAAAGTGCTAGTTACGAGTCAGTTTAGTAGTTGCAAACAAAGCTATGAAAAAGCTTGGATGTTGCTTGCTATGTAGCTGCTTTTAAGTTGTCGCTACTATCGAGAGATGCCCGTGTTGGACTTGATGACTGCTGTAACAAATTTCTATCGAAATCTGACTGCAAATCGAAGATTCTCTTTTTTATTCCTCTCACATACTCACTGGTCACACTTATTCACTCTTTTTGAACTGCGACCTATTCACCCGCTGAAGGAACGTATTGGGATGAAATATGGAGGCTAGGCCAGCGTCGAAGAATGGTTCGTCTTGAAATAATCAACAGAAACAAAAAGCAATACCTCTCATTAAAAATATGATTCAGCAATATTAGATTGTATTAGAGTTGTAACACTGGTTGTATTTAACAGTTACGTATTATAAATTAAATCCATTTTTAGTGTTGATTTTCTTCAACTTTCAATTTTTATAATTATTACATTGTGATCAATTCGCTTATTTAGTAGGAACCAGACCCAAATAGAATCCAATGGATTCATGTGGTATATTCAAATTTGATTAATCATTCACGAAAACTCTCAGGAATTATTATTGGCTCCTTTGCATTTATGTTCCCCTCTCAGATTTTCCATTACTTTAAAGTAGTGCTGTTTCACCATGAAATCTGGGAGAAAAGGAGCTACGACATTTTCATAAAAATTGAGACACTGATAAAGAGTTCTTGATCGACTAGTTGTGTGATTGAGTTGTAAAAGAACCGAATAAGATATAGAAGTAGAGAGAACATCTGTGAAGTGGAAGAGAGAGGGTCGAAAACGACGGGTGAAAGTAAACAGAAGTGCTGAGTGGATATTTGTGAAGCGAAGGGCCTTCTTGAAAGTTTTGTTGACTTAACATGAATTGAAGCAAACTTCTTCTGGAGAGCGAAGCGCGTCTTTTCACATGCAGATCTACCGCTGAGGGTAGATCCCAGTCCAGCCAATAGAAGGGAACTACCATGGTTCCAGCCAATAACACGAAGGGGAGTTACTGTGCTCCCGGTGTGATCTACGGGATAGAAGTCAATTGTTTCAGATCTTTACTTTTTCTGGAAAAGAAGGCTGCCACTTCATTCATTGAGACGACTGTTGACAGACGGTGGGCGGGTGGTCTTCTCTGGCTTAGGTCGCATCGTTTCTCGATTCCTAGTTGATTGTTTGTGAAGCTTTCAATTGAAAGTTTCCACTAGCTGAGATTACTTACTACTGATCGAAGTCGGCAGACTGTGCCATCCACCTTTCACCCTTCCAAATAGCACAGGCTTCCAAGGCAGAGGAGGAGTTTATTGATCACAGTTTTATTATGTTGTACTGAAAAGGATGGATTGGAAACCTAGTCCACGTTTAAATTTTAGCGAAAACTCTTTTTTCCCATAATTCTGCAAACTTCATGATATATTTGTAAATTCATTTTTCCTTCAATATGATTCTCCGCTCATCAACTAATACGTACTCGTATCGCAGATAAAAAATATAAGTTTTTGGAATAAATTACTGCAAAAAGTTGTTAAGGCTCATAGACCCATTCAAGATGTGCATACAAGAAGAGGAGTGCCCGTCTTTTATTCTATATTTGTGCAGCCAGACTGTTCACTGGGATTAGGTTTAATTCAGTGAGTAGTACCCCAATTATATTCTATAGCTTCCTACACAGCAACAATCATTTTCTCCTTGGCTAGTATAAGATATATTGGTATTATAGCAAGTTATAAACTCAGGCATTATTACTAGCAACAAAAGGAAATATGTTCTGTACAGTGTCCCTTATGAATAGCATCATATACATCACGCCTCTTACAATTTTTGTTCGTATTCATATTCATCAAATTTGTATATTTTTTCTGATTCTTATTGATTCTTTTTCAAAATTCCAATCAATTGGAAGTGTCTCTTCCGTCTCAAGTTGTTCATTATGGATAATATGGATGAATTGCAATGAAGTTGTTCTGTACAATACAATAAAATAGTAAAAGTACAATAAAATAAAATATGGAGATAATGATGATTCCCTTGACAAGAAATAAAACATAATTATATTATTATCTTCCTTTTTTACAACTCTTATGTAAATGATCGAATCCTGCACTTATCATGTTACTGTTTGATTTATGACAGGTAAAAAATAATGTACAACAAACATTTTATAGGCATTTCAATTGACAGGTGAACTTGGGGAATATCAATTGCATAATTATTATCCATATTGATAAGCAGAATAACTGTGATATATACAGTGTTCTCGTACCATCATGAATCGTTGGATACTCGTTATTATTGATTGCGAAAAACATACTATTGTTACTACTGTATTTACTGGCAATGATTAGCCTATTTGATGAATTTCTATTTCCAATGAATTATTTTTCAAATGCATTATATTAAATCTGCAGTAATTTTCCCAATAACTGACAAAAGAACTAATCTTCATTTCTTCTTGCTATTCAGAGCCATGTTTATCAATAAATCTATACTTATAAAATTCTTTAAAATCTCACTGACTCACTCACTCACTCACTCACTGATCACGATTTCTGAAAAACTACTGGACGGATTGCAACATGACTTGAAATATAGCTTCCTTATAAGTCCTAGGTGCTCAACGTTGGTAGACAGACTGTCTTCTAACTTCGCTAGGTGCTCACTAAGAAATTAATTGGCGATATTTAAACTCTAAGGGTGGTTTTTAAGGGTTCAAAGTTCGTCTTTTAGCATGTATATACTTCTTAATATAATCTCTTAATAATTATAATTGAAATGATCATACCATATATTAATATAGAACTCTAATCTAGAGAGAGTACCTCTTCGAAACAGTTGTTAACTGGTAACTAAATTAATAATTTTGTCAGGTTGGCATTAAGTTGAGTTGATTATGTTAATATAATATAATATTATATCAAATATAATATAAAAAATATAATATTATATAAATATAATAGAAGACCTCTCACTGAATTACATTCAGTATTATTACTATCCACAAATGAACATGGAAGTACAATAGGATAATAGGAATATCGTGAATGCTTGATTTTCAAAACCACGTATCAATTCACTTTTCTAATCTTTTTAATTTTGAAATTTTCATTGTCATTCCAACACCCTAATTCCAATTTCACCATTCTACAAATCAATAACAGAATAACATTACTTCATTTCAAGTTCTTTCAACTTATTAGTGGATATTGTTGAGCAGCGTGACAGATTCGATCACACGATATCAATGAAATAGAAACTTGGTGACTCATTAGCTGAAGTTTATGTTGATAACATTATAGAGCACTCACACTTGAGCGAATGTGTCACACATCCCAGATTCGACAGTCTTGTTTATATATATTATAGATTTCCTCCTATGATATGGGTATATAGAGTACGCTATAGACTGCAGATCTCCTTGCTGTTCCTGTTTTGACTCTCGTACCAGAATTATCGTGATGTGGTTATTGATCTTTCCAATCTCTCAATAACAACGTTATTACATTACTGAGCAGTATCAAAATTCACCATCAACTGCTAGAGACATAATGCAAGTATTGGCTTACAAGTTAACATACTTCTATAACGTACCCATGTGTGACACATCAAACTTACAATCAATACTTGGAATTCAGTTACAACACTGATGAGGACAGATGATTGATTGACAGATGAAATTTCTAACAATATGACTGCTGATCTTATGGTAACCGAAGCAATGTGTTAAATGAGTAGGCCCACCTTTGATGGAATTCTCATCAATTAACAAACTACTGCGCGAATCAGCTATGAATGAGGAATTGATTTTGGTTTGGAATTATGAATATCACAAGAGTCTTTTGAGAGAAAAAATGATTCCGCATCGAATGAACATGTGCTGATAATTTTAATGGATAATTTTGAATAATCAAAATGGATTTAGAATAATGATGACAGAATCTTTGATTTTCCAAGAATGATACGCTATAATAATAATTATTAACATTATTCAGAATAATCAGAATTCGAATGAAAAAAAGATTCCAACAGCATATGATTCCTGGAATAGGTGGAAGATGAGCTATGCAAGAGAGAAAATTCAAACTGATCGATGATTCGAAGCAATGAAACATTTAAATGTTTTTCGTATTTTTCTATAAATAATTGACCGAGCGAAGTGAGGTCTAAGATTCAAGTCTACGGTTTGGCATTTCTCTTAATGTTTAAATGTTTTTATGTTGCGCATTTACGGCGAAAAGCGGTAATAGATTTTCATGAGATTGGACAGGTATGTTCCTTTTTGAATTGCGCGTCGACGTATATACAAGGTTTTTGGAAATTTTGCATTTTAAGGATAATATAAAAGGAAAAAGGAGCCTTTTTCAACCGCCAATATTGGAGTAAACTCAGACTTTAGAATTATTCATCATAAATCAGCTGTTTAGTGGACTATAATACTACCCGTTCAAAAACATCGAACATCTTGTGTCTTTCATACATCAAATGTATGACAGACGTTGTAGACAGTTGCAGCCAGACCTGATAACAGCGCTCACACTCACATTCCGGGACGACACGTCACGTTACGATAGGACAGAAAGTTCTATGTTTATTTAGGATTTTTTCTAGACATTTCAAATTCATAAATTATCCATTAATTTTTGAAAAAACTTAACAACAGGTCAATACAAGTTACTGAGCGCGAGATCTACTGTTCACAGAACTGCTAGTAATATTCCGTATCCGAGTAGGCCTATATTATGTTAGGCTGGCCACTGATGGTAGGACTTGCATGATAAACGTGCATGTACATTGTAATGTTATTTTTCCGTAACATTTGCCCTGCTTGGCGCAGTCGTTAGAGCAAAGATTTTTGAATATATATAATATTTTTTGTAACTCCTGAAAGAAAATTAGCACCAATTTCTTACCAGCTCCCCTAGGAGCTCAAACAATTCTCTGCTTTCGCTGGCTGCAAACGTCGGCTGCATTAACAGTTCACAGTCTATGTGACTGATTTGGTAGACTCCACAGATATAGATGCGACAGAGGTAGACAGATATAAGGGCTCTGATTATCGTACTAGACAATGTGGTATCGCCACCAATGCCACCCGCCACCATTCACCAAAGTGGTCAGCAATGTAGAATGATACCGAGCGGAATCAAAGGCGCACTCTATCAGAATACCTCATAAATTCTATTAATTTATATTGCTGCTGCAACTTAATACTATGACCTTTGAGTTTTTTAAAATCAGATGTGCTGGTCCTGGATAATTTAAATAAATCTCAGGAACGTATTATTTCCAAAGATTTAATAATCAATGCTGTATATCGCCGATTGATCCAACTTACTCGGTGAGGAATACAGTTGGTTGATAATTCCAATAATATGTCAATAATGATAATAAAATAGAATATAACAAGATTGGTCATGCATGGAGACAGGATAATAAATAAAGGGTACACCATTCAATAAACACAAAAATATAATTACATGAAAAATCAACGAGCAATAAATAAAAAATTTAGAGCAACAAATATAAAAATAATATGAGAATAAATATATATAAAAAATATCACAGATAGCTCACTAAGGATTGACTTTGCTTCTTAGCATGAATTATAACGATGTGCTTCTTTAATCAGCATAAATATATTCTTCCAAATTGCACAGCTCAGTTATCGACTTGCTGTTGCTTGTTGAATAAAACTTATAAATCTTATTTCCAAATCGATATAAAAAATATAAATATTAAAATATATAGATCTCAGAATATATATATCTCAGGGCTTGGGTTCGGCCTCTGATGGAAATCAGATAAATCAATTTATCTTTGAACATGAGCTTTGTAAAAATCCAATAAATTACTGACAAGAGATATTTGAGTGAGCATATAATTACAATGAATCATATATTAATAAATATTCCCTCTGTGCATATTTAATAGCTAATCTCATAAATGTTTCTTAAAAATATTCCCTTTACGTTTTAAGACTTGTGCAAGTTTTGATACTATTTTTAATATTTAGATAACCCTTTGACGAGCTAACTTTATTTAATCGTGATAACTTCGAAGCACTGAGGGCCCTCCTAAATAACTTCTCAATTGAACTCACGTGTCGAAATTCACAATTTTGATGGCCGGTCCAGATTCGTTCTGATGTCCTCGGCCTTTCTGGTGGGCTGCTGTCGTTTCCTCCAAAGGGGATTATTTGAATTTAATGACTCCTGTTATATTACAACTCTACTGAGTCTTATGAAATTGATTTATAATTATACAACTTTGGATTTCTCAAACGTACAATTATTCAACCAGTGATCTAGTCTTGTGCTCTATAAATTGGTGGCTGTCTCCCTTGATCTCTGGCAAGCGAGTGGGCTTGGACATACCCTTAGGCTAGCTACACACACATCGATTTTGGTCGTTCGATAAAAAACCGAACGACCAAATTCCAATGGTAGCGCAATGAAATAAATGGGTGATTACAAACACATCGATCAACGATTTTTATCGTACGGACGTCGTGTAGTGGTCGTCTCTTGTCTCGACTAAACACGACGCCGTGTAGTGGTCGTTCAGTGGTCGTGAATACAGTGGCGCATGTGGTCAAAGCGGCAACTTCATACTTCTTTTGGATTCAAAAGTCTAGAACCAATCTTTTTATGCCAAATGCTCTTTTGCTAGATACAGAGTGGTCTGTAATCTTTGTAATTCGTTTCATCTTCTAGTTTTTTGCTTATTCTGACAAATTCAGTAATTAGATAGGAAAGTTGCTCTTGCCTTTTTCAGATAATGGAATTCTGAATGGAATGAGATCATTTGGAACACTCTATCTTCAATGAGTACTGAGTTAACACTTTAACCGAAACACCGATCTGTGAGACCAGAGGCAAAATTATTTTTACTATAGTGGCAAAATTGTGAATCAAAAATTGCTGCCCGCTCTAATACCTTCTCCCCCACTATTCCTCAACATTCTCCAACAATGCTCGTCAGTCCCCAACTCACGGTTATCAAGTAAACATCAATCTATTGGAAACGTACCGGTCTCAGCTACCTGATCTTTGGATAACATTTATTTTTTACCGGTCGTTTCCGGATGTTCCGACTAACAGATATTTTGAGCATTCAATTTTTTTTCTAATGTTTTTCTCTTCATTATTTCGGTATTTTATTTGAAAAACTAATTTTTGTAATTGAGTTGGTTTAGGAAAATTGATGACAATGGATGAGTTATCAACCATACAAGCCCCAGCTTTTGGAACTTGTATCAATAGGCTGCTTCCAATGAAGTGTCACAAAATGAAAATTCTCTTGACGAAATAGATGATTCCAACTACTATAGTTATTTATGAACTTTTCTTGCTAATAAAATAACTGGAGGCTGAAAACGTTTGCTCAAACAAGTTTCTTGATAACAATGAAAAACATTATTATTTTTAATAATTACATTTCAGTTTTGCTATAAAGCCTATATTGATGAAATATTTCTCCATGATTATTGTTCTGAGTAGTATCTTACACAGATTTTTGTATTGTGTGTTTTCTTACATCCAACTTTATACATTTATTACATATCAATCAATGTTTCCAAATTTTTTTCTATTCTTCCATTACTTAATTTGCAACTGAAATATACATTATTCTTTACTATAATTGAAATTTACCAATGAGAAATATTTAAAGTTATATTTAGTAGAAAATATATCAAATATAACACTCTAAGCAAGACCCGGTCTGTGAGACCGGATGTTTCGGTTTAGGTCAGTTCTGACCATGTTTCGGTTAGAGTGTTGAATTTTTCAAAGATGACATTTCAAGAAACTATCAATTCTGATGAATTTCAGTTTTGGTTAACAATATCTCCTGATTGTTATCATTCAAAAGTTTGGAATCTCAATGCGAGGACAATGAAGTTGGTGATGATGGTTGAAGCTAAAAATTGTGTTGTTTTTCGAAATAAAAGGATATTTTTTATCAGCTGTACCTGGAAATCTATATTATTATGTGATTTATTATTAGTGATGGAGCACTGTATCTGTTCTTAGATTGTAGAGCACAAATTATAAATCTGAATGGTAACAATATTGTTCATGAAGGACTGAAATTAATCAAAATTGACTATTTCTTAAAATTTTACTCATTCTTGAGAATTGTAACTCAACACTCATTGAAGATAGGGAGTTCAGAATGATCTCATCTTATTCAGAATTTTTCATGGTCTAAGAAGAAGGCGGGAGCGAATATTTCTGTACAATCACTGGATTTGGCAGAATTAACAGAAAATTGGAAATGGTATACAAAAACACTATCTAACTGACATCCACATATGCTTCGATTCCAGTGGAGAGGGTAATTTTAAATAATTCAACCCTAGATTTCCAGGTATTCAGGCATTCGTGGTTACGCTCAGTCATCAAAAGCTGTGATTTCGCAAAAGTACGTCAAGTATTGCAGATTTTTCCACAATACCTTCCGGTATAGGCTTCAGAGGCCAGTGCTACTTAATCTGACATCCACCTTATTCATACTGCCATGGATTTTAACCCTACAGAACTAGCTCTTGTGGGTTCTAAAACTATAGAATGAGCTGACAACACACTTGAAGTTATAATATTGCACTTTATTGTACTATAAACTGAATAGATGAAAGAATTGATTCACTAGAATAATACATTATCAACTCTACTAAAGACAATAAATTCAATCAACTAATAAGTATTCAGATGGCCAATATTAGGATCAATCACTTATAACACAGTCTTCTAATATTTACAGTTCATTAACGCAGTACCTATGCAGCACTATCACTGTCTGTATCTTATACCAGGACTCCGTATAACAATTATACTCCATATAACAATTCGTGTATCACGTGCTCGCGAATCCTTATCACCGTCCTGTATCTCATATCTTGATACATCTGTCACGACAATAATAATAATCACAACACTACACTAGATAACTATCACGGTACTGTCGCTATACAATTATCACTAAAATAATTATCACTATACTGTCACTATAAAATTATCACTAGGAACTGCCAGGCTTTGGGAAATGCTGACACTGTTCTTTTACCACTAAAATTCTTATTATCACTCACTTCTTGTTTATCACTGACTTCTTGTTTCACACTGACTGACTGCTTTAGGCGAGCGATCCCTCTAAATATACCCCAACGTTTTTATTCCAGAACAATCCAGATGGATGAAGGCTTCTTCTCTATTATCCACACAATTTACAAATCAGAAGCAGCCAGCTCTTTCCATAAGCCTCTAGAATTGTAAAAAAAAGGTAACTCAGTTCCATAGACAATAGGGTCCTGTAATCATCAGCCAGGACCCTGCTGCCACAGACTCTCTTCATTCTGTCTCTCTCTATTTGTTTCAATCTCTGTTCCTCCTTCATACCACTCACGAACGTGTGTGAATCCAATAACAATACGGAAGTATCTAAACTTGTTGCGTCATTAACATGACGAATGGTCATAAAGTAGTAACCCTAGCATCGTTTTAGATGCTAGACATAGATGCTAGTCATGATATTAGATACATAGCTCACTGTTTGACAACATGTTGCAGTAAACTTAGAAAAAGTGGAGGGGAATACAGCAAAAGATGAGTCATCTGAAAGTATAAAAGGGGAAGGCAATGGCTATCAATTATCATTCTTCAGTCATGGTGGCTACAAGCATGTACCAAGCAGCGCTCTACCTTGTGCTAGCACTCAGTGCTAGTGCATTGGATCCAAAGTACAGGACACAGGAATTTCTCACTTCAAGGGAACACAGACTGGATACATCAAACATCCGTCATATGCAACAGTGCCTGCCAACATCAGGGATTCCTGCTCTATGTGGAAATCAGTCAGCAATCGATCAAATGTACATCGATATCAGAGACTGGTACATGAATATGGCTGAGGAACTAGCTGTGGAGGGATCTCTCTGCAAACGAGTCCACTGCGCATACAATCTGCACACCTGTCTTCACCCTACATTCACATCGCTGGACTTTCTGGAAGCGGTTGTTGCAAGGTCAGTCGAGGACTGTGCACCGTGCTGTGAAGAACAAGCATCCATTGTTATTACTACTCCAGTGAGTACTGCAACTGCTACAACAACTCTTGCTGCTAGCACTACTACTCCCGCTAGTACTACTTCAACTAGTACTGCTGCTACTACAACTCCTGCCACTGTGCCAGACCCAGTACCAACATCAGCCTGCAGTGGAGCAAGCAGACATGTGTGAGTTCGGAGACTGTCTGAAGTGTCTTTGAGATTGAAAAGGTTTTAAAGAAAAGGGGGGGACAAGCTGCTAGTGCATTGGAAAGGATACAGTTCAAGTCATGACTCATGGATCGACAAAAGTGACTTGATCTAGGATGAGAGAGGTTGTACAAAGGCAAAACCTGTTCAAAGTTATTGATTTCGATCGTGTGGTGAAAGGTTGTGGTCTGGAAATGGACAATAAGAAGAAGCAGCATGGTCCTTTGTTCCCCAACCATATAAGATGCATTATATGTGGACCTTCAGGGTGTGGTAAGACAAATCTACTGTTCAACATGCTTTTTGATCCAAATGGAATACATTTTTCAAATATACATCTTTTTTCAAAGACTACGTTTCAGTCCAAGTACAAGCTACTTAAAACCATAATGCAGGGACTAGACGATGAGATGGAATATGTAGAGTGTGATACAAGTGAGGAAATACCTGAACCACATGAACTGCCTGTCAATTCAATAATTATCTTCGATGACATAATTTGTGAGCAACAGGATGCCATCAGGAAATACTTGAGTGCAGGCAGACACAGCGATGTCGATGTTTTCTATCTGGCACAGACCTATAGCCGCATTCCAAAACAGCTGATTCGTGACAATGCAAATTTTCTAATCATGTTTGAACAGGATGAGCTGAACTTGAAGCATCTGTATAGAGACCATGTCGGCGCCGATATGACCTTTGATCAGTTCAAGGACATGTGTAACAAGGTTTGGTCATCAGCTGCACATGCATTCATTGTCATTGACCGCTCATCAGGAAAGAATGCTGGGCGCTACAGGAATGGTATTGACACCTATTTAGTTGAGGTGTAAGTCTAGTAGAGTATCAGTCTGTTATTGTGAGGCAAGCAGGATGGTTCGACCTCGTCAGAAGACATTGGAGGAGGTAGCTTCTACCATCAAGGAGATTGCAAAGCTAAGACGTAACATCAAGAGAAAGCATAAGGAGCTCACACTTGGGAGAGAATTGACAGAGGAGCAACATGCAAAACATTTCAAACTGCTAACTGAACCACTGGGAAAAATTATTGAGACTCTTCAGATTCCTACAGCCCAGCAGCAACCACCTCCAGCTCAGCAACAAGCACCTCCAGCTCAGCAACAGCCACTGGCTCAACCATTAGCAGAACAACATCAGCTTATACTGCCTACACCGCCAACAACACCGATCCGACCCAGGCATGTTTGACGTCCATTACCATCACAACTAGAAGTTGTTGAGGAGCAGGAGGAGGAGGAGGAGTCACCAACCTATGAATCATTTGGAGAAGCAGCAGGCTCCACTCCATCTCCAAGTACTTCAGCAGTTGCAAGAAAATTATTGTCTTAGACTAGGAGTGATGATGATGATGATGAGGAGGAGTAGGAGGAGGAGGAGGAGGAGGAGGAGGAGGAGGAGGAGGAGGAGGATATTGTGGCAGTGTTGGATAACAGCAGTCCTAAGGAAGTGTACAAAATTTATACTCAAAGTGGATTGAGTGGAACCAAAGTGGGTCCATATGTTTATAGAGCGATGTTGAATGATGGTAGTGCAGATACTACATTTGGACCAAGATTTGTTGGAAACAAGTACTATTTGGGTAGTAGGCATCTAACCTTTGGAAGTGATGGCTCAAAGATTGAACTGACTGACCCTGCAGATGAAGAACATAAAATGATTTTTGATGCAACAGCCGGACTATGTGAGCTGATTTTTGAAAAGAAGCCTAACAATCAACTTGTTACATCACCTGACTCAAATGCATACAAACGCATTCTGTATTTGACCAATTTGTATAGAAAAAACTATGACCCAGTTGGATGTATTATAAACTCCAATGATGCCAAGTACAAGAAGACAATTTACTCACTGATAAGGAATGGTAAGCATAGTGGGAGAGGACTGGTGACACCATTTAATATGGTGGCAAACAATCAAACTAAGATTGAGTATGTCTACTACAATGATCCCAATGAGTTGGTGGACAGACTAAGACTGTTGGATCAGTCCAAGGCAGTTGGCAACACTGGACATGAGAATGAAATCAATTCGATTCTAGAAGAGTTGGTGGAAGGTGGCTATATAGTTGGTAACCCTGCATACTAGCTTTGCTATATAAGAGATCTAATATGTATATACATAATAGTTGAGCTATGGATTCTGTGGGAATCATTAATGCACACTATAGATGTTTGATAAATTTAGCACATCCAAGTGCTGATGGAGATGCTGTTAACTCTGCAACATGTAGAGAACTGATTTCAATGTGGCTGCCAAAGACAAGGGACAATACCACATCACAGGTATTTACAAGTCTCAACGATTCAATACTTACTGATATGCTGGATCCAATTTAGCCTACTGATGGAGTAAACAATCGATATCTTGAGAAGAGGCTGATTGAGTTTGCTGGTAAAATGTTTACATTGTATTTAGACATTGTGTTAGATCCGGAAAATGCTAAAACTATGAAGGAATTGTCACCTGATGAAATGAAGAAACGTTTCATAGATCTTATGGGATTACCGGAACCACCACCTGCAACACCACCTGAAACATCATTGCCACCAGCACAAACATCGCCCACACCAAAAAGTATAAAACCAGCTGCTAAAGCCCTTAAGAAGCATTAGATGGCTGGATGGAGAGAGGAGGTACCAAGGGAGAGAGGTACTATCATCAATTGCAAAAGCTGCCAGTTCAATAGTTAAAAATGGTGCTGGCACTATAGTTAATAAAGCAATTGACATTCTACCTGTTGAACTTCACATCTCAGTTACCAGTACTGTGGACCAGGTACCAAGTTGGAGAAGTGATTGGCATGAGGCGATCCATGTATAAATAGTCTTGATCGAGCCTGTAAGGAGCACGACATTGCCTACTCCAAAAATAGTGATACAGCAAGCAGAGCAAAGGCTGACAACATCTTGGCAGATCAAACTTGGAGTGTGGTAAACTCTTTAGATGCAGGAGTACTTGAGAAGGCTGCAGCACTAGCAGTCACCAACATCATGAAGGCCAAGGCAAAGTTTGGGGGAGGAGCAAGAAGTTGTAAGAAGAAGAATTCCAGGAAAAGTCAGCACACATCGTCCAAGAGAGGTAAAGGTCTTTATCTGAGACGTCAACAGGGGACGGGAGATGGGGCATGCCACCATTGTCAATGCAGAAGACAATGATTGCTCTGCCTGACCGAGCACTCACCGACGCAGACCTCTACAAGTATGTGTGTCATCTAAAGCTGAAACACTTTCGAGGAGTGTTTATAGGGAATGTCCTACCATTGGATGGACCCTTGAGACAAGAGTGTTGTATCATCAACCTGGATACCAGCAGTGGAGCAGGCACACATTGGGTGTGCTATGTGGAAAAGGATAATGTCACCCAATACTTTGATGGATTCGGCAACTTGAGACCACCGCAGGAGTTTATTGACTACATGCATTGAGGACTGGAGCCAGCATCAAGGATTGAGTATAACTATGAGCAGAAGCAGGAGGATCTATACTCACATATCTGTGGACATTTGTGTTTGAAGTTCTTGATTGATAATAATTAAAATTGATTAATACCACAATCTGTCCATTTATATTTCTTTTACCCTTCACTCTTAGTATATAATACTGATGAAGGGGTATTGATAGTCATTGTATAAAAGTATATTGAGCAGGCAACATCATGATGCTCTATTTTGGAGGTGAAACGTCAGTTCTGGAGAGCAAGTATTTTCCACCACTTGATGTGAGCAGTGGTGACTGGGAGATTGGATTAACTGGCTTTACAAGTTGTAACTCAATACCAAATGTTGAGAAAGGTTTTAACAATGTACTACATTCTTATGCAAGTAATAGAATCCCTAAGAAGGGCGATACTAGTGCAGAGATAACACATGACGAGCTTCAGAGTATGGCAAAATTGAAGTTTCATAGCTACTGGAGTAGTATGATCTCCAAACATAAACCTGGTGAATCTGATGAGGATGAAGATGAGGAGGTTATTGGTAAAAAGCGTACAAGGGCTACTACTACTACTACTACCAGTAGAGATTTGGTTATGCATTATGTATCATTACCAACAGGTAGTTTTGAATTTACCACAATTGCCGACTTGCTTGCACAAAGGCTGTTGGAGCATGATATTGAATTCCAGGCAACTATAGATCCATCAACCTTGAAGTGTTCAGTTTTGAGCACTGCTAAGCTGGATTTCAGCCATTCAAATTCAATAGGAAAGCTGTTAGGATTTTCTGATACTCAAACAATAGAGGCCAACATGTCTACTAGAAGTGATACTACTGTACAAATCAGTAGACCTAATGTGATACGCGTCACATGTAACATTTTTACTGTATCCTACTCCAATAGAATTAAAGATCACGTGATCTATGAGTTTTACCCTAATGTTGATCCTGGGTATAAATTGGTGGTGACTGTGCAGAATATAATCTATTCACCTGTAGATGTCAAGCAGATTGGTAGCATTACACTGCAGTTAGTTGACGAGAACGGAAGTCTGATAAATAATAGAGGAGAGGAGATTAATATAGCTCTGCATCTAAGACAATGCAAGTGAAATGGTGTTGTTATTTGTGAAAGTGGAATCAAGGATTGAATATGGAGGCTGCAGTCCATCCTCCTTCTTCTCTCCATCATCATCCTCTTTCACCTATAAAAGAAGATAAAAGGAAACAGAGATTTATTCAGCATTCAACCTCGGTGAGGTTAACATCAAGGAGCATTGAGTATTTGAAGGAACGAGGCTGTCAAGTTAGACAATAGAAGAAATGGGAGTTTTGGATGTGACACGACAAGGACCTTCCTCAGATGACAGTATCATTGGCTATGACTATCATTCTCATGCCCCCTATACTGCAAGCTTCAATGCCAACGATGAAGTGAGGATACCAATCCAGCAACAGGACATTTACACACTACCATCAGAGAGCTATCTACATCTAGAGTATACTGTGCTTGGAGCTGACAATGCTGCTGTGGCTGGAACACCATGTGTGTCTGGATTCTTTGCCAATCTGTTTTCAGAGATACGCTATGAAATCAACGGTGTGGAGGTGGACAGCATACGTAATCCGGGTAACACCAGTCTGATGAAGAATGCTATGACATTCGAGCGAGATGAATGCAGCAAGATGGAAGTGGCCGGCTACAAGTTTAGTTCAACCATTGGTTTTGCCAATTTTGCTGCAGATACAAAAATGGATGTACCTCTACGATACCTGCTAGGCTTTGCCAAAGACTATAGACAGATTCTGTTGAATGTGAAGCAAGAGCTGGTGTTGAGAGTCAATCCTAATTTCAATGACTGTGTGAGTGTTGCCGGTGCTAATGTTACAATCACAAAGCTTTTGTGGAGAATGCCATATTTAGAAGTGGCTGATGATGTAAGAATGCATCTGCTACAGATTGTGCAGAATGACACAGCAATCAATATACCATTTCGACATTGGGAATTGTATGGGTACCCAACCTTGCCGCAAACTACAAAACTTACATGGACTATCAAGTCAACAACTCAGCATGAGAAGCCGTGCTACATTGTAGCTGGCCTGCAGACTGCAAGACGAGGTGTAGCAGCAGCTAACAGTTCAAAATTTGACAAGTGTAGTATGAAGGATATTTGAGTGTTTTTGTTGGGTTTGGTTGACTTGGGTTAGGTTTGGTTGACTTGTGTGACCTTGAGGTTAGGTTTGGTCGACTTGGGTGACCTTGAGGTTAGGTTTGGTCTACTTGGGTAACCTTGAGGTTAGGTTTGGTCAACTTGGGTGACCTTGAGGTTAGGTTTGGCCAACTTGGGTGACCTTGAGGTGAAGGCTACTACTGCTACTTTGTTACTACTATTCTTTTAATTTTTTTTTCTTCATTTTTTTTTTGTTTTGTTTTTTTTTTCTTTTTTTTCAAATTTTTTATTAATTTTTTTCTTATTTTTTTTCAAATTGGCTTACCTTGAGGTTAGGTTGACTTGGGTGACTTTGAGGTTAGGTTTGGTTGACTTGGGTGACCTTGAGAGTTAGGTTTGGTCGACTTGGGTGACCTTGAGGTTGAGTTTGGTCTACTTGGGTAACCTTGAGGTTAGGTTTGGTCAACTTGGGTGACCTTGAGGTTAGGTTTGGCCAACTTGAGTGACCTTGAGGTGAAGGCTACTACTGCTACTTTGTTACTACTATTCTTTTAATTTTTTTTCTTCATTTTTTTTTTGTTTTGTTTTTTTTTCTTTTTTTTCAAATTTTTTAATAATTTTTTTTTCATTTTTTTTCAAATTGGCTGACCTTGAGGTTAGGTTGACTTGGGTGACTTTGAGGTTAGGTTTGGTTGACTTGGGTGACCTTGAGGTTAGGTTTGGTCGACTTGGGTGACCTTGTGGTAAGGTTTGGTCGACTTGGGTGACCTTCAGGTTAGGTTTGGTCGACTTGGGTGACCTTGAGGTTAGGTTTGGTCTACTTGGGTGACCTTGAGGTAAAGGGGGACTCTGGAACACTTGTGTTCCAGAGTCCCCCTTTTTATACTACTATCACGATCAAAATTGTTATAGAATCGATGTGTCTGAAGTCTACTTCAAGTTTTGGTCGTACGATAAAAATTCGAACGACCTTTTATCGTATGACCAAAATCGATGTGTGTGTAGCTAGCCTTATTCTTTCACCACCACACTTCCGTTTTTTTAATTCACATATAATTTAAATATCCACTCTCATTGGTGGCCTCACTACTGCGCAATGATGTGATTCAAAGTTGTCGAAATAGCCCGTACTAAACTGCTATGTTACAACCAAAAGAGCGAATATTTTTGTCTTGAATATTTATTTTATATTTGTTACATAGATCTGGGTACTGCATAGTTTACAATTTCTTACTATTTATATAATAAATACGTGTATTTTTTGAATTAATTTGCTTTTGCCACCAGTCAAATACTGCACTATGATTGGCGTATCCCAAAACTACAAATGTATTCATGCACTGAATAAAGATACATCCCATTTCCTCAATCTTTTCATTTATTTTATACATTTTGTTCATGCTCGTTTGATATAATAAAATATTTTTATATTTCCTAGAACGCTTTTTCTTTTACATTGACATGCCATGCTTGTTACTAACCCTCTGATCATAGTTTAAGCAAATGCTATTTAAACGCAACTCAATTTGCCACAAGGTGTCTGGCTAATTCTCAAATTATATGGCTCAACCGATTATATAGGTTGCCGACTAGTAAGTACCAAAGAGCCGAACCTCAAAATATCAAATATTTTATATGATTAAATAAATAGCGATAATACTTTCATTTTCATTTGGCTGTCAAAACCATAGCCTGAAGAGCCGTTATTATCTAATCTAGAGTTTATTGACATCGTATCTGGTGATAACGATACAGTTGCCTGCTCGAGACCTATCAATTTCCTTTCCTTTCATTATTTTGAGGAATATCCAAATTTATATTCTTACAACATGCATGTTTGTTTTGTCATCAGCGATAGGCTCCCAACATAAATTAAACAACTAATAACGATTGATATTACAATATTACTCTATGTGTTAGATTACAATTTATGATGATTAGAAAATAATCGTGTGTGTGTGTGTGTGTCTGTGTACACGATATCTCGTCAGCCAATTAACGGAATGACTAGAAATTTGGAACTTGAGGTCCTTAATAGGGATCCGACACGAACAATTTCGATCAAATGCGATTCAAGATGGCGGCTAAAATAGCGAAAATGTTGTCAAAAACAGGGTTTTTCGCAATTTTTTTGGAAATGGCTCCAACAATTTTGATCAAATCTCTACCTTAAATAGTCATTGATGAGCTCTATCAACTGCCACAAGCCCTTATATGTAAAAATTTCAGGAGCTCCGCCTCATCTATGCAAAGTTTGATTTTAGATTCCCAATTATCAGGCTCCAGATACAATTTTGAACAAAACATTTCAAATGGAGAAGATTGAGCATTAAAATCTCCACAATTAATGTTCAGTAACATTTCCACCTAAATTTGAAAATAAGCTCCAAATTCGAGAAAATGTGATTATTCAATTGGCAACTGTTGATTCTATTAAATCATTCACTTTGGAGAGATGGCAGACCTCGTGTGTTTCCAGCGTTATTGTCCTGTCACCAGCTGGCTCAGATCTTTGAATAGTAGACTTGAGTTGCGCGCGAACACTAGCGTCTAGTGTACAATTTTCATAACGGCAAGGAAAGTTGTGTGACTGCGCCACACAAGATTTTCTCCTGTAGATAGATTATATTGCTATTGCCAGCTTCTCTTGGAAGTGAATGTGATTTTATCATTTATGAATGATTTAGTTTTTCTCTCCAATAAGGGATATGTATAAGAAATTAAAACCGGGAATGTGTGGCATCTCGCAAAATAAGAACGACAATAATATGCATCAGTTGATGAGAAGTGATATGCGCTTGTTAGTGGCACATAAGTATGTACGCACCTTAAGAACATATTCAATTTTGAAATCACTTCCAGTAGGTTGAGAGTTGGTATTATCCCTGTGAAATTGAAGAAATTGAATGAAATCCCTCACTGAATCACTGAATCCAATCATTTTGTGCTCTCAGATTCCTCCATCAGTCTCTGACTCTTGAAAAGGGAGGATTATTACTTTGTTTATTCTCTCTATTGAGCTGTGCTTCAGACCGATTGTCATCGATTCAGAACTGAATGCAACGTTGCTTTGTTAGATGCTAGTATCATCCATTAATCCACGACTAATGAAGAGAGGCGATGAACATTGCATTTTCTATATCGAGCTAGATTTCATCCAGTTTGGAACATGGATTCAATAATGATGTTCCGATGATGATCCACCAATAGCTTGTAATGCGCCAGCTGACATAACATTCTGATTGTTCAATATCTGAACAGATCAGCAATGAAATTGATGTGCCAGTACGTGCATTTGAATGCGTGAGGCTATTATTTCTATTGGATACGTTCATTTCAGGCCTGAGTGCATTTGCCCATCTATCCAATCGGCTAATATATTCGTGGTTTGTGGTATGGACTGTTCAGGAATTGTATCTAATCATTTCGCGACAGTATAACATCCAATCAGTTCATTTCATTTATTGATGGATTTGTTAATCAGTCCATCGTTTCCCCTCTCCCCCTCTCCTGATTATTCAATTTTCATGATTCACCGCGAAAAAATGAAGTTGCCACCAAATGTGGTTCAATGATTGATCAGCTAATTCTCGAGTGACAATGATTTCAAATATGGAATTAAATGTGATACCTCATTTATTTGAACCTGTTTACAGTGTATTCTTCCCAGGCTGGAGTCTCTACCATATTCTTAACAAATCCTGTATCAGATAATAAGTAATGAGATATTGAATATTTGTATTGTATTAGTATTTGAATTTATCAAATATTATATAATATCATATCATATAATATAAAATGATTATTTCAGCCTACTATGTGCGCTGTAAGCATATTTATTTGGAAAATTGTTTCTCTCATAAAATTATCAGATTCATCTCTCAAACTTTCATAATATGCCTGCTTAGGCTTCAATTTCTATCTAAATGTGGGAAAAGAAAAGTTTTGGGTTTTAAGCCTGTTGTTCCTCACCCGATCATTCATAGTTGAGAATGATATTACATGTATGAATTCATGAATAAATAAATAGATCAAAAAATGAATACTTGACGAAAATATAATATAATAATTATTATCATCTAATCATATCCATTCATTATTTACTCATATGAGAGATGGAACTTTAAAATTGAATAGAATCATCCACTTTATTCAATAAGGAACTGTTAGGATGCTAATTAAAATATATTACTGCCTGATCTCAGTTATTATGATTGAACTTTGATAATAAACACGGCTAATTGATCATAACAGACCATCTCTTTTCAACGGATGCTGGAAACAGCAAGATTATTGATTCGATACCGTCTGTGAGACTACACATTTATGATTTGAATGGCATGTTGATTTATGTTGGCGCATTCCGTAGTGGCCCGTTTTCTCCTGCAGAGATAAAATGGCTTTTATGACAAGGGTTATGGCCGGGAAGAGCATTGCTCATTTCCCTGGGGACTCTGACAGTTGCCAGCCACGATTCCCATTCTCAGGTGATCATGAAGTACTGTCTCAGCCACTCACGCGCCCAACTCTCCACCGTCAGTGTTCCTTGATAATAACTGCAACGCTTCCCCTTCAACCAACACTGATAGTATGAAGTGAATCGCACTGTAGTGATGGTGAGGATGATGATGATGATGATGAAGGGACCAAGTTGAACATCGCGGAGTTGGAGGTTTTGTCTCTCGACACAAATCGACCGATGCGTTCCATCGTATATGGGCAGATGGTATTGCCAACATCAAATTGGGTTTAGGAATGTTTTGCCAGGTCGTAGTTATAGGCCGGTATCCATTGGGTGAGAGGCTGGAGCAAAGTGCTCTTATTCAAACCTCATGTCTGCAGATTTCTTGTAACATTTGAAATATGTATGAACCATTCAAGGTAGAATTTGAATCATTAACACATTAACTCTATTATCATCAATTCACTCTTCACTTTGAAATAACTCTTCATTGGTATCTTTATATCAGCAGCAGTTGATTCAAGTTTGACTCACAAAAGACTAATTTGATTGAATTCATTCAAACAATGCTTTTGTGAGTCGATCTTGACAACTGCCTGAACTTCCCTGAAAACTACTATGTGCAGGATCAATGTGTGGAGGGATGTGTTCCCAATAATACAGACTAGTTCAATCTTCAAAGGAAAGTTTCCAATGAAAATGATTATTTATTGAATAATAATTATTTCTTACCACTATATGCGTGAAGGATGAAGAAACAATGTGAGGATCAAAATGGATTCCCACATATCAGTAGCAGTAAACGTGTTAATACCTTGAAAAGATTACTTTCATAAATTCAAATTGGACTACTCATATTCGCTTAGCCTATAGTCTATTGATATTACTATGCACATACTCTATGGGGAATTCGTCCATTGGAATGATATTTTCACTCTACCAGACACGTTCACAAACAGTATACAGTGTGAATCCAGCTCTGATTTTGTGTGAAGAAATGCGATTGGTGTAGTTTCCAGTAATTTTTTGAAAAGTTATATTCTAAATTATACCTTATAGCTCTCTCACATGATGGATCAAATCCAGCTCAATATAAACACAGAATGAAATCAAACAATTGAAAAAAATACAGTTACAATACAAATTTCAAGAATACAGGAAATAGGCTTCATGATGGAGTGTGCTGAATAGAATGAAAGGAGAAATAATACCCAGTCAACTATGATTTCTCATGTAATAAAATAAAATATATTCAAGCAATTCAAGGTAGAATTAGAATGATTAACACAATTTTATATCTCTATAATCATCAATTCACTCTCCACTCTAAAATGTACCTTAATTCGTCTTTCTATCTCGGCAGCCTAACCAATCTACCTCCTGCCGCTGGTAGAGGATATGAGAGATTAAGGAAGGAAGGGTGAAGATGAGTGAAATATTTCAATTACAAATTCTGGTTTTCTAATTGTGTGTGTGTGTGTTGTTTTTCAGTGTGGACGCGCGCGAACGCGACTTCAAGCACGCGGAACGGTGGTCTGACGAGCACGTATTCAGCAACCGCGCCTACTTCATGCCGGAGCGGCAGCCGGCCGAGCTGGGCGTCGATCACATCCGCGAGACCGACGCCGGCGTCTATCGGTGTCGCGTCGACTTCAAGATCGCGCAGACCAGGAACTCAAAGGTCAACCTTACTGTCATAGGTGAGTCATTGTCATCAATTTGTTCAGTAGGGCATTATGAATGGTATATCGAGAAAATTCCATTATTGCTATTATTATTGATGATTATTTGAATTGATACAGGAATACAGATGTAGGAACTCAGCTCAACATCTTTACTATGAGAGATAGAATTAATAGGAACAGGAGTAACTAGTTGGAGCATGTTATGGTCGGATGAGTGGGTATCCTTAAAGTACTTTCTCCGGTTCTAGTATGTGAAGCATCTATCCTCCTACCTTCAGAGACAAATTTGAAATTATCTTTAAAATAGTTCGGATTACCGTATTTCAAGATATCTCTAACAAGCTTGACTATTCGAAAAAGCCTCTGATCGGGAAGCTTCAATGTTGAACTAGCAATGAATGAATGAACTAGGGGTGATATGATCATGGCGTTGGAGAGAGTAGACGAAACGTAGACAATAATTTTGGCAACGCTGTAGTTTATCATTCAGAGTGACTTGCATATCATTAAGAACAGAATTACAATACATTAATGTGGGAAGATGAGAGATTGAACCAATAATAATTTAATGTTTCTAGGGAGGAAATCGTGCATTTTCTTCAATGCATGCATGGCTGAGAATACCTTTTTACAAGTTTTGTTCACTTGTTCTGACCAGTCAAGAGTATTATTCATAATAATGCCTAAATTTTTAACTGAGCTACAGTAAGGAATGTCATTACCGTCTACACTAATTTGTGAATCGATTCAAGGTCAATATTGTTTATAAGACGAGAATATCCAATTATAATGGGTTGTGTTTTGATGGGATTAAGCTTAAGGCCATTTTTCTTTGTCCATCCACTATCGAATTGATATCCTGATTCATTATTCCAACTGTTTCATTAATTTTTGTTATGGGACAGCTTAAATAGATTTGAAGGTCGTCTGCATAAGTATGGGAACTGGAGAATTTGATAATGGAAGAAAGGTCATTAGCATACAAAGTGAAGAGGAGAGGGCCTAAAATTGAACCTTGTGGTACTCCATGCATAACGTTTTTCCAAGTTGACTTTTTGTCACCGACAGATACACATTGTTTCCTACCTAATAGATAGGATTTAAACCAAACTAACGAGTTGTGACTGAAACCAAGAATAGCCAACTTATTCAGAAGGACTGTATGATCAACAGTATCGAATGCTTTAGAAAAATCAAATAGGGTGAGGATGGTGCATTTTCTTTGGTCCATAGCTAACCTTATATCATCAGTGACACGAAGCAGAGCTGTCTCAGTTGAATGGAATTTTCTAAAGCCTGATTGAAAGTTATGAAGCTTACTATTGTTGTCTAGAAATTTTACAACTTGAGCATGAATGAGTCTTTCTAGCACTTTCGACAATGCAGGTAGAATACTGATTGATCTGAAATCCTCAACTTTATTGGGTGATACAACCTTATTCAGAGGGCGAACCAGAGCAAACTTCCAGTTTTCAGGGAAAATGCCTTCTTCAAGTGACTTGTTGAAAATGTATGTAATGGTTGGTAAAACAGCAAATAACATCTTCTTGATAAATTTAATAGGAATTTTGTCTACACCCGTAGCATTACTATGAATACGTTGAATTGCTCTGAAAGTGTCTTCTTCTGAGATTGGATGGAAATGAAATTGATCAGTGATTGGTAAATCTAAGTTTGTAACCTGCTCTTCAAGATCATCTATATGATTAGCAATGACAACTTCGTCGCGTTGGTTAGAGTGTGAAACGAAATGGTCATTTATATTATTCAATGGTAAGTCAATTTGTGGATTCGATTTCTGTTTGCCAAGCCCGAATTCTTTTATTCCCTGCCAACTATGATTTCTCATGTAATAAAATAAAATATATTCAAGCAATTCAAGGTAGAATTAGAATGATTAACACAATTTTGTATCTCTATAATCATCAATTCACTCTCCACTCTAAAATGTACCTTCATTCGTCTTTCTATCTCGGCAGCCTAACCAATCTACCTCCTGCCGCTGGTAGAGGATATGAGAGATTAAGGAAGGAAGGGTGAAGATGAGTGAAATATTTCAATTACAAATTCTGGTTTTCTAATTGTGTGTGTGTGTGTTGTTTTTCAGTGTGGACGCGCGCGAACGCGACTTCAAGCACGCGGAACGGTGGTCTGACGAGCACGTATTCAGCAACCGCGCCTACTTCATGCCGGAGCGGCAGCCGGCCGAGCTGGGCGTCGATCACATCCGCGAGACCGACGCCGGCGTCTATCGGTGTCGCGTCGACTTCAAGATCGCGCAGACCAGGAACTCAAAGGTCAACCTTACTGTCATAGGTGAGTCATTGTCATCAATTTGTTCAGTAGGGCATTATGAATGGTATATCGAGAAAATTCCATTATTGCTATTATTATTGATGATTATTTGAAATTGATACAGGAATACAGATGTAGGAACTCAGCTCAACATCTTTACTATGAGAGATAGAATTAATAGGAACAGGAGTAACTAGTTGGAGCATGTTATGGTCGGATGAGTGGTGGTCGGATCCCCTAACAGGCCCCCTATCGTATCAGCCATTTCAAAGAAGAGATCGAGGACGTCCTAGGAAGAGATGGGTTGATTCAAGAGGATTAGAGGTTTGGAACAGGCAATAATGCCAAACCCCTAAAAAGGAAGAAGAAGATAAGATTCATTAGTGAATAAATGTGATGGTAATGATATTGGATAAAGAAGTGAAGATAATAATCTGACTTGTTGAAAATAGACAATAAACATGAATTTACACAAAATACTCAATATGCAGATATGGATCATTTATTATGTTGGTTATCACTATTGCATTCTACTCACTTTCAGTAAGTAGAGGTATCAATTATTGAGAATTTATATAGCTACTACAAACATCACTTCAATAATAAAAAGGAATCATTGTACTCTGCCAGATGGCTTTTGATGTGTTAATGACTGCAAATCTTTGTCAAAGAAATTGCATTCATCAGTTTTCAATGATTTTCTATCCATTTTCATAATTCTTTCCAGCCTGGAGCTTATGTGAGCATCACCATCAGCAATTCACATAAATGTGCATTCTGTTCAATAATCCAATTCCCATAACGTTATCCACGAGTAGGTTTTGTTTCTGTCTCTACAAATTCCATTAGCCCAATACCTATTTCCATGGAATTGTTGAGTATTCCAGCTCTATCCATAGTTATAGAAGTATGGCACCAATGCAGATGCAACAAAAGCAATGCAACAGTACTCTCGTATCTCTAGTAGACTTCCTTCTCCATAGATTGTTCTCGTTATATGAGACCGACAGTCTAGTTCATCCCTCGCATTGTTTGTAATATTTGTTCTCAGATTATGTCAATTCTCAATTGTTCTCTTCAGATTGAACAATGCAATTTTGTCGTCGACACAGCTTTCTGATGAGCGATATAACGCAATTTGTAGGGTACAAAACTCTCGATCCCGCTTCTGGATACAAACATGATGAGCAGGGTATGCGATCAAGCAAGTGATTACAATAAATTTCATTCCAGAAATCAGAATGGTGCCCTCCACACTCTTCTCACTCATTCTCTTCCGTACTCTTTTTTCGCTCTCTTCTATAGTATGCCATCCTGCATTATAGGAAACTGATTTAGGAGCCTGGAGGCTACAGACCTCGATAATAGCAAATATGAGGGCAGGGATTCTGTTATTCGTTCTGCAAAAGAAACAATGTTTCCCTCTTTTTCTGGTACGGTCCTCTTTGTTCTGCAGCCGTGTGCTCTCTGATGCTCTCCCCATTCCCATTCCTCCAGCTGACCGCAAAATCCAGTATTCCTTTTTCTGGAGTAACAGCTGGTTGCTGGATCTCCCCCTTTCCTCTAACTCTCTCAGCCACAATTCTGTGCCATCACGACCCGACGTTTCATTCGCGACCGAAAAAATGCAAACCACCTCGCCGTAAACAGCATTTATAACATGCCCCATGCCAACCTAGTAGGAAATTAAACTGTGTTTGTCGCGAACACTATCGGACAGTAAATATTATTTACGATGTCCCAAAACTCGTTAGGATTCTTGTTTTTTGAATCTGTGGATATCCATTTTCGTACAAGCTTCCCTCATGAACTATATCGCTATATGAGTGTATGATTGTGTTGTGTATGAGTGTGTGTGTGTGTGTGGTGTGTGTGTGTGTGTGTGTGTGTGTGTGTGTGTGTGTCTGTCAAAGCTTCTTCCCAACTGTGTAAAAATTCAGATTATTTTTCTTTTTTGTTGTTATTTGTAATACATTTTAACTAACTAACGGGTTTTCGTGAAAAATTTAGTAACTCAACCTGAATGTGATCGCATCTGATTCATCGCATCAATATTGAGTTCCTCTGAATATTTGTTATTTACTTTACGATTTTAGGCCTTCATCAATCATTCATGATTATTCTATAATAATTTCCAATCTACAATAAAATTAAAAGTTGCGTGCACAAGTCATTCGATTTGTAGGTCTAATGATTCATGAGATGCATAGCAATAAAATTTATAATACACAAGTACTTAATTGCATTTGAACATTACATCCATCACTTTTCTGTAAAGTAAGTTGAAATGTGGGATGATGTTAGTTACCCTTTATTCAGGGTGATCAAAATTATATTGCTTATGGTGCTAATTACAATGTGTCAGTTTTATTCGTGCAACATTTTGCCGTACATATTCGGAATGATCCATAATAATGAAGCGCAATATATCCGTCATAAAGACAACCGACGCGCTGTGGAATTACAGTCGCAATTTGAATTACATGCTCGTTTGTACTGTCAAATATATTATTATTGGTGGCGATAATGAACTGATAACTAGCAGCGCACGCGGCGGCAGAAAGCAGAACTAGGGAGTGGGGAGTGTGTTGATAGCCTAATGATCAATTTATTCTTTAGTGCTGTGCAGCCATTTGGCCACGAGTCAAAAACATTGTAGCCTGCCATTCATCATGCTAGCTTATTGCTTGCTGGTTGCTGGCTGCTCGGTGTAGCCTATTGCTCTCGATATTTTCGGCTTTCTCTTTGCGCTGGCTCAAAGAAATAATGATAAGAGTCGCTCGCCCTCGCCTCTCACCCCAGCGCTGCAAAATGATCACTGATACTGAATTCAATCTTCTCGGTGCTATTTTCAAATTGAAAGATATCTTCGCCGTTTGCTGTCTACGCTTTGGGAACAATCTTTTCTTGTTCCTTTCCTTTTTTGCTCGTTTCAACATCAATACTGGAAAGTTCTTTTGCTGGTTATGAGAGCATAGCGTCTGCGCGATTATTCACAAGTGATTTGACTCTCATTTATAGGCTTCATCTTTGATTTGCTTGATGTGGGAGAAACATTCCATGGTGATTTGATGAATGGAATAAAGTATTTTTCCCTTTACTCAGTGATTTCTCTACAGAATTTCTATTTGTGCCGTTGAAGATATTTCTTATTATAAATATTATGCTTGCCAAAACCATCAATTCCTTAAAGCACAGAATGAGAATAGAATCTAAAATTAGAGTTTTCAACTTATTTTGAAGAGTCAATAAAGACTGAGAAGTCACGTTTTTGAGTAAAATAAGTTCTTCGCAGAGACTATAATCCTTCATTCAACTCTCACAATACAAAATATTTATAACGACCTTATTGTCTCAACGCTTATAAAATACAACACCAATGAAGAAGTCCTTACATAGTCTATTACCCGTCTACGGTAGGCTATAATATGGTAAACGTTATTAAAATAATTCTACTTCTCATATACTATACGGCTACTTTCATAACTCATTACATGAGTTATGCTTGAATCAGCCTTCTTCCATAAAAATAAATTGAAAATTTTCAAATTTATGAAAACTATATTATTCTGTTAATTGATTTTATTAACGTTGCTGATTTACGCAATGACTTTTTGAACATATCTTTATGTTCAACCTTCAACCTGTGCTCCTAGAGAAAAAGTTTGTTTTTAATTTTTGAACTATCACCTGAGTGAGAATAATTTTTCATATTCCGATAGATCATATTTATACACACTCAATCCGAGCCACAAATTTATGTGAAGCCAAATTGAGCCGAGAAGCTACCGAATTGGAAGAGTGCAGCCGTCCATTATTTGAGTGCGTCACGCGACCGAGCAATATGCCGTAAAATACCTGCTCAAAGATTGAACGTCTTGACAACTCGACTCCATTGTTGGTTGGTTGTTATTCGCTGCTCTATCATTATCAATGAGTGGTTAACTGTCTCGAAACTCAAACCCGAGACGACGCCTCACTGAAAGTCTCAGCTAAAGCCCACTAATGACTGTCTTTTCATAAGATAACTTTGTTGGTGGGAAGTTTGTAATGCAGCTTCCGACTTCATCCATTAAGCTCAGTCTAAGACGCGACTACTACATAACACATTTTCACTTCAACATGCTTCACTGAAATATTGCTTTTTAAACTGAGCACCTTCACTTCATCTCAGTTTTCTGAATTACTCGACATGGATACCTGAGTTTAATCCGCACTTGATAATTTAATTCTGGAATAAACTGGTTGAAACTACATGACATCATTTTTGAGGCCACAGTTGATAAGTGCTATTTGAACTTACTGCCTAGTATAGTTCCTTCTACTCACACGTATCAACACGTAAGTTGTTATATGAGGTAATTATGTTATGACATATCAAAGCAATCCTTCGAATCCATCGCACAAAGATAGATGAACAATTTAGGAAAGTATTGAATACTCGTACTTTTCTACTTTATGCCGCATCCACATTTTGGCCCAATGAAGGCCGATGGCAACCAGCGCCAGTGTGTGAAAGGGTGGTTTGCCAGTGCTGGCCTAGATGTGGGCTATGCTGTTGCCATGCTGAGCCAGGCTGGACCAGCTTACTGAGCCACCTACTGGGTCAAATTTCATAAAATCTATTACCGCGTTTCGCTGTAAATGCGCAACATATAAACATTAAACATTTAAACATTTAAACATTTAAACATTTAAACATTTAAACATTTAAAATTTAAACATTTAAACATTTAAACATTAAACATTTAAACATTTAAACATTTAAACATTTAAACATTTAAACATTTAAACATTTAAACATTTAAACATTTAAACATTTAAACATTTAAACATTAAACATTAAACATTTAAACATTAAACATTTAAACATTTAAACATTTAAACATTTAAACATTTAAACATTTAAACATTTAAACATTTAAACATTTAAACATTTAAACATTCAAACATTTAAACATTCAAACATTTAAACATTTAAACATTCATACATTAAGAGAAATGCTAAACCGTCGACTTGGATCTCAGACCTCACTTCGCTCGGTCAAAAAATAGACTGTATCTGAATTACAATGTAGACTAGTTGTGATATAATCAATATTATTGTACTGCGTCATCAGCATCATCGTCGTCATGATTTTGGCTTCTCAAGCCGACTCCGGCGTTCATCTCTTCCACGGTATACCAATATTTTCTCTGCCTATTGGCTTGTGGAGGAGGGTATTCATTGGGAAACGGTCTTAAAGCATTGATCTGAACACTTATTTTTATGTGTTTTTATCAAACAACACTGGTTGAACATCACATTCTCTTCTTTTCTCATTTCGAATCCGATCCTCTCTTGTGCATCCTTTCACTTGTCTAATGAATCTCATCTCTGCTGACTGTATTCTTGGTATGAGAAATTCTTGGAAATAATGAATTTGCATGGAAATGTCTAAACTACATTTACTATCGTGTTTGAAGAATAAGAGGGAATTATTCCAAGATGTTGAGCTGGATGAGAAAATAACCAGTGACAATCAGTCGATGACAATCTGTCGATGCTCTATCCAGATCTCAATTCGATTCCAATCATCACTAATGATGATTGATTACATACGGGGAACGTTCAACACCTGATAATTGGATCAGCAAATATAATCCCCAAATGATGATTGATAACAGAGATCTATTTGCTCTGCCAGTGCCGAACTAATAATCTCGGTTTCTATATAGCTGATGACTGTAAGTTCAGAATCATAGTTATTGTTCAATAGTGGAAAAAACAGAGATTTAGTTTAAATCATGTTGAGCCGTATCCACACTGAACATTTCCATGTTTGACAAACATGTTTGTTGAAACAGTTTGGGAAAATTTTACTTTGTTTGCCGAACAATGTTTGCCCGTGCCCAGTGTGGACGCGTCACCAAACAAAATATTTGGGGAGAACAGGTTTAATAAGTGGGGAGAACAGGTTTTATGTTTTACAGCAAACACTAAAAATGTTTGGAGAAACAGTAATTCACTGTTGATTGTCCAAACCTTCTAAAATGTTTCTCCCTGAGCGTCTTAACAAACATGTTTGCCAAACATGTATGTCGAACATTTGGTCAGTGTGGACACGGCTTTAGTCATATTGATCGGATTTAACCTGATTAAATTCGAATAATTTGACCTCATTCTCACCTGAATGAGGTTGGTTGGATTGATTGGAAATACACGATGAATTAAAAATTCAATATATTGTCTAACAAATACTGACAATAATTTTAGTCCTATCAATAATTATCTCAACAATGTCAATCATAATAGTATGCCAATAAATATGGTTGCCCAGCTGTCTCACATTCTTCGCAAGATAATTCTCCTATGAATCATTTGGACTTCCGGATTGTTCAATCCAATTGTGATAACACACAAAACTGGAAAGTGAAGAACTTTGTATTATAAGAATGAATACTTGGATCTATCGGACTTAGCAGCAACATGATACAATAATTATTTCGATTGTGCGCCACACTTCACATATGTGTTGGATGTTCTTCCAATTTTAGCAGCACATTATTCTTCAACCTACTACTCCTCTGGCGTTCGACAGTGATTTACTTATCCATAAATCGTTCGCTCCTCTTACAAGGGAGACGAGCGTTGATGAACACAGAGTTAGCGGCGCGCGTTTGGTCTCTGTTGTCCGAATTCTCCACCAGAGAACAGCAACGGCGGCCGAAAGATTTATTCGCAGTCCGCTTTAGCAAATACGTGTATGCTGTACGGGCCGGATAACACTGCTGTCAGATTGCTTGGCTACAAATTATAACCTGCAACATGTATTCCACTCTAATAGCGTCGGCTAATCCACGTACCATTCCATCTCAAATATTTATGCCTCCTCTCTTTCTCTTTCTCTTCCACCTCCTCCTCCTCATCCACCTCCTGCTACTCCTTCTCCTCTTACACCATGAGCTCCCCTTCTTCCTACTCGTGAAATTCTTCTTTCACACCCTGTTTAGCTTGGCACTTGAACCACTTGCCTCCTCGTCCCATTATCATGTTCGGTAAGCATTGTCATGTTGTCACCGTGCTTTGTGATTCCTCCTTCTTGTACATCCTCTTCTCATCATCCTCCTCGTTCCTCCTCTTTTTCATCCTCTTCCTCATCCTTCTCCTTCACCTCCTCTTTCTCCTCCTTTTTCTTCCCATCTTCAGCTTTTTGTAACTTTTCCTCTCACCGACCTTTTCTACTCCTCTTTCTCTATTTTTCCTTTTCAAAATATCAGCTTTCTTTATTTCTTCTTCTTCCCCTATTACCACTCATCATCCTCCTCCTCCTCCTTCTCCTCCTATCCACCCTCCTACTCCTACTTTCTCTACTATCATCATTCTCTTACTTTCTCTTTGTTCTCCTCCTTATGCCTTTTCTCTCTTTCTTTTTCTTCTCCTTCGACCTCCTCTAATTCTTCTTCTTGTTCCTTTCTTCCATTCTCCTCAGCATCTTTCCTCTCTTCACCTATTCCTCCTTAGACCCCCAATCACCTCAAATTCTTTTCTCACTTCTCCATCTACATTGATCTCTTCTTCTCCTTTCTCTACTCACTCTATTTCATTTCATCCTGCTCATTCATCCCTTTCTCTCCCTTTACCTTATTCTATCTCGCTTCTTTCTTTTCTTCTGGCTCCTCCTGTTCATCCACCTCCTTCTCAACCGCCTCTTCCATGCCATCTCCCTTCTTTAACACCTCCTCCTACTTTACGTGCTTTAGGATGTCAGCTGTTTGCCACCTTATTAAAGTTTGAGCTGAGCTTCGTTCGTCTTGCTTTGCTTGCTAGCATTGTTGGCATTAGCGCCCTTCATGCATTGTAACCCTTCACGCCTCACTGCAAAATACCTTCAATCGTCTCTCTCCTTCCTGATGATGAATTTTTGATGCGGCATTGTTCTCTCTGTATGTGCTCTCCAAATATCAGCCTAAGCTCGTAATATCGGATAATTCTGAGCTAGCAGAATCAGCTTCTGTACAGAAAGGTTTTGTATAGAATAATGCTTACTCCAGACCAGTGTAGATATCTCATAGTATTAGAAATGATAAAGAATAATTTATTATTGTGGATGAATATAGCTGACGCCTGTAGTGGAAGGTAGTATAAGACAACGTCTGTAGTTGTTCCTCGAGTTATTCCATTGGAAATTAATTCGTCAGGTACCGATACTTTTGACAAACTTCATGAATCCTTCTGATTAATAGTATTTGCCTGGAATAATAGAGGATCATTATAGTTCTAAGATAACAACATGATTATGGAAGGCTCTAGTTTCCCTTCTTTCAATTGAATCAGTAATACTGTGGAATAATGTTATCGATGTGTGTTGTTAATATTTGGTCATTCTGATTCCAATTCAATTTGAATTGTGCCAATCGAATCATGTTTGTAAATGCTATTGAATTATTTAACCCAAAGGTGCGAGCAAAACGATCAGGTCGCGGTGAAGATCGAAGTCAATGAACAGCTGTGCAATGATAGAAAGATTTCATATACACACATATTAGATTGATATAGATATAGAAGTTTCATAGCGAGTTGAAATCTATTTGTTGACCGTTCTGCTCGTACCCTGAGAGTATATTGGATAAGAGAGACTCCCTCAACTTATCATCAATTATTGACTATCTAAATCTCTATGGTGAGATAAGGTTCGAATTGATAGTGGAGAGATAACACAATTATTTTTTCATGTATTTTCTCACAATAAAGTTGGAAATTCTAGATGATGGGTAGAAAGCGCCTCTCTTGAATCAGTTTCGAACTTTCAGGTAATAATTAAGTTAATACGGGTGCGTTGTTTTTGTTCTCGATCAGCTGTTGAATTTCAAGCATCTCATATTGGGGAAAATAGTAATTTCATGAGAGATAATTAAAAGGCTTTTCCTTGAATTCAACAAATGAAGTGGATGATGGCTTCGTGAGCATGAAAGTACATTATAGATTTCTTTTCAGTATTATTTTGTTTTGAATGCTTTGGTGAGAGGTTCTCTCTGGAAGCCGGAGTATAAATTGAGATTTGCTCTCAACAGGGTCGATAATTACTCCAGACTTTCATCAGCCCTCTCTTAGGGTTCGTCTGTCCTTATTTCGCACCTTCAATGACTGAATGAAGAGAATGTCGCGATTAAATTAAAACACAGATCTTGTAGCTTGCCGCTGCAAGAGGAAGAGAGAAAGTGTGTCAGAGAGAAAGATTGAGCTATATAGAGAAAGCAAAATTTAGGAACAAAGATGTTGACAGCGAATGATGTAGTGTTGTAGTAAAAGATTGTCACAGAAGGGAGAGAATATGATTGGATGGATCGAGGCAATGAAATGATTCAATTCAAATTGATAAAGTAAAGTGATAAATAAGGATGAATAAAGATGCATCAGAACAAAAAGGGGAATATAGAAGAGTTAAAAACCAGAAAAGAGGTGACAGACTGAATAAGAGGAAGCGGAGTGGATAGAAATTCGAGAGAAGTTAATGATGGATATTTGAAGAAAACTGAAGGATATTGAGTTGATAGGACGATTGAGAAGCAGAAATAATATAGTGATTGAGGAGATAAAGAAAGTGAGATTAAAATATAAGGATTGGGATGATTGGGAAAATGAGGAGGAGGAAAAAACTGAGAGGAGTATAGAGTATGGGAACGAGAAGAAGAACGAGAAGAAGGATAGTGGTGGAATGTTGACTAGTTTTTCTCCCAATGTGTAGGAGTAATGGTTAGGTTAGAAGTTTTAACGTATGCTGTCCGAGGAACTACAGCATATTTGTTCGAGCAGAGAAAGTGAATGAGTTGTGGAAGAATTGGGAAGAGGGAAATGGAGAGAGAGGAAAAGAGGAGGAATTGAGGAAGAGAGAAACAAATCAGAGAGAAGTGAGCGCAATTCAATTGAGAGAAGTAAGCTGAAGGTTCCGTCATGAGAGACCGTTTCAATTTGAAAGCCCGAAATTCTTTTATTACTCCAGGGAGAGACGGAATGCGAAAAGACTAAATAGCGTACAGCGAAATTAATTTGCGATCTACTTTCTCCAGCGTCTCTTTGCTTGCACAATAAACTAGGAGCCGAGTAATTTTGTCCAATCCAAAGCCGAGTCTGTTGAGCTGTAGCAAGTCGCAGGTGTGAGCTGGAAGCTGAAGTTTACTGCCTCTGCCTCGCAGCCGGCTGCTGCACACTAAGCAACACAGCTTGCTGCCAACTGATTTTGTTGCGGCCGAGACTTGTGATTTGTACACGAATCGTGTCTACACAGATTGAATGAGGATTTTTTGGGGTTTTCTCACTCTTGAAGCAAGTTGATTATGTTTTTCGTTAAAATGATAAGTGTTTGATTGAAGTTACCTTCTAGACGAACGAACTTAAATCAAGAGTAGGAAGTTATCGAGATAATATTTATGGAACAAGACAGTATAAAGAACTACTTTTTCATTTGAAATTGAATGTGATTTCTGACAGATGTTTACTTTCAAGTCTCGTTTGATATAATGTGGCTCTTCATCGTGATTCTTCGCAACCAATAATGCTATTGAAATTGAAGAATGATATTATGATGTTTTTGAAATTATTATTCAATATAAATATTATTACCGTCATACATGAAAAGACAAATCTATTATCAAACATTTCCAATGATTTCTGTTCAATTAGAAATGAACACCACATTATAAAAAAGCATGTTTTTTAATTGAAGCTGTTTTGTTTTATTGAGTGAACTTATAACTCAACCAGTAATTTTGTTTATAACCATTGAATGATATATTTTGGTATGTGTTCGATTTCCAACTGATATTAATGAATTCTTCAGATAGACATTTCTTTGAAGGCATACTATCACTTTTCTTACAAACTGAATATTTTGTAGAACTTGAAGCAGTTCTCTTGTCATGAAAGGAAAACTTTCCTTTTTAGAGCCCCATCCAGGTTATAATTATCTAAAGCTCTATCGCACTCTAATCCCCTCGACGCTGACTGGAATACTTCGCCATAGTCTCGCAACTGCCATGGAATGTTATATCTCTTCTTGAAAACCTTCAACTTGCCTTTGACCTTACCTCATCATTTCTCTTCGTTATTCTTCTCTCCACCGATTCCTCTCCACTCATTCCTCTCTTAGAAGTTTTGTTAGTTTCGACGTCTCATACTAACTTGAGTTTCTCTTCTCAGACACATTTTACATATCAGTCAAAATAATTCTTCTTGGAACCCTAGAGACTCTATGTATCAAGAAGCAAAGAAGGTTATGATGATATGTGTTCTGGATGGGGAACTTGAGTTCCGTATTGTAATATTCTTTTTGTTTCAGGAATATTCCTGTTACTATCACTCATTCAAGTAATAAATGCTATTCCAAAAGCTCAGCTATTATTACCATTGTCAGTATAGACTACTAAAAGGCTACTCGTAAAGCATAACATGAGTTTTATGCAATCATGTGGACTAATATTTGCAGCACTTTTTCAGCTGTGATTCCTAGATTCTGTATTGGAAAAATCATTCCAACAATAAGACAACGTATTCGTTTTAAATGCTGATTTCACCTATCATTGAGAAAATTTATGTTGAAATTATTTCCGAAAATCGAAAATTATTAATGTCTTGTAATGAATTTGGCCAGAAATTCTCACCAATGAAATCATTCAATTGCTCCCTTATATCTTGATATTTTGAATCTAGGACACAGAATACAAAAATAGTTACTCTTGCTGATTCAGATCGAATATTGATATGAATCTGGAAACGGATTATATGAAGTGCTTCCAGAATAGTTGATCGCTAAATTCGAACTTTCTCACAATATTTTTAATGTACTCGTAACTATATTCAATATTCAATATTATACCTATCTTACTGTAGCTACACATTCTACTCATCACTATTCATAAGTGATCTATCCTATAATCCCCCTATTGAGGTCGTTGAAGGTGTAATGCACGTCATTTCTGTCCTCGTGTAAAAGAGTGTAGGGTTCTCAACAGAGACACAGGCCTAGATGATAAGGACATGATGGAGAGAAAAAGGCTGGCAGTACTGAGAGGTGATGGCTGGTTCAATGTTCGCATGAAAGACGCTTTTAATTAGCAGTTGACAAAAAAAACTTCAAAGTCTGATAAGCAGCCTACCATGTCGCAGTGTCGGTTTTATACGTGTGAAAAGTGTACACAAAAACTTGCCCGCGTTTGTGCGAGCGCTTGTGGGTGTCCTCGTTAGCGCATCCCTGTATCGACAAGTTTTGTGCTACTTTTTTCACTCTAAGGCTTCATACTCACTGCTGCATTAATGATGAAAAATAATATTATTGAGGATAAATACTGCACAATAGTCATTCTAGGAATGGTTCAGTTGGAGTATCTTGTCCTACAGATGCTGACGAGAAAAAAGCGGCTGAGACTTTGTCAAGTACTAGAGATTGCTTCACTTGTATAATAACGTTGAAAAAGTGAATGAGACTATGTTATATATTGTGGAAGAGATATTATCCCCCTATAGCGCTCAGTCTGACCTACTGTACATGGAACAGAGTTCATTCCTCTGTGCACTATAATGCCATTTTGAATTATTCTAAGTGACACGATATTCTTCTTGAAAGCATGACATGAATATGTGATCACTGTGACATAGAAGAGTGCTTGCTAATACTAGCTAGTGCTCGTGAATATTATAGTTGTAGAGTATTCTGTACATTGTACATAGAAATATACAGTATATATACTACAATATATATATATATATATATATATATATATATATATATATATATTTATACTCTCTTATAAGAGATTGTAGTACAGTTACCAACATTTTCGTTATGGAGCGGAATGCGTTATTATAGAATATATAGAATAGACTACAGTTCAACGGAGGAATGCATAGAGGAAGAATGTTATGCTGAAGAAATCAATGATATAAATAAAAAATGATATTTGAGTATGTTATATGGTGACATTCATGAATAGAATATAATGAATATTGGAGATAAAAAGACTTGCAAATGAATAAGTAAAAAATGTGTAATTCAAGTCTTCATTGATTTTGCTAGAGAATGACTAAAGTTTGTGCATTTAACGCTATCAAAGATTTCAATAATAATTTATTATTTAAAATGAATTGTCTCCGTTAGGAGAAAGGAAGGATCTGTCCATACCCTATCAATTAGAATGATTGACGTCACAGGAACCAGCTTTTGGTTTTGCTGATGGATGAACATTTCTATTCTCTTTTCTGTATTGTTACAACGGAGCAAGAGTATTCACCTAATCTTCAATTATTGCAACACCTTATTTTTGTGAGTGCAGTGTATGGGCGTTTACTGATCGAATAGAGATATCTTTATTGAAATCATTTCGGAGTAAAAAGTATGATCTATCCAAGATCTTCATTTCCTCAATCATAAACTTTAGAGTTCTCAATATCATAATTATTATGGGATAGGATCGATCTAGTCACTATGTACTTTTTACATTCTTTGTAATCTTGAATTTGATAATGGAGAGTGAATATAATTATATAACAAAAATATTATATTTTTATTAATTTCTATTATTATGAATATAATTATATCCACTCTCCCATGGAGAGTGAATGTAATCTTCTGTAATATGATCTTTAGGAGACGTGACTCTGCCATTTGAAACTGTTTTGTTCGGAAATATTGTTTATCTATTTACTAGTTCACCCGGCGAACTTCGTACCGCAAAAAAGTCAATGTATCTCATGTCACACTTGACTTTACTTGGTGAATCATGAAATTTATCTGACAATCAATATTTTCATTCACATCTCAATACTGACTTCCTATGTGCTTAGTCATGCAGCATTTATTATTCCAAAAACATATTCTTCTGAATCATTTGGTAGTAATATCCATCAGAAAAATGTTGAATAGAAAAAAGATAGGTTAAATCAGTGTTTCAAAGATGAATTTTCTGAATCATTTGGTAGTAATATCCATCAGAAAAATGTTGAATAGAAAAAAGATAGGTTAAATCAGTGTTTCAAAGATGAATTTTATGTTTTCATAGTTGGTAAATTGCATCTACACGTATGCATTTATCAAGGTGACTTGAAATATAGTTAGACAATTCGTCTTTTAAGGAAACCATGCTGACTTTCCGTTATAATATTTCAAAATAATTGAAAATATTCAGAAACAGAACATACTCAAATACTTTGCAGATGCATTCAAGTTGGATATTAGCCTGAAGTTTTCCAAATCATCTAATTTAATTAAATTGCTTTCAAATCAGCAATTATTTGAGACATTCTGAGTAATGCTTTTCTTTTTCATATTTCTTTAATAGTAAGTTTTGGTTTGATCACTTTATTATCACTTTCATAATATGATGGTTTAATTATACAATTTGATACTTATGCACTCATCAGCATCATTAATTTGCATCATCACTTCATCTTATTAGTTCAATAGTATAATAGTTTAATTACTTTATTATTATTTTAATATTATAGTTTATTTATATAAATAATTATGCATGAGAATTTTCATGATAATATTATAATTTATAGTATTTTGACATTATTATGATTTCAGTTAAGGATGCAGTTGTGGGTTTCGACCTGTTGTCTCCAAAGAGATATTGTTAAATAAATAAATAAATAAAAATAAATTAGATATATCATGAGTGGCGATACATTAGTAATAGAAGATAGTTCCAGCAATAGAGAGCGTCGCCGAAAATTGCGTGGGAATGAGGTCTGACGAAATGGTTTTGGGGATGATTGGCTGTTAAGGGTTGTTGGGTTGGTTTGTACGTTTCGCGCACCAGTGGGATGTCGATGGGTTTCGAGTCATCAACTTTGTAGGGAATAGATAGATGACTTGTGGTGAAAGGAAGGGTGACGTAGGGAGATGAGGTGGGAAGAGGAGCGATTTAAGGCTGGCAAATAGAGTCATTCAATTTTTTCAATGGTTTTAGTGAAGCTGTGACAATGCTCTAGCCAAGAACGCCTTCCACTCTACTTGAAAATAGTATGGTAGGGACAATCTTGTAAAGATCATTGTGTATATTATGAACTTCTACGCTGGATCTAAAGATTTTTTAGAAAGATGAGAACTCATATTCATAACACTTTGGTGATACAATGGAATTATTTTGTGTTTGTCATGTTATAATATGTGCTTGTTATATTTTTCTATAACACAGAATATACTTTAATGTACCTGTTTGAATGTTTGAATTGATACATTATTTGTATATGTATGATAAACTGAATAGAACATATTGTTGATTGTATTGGCTTCATCAGAGTTCATACTATTCCTCGGATTTTACTTTGGCTGATCAAATGATTAGTGTATTGTTAGTGTTGAAATTAGAGGATGTGATGTGATAATCGAATAGACCATGCCAAAATCCCTTACATAAGAAATAAACAGATTATTTCCAATCAATTTTTCGTAGACTATAAGATTATTCAACACTATCAACGAGGTTTAAATCAGTAGGAACTTCTGTTAAGAACGTTCTTATTCATCTGGGAATGACAATATCCATTTTGTTGGTCGAACAGAGAGTCTGGAATCCTGAATTCACTGCGGCAAATAACCGACGAAAATTTAATTTAGTCGGCGTTGTTTTGGTTGTAATAAGAAAACAATAAGTTGTGTTGGTGAGGTAAACATGGTTGAAAAGAGGATGATGAGGGAGAGGAAATTTGTGATAATAGGTAGTGGATGGATGGCGAGAGGTGTAAGGGGGGTGAAAGGGTCTAAGCAGGGCACCTCCTCACAAGAGCAAGGGTGGACGGATCAATAGCAAGGCACTAAACACAGCAGCTAGGATAGGAGAGGTAGAAAGCATATCTGACAGTAAGAGAGGTTGAGGTTGTTCTCTCGACTCTCTTTAGAAAGTCCACTCCCGTGCTCTTCGGTTTCCTAGGGCCTCAACCTCATACAACCTTCTCCTTGCAAGCTATGCTAAACATATACTGCACAAACACACTGTCCAAACCTGTCTAGGATCTTTCACCCACCCGCAAGAGGTACATCCCTGCTTTATATCCCGACCAAAAGTTACATGAATAGCAAAGGCGGTGGTAGGGCCACTGAAGTGGTGTGTGTTGGCAGAGCAGAGCAGAGGATGCGTGAGGCGTCCCACAGAGCACACACACGCTGCTGCTCGGGAAACATTTGAATTCTTCTACTTGTCTCGAACCTGGATCAACAAGTATTCACTGTAGAACATGTTCAAATCTTCGTTGGTTTGTGAAGAGGATGTTTATGGGAATGCAGTTCGGTTCTGAATTGAAACATGTTCGTGTGTACCACTTGGATTGGTATTGTAAAAGATGAAATGTCTAGTTGTGTTGATTATTGAAGAAGTTTCTCATGTATTCTATTTACGTACAGAACGGTGAATGAACCATTGAAGTGAGAGGAAATTGACAGAAATTGAATGAAATGAGAACCAGTAAAGAATAGAACTGCTTTCCTTTGAAGCGGAGTAAGGACACTAGGTCCTCTTTGCCACACAACCTTGCCAAGGAAGTGAATGACAGATATGGGACAGTATCACAAGTGGATTTGGAATATATTTAATGATAAATTTTATTATGATACAGACATACTGTAAGAAACAATATTGCTGATAGTTGGATGGACTGCATAATGCTGACCCATATTATCGATAACAAATTATATCAGTACTTTATAATATACGAGTAGGCATACTTGTTAATAGTGGATTTGAGAAACAAACAAGTGATGTGAAGTATGTGATGAGATAAACATTATGTTATAGAAATGTAGTGGTAACCAATAGTTGAAAAAGGAAGAATTGGAGAGACTTGACCTAGATTCAGCAAATAACGTGCATAAGTACTGTATACTGTACATTTGTAGAAGATTTTGTGATGAACAATATCGGAGGTGAAAAATAGCCTTGATACGTATTACAATAGTCAATAGAGTTACAAACAGCAGCCAAAAGGTGAAAGAATTGAAGAGTCTTGAACTACATCAATTTATAGGTAACGGATAACAAGTCAAGTGTAATCAGATACTTTCAAAAATGGATGATGATGTACCTGTGTTTTAGAAGGAATAAAACACATGAGGGAGATAAAAAGAAATTTATTGAAAAGACTTTATACCCTGAATATCGCATCAAGATGTTCAGTTATTCTATTTTTTATGAGTAAACACTCGAGCATTTGCATTTTAGAGCAGGAACTTTGCACTCTAAGTTGCATAACAGATAATGCAAGTTGTTATTCCAACGATGCTTAACCGAATGCATCTTACAGGTAATGAGATAATGGAATAATGAAAAAATGTTTTTTTTTGGAGTAGAGAGTGGATGAGCACTGAGCAAAGAAACTCAAACAATGTTCTCAACTTTGCTCAGATTCTCTCTACATTCTCATCTTGGCTCGATGGGATTTGTATTTTTGGTCAGAATTTCAGCGGTGGATTACCTTGAAAACTATCAATCCTTTTCTGAATTATACATTTCGACAAGAAGATTGTCTTGAGATTTTCAAATGTGTGTCAAATGACTTCAGGATATTCTGCAATTTCAGTGGTAAAACTGATATATTTGAGAAGCAGTTGAACGAAGAAAGAAGTGAGAATTATGAAAGTAGATAGAGGAAGAGTTTGTGACAGTGAAAGCTGTTCCGTACTTTTGCTCTCGTTTGAAGTGGGCAAGCCTGCCATATAATAATTATTGTCAGCACTAGAGAGGAGAAAGCAAAGAACTTACTCGCTGAACTTCGTCAACAGAAGAAGAGTGGATCGTGAGGATAGGGAAGGAGATGAGTGGTAGGTCTAGATGGAAAGACTGAGAGGACTGAGAGAGTGAATATTAAAGTGGAGAGAGTGGAAACTTACTCTCACTGTGAAAAAGAGAAAATATGATCCCAAGAGAGTAAAGAAGAGCAATAATTTCGAAAGGGTAAACTTTGAAGAACAGGTTGAAGGGATTCATTATCTTTGTTCAAATGAGGGAGCCGTAAACTGAGAGAGTTGATCATTTCAAGAGATAAGAGATTTGCTCTCTCTGTTTGAATCAGCGAAATGAAATAGAATGGACAGTTTGGGGGAAAAGAGATTCTAGAAAGTGAACGTTGAATAGTGGTGAGGGAAGACATCGTCAACTTTCTCAGGAAGAAAACAGCGAGTGAAGAGGAAGAAATGAGATGACTTGAGAGTCCACTACAAGGATAACAGAAGCTGGAGAGTCCAGACTTGTATGGAACGGAGAAAATTTAGCAATAATAGAAGGCAACCGTTTAAAGAGGGTGGTAGTGATGAGGATGGGAAAAAATGAGAAGTGACGATAAGAAGAGGCAAGAAGTAAACGTATGAAGCAACTGAAAATATTGGTGCAGAATTAAGAGAAGGAAGAATCTGCAGGGGAGAGTGAAGAGAAGGTAAGGACAGGACCAAGAGGAATTGGGAAGAACAAAGGTTTCACAATACTTAATCATTTTGCAAAAGAGATTACAACTAAATGTGGGGATGTATAACACGGGGCAACGGAGAATATAGTTGAAAAAGGAAAAACTTAGCAAGAAGAGAGTAGAGAGGACTGGAAATCACCAGATGACAAGTATATTGATTGAGAAGGATCACAATAATCATTGAATTTATTGACTTCGTTATGAAAAGATATTGGTTATTGGTGAGATAGACGCAGGATAAAATGGAAAAAGTAAGAAGATGATAAAAGGAGAAGGAGAACAGGTAAATAAATATATGATTGCCTACATCAATCCAGGAGGCTGAGGGGCGCAGTGTATCTTTTTATAAAAGAAAAATAGTCCAATGGCTATTCAACATTGGCAGGGATGCTTCGGAGGCCCTTGTGAATTCACCTTACACCTAGGTTTCGTCTTAGATATTCGTCTACAGATATTCCATTTTTCATTTTGTTTATTAGCCATTAGTTTCCCGGTGCTTCGTTATTTTTTCTTTTTTCTCTCTTCTTGCTTGTGTTTGGTTTTTTGTTTTCGATGCAGCGCTCTATTGACTCTTTCGACCTTATAGCACCAACCAATATTAGTGATAGATTAAACTTATTCTATTTTCTACATTTAAAGTTATTGTTTAATTGAAGATTATTTTTTATGTTTAAAAAATAGTAAAATTTATAAGTTATTCAAGAAATGATTTTGATTATCTTGTATTTCTTAAGGCTTTTCTAAATAGGAATTCTTTCCCCACACACGGATTTATAGTCTAAGTGGGGAAATATATTTCCTTGATTTGTTTTTGTATAACTATTATTGTTATTAGTTATTTTGTATAACTATTATTGTTATTAGTTATTTTGTATAACTGATAGGTATATGATTTGTTTTGTGAAAATAAAAAATGAATAGAATTGAAAAAAATGAATGAATAAGAAAGCAAAATAACAAGAGGAGGAGATGATCATGATCAAGAGGTGATAGAACATAGAAGAGAAAAGTCATGGATAGAATTATTATTGAAACGATGATATTGATGATCATTCCTTGTACAATGTACACTGATGAGTATCTTCAGCCACTCCACTATAATTTATTTGTTGTTGCCCAGGGCAACGAAGGAAATAGGGATTAAATGTGGAGCGTCCACCATCACTGTTCTCACTGATTCCGAGGCGGTCATTGTTGTTGCTCATTCTACAACAGTGAGATTCATTCCATACCGTCAGCAGTAGTTGGATCTGAAACATTGATGCTCTCTATAAAAGCAATGCTGACTGTTCAAAGTTATTCTCGCCACTGCTGCGAAGCCCCACTTCAACGTGCAAAGGACGGCAATGTTCTTCGCCTACAAACATAACCAGTGATTCCTGTATTGTGCTGCTCAATGTATCCTATAACAGTCGGATAATTATCGTCTGTGTAATGAACAGGTCAGAATTTCACTTCGAAGGGCTTAGCGTTTCTGAGTTCAAAGGAGATTGATCACCCATATTTCAATCATGATATAAGAGAATGTTATCATGGAAGGGGAGTTGTGGAGCGAACTGTTCGCTCATTTTTATTGTTCTCAATTGGATTGATATCATATTGAATTGATTTGAAAGTGAAAGTGATCAGCGTCACATTATTGTACATCTCGTTGTTTGTTCACTCAAATATATCGTTTTCACTCACATTCAGTTGAGTTTTCAGTAGGATGTGGAAAGTTTTGCATGAGTTTCAATATTTCACTCTCGAGTTAAGATAATTCCAGTTTCCCTTCAACGTCAATGTGAGTTTTAGAAAGAGTGAAATCAATATAATGTGATTGACATAGAAAAGAATTGTCTCACTTGAACGAAAACAAGGAATACAGCGGTATAAGTAATTTGTGAAATGTTTCTGTCAATACATTTCCAAGTGACAAGGAACAGGTGTCTTATTATTTCTCTCTCTCTCCTGCAATTTCCACTCACTGAGGAGAGCTTTATTGAATTTCAGTTGTAACTGTCATCTGACTAACTCACTTCTTCCTAATGTTATTTGATTGCTTGATCACAATATAGTGACTGTAAGAATATAGAAAACAATGAATATATTTCCCACTTGGATCATCTTCTCTAATATTTTGACCAAGTTTTAATTAATCTTCCTTTCTTTGTGAATCTGCTCCATCATTTATTCATTCTCCTATTATACTGTGGACTTGTTTCAAAGTTTCATGAATATTGATTTCATTATATTGAAAAACACATTAATTTTGGAGTAATTTCTAGTAGTTGCATAATTGGCCGCTCAAGTTACTGAACTTGTGTGATACTAATTATCTGGAAATTATTTCAAATTGGAGTTAGAAAAGAGAACTCTATATTATGTTCTTCATTGTTTCATTCCTTTTCTTATATCAAAGCCTTATTCACCACCAATCTTATATCGGAATAATACAAATTTCCAAACCTCATGTGCATGCTAATTTTGACTAGTTTAGAAAAGTGGTGCGAAAGCTTCAAGACATATCGAGGGTCCATGATAATTTTTATTTTAAAGTTGATCAAAAACACGACTTGATTTAGTTCATTTTACAAGTTCTAGCAAGTTACATAGATGGCGAAGTAAGCTTCAGATAGATTTGAAAGTAATTCATTCGAAAAATTCACCACTAACTTGAAAAACTTGAATTAAAGGAAAAAGTCAAACAGTAAATAGGCCCAGTATCAAACTTGAAAGTTGTAGTGCAATTTGAACTTGAAATGAATTTCAAAAAATATAATGAATCCACGGTTGTACTTGAATAATGCTGGAAGAAGCCAGAAGAATATTCCAGCGCTTTGTTGATGATATGAAAAAGGGTGGATTACAAAGAGATTACGAGATGACATGACAAGAACGTATTATTGTGTAGTTGTAGATTCGCTGCTCATAAGAATAAAAGTCTCTTCTGAGGATTCTATTTATCAAGATCTGGAAAAAAGAGAGTTGTCATGAAAATGAACTTAGTTGACAAACCGTCATCTATTACAGTCTCTGTTTTTTGTAATGGATGACATTTGAGGATCATGGAAAAGGATGTCACTCAACTGCTTGTATATCAGCTGTTTCGATAAATGTTGCAAATATAAGAAAACGTATAGCTTTTTCAAGAAGTTAAACTTATATTCTCACAATACTTTACTATGCATGCGAATAGGCCCCATATGGATGAAATAATGGATTTCACGTGTCTTCTGATAAGCCTCATTTTTGAATAGCACAATTCACCGGCTACCTGGTGCATAACTTGTTTGTCAACTGCTTCAATCAGATTTATTGCACCATTTTCTATCAATCCATTGATATCATTCAATTATTATCAGAGCTTGCTTAGTGGTGTTGGGTGATGAGTGCCATCAGCTAGCGCTAGGTTACATGAGCTGCATTGTATAGGATCAGGAGGGTCTTATCACCTCATGTGTACCCAGCCATCGTGGGCATTATGTGCCAAGTTTCTGTGTACCGTTACCAACACCGTTCATAACAGCTAATATGTGCACAGCTTCCACATGGGCTTGGGTTTCATCTAGAAGACACGAGGGGAGTTCATCATTTCAGAATAATATTTCAGAAATCATTCAAAAAATTTTCTACGTAATTTTATTTGATCTATATTCTTTCTAACTCTAGTTTATCTGACTCTTCTGCAGGATCTATTTGGAGGCAGAAGGTTAAGAAGCACTCTTCTCTCGGTGAATCTTGGTAATCGAACGCCATCAAATTATGTTACATTTCAAGAAACTAATAACGTTAGTAGATGAAATAATAAGAGAGGATTCCAGAAATTTCTGAGAGCTTGCTTCTTTGGTTTTCCTTCACAAAATATAGAAATCAATGTCTCTGAAATTAAATAAAATGGATTTGAATTTGAGCCGTTACAAGCGAATTAGCTGCGAAAAGAGACAACAAAGTTTTCATGCTTGCTTCAGCTTTGTCATTCAATGAGTATTTATTGAAAAAAGAAGAATGCCCTCTGGGATGCTTCCACTCCAAAAAAATATTTTGATTTATATTGACAAAAAGTAATTGTCTTTTTTCTGTCAGAGGGATGTTCGCTTTCTCGCCAGGCCGAAAGTAATAGATGAAGCCGAGTTTTATGGAATTTCAATGCAGTTTGTCGAAGATTTATTACTGTGGAATTCTTTTTGAAAGCATTTATCTCGCCCTCCATGATTTCTTTCTCCAATCCATTTCATACCCACCCCTTTCGACCATTCATCCACTCTTGCGTGAAGTTGACTTATGTTTTAACAGTTTCTCCTCCATTTTTCCAACCAAATAAAATCTTCTCGGATTTGCGCGCTGATTCACCAATATCTCACAGAGTCTTGTTTTGAATTCCTCAGAAGTCATGTCTTGAGATTGAAGATGCAAATGACCTGCTTGAAGATTCAGAAAGACAAATTCTTTCAGAAATCGTCTCAGCTCTGGTCAGCGAACAATTTTTATCATATTCTATTATCGCTATGACAAATTATTATTTGAAAGTCAATATCAGAGATTACTTCAGTTATTTGAAGAGGCTTCATGATTGGAAAACCGCGTTATTTCAAGAAAATTCTGTCAATAACAATAAAACAATGAAAACAAAATCATAGTAAGAGAAATTTGGAACTTATTTGGACATTCATTTCTGAATGAAATCTCAACGTCAACCTCAATGACCTCAGGAGTGGGTACAATGGAAATTATTCTATGCTATATCAATGATAGAATATACAAATCATTAGAATGAATATTATCTAGTTTGAATAATATTATTACCAATATTAATACCGTTGAGTTTCATCACTCAATTTTGAGATGGATCCCATCACATGGTCTCAACCATAAATCTGATCCACAGTAACATCTAAGTATAAGTACAGCAAGTTTTAAGTATGTCGTTGACTACTTGCGTTTGCTAAGATCATTGATTAAGTCATGAAGGAAAGAGATTGGTCCATGTTTCTTGGAACATTTCGCAGTTGATGCGCGATAACAATTTACTACGGTCGAGTAAGTACCAGAATTTGTGTGTGTATTTATCACCGGGCGAGCGACCAGTCTTGCCGGGTCGTTTTGTGTCTAACTGCAATGCAAATAAGAGTGGATGTAGTGAGACTCACTTGAAAGTGTCAGCATTGGTTGAACAAGAAGCATCAAGGTTTTTGGAGGGAATGCTGACAATTCAATGATGTCAGCACTCCTCTTAAAAATAACCTCAACCTCATCACTCAACCTCTGCTGACGGTTTTAAATGAATCTCTCTATAGGTATGCCAGCTGCCTGAGTCTGCCAGCAATCGTTAAACAAACCTGTTTATAACTTACTGAGTTTATGTTGATCGAGTAGTCTGCAGCGGAGATTAGGCTTTGACGGTGCGTTCTTTCTGTTGATGTTTGTAGCGCGCTACAGCCCTACAAATTGGCCAAATGTGTGCGATCATCCAACTTCCTAATGGGCGAAGAGTTATCTTACGAGTCGTTCAACTTCATACCTTTCAAATAAGGCAGCGCGGAACTTGTGAAACGGCAAGATGACGCGGAAAGCTAATCTCTTAGCTTCAAGTTTCATTTGCATGATGTTTAGGAACGTGCCGGCGTTAGCTTTAAAACAATTCCGGTTGGATTATAATGTTGGAGGTGAGCGATTGAGTCGCAAACTCGCAACTGTAAAAATAATGACTGTATTTATAGCGACTGTATTGTAAAACTAGCCGCTGTATTTAGCAGCGGTAATAGGACATGTACGATGTATGCTCAAATTTTCATCCTTCTACAAAGAATTAGCCCTCTGCAGACTATCTACCATTAGGGAAACAGATCTTGAGTATGTGGCAACAATTTAATGTTTATTTTCATCAATATCATAAAACTAAAAAGGTATACATTATTTTTACTGAGATTCATTACATATTTTTACTGAGATTAATTTCCTGCTACTGTCTACTCGCTCATGAGACTCATTATTTTCACTGAGATTCATTTCATATTTTTACTGAGATTCATTACATGGCCTGAATTTCTTCTCCTCAATTTGACTCAAATGAGAGATTCCATCGAGAAAAGATTATTTTTTAATCTTTTCAGTCATTATTGAGGCTTCTCTTTCATAATTTCCTGCTACTGTCTGCTCGCTCATGAGACTCATGAGGTTTTTCCTTAATAATTATGTTCCGATGAAGAGGAGATCATGTTTGAATATGGTTGAGAGTATGTATCAATATGATAGTGGATATTATGGATGGTGGAGATTATGAATATTGAAATTTATGAGTGGTGAAGAAAATATCACCAGTCTAATCGTGTGCCTGTGAATTGTATGAATAGCACTTATAGAAATTCCCTTTTAAATCATCAAATAATATAGACATTATTGTCCCCGAATGATAATAAGAAGTCACTTTTTATCCATCAAATCCACTCATACTACAGTTAAAGGGACAAAACGTTAAAGGTGAAGATAAGTTAATAGGTGAATCTTTATATCTTCTATTCTCAATTCCGAAAATGTTTATTTTTGTAATTACTCCATACTTGCCTGTACTGAAAAGTGAGTAGTGGAATGAATTGTGCAGATTTTTAATTTTCAAGTTTCAATTTGGACAAATAAAAATAAACATGAGGAATAACACTATCACATCATCACGATTCTGTCATTCTAACTGGGATTCATCGATGGTTCAGTTCGTTGCGATAGATTGCAGACACAGTGCACAGCTTGCGACAAACGTTATAGAGCTCCACCCTCCACCAACTCCATCAGCTGTTCTGCACAGGGCACTGAGTGCAGTGAGGCCTGGACCTTTTCTGGACGGGCACAATCTGATGGAGCTCTCATGTTTTTCTCTTTCCAACAGAAGATTCCGGGTCACGATAATTCACTTTTCAACAAAAGCGAGCGCGCACTAAGATTGAACGCCACTGCTGCCACTAAGTTAAGTTCACTTTTTACTGTCAGCATTTCTTATGAATAACACCAACGCTTCTCATCCAATCAATGATGACAGTAGAAGAGAGAAATTTCTCTGTAGAAACGTAAGCGGGATACGCACATACAAATACACAAAATATATAAAATATATACATATATACAATATATATATATATATATATATATATATATATATATAATATATATATATATATATATATATATATATATATATACAAAACATTGTTGATTACAACGTTCACCCGTCAATAGCGTCGCCAATAGTGAGATTCACGCTAAACTGTCAGCATATTTCTGGTTTATCATCAACGTTCACCATTCAAACAATGCTGACAATTTAATATGAATTTCACAATGTTTAGCCATGAAAAAATCAACCAAAAACACGATCACAATGCAGAAGCTATTTTAGTTTCGTGAGGTCTTCAGCAACCCCCTCCTCCCCACTCACTCCCAAACACAACATTTTACTTGCCTATCCAAACCACTGAACCACCCACTAACATTTTCTCCCACCCCACCTCCTACTTGTGTGAAACTCATTTCCACCCCCACCACTCTCATCATAACCACTCCAAAAACAAGAAGCGACCGAATTAATTAAATTATGCGACAAGTAAGAAGACAACCTCCTACCAAAGAATACTGTTCCATTGTTGCGACGACCACGACCTCTGTCAATTGAATTAGCCCCCCACGCAACTACCCCTCCATACCGCCAAGAATCTTCTTTACATTCAAAATGGCCGCTTTTTGCTTTGCACTCTCGAGGCCTCAAGAGACATCTGGTCTGTTGTTCCGGTGGAGAATTTGGTTGGAGAGATTAGTTTTTTGATTATCTTTGGTGCGTTTTATAGCAAATTTTCCATCTCAACGTTTTAGCTTGGTGTATCTCATTGAGCGAGATGACTGGATAGGATTCGTGTCAACGCATAGTTTGTGAAATCTTGATGTAAGAAGTATGATAAGCTTGATCAGTATGATTTTTCCTCAGTAAACAGTAGACAGGAGCACTCTTGAGCAATCAATTTAACAATAACGTTACGGTACGTAAGAAAAAGGAGAATATTATTTCCAAAATTGAGTATTTCCTCTAATCAACAGTACAACTAGTTGAAATAATGACAATGCAAGTCTTCCAATTACGTCTTTGGTCTGGTTGGATTTTAAATAATTCCAAAAGTGGACTGTATAAAATTTTAGGGGGTTTAAATATTTAAATGGAATCAAGTTTACTTATGCGCAATAATAAACAAAAGAAAGGACTTACCATATTTTTCGCCAGTACCTATAATATCGTATGCTAATTTTTGTATTGGGGATATAGGAATATGGAAAGAACAGTTATCAGAGAAATAGGAATTAAAGGACGTTTCAATACATAGAAATTAATAAAAATGATTGGTTATGAACACAACCATTGAACAAGCTTCCTGATTCAATTACGGTATCACTTTGAGAGAAAATTACAAAACTTCTGACAAACAGCAAATAATGTGAGCTTCAACAATCTGCTCCAAAGTTATATGAATTAAGAAAATTAAAAGGAATGCACAACGATCTTTCCTCAACATTCAGATTCATTCCTACAACGACAACAAGCAACCAACCAACTTTTCTGAAACTGTCCATGTCGGACTGCGCAGACTCCTTTTAGCTTACTCTATAACTAGATAGAGGCGTTAGTATCGTTTTTGCCGCGAACTGAGCGACATTAAAAAATTACGACAATCCAGTCTTTCTCTAACAAAGCATTCAAACATTTTGTCAGGTTGTTTTATCGCTTCAACTAGGTAATGAACTGAAAAAAACACAAACAGTGGATCATTCATTGGTTTATTGATAGACATCTGTACACATCAATGACAGACTTGTGAATGCTAGTGAATGATGGCAGACATGAGTCAGGTTTTTGGTGTCGGAGTGAACTGTCATTAAGACTGTTGGCAGAACTGCTCCTGGCACAGAAGGGGAGGACAGCGAACATGTTCAACTGACTGCGCACTTATTACTTTTCAACAGAGAACAGACTCTGGTGAGGCCAAGTTCTATCATAATTGGTGACGCCGGGCATCAAAAGAGAAGGAAAAATTGACAAAGAACAAGTTGATGAGTGAGTGAGAGAGAGCGAGAGAGGAAGGGTTCGGTGGATAAGTGAGAGAGTCATCTCACAGAATCGAGAGTTAGTGTAAAGTTCTTCCATCAACAGAAGCTGAGGTTGCGAGTTATGGACTCTTAAGTGTCCTACAGAAGTTTGCTTCGCTTCCTTTTTATCAGGATGAAGTTCTTCCATACACCATAAGAGAAGAAGAATGTCTGCAGTTCGGACGAGATGAACGCGGGAGAGGATGGACCCTCTGGTGAGTGTGTGTTTGTGTGTGAGTGTGTCGTGGAACCAACTTGACGTTATGCTTTCGACGTTCAAACTCTTCATTCCTTCGCTATGAAAGTCGAGGATGACTTTTCGTGGTCGCAAGTTTCCTCCCCTCTGACTCCTCCAACCAACACCAACCACTGACTTCCAGCTTCATTCAAACATGCATCGCTCGCTTCACTAAACTTATGTACTGAGTTTTTGTGTATTTATTCTACTAGACTTGAGCTGAGGGCCTGTACTAAATGGGGATGGTTTCCAGATTTCTCAGTTGATGATAGCTACATCTCATGCCAACGTTATGTAATCTTTAAAATGCAATGCTTTGAAACAAATTGTGTTGAGTATTCATCAGAAAAGTTCTATTGGTGAGTTCAAGCTGAGGATTGTTTAGTCACAACATGTTTCAGCTACATGTTGCCGCCATTATCATGTCTTGATAATAGCCGAAAAAAGTTATAACTAAACAATTTTAAAAAGGATACTTAGATTTCTATTTTTATTTATATCCAATAGTAGCCCTAAACAAAAAAGGCTAATCATATCCCTATGTACTATATCCGTCCTTCAAATTAGTCTGGTATATTTCACCAGAGTTCCCATCAATTTCTATGAGAATGCATTCAGTCTTTCAGACTATCGATTGCCGCCGTCAACCAGAATTCCCTCTGTCTCGACTTGGAATGTTTGATCTTGACTCAGTTCATGACTGATTGATAAGAACCATCAGGGGATCCAATTGTTCGTATTGTTCGCATGACCTTTGTCGCCCGGCAGCTCCTCGATTCAAGTTTGCTTCAATAGCAACAAAGAACCCTCACCCGGCCAAAGCAGACAGGCGTCACTTGATCGATTGTCCACTTGAAAGCATATTATTGTCACCTTCAATAATGAGACTCTCTGTGGAGCTTCCTTTGAATCAGGAAATTGAACATATTCGTTTCTCCGTGGTTGTTTATTCTGTCACAAGAGTACAGGAGACAACTACCAATCCCTCAAATGCTCTGATCAATTAACTATTATGTTCTGTTGAAGTTCTGAGGGTATGTGAATTTGTGTGATAGTCTAGAACAGCGTTACATGGCGATATGATTAGAATTATTCAGTTCTCCCTCTTTCGAATCGAGATGGCCAAGTGCAGACTTATATGGAACGTTCAATATGAATTTTATATATTCCTAATTCAATCTCTGTTTTGATGAGGGTTCATGTCTTAGCAAGAAGGTATAACAATAAAAATTAACCATAGAAAATGTTTATGAGGAGGATGAAAAATCTAATTTGTTAGACAAAGCAGTAATAGAGAGAAAATACCTTTCATTGTTTGTTTTCACAAGATATTCAACTTATGGGATTGGGTTGAAGCTGAACCTCAGCAACTCAATGTAACTATTAATCGAAATAATCAATAGCGATTTAAATGTGAATATTCTTGATCAACATAAGCATGAAGTTACACAATATTCTTAAATGTAACTCAAATTCAAATTCAATTTTTCTTATTTCTCAAAAAACATACACAATTATAATAATCTAATATCATAACATCTAAAAATAGTACAAGAAAAATACTATCAAATATATAAAATGATCCCAAAACTGCAGTATAATTTTTTTTATGTCCATCTATGTTTAAGGAGTAGCTTACAAGGTAAAACCTGTGCGTAGACCTAAGTTGCAGTAATATATTCATTCAATATAAACTAAGAAATTAAACCAAAAAAGAACAAAGATTAGTGGAACTTACTGTGATGGTTATACCAGTCTCCTGTCGGTGACGGCACTTATCTGAGGGTTAACTCCTGTTTTGGGAAGTACCCTTGTCACACGAAATAGGGAAAAATGTCTAGAGTATACTAGATTATTTTCCTGACAATTAATCAAAGGATTAATTGTACTATTTTTTCTCAAGATCAAGTAACTCGATGATGGATTACTATTAGCCTCTGAAATGAATATGATATTAGCAAATAAATAAGCTATAAGCAAGGTTGAACACAGGGTCACTAAGGAACAACATGTGATGACAAGTTGCATTTATTTAAATTTACTAAATCATATAAGAATATTGTTTGTTCAACAATTAATAAATGAAGTAGACAATGAAGGGTTAAGCCCATAAACAATATAATTTGAATTTTAAAGAGTTCATTAAAGTTTATAAATTTATTAAGGATGAGCATGTAGTGCTTTCACCCAAGTGTTGCCCGACTCAAGTTTGGACAGTGTAACATCAGAATTTTTACAAACTCTGGAAAATTGAGTCGAAGAGATTTTGAAATAATAATATTATAAATCACTCACATTTGTATGGGCCTATAATATACGTGCACTCACTCATGAAGATTTGTTCACCGCATGGCTGGCATCTTTCATCAGACTGCATGGCATCATATTAGGCTTCATCATTTGGCTCGCGATTTTAATAATTAATAACTCCTTTTTAACTGAGACTTGGCAATCAAATTAAATTCTAACGTTACGGGAACTCTACATAAATTGAATTCAGCACTCTTACATAAATTCAACAATGAAACATTTAAAATGACAAAAAATACAAAAAGGAGTTACAAAAGACTCTCTATTAGCGTGCTCAGTTAATCTCTCTCTCTTTTTCCTTCTTCTCCAAAATGAGATGCTAGGTTTGGGGAAGAAAAGGTCACATGACCAGTTAATGACCAATCACTGGTCAGAAAAACAAATCTACCAATAGGATGGCTACAAATGAAGAAAATGTGCACAGGTGTGCCATATAGAATAAATAAATAATTTTACAAATAAAAATGAGAAAACAAGCAAAACAAATATAAAGGGGAACTATGAGCAGATTTTTCAGCAGGTCAGAGTGTACAATAAACAATATATTAAAATTGAAAATCGAAGCAAGCAGTCAACAACCAGAAACAGACATGCCGGTTATCAGCTGACTGATAAGGTAGCCGGCTCAGTTTGCATCGAGAAACTAACCCTTATTGTAAACAAACATTCATTATGCTGTTATAGGTTATTCGAAAACCATTTACAACTGTTTGTGAATCTGGATCTTAATAAATGAATATATCATAGATTTTGTTGTTATTTCAACAGCCAATAAAGGTGGGTAGTGTAATTTTCAGCTTATTATTATAGAAAGTTGCTTATCAAAGCTGTTTGGCGAATCTCACTGTGACATAAAGCCCCAAAAGTTGAAAGGGTTTATGGTTTACATTAAAGCTTTTCAAATTTCCTCTTGTCAGAGGTGTGAGCGCTACAAAGAACTTACTAAAACTATGACTTAGGATCAAAACACAACACAGTCAATATCTGCTACAGGAGTTTATTCTATCCAGTAAATGCTGGAAATAAAGATGAAAGTGCATGTGCATGTATCAGCATAGAGTACACATATGGTGCCAAAGCAGTTACCTTGAGTCTCAAAAATTAGTAATACAATAATCGATTTTTAGTAGAACTAATCAATAATATAGGACAATCTTTCCTTTCATTTTTTATATTTATTATTCATTTCTATCATTTTGACTGCTTAAGATACATCCTAATGCATGAAGGATGCACTCAACAATGAGCATACTTTATGCTTGATTTTCAAATTATCTAATGCTTGACTGCTGATCCTAACTGCTTGTAAATACAATTTTTCGGCTCTATACAATCCCTATCATTTTCCTGCTTGCTATCCCATTCTTGACTCCTTATCACAATAATACAAATAAGTTTCATTGAATTTCTAATACTTTCATAACATTTCAATATGTGCTTGACACAAATTTACAATATAATACAAATTGCATGAACATTGCTCTGGAAATGATTCAAAGTTGCATAGAAATCCTCATTGAGTTTGAAGCTTTGGTTGATGCAATGGCATTGATAATATGCTTATAAGCATGAACATATAACAAATGAATTAACAATAATATTCTCTTGATAAATTGCACTATCCTAAGTTATTAATCCTCAACTAATATCACAGACTATCTTATTTTCTTTGGCATTTAATTTTTTTTCAATAATAATTCGATTATTATGAAAGTTTTTGGTTTGCTTTGGTTTTTTTTATCACAATAGATGTTTCAAAAAGGGTTGTTTTTTTATTTTTCTTTCTAGTCTGTGTACTAATATAAAGACAATATAATAATGAGGACTAATTGAATAAATATATTATAATTTTATGCTTGGTGCAAGTGAATGCTAATTTATGAGACATTTGAACACTTAACACTGATAAATTACAATAGTAACGTTTCATGCTGTGTAGGACTATACTTAGATTAAATGTTGATAAGGCTGAACTTTCAGTATGAGGAGGTCCTTTCAATTGGCTAGGTGTGGAGTTGTCCTGGATGTATTCATCCGCATTTCCAATGATCAGGCCACAGGTGATGGAACTTCCGCCTGAGCAGTGGTTTGTATCTTCCAGGCCTCAGTAAGAAGAACTTCTTCTTTTCCTCATTCCTTCTGCTATGATCTTCGAGGTGGCAACCAGGATGATGAAGGGATTTCCTCTTCTTTCTTTCCTTCCAGGCTGACTTGACCCTGTGCTGATGGTTAAGAGGCTCCTTCCTACTACTCCTCTGCAAAGGCAACTTGAGGCATCCAGGATGGTGGTGGAGAGGCTTCTTCCTTTTCCTCTTCTTCCAGGCCGGTTCAATCCTATGATGATGTAGTTTATGTCTTGGTCCATGGATTTTTGGTCGTTCTGCAGGTGATGAGGTATATTGCTTACTGTTGGAAAGTTGAGGATCTGACACTGATGTTGATATTTCAGCTATTGATGTTGATGAAGGTGAATCATTCTTCTTCAGTGAAGTATTTGGTAGGATGACATCATAAGCTGTAGTGGTCTCCACCTCTTCTAGTGATGAGTTAAAGCTGTGGTTGGGTGAGAAAGGCAGTTCATCATCCGGTAGTGTCCATTTCTAATCCTTCTTCTTTGCCCAACCACTGTTCACTTGTAATGATTCATCTTCAAATCTTTGGCATCTGTTGTTTACTAGCCCCCATGAATACATCTGACCCAATTTGATCAAATGGATGATTGAAACTTCTGCAGGGATACAAGTTTCTGCCTCAGGGTTGAGCTGAAAATCTATGTGAGCAGTTAAGTTTGTACTGGGCGTAGACACGGTTGTACATCTGCTTGGGTGGCATTTACTGCTGCTGGGAAGTGTGGACTGCTCATCTGCTGACGTTGTCGGTGAATTCGATTTCCTTTCAACTTGACCGACGGAGAATTTTTGAGTCACCTTGGGAGCGATCAGCAATGAGACAGATGGTGGAATGAAGTTGAGCGGCGTTGGAGTTCCCTTCAAGGTGCGCGCGCAGCATGACGTCACTAAGAAGGCTGGTACGCACGGCTGCCTTGTCTGTGACAACTCCCCTTCATGGTGCTGAAGTCAACCTGGCCGGATTTCTAATGCAGGAGGCTGTGTTTGTTTAAAAGTTGTGGAAGGCAGTTGCGAATGCTGTTTTTGTTTACTTTTGGTTGTGATGAAACTGGTTTGATTGTTGCTTTGATTTGTTGAAATAAAATAACTATTGTATTTATTTTGTTGAAAAATACCTTTATAATATTTTTCGGGTACTTGGTGAAGGAACTGATGATTTATCCTGTGTTGATTGTTTTTGGGGTTTGTTGTGTTTTCAAACTTAACTGTTCTTGCCCTTTAATAACTGCAACTACTCATGCAAGAAGTGTATCTACTTCTTTTTAACTCATCATTACTACAACTAGGATTGTAATTCATTACAAGAGTTTGAGCTGATTGCCCTTTTAACTCACAAATGGAGTCAAAACTGCAGTATACATTGTTGGTTAGAGTCAAACTTACTTCCATTTGATTCATTTGAGAGGAATGTTTAGTTTGCAACTTTCCAACTTCAGCTAACCTAACGTCTGATAGTGTGTTTTTTTCATCCTGCTTATTCATAGACTCTATTATCTGGCTCAATTCCTGCTTCAATTCTGAAAATTCAGCTTTAATGTCTGGTTTGTGTTTTTTAATCTCAGAACTTATACTATCAACCATATCCTCCTTTATCTGCAAAAATTGCATCTTTAATTCGGTCTTGAAATCTTCATTTTGTTTTTTCATGGCATTTAGTAGGATGGCTAGGGCAGCTTCAGGAGCTGTTAGCCTAGGAGCATTAAGTAGTCGACTTTTGTCCAATTGGGCTGATGAAATAACCTCTCCAGCCCCCAAATTAAAGTTAACTGATGTACTACTAAGTACTGGGCATGGTGGGCTTCTTTGTGATGGTATATCATCGTCTGAAGTGACTTAGATTTTATGTTGTGTGTTAGCCATTGGAGTTGGTTGAAAATCAGTGAATATATAAGGATATAAAAGGTCGATGATCTTGTAGTGGATTATTAAGAAGCGGAGTAGTGCAGTGTCGAGCAAAGCGTACATTTGGATCATACTTGCAGGTTAGTTGGAAAATAATTATTATAATCAATAACCACAGCATGAAACTAGAAAATTATACACGACAATGATCGGTAGGTTATGTGCAGCACATGGTGTGCTAAACAAACAAATAGACACATGATATAAATACATTAACAAAATAAATATTTGGTTCAAGTTCAATAAAGCTTGAATAGTGCTGATCCGGGTATGTTCATTTATAATTGAACAAGAACAACCTATTATAAGCCATTTGAAAAATCTGCTCATTAAAGGACAACAGTAAAATAAAAATCAGGTGTAATCTTGGGCTATACACTACACATGCATAAAACTTGTTCGACCTTATAACTTATTTTCAAATAACACAAGTAAGTAGTAGGTTTAAAGTTCGCCGGATGCACATTAAATTTCTGAAATAAAAATATATTAATTACTGCCTCCAGATTGCAGATCCTCCTGTAAAAAATAATAAATAATGTAGGCTTGAAGTTCGCTGAATACAGACTAATTCCTGAAAATAAAAATTAATTTCTGTCTCAAGATTGTGGTTCCTCCTGTAAAAAATAATATTTTTAAGTAATGTAGGCTCCACTGTCTTCCTTGAGTCTCTGTTCGCCGGACGCCACGTGTGATGGGTATACCAGTCTCCTGTCGGTGACGGCACTTATCTGAGGGTTAACTCCTGTTTTGGGAAGTACCCTTGTCACACGAAATAGGGAAAAATGTCTAGAGTATACTAGATTATTTTCCTGACAATTAATCAAAGGATTAATTGTACTATTTTTTCTCAAGATCAAGTAACTCGATGATGGGTTACTATTAGCCTCTGAAATGAATATGATATTAGCAAATAAATAAGCTATAAGCAAGGTCGAACACAGGGTCACTAAAGGACTCGCCACACCAAGCTCGCCAGTACCGCCGAGGTAGTACCGCTGGTGGTAGTTTTCTCAGCTGAGCACGCCACACCGAAAAATGTCCGCTAGCGGTAGTCTCCGAGTAGTGAGTCTAGTAGTGGGGGGAGGGCGTGACTACAGCACTCAGCACTGCTTCCTCTTCGAATCGCCTGCCATATATTCAGGTTGAGCGCGCCACACTGAGCTCGCTTTGTCCGCCATACTACCTCTCAGCGAACTTTTGTTGAATCGCCTAGCAGGCGGTCGTAGGTGGTAGTGCGCCGTACTACCGCCGCGGTAGCGAACTCGGTGTGACGTGCTCAACCTGAATACATGACTAGCGATTTTTAAAACTTCGCTACCGCCGCGGTAGCGAGCTTGGTGTGGCGTACCCTTAAAGAACAACATGTGATGACAAGTTGCATTTATTTAAATTTACTAAATTATATAAGAATATTGTTTGTTCAACAATTAATAAATGAAGTAGACAATGAAGGGTTCAGCCCATAAACAATATAATTTGAATTTTAAAGAGTTCATTAAAGTTTATAAATTTATTAAGGATGAGCATGTAGTGCTTTCACCCAAGTGTTGCCCGACTCAAGTTTGGACAGTGTAACATCAGAATTTTTACAAACGATATACCAGTTTGTCTATGGAAAATTGAGTCGAAGAGATTTTGAAATAATAATATTATAAATCACTCACATTTGTATGGGCCTATAATATACGTGCACTCACTCATGAAGATTTGTTCACCGCATGGCTGGCATCTTTCATCAGACTGCATGGCATCATATTAGGCTTCATCATTTGGCTCGCGATTTTAATAATTAATAACTCCTTTTTAACTGAGACTTGGCAATCAAATTAAATTCTAACGTTACGGGAACTCTACATAAATTGAATTCAGCACTCTTACATAAATTCAACAATGAAACATTTAAAATGACAAAAAATACAAAAAGGAGTTACAAAAGACTCTCCATTAGCGTGCTCAGTTAATCTCTCTCTCTTTTTCCTTCTTCTCCAAAATGAGATGCTAGGTTTGGGGAAGAAAAGGTCACATGTCCAGTTAATGACCAATCACTGGTCAGAAAAGCAAATCTACCAATAGGATGGTGTAATATTACATTTTTTCTTGATTGGAATCGAATCTTCAATTCGAGATCGATAAAACTTTATAGTAAATATCAGAGTCATCGATATACGGACAACTTTTTGACGGAGAATTTATCGTAAATGATTGTGTTGCATGTTCCATGGTGTCACCGAGGCTGAGTTGACAGAATTAACAGATAAATGGTTTATTTAAATAGAGATGATATATAAAAATTTAAAATAACAGTTTCAAAATAAAGTTTCATTGAGAACAAATATAAAATGTGAATTCTAAACTTGTAATTTATAATTTTTTGGTGACATGTCCATGACATCGACACTGGTTTGAGGTGTCTACGAAGCTTTGCTCTGTTCCTTGTAGCTAGGCTTCCTTCTCTCTAAAAAATAATGGCTGGCAGCGTGTGTTCTGATTTTGTGCTCTCTGAATATTTTTCTGTTTAAGTGGATTATTAATGTTTTAAATTGAGTTTTGAACAGTTTTATGGTGTTCTAAGTTTGTGTATTTTGATTTGTGTGTATACAAGCCTATAGCCATTGTTTTCAACTATATAAATTGGATAAGTATTTAGCTTGTAGTGACTTTAGATGCTTAAGCGTGTAAGATATTGTTCTTTGTGTATTTGTGTAGTATATTGCCAAGATTCTTCTGAAGATTATAAGTTCATTTGCTCTGAAAACTGGATTTCTCATTCATAGGCGATAGATCCATTCATAGTTTACCAAGAATCTATTACGTTGGAGCCGATAACCTTCCTTCAGGTTAATAGGTGAAAATTTGCTATCCAACCGATTTAGGAGAAAATGGTAGCACAGCAATGGCTACAAATGAAGAAAATGTGCTCAGGTGTGCCATATAGAATAAATAAATAATTTTACAAATAAAAATGAGAAAACAAGCAAAACAAATATAGGGGAACAATGAGCAGATTTTTCAGCAGGTCAGAGTGTACAATAAACAATATAATAAAATTGAAAATCGAAGCAAGCAGTCAACAACCAGAAACAGACATGCCGGTTATCAGCTGACTGATAAGGTAGCCGGCTCAGTTTGCATCGAGAAACTAACCCTTATTGTAAACTAACATTCATTATGCTGTTATAGGTTATTCGAAAACCATTTACAACTGTTTGTGAATCTGGATCTTAATAAATGAATATATCATAGATTTTGTTGTTATTTCAACAGCCAATAAAGGTGGGTAGTGTAATTTTCAGCTTATTATTATGAAAAGTTGCTTATCAAAGATGTTTGAAGAATCTCACCATGACATTACACACAAATATAATTATGTAGATTAAATTGGATGAAAGTTAGCAAAACACAATAATTATTATTCTATGATAAAAAAACAAAACATAAAAACAAGTAACAGTTGGTGCTTAGAAGGTATTTTCTTCAGTTTTATTTGATCTTATCCATTCCTCATTCTCGCAATTCAGCTTTTTGCTCCGGCTTGTATTGGCAACAAAATGAGTAGGAACAAGATTCATTATCCTCTGTGATGAGTAAGTGAATTGTCTTCTACATACATTCAAATCCATCCTGTCTTGATGGAATGTTTCTTTAATAGGACGTAAATTTAAATTCAAGTTTCTTTCACGAAGAAGAAATTTATTTTTATTCTTCTTAATATATATTATCAAATTTTTTATGTACAGCTGTCGAACAGTTAGTACTTTGAATTCATTGAAAATATCGCTTGTAGGATAAAGTCTGGGTTTGCCTAGAATTGTTTTATAATATATTTTTGAATTACTGGTATGAAAAGTTTTTTTTCCAAAATGTGTGTTCAAGGCTCCACCCCAAGCTCTTATTCCATATTGTAAGCAGATTAATCGAGCTATTTTCAAGTTATTTAGTTCTCTAATTTCATGAAATTTATATATTAAAAAATTTATTTTTAAACACATGCTGTTTATATGAATATTACATCTCAGATATGGATCCAACAGTATTCCCAGGTATTTTACTTGGTCCTTTTTTCGAATTTCAGGACAAAAGCAGTGATTTGTTGATTGTTCACAATTGCAGTTTACTTGGTGTATTTTAATACTTTCTATTTCATGAGGTTGTGTTTGGGCATTGGGTGAGAAAGTCATGAATACGCTTTTAGAAACATATAAAGTAAGCAGATGTTCATCGAGCCATGATTGTGCTACTCTCAGACCATTTTCTGCGCTAAGGCGCACGTCCTCCCAGGAATTGCCAGTGAAAGTGAGAGCGGTATCATCAGCAAAGGATACGATTGAGCAGTTCCCAATGTCAACTTTAAGAAAATCATTAATATAAATTTGGAAAAGTATTGGTGATAAAACAGTGCCTCGAGGCAGACCATATTCAGTAAGTTTTTTATTACTTGATAAAGTATTCAGCGTAAGTAGTTGATACCGTTCAGTTAGATAACTATTGAATAGTTTGAGAGGTGAGCCTCTGATTCCAAGGTGTTCCATCTTCTCTAATAATCTTGCCTGAGATACAGTGTCAAAAGCCTCTGCCAAGTCTAAGAAAGTTCTTAAAGTTTTCTTTTTACTGTTGAAGTTTTCAATTATTCTTTCCAAATAGTCAGATATTGCATCTTCTGTTGATATGCCACTCTTAAATCCATATTGATTTCTATTGATAATTTTATGTTTATTCAAATAACTTACTAGTCTCTTCTTAATAATTTTCTCCATTATTTTAGCTTAATTATTTATTAAACTTATTGGGTGATAATTTGAGGGGTTTGATTTATCACCTGATTTATAAAGAGGAACAACTTTAGCAAATTTAAATAGTTTAGGAAAATAACCTACCAAAAAACATTCATTCATTATCATTTTAAGAGGCTCTACAATATAGGAAGCTATTTTTTTCAGACAGGCAGAACTCAAATTGTCTACTCCAGGAGAAGAGTTACTTCTGAGAGAACTGATTGTGTCTATTATTTCATCATTGTTTGTATCAGCCAAATGAAATGAATTGAATGAGGGGATTGACGAACCGGCATGAGTACGTTGTCTAGGGCTGTTACTTATTATTTTATTAGCATATAATTGACCTACATGCGTGAAATGGTGATTTAGAATGTGCCGAGCACTCTTTTTAATTCCGGCCTTTTCCCAAGTTATAATAGTAAATTTAATACGCAATAGACTAGAGCCATTATTGTAAGTGAGTTAGCGAAATAAATTATTTTCTCTCTCTATTATGAACGGCCATGACTTTGAGTTTCCCATGATAGATATTTAAAAATTGTGGCTCCGAGTCGTCGAGGAATGTAGATTATGGAATTATCTCTAAAACTTAGCCTTCGTGTCGCGACATAGAGTGTGATAAGCTGGAAAACAGCAAGCATTGAAATTATAACAAACTACCGATTTTGCAGTTACTATTTGGTCCAAAGGCTCTAGAAGCCACGCGACCGACGAAGGTCAAATTGCTTCCCTTCGCCCAATAGGAGACCTGTTTCTAAATACAGTAGTGGGGATTCCTCAGTCGAGAGACCAGATTACGTTTCGGAGGACACTTTGCTAGGAGCACTACGAGAGTAAAGATGTAGTCACTATGTTTCGCCCTTTTTGGGCAGGTTTATAAGTTTATTTCATTAGTTAATGTAGGAGCTAGTTTTATTTTTTATTGACGTTTAAATTTTCTAGTAGTGCCATGTCCTGAAAGGTTTAATTGTGTTTCTTCATCATGTACGAATAATTGTTTCTTCAAATAACCGCTAAGCGGTTCATGTGTGTCTCCAAACCAACTTCTTGTACTACCACCCCTTTGGTTCCGCAACTTTATGTAACACCGCTTCAAGACACCCGTTCAGACGACAGGTCTAGGGACGTAAGAGGACGTCGCTGTCAAGCCAAATTCAACCGGTAAAAGCTCACCGCCAAAAACAAGGTACTGTAACCCCGACGATAAAGCAACGTACAGACCAACGAAAGTGCAGTGTAGTGAAACAAAGGTTCATTCGAGAATGTCAATCAAAAGTGGGGATTCAAAATTATTATGGAATGGGTTATATGGGTTACTATCGACGAAACTTGGGTTCAACGGGCTTTTCTTTCTTGAGTAATTCCATGTTGAAATTAACTTGTTATTTGATGACTGATATTGTTTGGTTTTGTGACGTATTGCTATCTAATCGGGGATAGTAATGCGCCCCCGAATCAGATGAAGAATGTCACCAAAGTAACATGAAATTGTTGTTTCTGTTGTTCGATTATAGTTGCCAATGTTTATTGAAGCTGTTTGTATTTTTCAATTATTTCAAATTGTAGTGTTATTCTATAGTATAAACCTATTAAATCAGGCATGGCAAGATTAATTGAAGTTTTCTTGACTCTAGCCCGTTCACCTGCATGAATTAGGTATAGACTCAGGTATTTTCTAGATGTGTCGGCCTATTTCTAAATTCTAAATTCTATTCAAAACTATCTTCTTTAACATCTTTTAAAAAGTGCAGGCACACAACTGCGCCGACTCTGCTACAGAGCATTTAATATCTCTGAAATTCAAATTTAAAAACTCATCTAATTAGTTAAGATTAATTTTTCTGAGTCAATACTTAATAATTCATTCTGTGAACGTGTTAACTGTCAATATTTTGGGTTTGGAGTTGATTGAATAATATTTATAGTTGCTACTCCAATTTTTCTGAAGTTTAAATAATTTTAGATGAAATAGGAATGTTATTCAGTTCAGTAAATCCATTAAAGTGAAAATATTTTGAAGTGCTTGAAGATAAAGTCAGGAAACTTAAGTTGAAAGTATTCTAAAACTTTATATTGAAATTGATTATTGACAAATTAAAGGTTTAATGGTAGAATAAAAATTAGTAGAAGAAACTAGCATAGGTGAAAAATAACTGATTCTATGTACTGAATAAATTTTTTGCATTCTGTTATTCCGTGAATGATGATAGAAATTATTGTGATGTCAACGTACGTATTCTGGTCTCACGCATCGGGTACTTGAGTATCATCATAGTATAGTAGTAGTGAAAGTGAATATTGAGATTTTAAAAGTTAACTCAATGAAATTAGGAAAATGCGGAAATTATTATGGGAGAATGTTTGAGGAAAATAGGAAATTTTTTTGATAAGTTTAGGTAGATCGAAGGTAATTAGAGAATAAATAGGAAACTGTTATATTAGTTATTGTTGATATGTAGTTTTGAAAAGTTGATGAGTAGTTTTGGCCTTGAGATGTTTAAACTAAATAATTGGGTATTGTAGATTAAAGTTGAAACGATAATCAAATCCTTGGGAATGTGTATGAAAATAAGTTGATTCAGATGAGGTTGTTAAGTCCCTTTATCAGTAATGTTTATTCTCGAAAAGGTGAATCAGTTTTATTATTGGAAATATTTTTTTTAGGTGTGATTTTTGCGGTAGGCATGCATAGTGATAGTGTAAAGATCCGTTGTGTTGGTGACGTTTCCTGTAGGCTGTGGGGATTTTTTGAGATCTAGTAGAGTAATTGAAACTAGTTGGATATGAAGTTTATAGTTGAGGAATAATTATGTGAGGCTCCAGTAAGGTTGAAAATGTCAGTGAACTTGAGAATCAGTAATAGTGTATTAGTAGCCTATTAATGTGTTAGTGTATGGGTAAATTCAATAATGTTGATACTCAGAAGTCAAGCAGTAGCAGTCCAATGCTAAGATAGTTGTTCCAGCTGAGTTTTCATATTTTAAATCATGCCTTGAGAATTATTCTTCTAGTGTTTAGAGAAAATGTCACGTACTTTGAGTTTGAGATAAATAACCATGATCGCTGTCGAGTCAATTTATCCAGTTGAAGTTGTAGGCAGTGAGAAAATTACAATACTCTAGTGACAAGCGAAGTATAAAATAATTGTCGATTAAAACCTAGCACTCATTGTTTTGTTTTGACTAGCATTCTGTCGTAAAGGTTTCCTACTGGAATATTATAATGCAAAATCACGCTTGAGTCATGTTGAAAAATATCCGAAACAGATCAGAAAAAATAGGAAACAGATCAGCCTATTGAAGACAAGATTTTTTGTCGTGAGTTATAATTGGATAAGTTTTTGTGAGTATGGCGCCACTCTATAGCCTTGTCTCTATACACTCAACGAGATGATTCCTAATGAATGAGAAGGAGAAAAGAGAGAAGGAGTTATGATAAAGATATTTACCGTATTTGTTAGAAGGATTCATTACGGGTTCATGAAGGGTTTATTAGTCAAAGATTTTGTTACGTGACAATATAATGTATATAGAAGAAATTCCGGAATGTAAATAACTTGCGCAACTAGATTAGTCATTAAATTATGTTATTAACTTCCTAATATTAAATATATTTAGGTAGGTGAATTAGGTTTAATTTTATTCCATGCACGGCTGCATACTCGCGGTAAATGAAATGATTGTACAGTTTTCCCACGGTAGTAGATAATTGATTGTTTGGTAAATCGGGTGATGATCAATTTTTGAAGTTATCAACAGTCATAATATCCTATGTAGCAATGTATGTATGTGATGTCTCTAATAATAATAAGTTATTTAGCATGAGACGATTTATCATAATATTCTATACTATACCCATTTTCAATAGCTTAATACTCATCCATTCATAGTTAAGAATTATACATTTACCTAGTTAGTACACATAGATAAAATATATTCTCATTCATAAAATAATAAGAATAATGTCTAAGGCCTCATATTTTATATTCTATTCACTTTATACTTCATATTATTTTGTTGATATCCCTATTCTTTATTAGTTTACCTTCCGTGATTAATATAATTATAATCTTATCATAGGTTTATTCAGTTCAACTGATTCCGTTTTAGTTCACTTTAATACAATTCAGTGATAGAGATTTCCTGCAGGAATACAATAATGGATAGAAAATTTTCGTAGCCACGGAATGTACATCAAGCGTGTGTTATTGCTCTCCGATGGCTCGCTATCGTTGCAGTTTCAACCATTATTATCTTTGAATCGTAGCCTATGTAGAATAGTATTGCCTATTGAATTGCTTTATATTGTTAAAAATATGTTGCACTCTCAACTCTATAGTAATGATAGTTAGATTTCAATACATTCAGCAGAGTGAAAAAGTTTCATCCTTTACTATTATAATCAACGTACTCCATATTTTACAACAGCAGAGTAACATAGGACCAATTAAAACTATGATGTCTTTTAAGCGTTTTCCCTTGTTAGAGTTTGCCACGAAAATAACCAGGGACTCAATAAAGTGATTGAAGTATTCAAGATTATTATACTCGGTCCTACTTAAAAGGTGGACACGTCAATATTGTTTTGTCCTGACTCTTGCCACAGTTTTAAAGACTCTTGCCACAAATCTCAATTAGTTATACATTTTGCTGAATTTCGGAATGATTAAAGAGATTTCTTTTGAAGAGGGCCCGCTTCAAATTGGATCCTACTATCAATCCAGAAATTCGACTCTCCAAATCATACAGAATGCCTCTATGGTAACATATCCTGATTAGATTTCTTTTTGCGTGTTTCACACCGTAAGGAGGGGGAGTGTGCCGAGCAATCTTTTTAATTCAGGCCTTTTCCCAAGTTATAATAGTAAATTCAATACGCAATAGACTAGAGCCATTATTGTAAGTGAGTTAGTGAAATAAATTATTTTCTCTCTCTATTATGAACGGCCATGACTTCGAGTTTCCCATGATAGATATTTAAAAATTGTGGCTCTGAGTCGTCGAGGAATGTAGATTATGGAATTATCTCTAAAACTTAGCCTTCGTGTCGCGACATAGAGTGTGATAAGCTGGAAAACAGCAAGCATTGAAATTATAACAAACTACCGATTTTGCAGTTACTATTTGGTCCAAAGGCTCTAGAAGCCACGCGACGATTGGTCAAATTGCTTCCCTTCGCCCAATAGGAGACCTGTTTCTAGATACAGTAGTGGGGATTCCTCAGTCGAGAGCAGATTACGTTTCGGAGGACACTTTGCTAGGAGCACTACAAGAGTAAAGATGTAGTCACTATGTTTCGCCCTTTTTGGGCAGGTTTATAAGTTTATTTCATTAGTTAATGTAGGAGCTAGTTTTATTTTTTATTAAAGTTCAAATTTTCTAGTAGTGCCATGTCCTGAAAGGTTTAATTGTGTTTCTTCATCATGTACGAATAATTGTTTCTTCAAATAACCGCTAAGTGGTTCATGTGTGTCCCCAAACCAACTTCTTGTACTACCACCCCTTTGGTTCCGCAACTTTATGTAACACCGCTTCAAGACACCCGTTCAGACGACAGGTCTAGGGACGTAAGAGGACGTCGCCGTCAAGCCAAATTCAACCGGTAAAAGCTCACCGCCAAAAACAAGGTACTGTAACCCCGACGATAAATCAACGTACAGACCAACGAAAGTGCAGTGTAGTGAAACAAAGGTTCATTCGAGAATGTCAATCAAAAGTGGGGATTCAAAATTATTATGAAATGGGTTATATGGGTTACTATCGACGAAACTTGGGTTCAACGGGCTTTTCTTTCTTGAGTAATTCCATGTTGAAATTAACTTGTTATTTGATGACTGATATTGTTTGGTTTTGTGACGTATTGCTATCTAATCGGGGATAGTAATGCGCCCCCGAATCAGATGAAGAATGTCACCAAAGTAACATGAAATTGTTGTTTCTGTTGTTCGATTTTAGTTGCCAATGTTTATTGAAGCTGTTTGTATTTTTCAATTATTCCAAATTGTAGTGTTATTCTATAGTATAAACCTATTAAATCAGGCATGGCAAGATTAATTGAAGTTTTCTTGACTCTAGCCCGTTCACCTGCATGAATTAGGTATAGACTCAGGTATTTTCTAGATGTGTCGGCCTATTTCTAAATTCTAAATTCTATTCAAAACTATCTTCTTTAACATCTTTTAAAAAGTGCAGGCACAAGAACTTCGGGATCTATATTGGGTATTTTTTTATCTCGTTTTATATTCAATAGATCATTGATACACTCCCATGTCTTTTTCGAATTGCCTCTGCTTTGGAGTAGTATATTATTATAGTAGTCATACTTTGATTTTTTCATCATGTTGTTTAATGTGTTTCTGTAGTTTTTATATAGTGATTTGAGAAAGTTGTTTTGAGGCTGTTTTTTTAATTTCTGATGCATTTTATCTCGTTTTCTTATTGACGTTATTAATCCTGCAGTTATCCAAGGCTGGAGAGGCTTTAGTTTGTGTGGTACAATTTTTATTTGGGTTGCATTTCGAATCTCAGTGTATAATGCATCAACTAATAATTCAATAGCATTTTCGAAATTTAAATCAAGTTGTGATGCAACCTCGGACAAATTGTACTTCTTAAGATTATTTATCAAATCATGGTAGTTTATAGATTTTCTAGTGTTAACACTTGGTTCAGTTCTACCAGTATTTTCTCCAAGACCAATGTTTATACAAGTCAGATAGTGGTCAGTAATACTTGTTTCCATTATTGATCCGATAATAGACTCACAAACATCGTTTGTTTTTCTGTAAAATATGTGATCAATACATGATTGGGATCCGTTTATTTCTCGAGTAGGTTATTAATGTAAGATTTAAAACCATTTGATGACAAAAGATTGAAATATTCATTAACAAAGTTGTGTTACTGTTTATATCTATGTTTGTATCACCGATGATTATTATGTTTTGACTATTTTCATGTTTCAAGTAATCAATGCAATCATTCAGACTATTGAGAAAAATTTGCAAATTAGAAGAAGGTGAACGGTAAATAGTAACTATTGTGAATTTAATATTTTCATCAGGTATACTGACACTCAGTATTAGAGAATTACATTCGAGTATAAGGAAATTTATGTTTTCAACATTGAATGTGTTCCTAGTAAAAATACAAACTCCATCGCATTTATTCAGTCTACTTGGTACACTATGAATTGCATAATCATTCAAACTGTAATTAATTGTGCTATCGTTGATCCAAGTTTCACTAAGTGCTATAAAATCAAATTTAGTATCACAATTCCCTAGAATATATGCTAAGTTATCAAAGTTTCTATTCATACTTCTTATATTCATGTGACAAATATTCACAAATCTACATAGCTTAGTGGTATAATTTTGCGGTTTGAAATTGAAATATCATCTACTTGAATTGTATTGTATGACTCAACTGAGATTTCATTTTATCATGTAATGAGGTCGTTTAATTTATACCATGTTCATTGCCTCACTACGAGAGGGAGAGCATGTCTTGATAATGTGTTCACATCTATTGAATCTGAACGGTTGGAATGTCACTTGTATGAACCGGACCTGATCTCTAATCATGCGGGAATATTTGGAAATTTCAAAACGATTAACTGAAGTATTATATTAAACGATCAACTATTAATCGAAATAAAAAAATTTGAAACCCTAAAAGTTCAATCCCCAGAGAAATACTGACTGAAAATTCGCACGAAACATCAATACATTCTTCCAACCTTATCAACATCACTAAATCTTCCTCCCATTTTGTTTTTCAATACCTGGCGCTTCTCATCCATAATAAGGTTGTGAGAGAATGTGCGTCAGCCAACGAAATGTTGCTGCTACTCTGGCTGGTGTTGTTTTGGTGGATCGCATCTTGGATGCTGGAGTGTGTGCGTATATTCGTGTGTGTGTGTGTTATGTGGGGCATGAAGATTGCCCCAGGCAATGTCGGTTGGATGAAGAAGAAACCCAGCCAGCCCTGGTCAGGAGAGCCGCTGCTCTCTCATTATTATGGAAATAGAATCGCAGGAGCCTACTCCTATCTTCTTCCAAGACCCTTACTCTCACAAAACTAGCGGGAGGCTCATCGCTGGAAAAACAATCTGACTTATTTATGCGAGCAGTTGCCATGATGGGATTTCTTTCTCGGGAAGACGCTCGCCTCACTTTGTACCGAGTATAATTTCACCCTTGCTTTCAGCGACTGAATGCACACATTCGACTTTTTCACCTAGATGGAAACTGTGTCTATTGCGTTTGCACTCGCGCCCGACAAGGGTGACAAGCTACCGCCAAATTGCTCTTATCAAAGTTGGTTAGAATTTATGCGGAACCAAGTAACTGTCAGTGTCAACCTGATTGTAACAATTCTGTGTTTGCTTATGGTTATTCTCAGGAAAAAAATACTTTGATGGAGAATCCTCCATAAGTCTTTTCTGAAAGAAACTGAGTCTCTTCTTGTTTGGTACTGTGATGAATCTTTCAAATAGATCTCATGAGAAGAGAGAAAATTGTGATTACCTTTTAAAATGAAAGAATTGCTAAAGGAATAGTTAGCGACCGAGCGATAAAGCTTACTTATCAGTAACTGTATATTAGATAAGAGTACCGTTCTGTACCGAATATTTTCTAGAAAATTATTCAATAAAATTATAATTATTTTGCAAATAAAGCACAAATTATTTACGAATTGCTCATTGATTTTGAGGTTACACTTTGTTTACTATCGATCAGATGTTTTTAAAACAGTTCGTACGCAGCTGACTGATTCAAAGTATGTCAAATGTCATGCTGGCTTCACGTAAGATATAATACCATCTCTAAAAATTATAAAACTATCAATAAAGGACCAAGAATTTCAATAAAAAAATAAAATGTATGTATTATCGTTGAAATTATTATTATTTAAGAAATTATATATATGTCAGGTCTTATTGTAACTAACTAGGTCATAGCATGAAATTATATTATTGATAAAACGCAGAAATTAATTATAACAGTCTCAAACCTAATAAAAATTGTACAAGAATATTAATTTATTAATGATGTAATTCAACTGAACCACATGGTAATTAAATCTCTTTGGCAAGCCTAAGCCAATCAAGTGCATAGAAATAGCACCAAGAAGGTGATCGTTTGAAAGCAACACATGTTAATCTATATCAGACAACAACCCTGCCTTATCATTTACGCTAGCACATGTACATTGTATGAGAGAACTATGTCTAGAAGATTAAGCAGTTTTAAGAATTACATAAATTGAATTATTATTGTAATTAAAGGAATTATATTCTACTGCTTGCCACTGACGTCATGTCTACGTCACAAGCGTTCTACCAATGGCAAATTTTATGCAAATTATTACATCGAGATTCTGAGAAGCAAGGTCTAGCCAAGAAGCTTAGAGAAAAAGACAGCACTTCCCTTTTGAAATCCTCACCGTTCAGATCTCTTTATAGTTACCAAGACCTATTTGTGAAAATTTCTTGTTCGATTTTAAATGTTCTATTTGTGAGCCGATATTTTAGGCCAATCTATTTGTTATTTGTAATTTATTTCCATCAATCGATAAATTAAAAGTTTAAAGTAAATTATCCCTTAATTAATTTGGTGAAGGAAATATTAAATTAAAATTCCCCACGTGCTGAAACCGAAGCCTGGACCCGCTGCCGATCAAACGATTTTTGATCTAAAGAAGAAAACCACGACCACCAAGGAATTTCACGTGAGTTATAAGTTTTAAAAGGGGCCCCAATCTACGCTTCGAAAATATTTCAGTGCAGAAAGATATAAAATTTTCTTCTTTAAATTATTGGCCACGCCGACAAGCGCTTTTAGTTATTAAGAGCCTAGAATTTATTCAATATTGAATTTATAAGAACTTGTAGTTGATTAGCTATCCTCCGCTGCCAGAACCACGACCCCGAGCATTTTAAAAATATTTTTTATAATTCATTTTTTCACTATTTTTTCAAAACTGTTCAATTTTATCAATTGTAAAATTCTGTTGAATCACGCATGTATCATGCAAGTACAAGAAATTTGCTAATCATTTTGTTAATGTTAAATTACTTTCATCTGTAAATTATATTCTGAATCTGCACTGTGAGATCATATATTTATTATAATATATTTCAGTTTTGTTAATTCGTTTTCTGAGTTCGATTATTTCTTAAGCCTGTCAATTATTGTGTCTGATACGTTCTATATCATCAAGAACCGATCGAATACGATCATTGAAATAATTGAATTAAGCTGGATATTGGAACAGGTCTAAGTGGATGTAGCGAGTGGGGTCAGATCGAGATATTATTCTTTGTCCTTACCTGCTCATATATCAGCTTTATCTGTTACCAACCTCGACTTAGGAGCGAACACATCAATTGTACAGCAGATGCAGCCCGAGATCATATAAATTCCTACAATAGAGCTTAAAACCCGACAAGACTCTGTTCTCGAAGTATATTCTGAACGATATTTGGTCCAAATACCGTATTTTAATCCTTCAGAACTTATTAGAGACGCAGTCCCGTAATTATCTACATCGGGATTTTTGCTCGACCTGTATGATTTTGTATGCTCATTCTTCACAGGTAATAATTTTAAGGTATCCGTCTTCAGTGTTTAGCGATCGCTACACTGCTTATAAAAATTTCATCACTATACAATTGTCATTAGAAGAATCAAGGGTGAGCGAGCGTTTAGGCTCCCGCGATTCCGACAATTGTATTGAATCTTGTAGTGAATCAATCAGTCAGGTGTACACTCAGCGTCCACACACGCAATTGCAAAATTTCAAAACGATTGAAACGAAGTATTATATTAAACGATCAACTATTAATCGAAATAAAAAATTTGAAACCCTAAAAGTTCAATCCCCAGAGAAATACTGACTGAAAATTCGCACGAAACATCAATACATTCTTCCAACCTTATCAACATCACTAAATCTTCCTCCCATTTTGTTTTTCAATACCTGGCGCTTCTCATCCATAATAAGGTTGTGAGAGAATGTGCGTCAGCCAACGAAATGTTGCTGCTACTCTGGCTGGTGTTGTTTTGGTGGATCGCATCTTGGATGCTGGAGTGTGTGCGTATATTCGTGTGTGTGTGTGTGTTATGTGGGGCATGAAGATTGCCCCAGGCAATGTCGGTTGGATGAAGAAGAAACCCAGCCAGCCCTGGTCAGGAGAGCCGCTGCTCTCTCATTATTATGGAAATAGAATCGCAGGAGCCTACTCCTATCTTCTTCCAAGACCCTTACTCTCACAAAACTAGCGGGAGGCTCATCGCTGGAAAAACAATCTGACTTATTTATGCGAGCAGTTGCCATGATGGGATTTCTTTCTCGGGAAGACGCTCGCCTCACTTTGTACCGAGTATAATTTCACCCTTGCTTTCAGCGACTGAATGCACACATTCGACTTTTTCACCTAGATGGAAACTGTGTCTATTGCGTTTGCACTCGCGCCCGACAAGGGTGACAAGCTACCCGCCAAATTGCTCTTATCAAAGTTGGTTAGAATTAATGCGGAACCAAGTAACTGTCAGTGTCAACCTGATTGTAACAATTCTGTGTTTGCTTATGGTTATTTTCAGGAAAAAAATACTTTGATGAAGAATCCTCCATAAGTCTTTTCTGAAAGAAACTGAGTCTCTTCTTGTTTGGTACATATATTCTCAAAAGGGAAGATATTGGAAAGGCTGTTCAGTATACTACGTCTCTGTTGATTGGACTACAAAGAGCAAATTAACTCGAATGGCATAATTGTGTACTATAATAGCAACTAGTACTAGTATGATTTCCCAACAATACCATAATTATTTCCCTAGTGGGTTTCTTGCAATCGCAATAAATCTGTCGAAATGAATCATATAATAAAATATTATTTTTTTTTTGAAATCTATCATTTTCAAAGTGAATAATATAGTATCTTATTAACTCATTCTATCCTAGAACTATCATATTATGATCGCACTGAATAAGCAGTGGGAAAATGAGTGAGACTTTTGACCAGCAGTGGTTTTATTGAGTTGGAGAACCTAACGAATTCGTGCTAGAGGAGCTGGTCTAGCGTTTTGAGTGATTAGTTTAGGTTGGAATTGTCATCAAATAATTCATTTGAATCTACTTTGATCATCCATTAGATTTTCTTTGTTGCTCAAAGTCATGGACCTACACTTCCAGTAATGAGGATAATTCTAGGCAAGTTTTTCTTAAATAACTTCATTTCAGGTGAGATATATTTGAAGTAATTCATGAGATCTATCATATTTGGAAAATTTCACAAATCAATTTTCCATTCCACTGTTGATATATGGTAACGCTAGGACATCCTACTGTTATTGACATCAACCTATTATGGCAATATATATTACCAGAAATGAATAGAATAGAATAGAATATTTTATTTGCTTTCGTTTTTTTAAACATACAAATGGAGTTGAGTTTGTTTACATATTATATAAAATACAAAATATCATTTGAAAATGGGAAAACTGGAAACATATTTGTCCTTAATCAGTCTTGCCACAAAAAAACAGATCAGATATCAGTCCAACTCGTCGACGAATCTCCTGAATCTTATGTAGCTGAAAAAGTAAAAACAAATCTCATCCTTCTTGGCTGGTGTCTCTATGTGTAATAGTTCTTTATACTGTTCGTCAAGTTCCTGGCTCCCCCCACAGATACTCCGCCAAGTACTTTCTTCTGTTGTCATCAAAAGTCGGACATCCAAAGAGACCGTGACATAAGCTGTTATCAGCCCGCTGGTTGCACAGCAAGCAGATTTCCTCACTTGAGAAAGATGCCGTGTACCCCTTGTGATGAATTCTTGCAAAGTTTGGCTGAGCAAGTCTCAGCTGGCTGATGAGACGCATCTCCCATATGCTTTTCCCGAAGTTCAAGTACTCCTCCTCAGCACCCAAACCACTAATACAACGATAAAGCGGATTGTAGTGAGAAATCATCACCCTATCGACATCCGATTTTAATTTGTGCTCCTTAAATTTGGTTATTAGGGCATCTATATCTCTCTTGGATTCTAGTGCGATCAAACTCTCACCAAGATTGGCACTGTCGAGCTTCCGATTAAGTTGCGTCATCCAGTTGTACTTTTCTCTATTGTTGGGCTGTGCATCTAATTCCGTCAGTCTTTCAAGACATATTTTTGGCAAGCGGTCACCTCTCATTCTCTTAACCTTTAAATACCATGCTAACATTCCCTTCAATACTCTGCACTCGATGTGGTCCAATCCCATCTCAAGACGCACAAAATGCATAGGAGAATTTTTCCTCAGGAAGTACAAAGACTTGAAAAACTGTTTTTCAGTCGATTCAAGTTTCTCACAGTATGATGGAGCCCAGATTTCAGCTGCATACAGGAGAGTGGAGGCAACAATGGACTGATATAGCTTGAAGACCGTCCGAAATCTGCTTGTCTTTGTGGTGGTCAGGATTTCCTTAACTTTTGCAGATGCCACCCTTGCTTTTTTACTTGCTTCTTGTACATTAGTGCAGAAAAGTCCAGATGATGAAAAGACTGTTCCCAAATAGCAGTATCTGCTTGAAGTCTCAATCTCCTGATTCTGGTAAGTAACATTCTTCTTAACTCCGCTACCTCCTCTTCTGACCGGTACTACCTTCGTCTTCAGAACATTCACCTCAAGACCGTTCTGCACACAGTATTCCTCCAGGAGACGCGATGCTCTCATTATGCCAGCCCAAGTCATGTCCAAAATCACAAGATAATCCGCATAAAGCAAAGCCACTAGATCTTGACTGGCACTCAAATTCACTCCTCTACAACCCTGACTCTCAAAAAATGTCACAATGTCACCGATGAACAGAGAGAAAAGCAAAGGACTCAGGGAATCGCCCTGCAGGACACCTTTTGAAATTTCAATTCCCAATTCATTGTTATCGCTTAGCTGAATGTGTGCAGAATCATATAGAGACTTTATTGACTTTATATTAAAAAATTAGAACTACAATATAGAGTGCAATCACACCTCCTTTTTCAGGTCCATATGACTGGACTATCAATATTCACCTGTGTATTCAATCAAGTACGGTATATCAAGAGCAGTAGTTTGTCCTAGCGTAACAATATGGTCACAACTGCTTTAGCAGACTTATCTTACACATTTCCAGTTAGAACCTCAATAATGGACTGAATAGTGTTTTTTTACAGAAAGAACCTAAGATTGAGAATGAATTGAAATTGGTTTCAGAAAAATCTTACAGATTATTAGCTAGTGCACTTTGTAATAGGTGATTGGATTAGGAGAGAGTTGAATTTTATTCAATGTTTGTTTTTTCAACCAACTTTTCTTGAAGTCTGGATAGTAGGAGCCATGCTCATAATATTTTTGTACGAGAAATTCTATTGAAATGCAACATTGATGAGTACCGTATTTTCCTCCATGCTATCAATATTTTTGTACGAGAAATTCTATGGAAATGCAACATTGATAAGTATTATCCTCAACTACCTCAATAACTTCAAACTTTATCTTATATGTCTCCATTCATTATTCTCAACTTCTTTTGAAACTTTCTTACAATCAACAAGAATAGAATACAGAATCAAAGAACTTCTTGGTAGATGAAAAATCATACTCGGAATAACAGTGAGGAACCTCCCTTCTTCGCTCACTAATGATGTAAAGCTGCTTTCAACCAATCGCATTGAGAAGTTTGTCCGCTAACTCTTCTTGAACACCTACATAAACTTCGAGACCAATCCCTTAGGAATAACTCGGGAATAAATATGTTCCACCATCGGTTCGAGATCAGCTCGAATTCTCTCTTCAGGCTCCCGGCATAAGGATGTTGGTTTTATACTTAACTTCCATGATAACAATGAGTTCTTTGCTGATGCATTAAAGACAGAAATGATGCCGTAGTAAGATTATAAGAACAACATACTTTACAAGTCTGACGTTTCATTTGTTCGAGGAAGAGCATAATTTTTCGAATTTAATGATAAGTCGCCGTCTCTGAGAAAGGTTTCACGTAAGGAAAGATTTTTGTGAAAACCCATTTATTCCCACAAGAATATTCAAAATTTTCCTTAATGGGGGAACGTTCTACAAAAATTCGAATTTTTGTAAGAAAAGAACTTAAAAGTGAAAAAGGATGGTCGGAATGGTTCTAGAACGGTCTCAGAAATCAAGCATTGCAAAAACTACTCTACTATTTAGGGAATTGGCTCTTGCTCATAAATTGAAAGCTATAATTCACTGAAAACAATATCTGCATCCTCAGCAGTCTTGTAAGTTCTGTGATTATCAAATTTGAAGCAGAATCACATTGCACGTGTTACTTGTAGTACATCTAATTCCACATTGATGTCGTGAGCTCTAAATTCGCATTTAATGATGAACTAGCGTCAGATGTGTTGTGTGAACCTCATCTATGCCAGTCTGTGGCCCTGGGCCTGCATAATGCAGCCACCTCCTGAGCGAGCAGCCTTAGCCCGGCTCTCCTCCATTATGTATAGAATGTTCTATGAATATCAAAGTCGACACTGCGCAACCATGCTTTGGATTAGTCGTCAAGCAACAAACTAATTCCAAACCGACTAAAGCCTATCCTCCTCCCACACTCACCTGCATCCTTAACCCTCACTACTTCCCATTTTTTTTTTCTTAAAATCATCATTCTCTTCTCAGCTTCTGATTAAATGCTTCTGGATATCCTTGAGATCTTTTTGACAAGGGTGACAAGCCCATGGACATGGATTACCCCTACCGGTAAATAGGAGAAATTCAGCACTCACATATATTTGGACCCCAAAAAATGTCGACAATATTATTTTCAAACACTGCTGACCTTGTTTTGGGAATTCCCCCCCCCCCTGAGATTGGATTCTGAATTTCGAGTACCCAATCTGCGTCCAAACAGCCCTGCCACCTGTGAGCACCCTTTTTTGGATTCCATAATTCAATTGTTTCCTCGGCTATGTTCTTCAAAATATATACAACAATCCAGCTATTCAATGAGTTTAACGTGATTGATCTAAGATAGCTCCACTCCAAGGAGATAATATTCAGTTTACACAAGAATCCAACAAGATTTCAAACCACAATCACAACACCAGATACAGGAATCTTTTAATCACCATTGTTGCAAGGAAGGCACTATACCAAAGACATTTCAATCATTTAGTACCAAAATTATATAATCTACTTCCTGCAAACTTTGGACAGATTAATCACCTGGACAGTTCAAAACAATAGTACACAATTGGTTGATGAACAGAGGAAGACAGAACATGGAAAAAATTATTTCAAACAACAACTCATATTTTCAACTAAACACCCAATGAATTACTAGACACTTACTAAATCGCACACCAGAAAAAATAAACAAACAAACAAAACCCACTCTAGAACATGGTATGCCATAGTGGATGCATAGTAGGTCAATTTCCACACAGAAAACACTAAACATGTAGAAGACACAATATGGGAAATTTCTGAATCTAACTACTGTATGTCATTGTATACAATATTTTCTGTGATTGATGTAGTAGTTTTATTCATTTATTCATTCTGTTTATTCATCACTGACTCTTTTTCACATCTCCTCTTTAGGCCACATCTCATCTTTAGGTTGGTTAGCCATCATTCATCAGGTGCTGATGCAACTGAAAATAATACAGAGATTCATTCGATGTCTGCTCTATTGATTCAATAGCAGATTCACTCAATTAGAAACTGATCTATGAAATTAATGATCAATCCAAGAATTGATTACATTAAGTGACTGTATGAAATCTTGTTATATTTCTATTGATGTTTTTTGTGATTTTCAAAATCATCGAGCAAATACAAATAAATAATCTTGATTGAGTGACTCAATCAATCTGAGCTCTCTTTTTTTCTAGGTGAGTTCAAAACATGGCTGTGGATATCCCAGATGAGTGAGTATAGTCCTGTAATTATATCAATCAATAACACTTATCCACTGAATATTGCAATCTACCCTAGTTCAAGATGAGAAATGTGCAAGTTGTAGATTGCATATTGCAGGGGAATTGCAACATATTAAGGGGAGAACGTTTTACTCTATCTCATTTTATTTCTTACATCTCACAACACTGAATACAGGTAACAACAGAGCTAAGGCTGCTTGATAGAACGAGCTCTCTATAATATTATATTGTGTTCTCTGAAGATATGACTGGGATTTGCGGCGAGAATGTTATCATATGTTTGAGAAATCAAGGTATCATGAGATGTAGTTCTAAACAGGAGAAGTGTCTGCACACTTCTATTATTTGTTGATCTCGTAATATTCAGTTCATGAAACTCAGTTTTTGGATTAGAGTATCATTGCAGAATAAGTCACGCTTCTTCATAGACATTTTAATTGGAGCATAATTTACTGGTAAATATATTCTGAATATTTTTTTTCAAAGAATGAACATTGATATGTTCAAAGATCCGCCAATTTATGTAAATACAAAACAATATCATCTATAGTAATTGCAAATTCCACTTTTCCATATGATGTAGAGTTCAATAATTATTATTCCAGTTTATATTATTTTAATTCATCTTAAACTATGTTGCATTGTGATACATTAGTGTTCAAGCCATTACAGTAATCTACATAATCTGACGTTATTTTTTATAATGAATAACGATTCGCCTCGGCTTGGCGTCAATCGGTAGAGCATGAGAATTAAAAACCATAAAATCTGGTCGTGGTTTTCTAGGATACAATTTCGTTAAAAATCTTAATAGGCTCATACAGGAGCTCTCGCACTAATTTAATACTGATTATTAACAAATATATAAGATTTTTACTCTATGGTATTGGGGAGTAAAAATGAATGGTACACCATAAAAAATTTGATACATATATTAGATGAATAATTTTAAAAAATCAGGTCAATATAGAAAATATATAGAGCAACAAAATATACAATAAAACAAGAACAAAAATCAAATAAAATATCACAGATCAGTACACTATTTTTCAGTTCTATAGCACGAAACTTTACCATGTGCTTTTCAATTCATTGATCATATGCATTTATTTGCATGCAGCTTTGACATCAACTTGCTGTTGCTTGTCGATTTGGATAATCCTACTTAACATTATACTTCCCAAATCAGAGCATGATAAATTAACAAATCAATAATTAAATATATATTAATTTCTATAGTTTCCAATAAATTTCTCCATAATAAATACATTTATCTCAGGTTGTGAGATTCGGCACCTGATGGAATTAGATAAATCAATTTATCCAAAGAACCAGAGCTACATTATATTATTACAAATCAATGATTGGGTGAATGTTAGCATTACAAGCTTAGAACTTATATTCTCTTGATTGATGTACTTTGATATATGAATTGACTCATTCCTATTCAATAAAATATTTCTTATACCCTTTTAAGACTTGCGCAAGTTTTTTGTATTAATTTCTTAATATTTAAAACCTTTCCGACGAGCTAGCTTTTATTTTATTCCATTCGAAGCACTGAGGGCGCCCTATTTTTATTTCAACTATTTTTCACTCACGTGCTGAATTTTTATAAGTTGTCGGCGATGATCCGAAATTCCTGGTAGTCCTGGATTGTTGGTGGCCGAAGTCGTCTCTTCCAAGGGATTAAATAAATATTTGCATGACCTTTGCTTTAAAACAGCATCACAAAGTCTTATGGACATTTAATAATTAGATTAAACTTTAAGTCTTTAAAATATACAATGAAGGATATTGTGCTCTACAAATTTTGGTGACATTCCATGGTAGTGGTTGGCAGGCAAGTGGGCAAATTCTACCTTTCTTTTTACAATTTTCATTTCCGACTTGCAAATTTACATAAAATTTGAATAATTTGCTACTATGCCATTTAAAGGTTCAAATAGTTTGTGCCAATCTATTAAATTATTACTTATGTCACATATCTGATATCTGTCTGTTTATCTGTCTTCGGACCATATCCAATACATAAACTGAACAGTAAACATTTACAAAATCTCATTTATTTATTTATTTATTTATTCTTACAAAAATATAGGAGTGCAACAGGCATAACAGCCCAAACGCACTCATGAATACAGGAAATACATTATTAAGAATTATTACAAAATAATAGATATATATAAATACTAGAAAAGTAATAAAAGAGAATGTTTAAAATGGTACATGTGAAAAACAGACAAGAAGAATAGTATAACAGCTACTTTGAGAAAGAAGAGAATAATGTTAAAGGTAAATGATAAAACTAATTTTGATTATTCAATAAGATCAATCATAACCACATAAAATAACAACATATAACCTACGTATTACATATGGTACTAAGAGAAGTGATGAAAGAGCTAGAGAAAAAGGGATCAAAAGGGAAGTGGAAAAATATGAAAAGTTAGTTAGTGGAGAAAGGGTGACCATGGAGAGAACAATGAAAAGGCCATTGTGAACCAGAGTAAATTAAGAACAACAGGTCTATATTACTCTTCAATTGAAGAATGGTGAGATTTTTCTCTTGAAGCTCCATTTAGACAAGGAGAAGAGATCCACCTGACCATCACAGCAGAGGAATGTACGAGGAATACGATTCATTGGTGAGTAATAATGACCAACCGTGTTACATCTACAGATTGAGAACTCTTGCCGATTACGATTATTGAAGAAAGGCACCTTGAAGTTCAGCCTTGCCAACAGATTAGGACTGCTCACGGAACCGTTCACAAGACCATAGAGGAATAAACAAGAAAGTACCTTCCGTCTGGATGCCAAAGTCTCAAAGCCGAACATGCTGCGCAACACACCAGTTGGAAACCCCAAAGGACAAGGACGATTCAGTTTTCTACAAAATAACAATCTCAAAAATTTATTCTGAACAATTTCAATCTCATGTATCAGACCCACCTGATGGGGATCCCAAATCACCGCGCAATATTCAAGCAAGCTCCGAGCAAGGCTAGGAAAGAGAGCCATCAAGCCTTCAACATCTCTAAACCCAGCCGTAGATCTCATGATGAAACCCAGCATCCCATTAGCCCTACCAACCAAAGAATGGACATGGGGAGCAAAACTCAGAGAAGAATCAAACAATACACCCAGATCCTTGAAACTATCGACTCTAGAGAGTTGAAAGCCGTTAATTCTGTAATTAAAAATAGGATAATTCAGCTTACGAGTGAAGACCATAAATTTACATTTGCCAACATTGAGATCGAGGCCGTTATCTGTGCACCACCCCGAGACAAAATCCAGGTCACTTTGCAGCAGAACAGAATCATTATGGCAATCAATCCTCCTGTAGATCTTCAAGTCATCAGCAAACATCAAACAATTGGATTGCAACAGGCAGCCAGGTAGGTCATTAATAAACATTAAGAACAACAAAGGACCCAAATTACTACCCTGAGGCACACCAGAGGAACTGACATAAGTGCAAGATTTTAAATTCAAGACAGAAACATAATTAAGACGATCACTCAGGTAGTCAGAAAAGAAACTAACAAGCCGAGGCACCAAACCAAAACTAGATAATTTACAAACAAGCCGCTTATGACTGATTCTATCAAAAGCCTTGGAAAAGTCAGTGTATACTACATCCACTCTACCCCCAACATCAAGCGCCTCTGAAACATCAGCCGTGAACTCAAGCAAGTTAGTTGTGGTTGAGCGACCCCTCAGGAAACCATGCTGACTATCAGATAAAAAGGGACTAATATGACAAATCACACAATCATAAAGCACTCTCTCAAATACCTTAGCAAAAGGTGACAATTGAGTTATTGGGCGGAAGTTGGATATGTCATTCCTTCTTCCAGACTTAAATATGGGAATAACCTTACCAATTTTCCATCTGGTGGGGAACACTGAAGACCTCAAGGACAGATCAAAGATGAACTTCATGGGAGGACCCAGTATTTCAGCACAACCCTTTACAATAAATGGAGGAACATTGTCAGGGCCACAGCCAGAACTAGGTCTCAGATTACCTATTGCTGCCAATATTGTACTCAGGTCAATAGAACCAATTGAAAGGGAAGGGATATTAATTCCAGGATTGATGTTGCCATCGTCGATATCAGCCAAGTGTGTGTCATCAGAAAAAACTGAAGAAAAATATTGAGCGAAGCCATCCGGCAAATCATGCAAACCAAAAACCTGATCACCCAAATGCATACCTTCATGAGTAGAGCCATTAGCTCTCCTTGAGTTGACAAAACCCCAAAAGCTCTTGACATCACTTTTAATACCTGACTCCACCCTGGATATATAGTTACTATATTGCCGAGCAATCAACTGCTTGACCCGAGTTCTCAAGCTTTTAAATTGTTCCAAGTGGTATAAAGAGAAACTCTTCTTTTTAGCACACCTATCCTTCCTTTTCATTAATCCAATTATTTCAGCATTAAACCATGGTGGATATTTAGTGCCTCCGGGCCTGACCCTCCTCTTTGGCACACAATTATCAAAGCACTCATAGATGAAGTTGTAAAATATATCAACAGCTTCATCCACACTAGAAGAATTATAAATAAGTTCCCAATGACAATCTCTCAACTGAGTATAAAGCATGAGATAGTCCGCCCTCCTGAAGTCATACAGTTCAATACAATTCGAACGGGAATTAGGAAATGTGGACAACATCTGAACTGTAATGACAAGCGATGGATGGTGAGCATCCTCTGGAACCAGGAAATAATCACAACGCTCGACATTAATGTCAATGCTGGAAAAGACCAAGTCCAAGATACGATTATTACAATTAAGAACTGTATTACAGAGAGCCAGCTCATAAAAGTTAACGAAAGAGGCCAATCTTCTGGCAGAAGGAGAGCCCAGCTCCAAACAATACCTATCATTGGTAATTTCAGGTAAATCTTATCATTTTTAGAAATATATATAAATACATTTGAATCGGCTCACTATTGCCGCACATCGATTACTACCATTTGATTGGTTCATGCAAATTTGTTACAGTATACATGCGCCTACGAACCTCCTACTTCCTTAATACATTAATTTATTTTTATTTTGGGTTTTTAGTACATTTTTTACATGCAATACAATTTTCTAATGTTTATAGGTTGTTTCTCACTTTATAACAATTAGCCATGTGCTTTTTTAGTTCCTCTAGTTGCATACCATTTAGTTACAATAAATTTCTGCCAAGGTGTCTGGCTAGATTTTATGTTATGCGACTCAATCGATCATTATGTCGCCGATCAATAGATATTTTACGCCTAACCTCAAATTTGCAATACTTTATATAATATTATATAAGTAGCAAATTATTTCTATTTCTATTCGGCTGTTCTAAATTTAGCCATGATACCTGATATTATCTAATCTTTAAAAACGTTATCGCATCTGGTGATACTAGACTATTATTCCACTTTAGACCTATAAATTTCTTTCAAATAGGGATTTTATTTACCCATCAGATTTTGATACAATAAATAGAGCACTCAATCAATCATGCATATCTCAATCTGGTGGAGGCCTAAGTCTAGAGAGACTTCCATAGAAACGTTCCTCGATGTACACAAATTTCTTAGAATGAATGGATTATAATATCTTGATAATGGGGACTTACTACAACATCAACACATTTTTACTTCCCTACAAATTGATTTCATTATCGCTAATTTCGCAATTGACATGGGAATCTCTGAACTTCAAATCTATGCGCTTCTTCTGATGTGTGGTGAAAACCAACGGTTTGTCGGTGCCATTCAAACAATACATCATTAATTGACCTAATTTGAATGTTCAATATTCAATGAGAATAGTGTTGCCCATGTGACGTAGGGCTGAGGCTGATATTTTGATGTGGTCTGCTGTGTGTTTCCAATTGTTGGTGGAGTTTGCGGCGGCAGTAGCTGGAGATTGTGGTTGTGGTTTCGTCTAGGATTCGAAATTAACAGAGCTGAGTGGCAGCCAAATTGTTGGCCTGTTGGTTTGTTCATTGATTTGCGCATTGATATGGGCTGGCCGACCTTCGCTCGCAATCTCCAATCCTCCAATCCACATAGCGTTGCTCAATAATCTGTATCCAATTCATCAATTCAACTTCACAGATTCCATTCATGCGCAACAATCTTTCATTTTCATCATTCGAGCATGTCTTGTCATAAAAAAGACTTAGTTTAAACCCAAAGTAGTTATGAGATTTACGTAGTAATCATTCATTCATTTATTCATTTTTATTGTATAAAACACTATAATCATAATACAATTATGAAAGTAGAGGAAAAACTAGGCTGAGCCCGTACTATTTTTCTCCAAAAATTTTGAAAAAATGTTAATGTTGTTCAAAAGTTAAGGTTATGTAATCACAAACTGCTTCGTTACTTGATTTTCGGTCCAGGAATAATGATTTGAAAATTTTGAATTTAAAATTTGAATATTTTAGTATCCATAGATCTAATATCCATAGATATTATCTGAATGGAATTTCATTTCCATGATGAAAAACAGATATTTCTGATATAACGTGAATTCTTGCTCAGTTGATTTCAAATTACTTTTTATCGTTATCTTACTCCATAAGTAGTTACCTTATGGTAACTAAGTATGGTAAATAATTCCCTTTTTCTGATGTTATTTACTTGATAGAGATCATATCTTTAGTAAGTTACTGATGAAAATAAACTTTTCCTCCTATGAATATCACAATATTCCAGTTAACGTAAGTCTGTATTCAATGATAATTTTGACACACTCATTGCAATTTCAATCCAAAATCTATATTGCGAGGACACATCCACGATAATAATTGTCTTTGTTTCAAACGATATTGACAAATTTGATGTAGTCTCAACATAATAGTGTCAATCATACAATACAAGTACTCTCGAATGTAAAAAACTAAGTTGAATCAATTTCTAAGGTGTAGCAGTCACAGTAATAGCCTTTGTCGCCTACGACTCATGCGATTCAGTGACAGAGCTTCAACATTGACTCGATGCATGCATGGCAGCGACTAAACGAGCAGGACTGTTTGCAGCTACAAATCGGGCATTACTAAATGCATTCAGAGCTGCGACAGACAAATCGAGCATGACCATATTCATGCAGTCAGTGCAGTTCCAACGTGACTAAGTGCAGCTAGTGACTGGGATGACGTCATTTTGTTTCTATTCCCAGAGGTGCATTAGCATACAATGACAATTCAGGTAGGGCAAGAGATGCCACTCGGATATTCTGTTATAACGCCTGCACTAAATGTCACCTTGACAAAGTAGAATGGTGCCTGGTTGCACGCTCTGACATCTTCAATTAAACATAAATTTCGCGCATGTCCTAGGTCCATAGACGGACGTGAGGGAGCTTTTAGTAGCCATACTAAAAGTGCCGCTTCACAGGCTTTCGGCGGGACCAATGTAGTTGTTGAAGACCCAGCACCGGGGAATCGGAATTCATTACTGTCAGTTTTCCTCATAGATAGCACCAATGCTTCACACTCCAGTAATGCTGACAGAAGTGGATCTGACAACAGTTGTGTCGTCACTAGCCTGTCGGCTGCTAAACGTTTGCAATTGGTGCGACGCAGAACGCAGAATGCACGTCTATCTAATGCACACTCGATGACACCTTCAATTAGGCTGAATGGATTGAGTGTCAAGCTCTGAATTGGACTGAATGTTGGAGCTAGTGGTTTTTTCTCACGGATAAGCCTGTCTTATCGCACATATTGTTCTATCGCCGTGCTATCGACTCTTTCATTTGATGGATGCTTGTTTGAGGCTATCTCTGCTATTGATGGTTCAGTCATTCAAAATTTTAATGGAATTTAAAATTTTAATTTCACAAGTATTTTCAAATTTGTAATATGTGTCTCTGTTTGTTTTTGCTTGTAAATTGGAGTGTATAACCTGGCTAAATTTGGACTGTTGTATAAATTAGTATTGGATCCGTTTGTGGCACTTACAGGCAGTATTTTAGCCTGTGATACTTTTCTAGAAGCTTTGTAACTCTGAATGATTGATTGAACAGTTCATACAGTTGGGAATATAGATTATTTTGCTTTTATGATAGAGCATGATAGGTTAGCTAATTCTCCAGGCTTTTCAATGGGGATCAAAGTATGTATTACCTTGTATGGAGTTTTACACAAATAATTGTGATGATCCTTACAATCATTGCAATTTCTATGATCTATTTCAGAAACGTGTATTTTTCGCTAACAGATCCTACACAATCGTGGCCCTCTGAGACTTGACAGATTTCATCATGTGAGTCTTGGATCGTTGTTAACAACTAGGAGTATGTCATGCAAATAAAACGATCCCGGAGATGAAAATTTGAATATCGAGGCCAACCTCTCCAGAATCTAGTCTACAATCTCGAAAATAACATCAGATTTGTTCCCGAGCGATAAATCAGATCATGTTGTCGAAAAGCTGTGTGTGTGTTGCCTGCCAGCGAACAGAATCCACTTCTAGTAATGGAGTTGCAAAAAAGCGCACACAGGCCCCGAAGCCTAGACTTTTGATAGTGAGCTGTTGTAAATTCAGCCGTGTACCATTGCCATTGCCATTGCCGCAAACTGATTCAATCAGAACGAACAACGAGCCGACGCATGTAGGTTGTATTGGGGGGAGGGGGTTGTTGGGGTGCTGAGGGGGGCAGTCGATGCCGATTTCCATTGGACAGCGAAATTTAGTGGGTCCGCTAGATTAATTGGAGGTTCTGACTGGTTTTTATTGCACCGTGGGCACGACATAGGCATCACATTACCGAGCTCGATTCATCTCTCCCCTGGTGGCAGCTACTCGCACTACTAAAAACACCACATCACTTACATGCCCACCTCTTCACCCCGCTTTCAGCCACCAACCAACAACAAATCATTCTCTCTCTCTTGATGGCCTTTCAATCTCCATCTCGCTCTTCACAACACATTTTTGCCGACATCAATCCCCGGCAATATCGCATTATTTGCCGCCCACATTCACTCGAATTCGTTCTTTTCTTCCATTTCTCCTCCTCCTCAATTTTGCATTGTCCGTTCTTCATCATCATCACCATCCTCTTCACTCACATGGCTGCCTCAACCCTCGAAACCTCTTTTACATGAGGACCCCTCCATTTGTCGGATGTTTTCCAGCAATTCGATCAAGTTTCTTGTTTATTAGATTCATGTGGAGGCAAAAGTTGTAATAACACAAGAGGTGGAGAATTGGTGGCTACTTTGACGGTTTTTGAAAGGAAAAACAAATTTTTGGTCGGACTTTAAAAAGCTTGAATAATATTTTAAAAGTGAATGATTGATGCTGATTAGCTTTATCATATTTTTTATGTTGAATAGTAGAAGAATGACTTCTTATATAATAAGTAGTGATAAATACAGTGATCTATATTACCCACAGTATGGTCATTGACTGTCATAATTCTTATTGGTTAGCTCGATCACATGGTACAAATCCGCCATTAAGATCCCAAACAAACTTTCAAGTCCTGTCTCATATAGCATCAGAAATTTGGAACTTATCACTTTTTTCACCGATTGGAAACATATTTTCAACTTACGATGAGTTTGGTATATCATTTTCGATGGGAAATTGATTATACTTCAATATAGACAGTAAAGATCATTTCAAAAACACTGATAAAGCTCTAAACATCAATTTGCTTTCCCTCGGACTTCTCGCAGACCACTTCTATATGCAGAAAGATAAATTTCAATTTCTTAGTATTTCCTCATCCAATTTATTGGATCGAACTTCAAATAATCCAATTTCAAAATATTTTTGTGGCTCAAGTGAATAAACATTTTGTGAAATATTCAACTGCTGATTGAAGACGTCTTGACTTCTTGGAATGGTCCTCTCCAGTACTGAGTATCCTACCCATAACATGTTCAATTGGTCAATAGCTATTGATATTCATGCATTTTGAGTTGCATTACGACGAGCAGTGGTTAAGATTTGAAATATCACTAGATATGAATAATAATGGTTATGAGTTGTGTTTTCTTTCTCAATTGCTTACATGTTTATTAAATTCATCAAGTACTACTATGGCTAGAACAATTGGCTCTTCCAAAGTTTATATCCAATGTTATGCTTTAAAATATTTATGTCAGACTTATTGGCTGTCGACTAATGAAAAAACTATTAAAATGTTATGGAATCCATTGAGATGAGAATTCTATCATATTTTTACAAATAGATATGAGAACTTCATCATTTTTCGTCAATTGAAAAAAATTATTACTATATCATGACACTGTAACATATTAAAATCTGATGGGCAAGCAAAAACCCTATTTGAAAGAATTTTATAGGTCTGAAGTAAAATAGCTAGTCTATTATCGCCAAATGCGATAACAACTATTAAAAGATTAGATAATAACGGGTACCATGGCTAAAATTAGAACAGCCGAATATAAAAAGGAAGTTATTTGCTACTTATATTATATTATGTAAAGTATTGGAGAATTTGAGGTTAGGCTTAAAATACCTACTGATCGGCGACCTAATAATCGATCAAGTCGAGTAATGTGAAATCTAGCCAGACACCTTGGCAAAAATTTATTGTAAACAAATGGTATGCAACTGGAGGACTTTGGAAAGCACATGGCTAATTGTTGTAAAGGGAGAAACAACTTATAAACCCCAAAAAAACTATTATCTGTAATGAATATACTTGAACCACCAAATAAAAATAAATTAGAATATTAAGGAAGTAGGATGTTCCTAGGCGCATGGATACAGTAGTGAATTTGCATGAACCAATCAAATTGCAGTAATCGATGGGCGGCAATAGAGAGCCAATTCAAATGTATTTATAAATATTTCTATAAATGATAAGAATTTATAAATTATTACTACTCAGTTTATGTATCAGATATGGTCCAAAAAAGTATAAAATATTATACCTAAGATATAGGTAATAATTTAGTAGAATGGCACGGACTATTTGATCTCTTTAATGGCGTAGTAGCGAATTATTTAAATATATGTAAATTTGTAAGTCAGAAATGAAAATTGTAGAAATAAGAGTAGAACCTGTCCACTTGACTGCCAGACACCACTATGGAACGACACTAAATTTTGTAGAGCACAAGACCCTTTATTACATTGTACTTTTGAAAGACTTGAAGCTTAAAGTCATTAATTATTTTTTATAAGACTTAGTGATGCTGCATTCAAGCGAAAGTCATTTAAATATTTATTTAATCCCTTGGAGAAGACAACTTCGGCCACCAAAAATCCAGGACTACCAGGAAATTCGGATCGCCACCAACATCTTGTAAAAATTCAGCACGTGAGTGATATATTATCGAAATATATAAAGTTAGGGCGCCCTCAGTGCTTCGAGTGAAACAAATATGAAAAGCTAGCTCATCGGAAAGGTTATAAATATTAAAAATTATTATAAAACTTGCTCAAGTCTTAAGAAGGTACAAAAAATATATTTTATTAGATAAGAGTTGTATCAAACTACTCCCATCAGAGGACAATCCTTAAGCCCTAAGATATATATATATATATATATATAATATATATATATATATAATATATATATATATATATCATTGAAGAATATACTGAAGTCTATAGAAATTAATATATTTATAATTTATGATTTATCAATTTATTATTTTATGATTCTTGGAAAGAAGATATAAAGTGAGATTTTCCAAATCGACAAGCAACAGCAAGTCGATACCTAAGTTGCATACAAATGAATGCATATTATCAATGAATTAAAAAAGCACATGGTAACGTTTCGTGCTAAAGAGCTAAAAAGTAGTGTACCAGTCTGTGATATTTTATTTTGATATATTTATTCTTGTATTTATTGTGAGTGTTTGTTGCTCTATATGTTTCCATATTAATCTGGTTTTTAATATTTATTCGTACAATATAAGTATCAAATTTTTTATGGTGTATCCTTTATTTAATTCCCCAATATCATGCTTGACAATTCTCATATTCATTTATCAAATTATCAGTATTGAATTATCAAGAAAGTTACCATCCGATTTTATTCTTAATAGAATAAGCTGGTTTACTCAGCAATATATTGCATTGATAATTAAATCTCTGGAAATAATAAATTCCAAAGATTTCTTTAAATTGTCCAAGAGCAATAAACTGCAGGAGCTCCTGAGCGAGCCTATAAGGATTTTTTATAAGTTGTATTCTAAAAACCACAACCAGACTTATATATTTTTGCACTCATGCTTTACCGATTGCAGCCAAGCCAGGCAAATCGTTATTCATAAAAAATAACGTCAGAACACATATCAAAAGTTTTTTGGTACCTAACTATTTGGAGATTCAGCTTTCAGTCTACATTACCTACCTTTCATTTTTACCCACTATTATCTACGATTTTCTAGACCGAGGTGAACATATCACTCTCCACTTCGTTCAGCTTAACATGCTCAGGCTCAAAAGGTTTCGATCCTACCGCATACTTATGTTTCTATTTAAACTAATCGCCAATAAGAGCCCTGATTATTTAAGTATTAAATTTAGATTTCTGGGAGAGGTTGGGAGAAGTGGAACTGTGTTGTGTGTGCCTAGGCATCATACGGTGGTCTATAACAGGTCTTTTCATGTGCCTGCCTGCCGACTGTGGAACTCGTTACCAATGGAGGTGAGGGCAATTCAGCGGCAATCCCAGTTCAGTGCGGCTGTCATGAACTTTGTGAGGGGGGCTGGCTGGGGTGACTTATAGTGACTGTGTATTGATTAATATATCTTCTTTGTAAATGTTGTCACAAAGTGAAATTATTGACGGAAAAATATTGCTAAATAATAATTAATATTATTGAAAGATGCTCGGCTATCAGCAAGCTAGCTGACCGATGGCGCACCATCTTCCGCGCATCGGGAGGATTCTTACCGCCTCTGGCGGCGGCGCAACTCCATCCCCTCTACTTTGGGAGAGTATATAAACGCCGGACGAGCCCCAGACCACATCATTCCGCTCCCAACCTTCCTGCTCCTTGTAAAGCGGCCCATTGGCTGCCGTACGTCCCTGACCTCCTGTCCTTGTACAGCAGCCTGTTGGCTGCCGTACGTCCCTCTCCTCTTATCCTCCCCAGGGCACAGCGGCCCGTTGGCTGCCGTCCCTTTCCACCTATCCTCCAGGGCACAGCGGCCCGTTGGCTGCCATCCCTATCCTTCCATCCTCCCAGGGCACAGCGGCCCGTTGGCTGCCATCCCTATCCTTACATTCTCCCAGAACTTCGCTCTCTTCGAAAATAAAGGCAGTAATTCAATTCAATTTACTATTTCAAGTTCCAAAACTATATTGGGAATATGGAAAAAACATTAAAGAAATCATATCGAAGTTAATGATAACAAAAATATGCTTAAATAAGTAGAGACAAGCGATTTCACATATAATTTCCCTTAAGCTCCACTGTAAATTCAAATATTTGGAATCTTCATGATGGCGGCGGGAAAAAATTCCAATGTGGATAATATAGTTACTGTAGTAATAAAGGGGTTGGAAATGTTATTTTCTATTCATTTATTCAATAGAGACAAAAACACAAGATCATAAAATGATTGGAAATGAGAAAACAGGCTTTTATAGCCCTCACTATTCCATTTCCAAATTTTGATTGAAATTTGACCAAAGGAGGTTATGACTCCCAGCATTTTCAAACACAATTATTCTCGGTTCCAAAATAATAATACAATAAACTATGAATTTAGAATGTTGAAATGAGAAATTAATTTGAAGACTTCACTGTAGTAATGTGTTAAAACTTGACAAATATCGAATAAGCTCTAAAAATTTGGAGGCATAATAAAAACACAAACACACTGGCACTTATTCTGGACTCGTTCGTGGACTCGTATGATTAAAAGACAATTTTTGATAAATAAGGGAGTAGATATTCACTCCCTTATGTTTATATTATATTGTATGTTTGCAGATGACTTGGTGATAATTCAGAGAAATGAAGATTCGTTACAAAAAGCCGTTTTTATGTTGGACAGAGTTGCTGAAAATTACAATTTGAAAATATCAGTTATTAAAACTGAATCAATGGCATTTCAATGACATTCAAAGAAAAGTATCCATTCAGAACAAAAATAGAATTGAACGGAAAAGTGATAGAACAAGTTGAAAATGTCAACTATCTTGGTAATGACGTAACATACAATATAGATATTGATGTATACAATAAAAATATCGGAGTTCCAGAAAATATGTGGAATCCATAGAAATCTCAAAAATGAAACCAAACAAGATACGAGAATAAAGTGCTATACAGACTCTCCTTTATGGAAGTGAGAATTGGATTCACACACGGAAAATGGACATTCGAGTTCAAGCTGCAGAGATGTGGTCTCTAAGTAGTGTATTTGGCTGCACTAGAATTGATAGAATCAGAAATACTGATATGAGACAGGTTTTATCGGTTGCTCCTCTGCATGAAATAATTATTACAAGATAGATGCAACTGGTGCAATCATTTGAATAGAATGCCACCTGAAGTCCAAAACTGTAGACCTACTGGAAAAAGAGATGTAGGAAGGCCAAGAAAGAGATGGGTACCGGAACAGGCTGATTAATAAACCTAATCCCTGAAGTGAAAATGATGATGATGTTTAATAGATGAAATACAATTCCGTATTGTAAGAATACAGATTAAATATTATATAATCAATCGAAACCACAAACATTTTCGATTGAGTAATATTTCAATACTCTCTACGACAGTAAATTATATAGTAAGATCACATGCGCCACTGTATTCACGACCACTACACGGCTGTCGTATATAGTCGAGGCTAGAGACGGCTGCTACACGACGTCCGTACGATAAAAATCGTTGATCGATGTGTTTGTAGTAATCACCCATTCATTCCATTGCGCCACTATAGGAAACTGAACGTTCGATTTTCTATCAAACGACCAAAATCGATGTGTTTGAAAAGGTGATTTTGTTTGAACGTCCAGCTTTCCATCGGCTTCACTACCACATAGCAAAAAGATGGCAAACAGCTGATGCGAATCATTAAAAATGCACGATCACGATCAAAATCGATGTGTCTGTAATCTACTTCAAGTTTTGGTCGTATGATAAAAATTCGAACGACCTTTTATCGAACGGTCAAAATCGATGTGTGTGTAGCTAGCCTAATACTTGAACTGTCGAGTGGTTCACTTATACTGGAATCTCATTTAAGATCATTCCTATGGATGCGTCCTTCATAACCTAATTAGATAGAGATGTTTGACCAGCCCCTTTGGGTATGTTATAATAGTTGCAGTACCTTATGATATATATATATTATATATATATATATATTATATATATATATATATATATATATTATTATATATATATATATATGTCTATATCCATATATATCTATGATCTTCATGTTTATCTGTGCGAACATGAATCAATCAGTTGGATATCTCCTTGATTAGAACAATAATCTGCAAGGCCTACAAATTCATGACCCACTTACACTGATGCACATAACTCGACCACTGGATTTCTGATAATCAGTATTGTTGATCAACTGAGACTACTCACCACATATTTTGAAAACTCCGAATCGTAGTAAAATATTAAGTATAGGATCTGTGGAGAATTTTGCACTTATATGTGGAGTGAATATAAATTAAATAATGGTGGTGGGGATGTTTTGTAATAATGAATTTTCCCTGCTCCGATAATTAATTATCATCAATTCCCTAGTCATGAGTGTGACTAATGATAATTTCTGAAACGAGTAACTTTGTGTGAGTCTGTCAACTTCATGTCACAAAAATACTGAATGGTTGGTTACAACAATTCTAGGTTGACCTATATTTGTAGTAAATACTTCATCACTGAAGACGCAACGACAAAGCGTCGTGTATTTCTTCATCCAATTGAATTCCATTTTTATTCTTTACAATGCCGTTGATATATAATTTATGAAGTACAATGGAGCACAATTGAATCTTCCGGAGGAGATATTGCGAGGAATGTGAAAGGGGTCGCGTTAATGCTATGTCTTAGTGAAGAACAATTGGAAGCGCCTACGTGGAAGTTGGTAGTGTGACGTCATAGGATATAAAATACAACTACCGTAGAGTTGTGGAGATGTGAGTGAGAGAGACTTGAAGGAGAAGGTGTGGATGAGAAGGTGACCATGATCCCTCACCTCATCACAGATACACTCTGCTGAGGTGAAGTGGTAGCCTACCACTCTCAAGAGGAAGCGACGAGAAGTTTTTGGAGGAAGAAACAAGACAGAAGTTTTAAGCAATGAAAAGGAGAGAAGAATAGTGATTGTTGACAAGGAAGCCGCTTGCCCAACCTTCTCCTCAACTTTTTCTTCTCCTTTTTCTCTAGCTCATCCGCCGACAACAACTCATTGTGACCTTCTGTCACTTCCCAGTGTAATCCTTCCGTCGCCTTATTCTTCCAACTCTTTCAATTTCCTCTTTTCTTTCTCCCCTCCACTTTCAAACTACAATACACTCTGGCTTACCTCCTCATTGTTCTCTTTCACTTACATTGGACCATCATAAACGGAAGCAATCGTGGTTTATTATTTACTTTGATTATTTTTAATTGTCCCTCTTCATACAAACCATAATAACATTTTTTAGGATTCCGTGAACAACATGCAATGATACAATGACTAACGAACAACATGATAATGAATAACGATATAATAATCAATAGCACGCCAGCATACAGGCTATAAGAATTATTGAGGATAACAACTCACTAATATTCCACTTCTTATTAACCCTGCATCACTCGCGTAAACTTAGTTTCGTTATTAGTCGCGCGGGGTCAATGTGACCCCACTTGATTCAAGTATATTTTAACATTTCTGAAATAATTTTCTCCACAAATCAGTTCATATGTTGAATTGCTTACACTTTTAGGAGAATAATATACTGTTATTATTGTAATAGGATTATTCCAAAGTATCACAATTTCAATCTATTGTAACGTGAACTCAAGTAAATTAAACTTATCAAAAACTACTCTGTGATCTTTCATATTTATAAATTCTCCAAAAATTTACTGTTTCATGTCAAGTTGAAAACGCAAATAATTCTCATATGAATTCGATTCCAATATATCAGAGTATATCTGAGTACAGTAAATATGGCTACCGATCACAGCATAAAATATGATTAATTACATAAAAAGCATTATAGGCAGTAGAGTTCTAGGTGCATAATGATTGTCAAAGACACTGAATAGCTATGAGGCATCAAGTCTGTTCTGTCAACAGCAGAAGCAGTACATCAAAATATTTCTCTGTGGGATCATATTAATTATGTGTGATAAATGCAAGGTTGGAGAAAATCATGTATGACGCCCAAGAAGGATAAAAAGAAATATTTTTTCTCAAAAGAACTCTCATGAGTTTAATCAAGATAGATCAAGAATTGAATATGTTTATCATTATAATTAGATCGGAACAGTATGTCTATCAAAAGTTTGAAGAATTTCTGAGTAATATTAGGTTCATTATACTTCTCTGTGTTATTTGTTAATCTAAATAGTGACAGCGGGTAGCCGTATAGTTGTCACCCCGACTACTTGACACCTACTGGACCGGAGATGCCGGTCATGACTACCGTACGACAACTTGACACCTCGCACCCTCGCGACCCTGTCCCCCGACTAGTTGTCACCTCCTCAGAAAGGATACAACTAGACGGGTATGGCTCATGTCTACTTGTCCCCTAAAAACCGGTTTTAAAAGGAGACAACTAGTCGGGGTGGCACCTAGTCGCGTACCCGTGACCGCTTATTCTTCAAATTACAGGTTGAAATATCTCATTACTGACTTGAAAGATAATTGACCAAGTGAAGTGAGGTCTAAGATTCAAGTCGACGGTTTGGCATTTCTCTTAATGTTTAAATATTAAAATGTTTAAATGTTTAAATGTTTAAATGTTCAATGTTTAAATGTTTAAATGTTTAAATGTTTAAATGTTTAATGTTTAAATGTTTAAATGTTTAAATGTTTAAATGTTTAAATGTTTAAATGTTTAAATGTTTAAATGTTTAAATGTTTAAATGTTTAAATGTTATATTTTTGAATGTTGTGCATTTATGGCGAAACACAGTAAAAGATTATATATGACGATGTGTTTTGACACCATAAAATAGTGTTGAAGAAACCAACTAATCTTTAATAGAATTGTGAAACTGAAAGAACAGATAACTTAGTCGAGGTAACACTCTAATAAAATCGAATCCTCTCTATGATAAGGAGCAGTCATAGTATCTATAAAGCGATAAGAGAACCATGAAAATTATAATATGCAATAATGAGAATTCTTAGCAGAAATGAAATCATAAAGCGACTTAGTTCATTATTGGCAGATTATAAAAAGAAATTACTTGTACAATTTGAGGTTAGAATCCTTTGTTTTGATTTAATACGTCACTTGATCTTAGATCAGTCGACAATTTATTGAGTTATTATGGGAGCAAATCAGCTGACTGATCACTCGACTATTATGAATTAAATTATATTTTACTCAGATAATTAATAAATATTACATGTTAAAGAAAGGTCTATGTAATGGAAAAACAATGATTATTATGTTATTCGAATATTCATTGAAATCTAAAAAAGTATGAAAAATCAAGAGTGTAGCCTACAAAGCTCACATAAAAAGTTAAATGTACTTATTGTTATATTATCATATATATTAAGATTCATTTATTTGGAATGCTCACAGGCTTTTCAAATGTGCGTCTGAGGTAACAAAAGCTGCGCCGTTTTCCTTTCAAATATAGCGCGAAATAATGTAAACAAAAGACTGCAGCCGTTACCGAGCTTTCCTTTTGTAGCTTACGTAGTCGCATGCATATATATATATATACAGGTGTATATTGCAACATAGATAAGTTATTTATGTATAATCTTATTTTTTGCAACATAGGTGCAAATATAGGTGCATATATAGTGCAATATAGGTGCATCTTATTTTTTGCTGGTGCTTATTTGCAACATAGATAAGTTATTTATGTATAATCTTTTTTTTCGTATAGAAAAGTTGAAGAAACCCTGAATCTTAAGTAACCAATCACATCACGTCTTACAAAGACTAGAAAGCCAATCAGAGGAAGGCTTACAAATTATTAGAGGAAGAGATGAGAATTTTTCTGAGAAATGCTCTCTCTGGCTTGTGATCTTGACCTATACGGCAGCACAGGGAGATAGGTCTTTTTTGAATATCGAGTTTGTGTAATCAATGTTCGAGTGTTTGTGAACTCAGTGTTTGTTAAAGAGCTCTTAACTGTTATTTATTCCCGTATATATATCATAAATACTGATAGAGATTTACACGCAATCTGGACCATACACGAGCCCAGCGGAGTCGAAAGGATTTGACTAATTAATTATTGGAGATAATTGATTATTCTACAAGAACTTCAGAACATCATTAAAGTGAGTGCTAGTTATCTTAATGAGCTCATTAAAAAAACCGAAGGCCTTTATCAGTGAATTGGAGAATTATTTAAAGCGCTATATAAATTTTTATTCAAGTTTTATAAATTTGCAACATGTCGATCACTATCATATATTTAATAAAAACTCTTTCTATGAATATATTAAATATTGTAGGAAGCTTATTTCCGTGCATGGAACGAATCCACATACCCTGAGATTTCAAAATTATTATTTTATTGATTATTATTCATCGATCAAAGTATGTTCTATCCAACCTATAGACTGAACAGGTTCAAATTTGTTAAATTCTGATTCGACCTGAAGTTTTACATATCAGTATTGATAAATAAATATACATATTTTTATAGCTCACAATATTGTGAATGTTAACAACTCCTGTGATAATTATTGAGGTATTAAAGAATTTGTTTTCATGGAATTGCATATGTAAGAATTTGTTGTACAAATTATATATTTTATGGGAATATATTTGTGTTTTATGTCAGCATACAAGATCTTAGAAGTTTCTATTATTTTCCTAATTCATCTCGTGATATACAGTTTGAGCTGTCTTGGTACCAAGCATTTTCATTCTGCAGCAAATATAATTAGTGAATTAATCAATATTGATCTTATTCAGAGCACTTACTACTTATCATCCTTTGATGATAGACATATTGTTCAGCCAGCAAAATTTCACTGATACTTATAATAATAAGTCTACCATATATCATATAAGGATCCAGAGAACTTCTAGAACTGGCGTTGTAAGTCTCAAGGAATTTAGAAAGGATGAATTAGTGCATACCTGTATTCATGACGAGCGTTTTGAGACTCAATTGAAAGAATAATACTTTAGTTGATTTTCATGATTCTTGATTGAATATAATATGGTTACTGATATTCAGTCACTGACTATCTTTTTGATTTCCTTATTGGTAATCTCCAATATCTTCATGAGAGCGGCGATAAGAATTGCTAATAATCAGTGTTGCTGAAACCCATGGTGTTTCATTACATTGAGAGTATTCATGCATCTATCACTGAGCTAGAGCTGTGGTCAGAACCCCAATATATTTGCGAGCCGGATGGCCTTAACTTTTTGCAAATTTATTTGCAGGCTAGGCATAATAACAGCTACACTGGTATATATAAAAAATACCACTTCACAATTTTCATGAAATTTGACAGGTATGTTCCTTTTTTAAATGCGCGTCGACCTATATACAAGGTTTTTGGAAATTTTGCATTCAAGGATAATATAAAAGGGAAAAGGAGCCTCCTTCATACGCCAATATTAGAGTAAAAATCAGATCATAGAAATATCCATCATAAATCAGCTGACAAGTGATTACACAGATGTGTGGAGAAGCCAGTCTATTGCTGTACTTCCATAAGCTCTATAGTTTCAATCAGGTACTTGTGAATGAGAATACTGCGTGAGGTCTACTGTTCAGAGAACTACTAGTATTATTATAATAAGGTGATGAAATAATGAACTAAATCAAACATTAATGATATAGATTCAATGCAAAAAATCAATAGCACTCTTCTATATAATAAGATAGAGTAGGGTTGTGTTTGTTCGTTTGTTCGCATCAGAACAATCATGTCAACTTGTGGATTGCATACCGCAAAAACGGGAATGATCTAGATCTCCAAATTTTGCACATAGATTCTAAAAATATCAATCTCGTGCACCTGGAAGCCCAAATTTCGATTTTCCTTCTAGATTTTTCAGAATTAATTTTAAAATTTCATTAATGATACGTACATACCATTTCACAACAAGATAAAAAATTACCAAATCATATGGTCGTAATTAAAAAAGGGACATCTGTTTCTATTATTGTTCAATAACCTCAATAATATTGTTTTAATATTTGATAAATATATCTAATAATAATGATAATAGATACCAATTAATAACTATAATAATAATTATAGATATAATAATAAAATTGTTTTGATAATTAATAAATATTTTCATTTTCACAAACTCTGTATAATAATATGGTGAATGTGAATCAGCTGCATCAAAGAAATTATCTCAAAAACATCTGTTTAGAAAAAACATAGTTTTGAAACTTCTTCTCCTGATGCAATGAAATGCATACACGTGGTATGGATTATTAATTTTTCAGCTAGAACAGTTTTTTGAGACAAAATGCTAAATAAACGTCTACAGCATTGATGAAACTAATGCTGTATCGGCAATATGAAAACGCATGCAGTCAATAATATGTATTTGAATGTGTTGATATTTACATAAAGAAATTATACTCTACCATTTTTATTAAATTAAAATTCCAAAATTATTCGAGCCCTGATAGAATGACTGACTCACTGTACAGTCAGTCGAAAATTTTAATATTGGAATGAGGGGTATTTTGGCAAGCTGAGCAAAAAAATAAGGTCATATGCACCTTTCCGTTATACTTCAAATGAAAAATGAGTTTTGTGGGTTGTCAAAACTCCCTGTGAAAGGTAAACTATTCAACTTATTCTATCTTTTAGTAAAATAACAATGATCATCCATCCATCTTCTATACTATAATAGAGAGAAGAACTGGATTATACACGTATACATGTGTAAAGTATAGGAAGATTTTATATTTGACGCATCATCACGTCTGAACTACTAGACTGATTAACTTGAAATGCTGCATATAAATTCTTAATTAACCGAGGATTCTTATACGCCTTTTTCCAATTCTTCTAGATTTCATTACGTCAAGTTTTTTTTGTTTGTCAAGTTTTAAAATAGACCCTTGCGAAGCACGTGTTACCTGCTAGTATGATATAATTTATTTTTAGACAAGAAAGACTAATTTCAAGTATAAGTTCCATTCTCAAGTGTGTTTTTTCATCAAGGTATTACATTCTGGAATGTCAGAGTATTTTTGACACTTGAAATTGGGGATAAAAATACTCGAAACTAGTCGTGTTGGGAATGAAATAATATAAGGGTGATGGTGGTTCTTTGTATTTTATCTTTCAAGTTGCCCTATGATGATTCTCAAATGGATAATAGAATATTGTATAAAATTATTGAATTCTTGTCAATATGATGAACAATGTGCAAGAACGAATTCTCTGAGTATTCAGATTTGCACTATGGTTTTCAATAATATTCAATTCATTCTGTTAGATATAGGATACCGTTAATGTTAATTCCAAATCAATTTGAGAAGGTGACAATATTGTTGTACCTTTGGAACATTTCATGCTCAAGGATTCTCTCATCCACAACTCTACACAAAAGTCAGAATCTGCTGCTTGTGACTCATGTTTTATTTGCTAGAACCACCATCTAGACTTCAATTTAGTAAAAAAGCACATCAGATCGACTTCTATCAGGTATATGCTCCTCGCCAATCGATGAACCCTACCGATTTCCATGAGGCTTGGAAAATGATTGATTTCTTGTGGGGTGTACATGACAAGCAGTACAGATTACGAAAATTTTCCAGATAAATGATTCCTTCACTAGAAGAGGTGTTAGTACAACTAATGGGTGTCTGACATGGTTGGGGGAGAGGAACAGAAGGGAGGTCAGAGAGGGTTTTTTGCTCTCAGTAGAGGAGGTTGATGTCACATTTGCCGCCATATTGCAACTCATATTTCTTTTTCTGTGTTGTGTGCGGCAACATTCCATTTTCCTGTCATCCGTATCGCCAGCCGTAAAATTTCAATTTCGTGTTCTGCCGCCGCTGAAGTATAGTCTTCATCTTATAGAATGTAATGAATCATGTTACACAAAATGCACAACATAACCGAGTTCATTCTACTTGCGGGCAGATCATTATCATATCTCTTGCTGTTAGCCGAGTACTGCAAGTAAAATCTTTTGTAGGAATAAAAATCTCTTCTCAGCTTTATTCTGTTAGTTAATGAAATATGGGATGGATTGGAAATATGATAATGAGATCAGCCTACTCTCAAGTGTGACTCCAAATATCATTTTCATGAATCAAACCTGATGAATAGTTCAGTAATCTGATCAATCAGTTGAGATTATTTGGAATCATGATTCTCAGAGTTTATTAAATTGATACTAGCCTACTTGATTTATCTTTGACATTTTTAATTCACGAAAAACTTTCCATTTTTCATTATTCCATAAAATTTCAGTGTTATTTCCAAAATATCCCATCCATATAATGGAAAGCATTGATTATTACTTTGTGTTATGTGATGTTATTGAATAGAACTTGATTTGTATTTTCTATTTGTATTGTCCAATCACACATGTTGATTTGACATTTATGTGAGCAACTGAAACTCAACTATCCAACTTTTTCGTGAGCCAGAATCTCAATATCCTCCCAGTGACAACAGCGCTCCCAATTGAATTACATTTGAAGAATATTGCACAAGGAGCGAGAAGTAGTCTGAACATGTAGTGGGCGACCTCCAGTAATTCTCAGCAATCCGACTCCGACCCGTGAATTACGTTTTAACAAGGTGAACTGCAAACTAAGCTCAGAGACTGAGCCTAAGATGAATCGACTTGGCAAAGAACTTGGACGATTATCTTGAGATGAAATCAGACTTTACTCGAATATTGTTTCAGCCATTGTGCACGAGTGAGAAGGAAGGTGTCGGTGAGTGTGCGCGAGTGAGAAAGAGAAGAGGGAATGAAATGAATTTGGCGCCAAAAAGGTCTTTGAGAACTGGATCGGCAAAAGTGCAACCCAACAATAGTAGGCCTATCAGGAATCAGCGTGGCGAACAACTTTCTTGCCTCTGGAAACTGAACTTATTGTACCAGATCTTTTTGAGTTGTATCTCCGTGCTGGTTGGGAGAACCCCTACCTTAGCTCTGAATGCTCAGTTGTTATCTAATATCATAGGAGTAGTTGAAATGTTTTCAATTCTTCCACACGTGAACTTTAAGAGATATTCTAGATTAGAAAAATTGACTTTGAGAATGTAAAACTAGAATCATGAGAACTACAATCACTCTTAGAACAGTTTTCTCTCTATGATTGGGTAGCCGTTTGTTCTTCCCTCATGCCATATGTATACATACTTGAAATCAATTTCAAATTAATTCGATTTCGGAATAGAAGAATGATATCAGTTTAATATTTGTAGGCCTACTTCTGGGTGTCGGGTTAGCGCAAAGTCCTAAAGGTGGAAACCCGTATATGGAATATGACAAAGAAGATGGGAAGCAAGTATCAGTAAGAACATAGATCCTCATCAAGTAGTAATATCAAGCTTTATCTATGTTCTATGTTTTTCACTCCAGATGAACTTGATTCGGTATAGAATTGAATTCAGCTTGCAAGATGTTCGACAACGTGGAAATTATTCGTGCTGGGTAGGCTGCCATGATGTAGCAAATATGGATGCATCTTGTGTCTACATCCATAGTTGATGTTAGTTCTGGATTTCTGGTGTCCTCTGAGAAATAACCGGTAATTGAATTTGTATTAACATTTGGGAAATTGCTATTCCCATATTAATTATTTCCGTGCCGAACTGTTACCAGAATAAGATTAACGTGACGGGCCCTGTTCTCTTTAGAGGGTAAGGAAGGGGGGGTTCATGAATTACTACTCCGTTAGAAGAAGGAGGGAGGGATTGAATAACAAAGGAAGGAAAGAGATGCGGGAGAGTGAGTTTGAGGGAATGAGAAAGGAGAGGACGTGGTGAATGAGAAGTTAGAAAGCGGAAAGTGACGATGACAAGTGGTATTTTAAAAGGAGTGAGAGAGAGAGAGAAAGTAATTGAGTAAGGATGATGATAGAAGAATGAAGAAGAAGATGGGAGAAGACTATGAGAAACAAAGTAGAAAAAAGGATGACGGAATAGGAAACATTTTGATGGAAAAACTCGAATGAGGAATAAAAAGAGGACAAGAGATAGAATGGAGAGAACGGAAGGGAATTATGAGTAAAAGGCAAGCAGAAAATATATAAGAAAGAGGAAATGATCACACGGAAGATTAAAACTTTGTCGAAAATTAAGTAAGGAGAAATGGTGAAAAGAAAACCGAAAAGTACAGATGAAATGGAAATTAAGTAGATATCGAGAATAGATAGAAAGAAGAGAACGAGAACAAGAGACATTAGGCGAATAGAGAATAAGAGATGGGCGAGAGATGTCTCAAGAGAGATGTCACGTGGAGATGAGACACATCCCATGATTCTCTCTAAACCCCAACGGCACATCTCATCCAAGGGTTGAAAACAAGAATGGAGCAAGTTTAATACGGTGTAATCACGCGATTGTTGGAACCCTCTTTTCTCGCACCTCGGCTGTGTGGTGGCTCCTCCTGGGATGGTTAAGGGGTTGGAGAAGGGAGTTGGTCCCCGCGGCAACCGCAAGTCAACATCGGTGAATAAATTGTTGAGGAGCAAAAGTCACTGTACTTAGATTCTCGTGGGAGAAAGCTTTGAACGTAATTAGAGCAGAATTTCATTCGGATTAGGGTGTGATTTTGTTTGAGGGTGAGGTTTACGTAGTAGATTGTATTTAGTAAGACACGTGGTGATAGGATGTTAAATTGAAGGTGTGTTGGAATACATTCCATATATATTGTCATAATTTGATGCAGAATAAAGTAGACGTAGGCTACTAGTATTAAGCCTACTTTCAATATCTGAATGAAGGCATCGCCACTGCTTGAAGCAAGACCATTTCCAATTGAGATCCAAAAATGTTAGGATATATTTATGTAATTTCCAGTAAATCATTCTAATATAGTTTAAATTTGAGTTGAGTTGGATTGAATGGAGTGCATCATAGAGTTAAAATGATTCAGATGCTATTGTGTCGAACTTAGTCTTCATTTTGATATATTTGTTCAATGTTCCAAGATGAGTTCAAGAATTGAATTCAGTCGAGACAATTATTTGCAGTTTTACAGTAACAAATATATTTTATACACGTCAACTTCTTCCTAGAAAATAACTTAGATTCGAAACCATCAGCCACAAAAAGGAATATTTTTGTATCCATGAAGAATTTCTATTCTCTGTGTACAAATTCAACAACAATTAAAACCAGCATCTGACTTGCCAGCTGAATCTCGAGTGCTGGGGCATTGATAAATTTGTCGCTCAATGCTACAGTTCTCTATGAACTGTCAGCATCACTTGAATGATACGCAACTATTTTATTCGGACGGCGTGCTGACAGCTTATACTGATTCTCACTATGAAGATGTGCATTTCAGTGGAGCAAAACACACAATGAAATGCATAGCTGAATCGACAACAAACAAAGGTATGATATTGTCACTCAGCGTCATTCCACAGCAATATGTCCTTTATATGGAATAAAAACAATTTTGTTTTCCATTGCGAGATACACTTCAAATTGTCAGCATACCTTATGAATGGTATCATAGCTTCCCATTCAAAACTGACAGTTTGATATGAATCTCTTTATAGGGGTTTTGTCTTGTGTGCCCGTTCCTACAAGTCATTTATCACAGGAAGTCGGGCCTGTTTCAGAGTGAGCTTGTCCACTATGGATCGACATATCCACATTTCATTTGCTTTACTTCGTTCTTTTTCCCTGTCCTTCTATAATGTTGCGGAGGCGCAACAAAGAAGGAAATTGTGAAGCAGCTCTCGTATTCTGTTCTACTCCATATTTTCAATAGGTAGTGGCTCGGATTCGGATTGCATTGAACAGAGCCTGTGTGTTTGTTGACAGTTGCAAAAGGCGGTATTCACATTCACAAGTGCTTTCATTTCCTCAATACAGTGAAATCTGTGCTAGATAATGAACAGAGTTGAATCTGGGTTGATGGAATTCGTATATTTTCTATTAGAATTCATAGTGAAGAATCAGGAATTCTAGAATAGATTTGGAACAAGAATTTATTGCTATAAAGCAAGCAGAAACCCTAAACTTTAATTTCAATACTAGGCTAATCATTCACTACTTATTCATCTATGAATTCAATGTTATGCCAATTCAATCTTCTTCTCAAGAATTACGTACAGAATATGTTTCTTATTTTCTCATTTAGTATAGCCTCTGACGCTACATTTTGGTACCAATAAAAATTTCATTAATTGGAATTGATTGTTAAAAAAATATGGATAAAAACAAAAATATTTGTCACCAATAGTAATATCAGTCGACGATATAGATAAGACGACAACGACTAGAAAGACTAAGATTATTGATAACAATTTGAAATGAGAATCGTTTTCTCAATTATTTAATAAATAATAAAATTGTATGAATTTTAGGTTAGGTTCTTTGTAAATAACGCTTGTCGGCTGTATCAATAACGGTCAAGCTGAACATCTGCAATTCAATCACATACTCTCTAGCAAAATAATTGCATGTAGGTAGCATTCGTTAAGACGAGGACAAAAGGGTTTTGTAACTCATAGCATGCAAAATAGAGGACATGAATGTTTAAAGAGCAAATATAAATATTTATTGTATATATGTGAGCAAATAAACGTCATAAAAACATAATAAAAATTAAAGGGTAGTAGGAACTAATTTTTCTAGGCGTACTAATACATTTGTATACTTGCTCAAGATCTGGTGGTTTACCAATCGGAGTACAGTTTTTGTTAGGCGCTAAGAAATATTTAATTCAAAAATCTCCACGTGGTCTTTTTTGAAATTATAAAAATGTGTAATTATTGTGAAGTGCATGAAAAATTAGTAATTAGAATAAAATAAAAGTTAAGTGTAAAAATATTCATGTTCAACCTAGCAATATGCTCTCGTACTGTAGACTATTTGACAGTATTAAATTGCGTCATCGCGGATTTATTGAAATCCACCAATAGGAGAAGATATTTGAATTTTATGCAAATTTAGAATCGGAAGTATTGTCGAAGGAGAATGAGGGAAGACCAATTGCCCACTTGCTTGCCAGAGACCGACCAAGACACCAACTATCACGAGAGCAATAGACTGATTCCCTTATAAGAATTAATTTTATTTATTACCAAAGTTCAAATCTTGAAAAACTCTTAATAAGTAATGAAGCTAACTCAGTGGAGTCGCTCTATGACATGAGTTATTATTCAAATATCCCCATTGGAGAGGACGACAGCAGCCCACCAGAAAGGCATAGGACACACGAGGCGAATTCATGCCACATCTTTAAATTTGTGAAAAATCTACGCACGTGAGTTACAGAATATAATTTCTTAAGAGGGCCCTCAGTGCAACAAATTAATAGAAATTTCATAAAGCTAGCTCGTCGAAGGTTTTACAGAATATAATTTCTTAAGAGGGCCCTCAGTGCAACAAATTGATAGACATTTCATAAAACTAGCTCGTCGAAGGTTTTACTTGAAAATTAAGCTTGATTTAAACGTAATTGCGCAAGTAGTTATAACTAAGGGAAAAGTCTTATTAAGAATACAGATGAGAATTAAATGTTAAATTATATATCACTATTTAAAGTATTAAATATGCTCAATCTATGTACTCAAATATCAGTATTATTAGTATAATAAGAATTATAGAAGCTCAAAGTTCATAAGATAAATTATTTATCTAAATTCCACTGACGGTCCCCTGACCGTACCACTGACGGTACCCTGAGAATTAATATTTAAAATATCTAATATTGTTGGAATACTGAATCATGAAATTCTTATTCAATAAGCAGCAGCGAGTCGAAGGATTGAGCTATAGAAATCTGTAAAATGTATGCTGATAGAAAAATTATGAAAATTATTAGTCAATGATATTAAGCAGAACAAGAGTTTCAATTGAGCCATCTGTCATATATTTTCTCATATTGTTTTAGCATTTATTGTTTCATATTTTATTTTTTGCTCGTTGATTCCATTGTAATTTTATATTTATTGATTGAATGGTGTAATTTTCATTCATTATCCTGTCTTCATGCATGACCAATCTTGTACTAGTATTTTTTATTATCATTATTGACAAATTAATAAAATTATCAACCAACTATATTCTTCACCAGATAAGTTGGATAAATCAGCGATATACAGTATCGATCAGTAAATCTTCAGAAATAATACGTTCTCAAAATTTATTTAAATGGTTCAACCCAATCACTGAAATCAAATTGACTGAAATACAGGGTCATAGTATTAATTCGAAGCAGTACTACAGATCATAGAAAGTATAAGGAATTCTAATCAAAATACTGTCGTTGATCACACTCGGTATTATCTCGCACTGCTGACCCCTTTGCCAGATGGTAGCGGGTTGGATTGATGTTAGTATCTTATAGTCTTGTGCAATATTCAAAGTCCTTATATTTGTCTACATCTTCAACATCTATAATAATTGTGGAGTCAGTCAATGCAGCGGTAAAGAATGCTGATTAATAAAGCAGCAGCAGTTCGCAGCGATTGATAGCAGAATCTATACTTATAAAATTCTTATCTCACTGACTCACTGATTACGATTTCTGAAAAACTACTGGATGGATTGCAACAAAACTTAGAATATAGCATCCTTAAACGTCCTAGGTGCTCACTAAGAAATCTTTTGGCGATATTTCAACTCTAAGGGGGTTTTTAAGTGTTGAAGTTCGTCTTTTAGCATGTATATTATTCTTCCCCCAATCTCTCAATTATAATAGAAATGTCCATATCATATGTTATTATAGATCTATAATCTAGAGAGAGTACCTCTTCGAAACAGTTGTTAACTAGCAACTAACTTAATAATTTTGACAGGTTGGCATTAAGTTGAGATGACTTCATCAGGTTGGCACCAAGTTGAAGAACTAATCAAAATGCATTTATCGAGAACAAATTGATTGGGCACTGCTGCTTCAATCGGGGCTATTACTGGGAGTATAGATAATTTATATTTTTCATAAAACAAACTTTTATGACGTGAGTTGCTTCTATCAATTGATCCTATCCTATCAAGACTAATTATTTTGTTTGTATATCCGATCGCGAAAACTGCTTGAACAATTCCGATGAAATTCTAATAATTCAGTATGATATGGATGGTGTTTTTAAAACTTCAGAAGTGTCCGTTGTAGAATCTGTTTGCAAAGAATGAGGACTTGAGGAGATTCGGACAAAATTTAACTTGGGCGAAAGAAAGGGGTTATTTATTAAAATGGCCAAATAGTTTTTGCTCCTTTTCCTAATGTAGAAATTGATATATTTCATAGAAGTAAGGCGCTTTTCCCATGCATCAATATTATTCTCAAACATTGATTGTTTTACAAATAAAATAGAAGGTAGCTTTCGTTTAAAATATTGGAGAATATGCATAACTGTTCGTTGACTGTCAGTATTTCTCATTAAGAGCATGAATGCTTCCCATTCAAACAATGCTGACACATTGATGTGAATCTTACTATAATTTGGTTACTTTAGAGCAGATGAAGATAATAATGTTGATGATCGCTACTGTCTCAATTTTTTTTCTCTTATTTGTGTATAAATGTATGTATGTCGGACGGATCTCGAGAATGGCTTTAACGATTTTGATTAAACCAGGAATATAGTGGGTTTGAGACAAAAAACATTATTTTGGAACAAGTCTCAACTCTGGGAAAATTAGCTGAATTTCCTTGAGAAATGATTATTGGTCCCTCAAGTAGCAGCTGATCAAAAAAAAGTTTTCCATAGTCTGTTGAAAACGTAAGAGAGTGTGAGCAAATGATAAAGATTATAATAGCTGTAGTTGAGTTACCAAATTTGGCGACCTTATTTTAAAACATTGCAGTATTCTTGGAACATCTGGTATAATAGGTTCAAAAAGTGACCAGATGATAGCAGAAGAAATTTATAATCGATCTCTCCAAACATATGGTAGTTGAATGTAATGTTTATTGTAAGGTGATAGAAATGCGAATAATCTCTTCAGTTTCTGATTTATTGGTTTCTCTGTTGCTCTATGTTTGTACGCAGCCATGGCCTTGAGAGAGCCAGTTGCTCTGTTAATTCCTATTCCGGACTAAATACTACGAGAACCAATAAGAGAAGCCTTCTATTAGAAAAACTCTGCTCTGATCAATTCTCATGAAATTTAATCCTGATTGAAATTGAAAAGGCTTTTGTTCTACTGGGCCAGATATTTTTATGTTTCAAAATCAGCTAAAAACTAAATCGAAAAAAAAACATAATATTCCATCAGCTGCTTCTATTTCCTTTCATGATGTCATTACATGACACAAGACAAACCTATTGATATTGATAGATCACAAGTAAATACTAAAATTGTCAATTTGGATGAAAATAAAATTATGCTAGATGTTAGTTTACATCCAAATTTTCATCGCTAAGCTTCTGGTTTCAAGCTGAGTTCAAAGGAAGAAAACATAAATAATGGTAGTCAATAATCAAAGTGAATGAACTCTATTCAGATTTATGCAAATTCACATTAGAATGATCCCACTTCAATATTCATGATAGCGAAGTTTAGGACATGAGAAATCAGCAACAATAAAAATTTCATACTAACTATTATGAATGGACTTCCATGGAAGAAAGAATCAGTGGATTGGCTGCTTTCACACTTTTGGATGAGTGGAACGAAACGTAAGTGACAGTCCATGCTAAAAATTCCAGAATAAGCAAGAGATCCATGGATACCAGAGTCATCAAATTCCAAGTCATTTTAATTTGGAATTCAATCTTCAATTGCATCAAGCAAAAACAAAAATAACATGATCACTGCTAATTTGATAGCTGTCAACGGGAAATATTAATTGCCAATGAATAAAGTCGAGGTTGACTCTTGAACCCCGCCCAATATTCTACAAAATTCGCTGCAATTGGACTACTATTCTACAGAGCACTCCCAACACATGAATGATTAATCAAATGATTTGACTCAATAGTTTTCATGCCAAGTTGTGGCCTAATCTCAAAAACGATTATAACAATTTTGGTAGAATTTAGATAATAAATGTTTCACAAAATTAATCTTATCTTTTAATTCTTGTAGCGAAGCACGGGTGCCCTGCTAGTTTGGTATAAGCTCCTTGAAGAGCTGGTAAGAATCATATGGTATTTTTATTTCAGCAGGCGCCAAAGTATGAAAAGTATTCAAATTTCACATGCTCTACCGACAGACTGCCAGCTGGGCACATGTAACCCCAAAAGGACGTTACATAAACATGTCACAACCAACGTGGGGTTTTTATATTATATGTACAAGTCTATGCGGCTTTACAAGCCTAATTGTATGCATACAAAATCGAAATAGAATTGAATTAAATATTTCTATTATAGCAGACTATCATAATGAATGAGAAGTGAAAAGATAATACCAATTAGAAAATACCAATAAAACCCACCATGGAAGAGTGAAAATTCAACTTGCACAGTCACAATAGATTTACAAATTTAAATTGGCACAGTCACAACATTAGGCTAATTGCATGTTTCTGAATATCGAACTTTTTCAAGGAACTATACAGGAGTGGTTTCGATATAGGAAGAAGCAATAAGTAGTAGGAAACCTCAAAATGCTATTATTTCTGTATTGATAATCAATTAATTCAGAAGGCTCAATAATTTGGTATAAAGCTACAGACTTTGGCGCCACGAACATGCGCATTTCGCTTCTTATCAGCCGATTATATATGAATTTTAACAAATATGTTGGGATTCAGATGAAATAAGCTTAGCATTCACCAATGGGAAGCAGAATGCGCGTGTTCGTGGTGCATAAGTATGTACGCAGTTTAAGACATCAGTGTTATGATATACCACCACTCGTTCCCAATATCACATACCTGTGTATTGATATAATATACATCAATATGATAATGAATCCGTTGTTGGTCTAGTGTATTTTCATTCTGGATGTGAATAAATTAACAGTAGTGTGAACATAGACTGCTTTATCAATATTGCAGTTTTATAAATTCATTGAAAGTTTTTGATGTGATTTTTGAAGTATCCAATGGATTTAGTAGCCTGAAACAGATCTCATACCATATTATTAGTTTTCGAAGTTGTTTGTGAAGTATCCATCATGAAAGGAAAAATCAACAAAAACCAGAGATTAATAATCATTTATAGACTTCTCAGAAAACCAAGTAGATGATAATAAACATATATGTATAATTTCTCAAAAGCCTTTGTATTGACCAAGCCACCATTACCCCTACTCACTCCTATCACACGCCTCATCCACGCTCAATTACGCCACTGAACTGAGCGAGCAGAAAAGTTTTTTGTTGGAGAATTGTGAGCAGCCGCAAATTAAGAAAGTTTGTCTCGTCATTCGTTCCGTTGACAGTTACTGATTGTTAGCATCTCTTTCCAACGCCAACTCCAGTGAGATTCAGTTTCAACTGTCAGTTTTCCTCATAGATAACATCAATTATTCCCATTTAATCAATGCTGACAGTTTAAATTGAACCTTACCTTAGTTGAATTGGCTGAGAATTGACAGAACTCTTCATGGATAACATGAATGATTCACTTCCAATCAGTGCTGACAGTCTGGAGTGAATATCACCCTGGTTAAAGGGCAAGCGAGTGCGTTGCGTTTAATGACTGCACTCTCCACTCAGCAACTGAATGGCACAAGAGTATCCGGACGTGCTTCCTTCAGGGGAAAGGAGATTAAGCACTTTGCGAAAGTGATTGGCCATTGGAAAAATCTGGTAAGTGGGAAGGCCAGGAAAGATCTGCAGCAGTGTAGCAAAGTTCAAGGGTTGGCATAGAAAATAATATGAATTGTCAGATGAAAGCAATTAAGGTTTCGAATGTTGACTTGGGAGGTTTGTCGTATTGACTTCATTGAGTAAGGATAGAGATTATATTGAATCAGACTTATTCATCCATGTAGAGTCCAGTGGAGTGTATGCTATTGAGTCCTACGGGGGAGGAACGTGCAAGTTTCTGATCTCATTATAATTTATGCAAGTGATTGAATAACAGTGGAATCTTTTTCAAGCTTTGAATATTCATAGTTGAATGATTCAAGAAGTTGAGAAATAATAGTAATGAAAAGTTCATAATACGGCAGAACTACCGTTATTTGAGTTGGTTGGGTCCGGACCCCATTCGGATGAGAGAAAATTCAGATAATTTGAATTCTCACAAAAATCAGGAATACAAGTTTCCTGTAAATGCCTTCTTAACGTATCTGGAATTCGCAAAATTCTGCGAAAGTTTTATATCGTCACTTACTTTTAAAAGCGATTCGGATAATAGGAGCTCGGATAATATTATTGGAGTTCTTATGTAGTTTTAACTCGAATCTTGTTAAATCTGGCAAATCTTGATTGAATATGAATGTAGATTAGCTATCAAAAAAATAGTTTCTAATTTTCGTAAAGAGCTCCTACTCTTCTTACAAAATATATTATAATTTTTTGAAAGAACTGATAAAACATTTGTAATTTCAATGTCTGATATTTCTAACCAGAGCATAATGTCTGCCAATTTTTCAACTACATTCTTAGACCGATGATAGAGTAGGGAATGTATTTGAAAACTGTATCGGGGATCAGTTTACGTGTCAGTGTAATCTAAAGTCGAAGGAGGGAAAAATTAATCTTTCGAAGATATTTGATCACAGTCTGTCGCCGTGAGGCTGAGGCTGCTCCAGTCTATGAATAAGTAATGTGTTTCACGTGTAAGGAAGGCGCTCTGCTACTCTTTCACGTTGCAATTTGCTCGTGATTTCTGTGGCGTTTCAAATTCCAATTTGTATCCTGTCTCCATACTCCAGAATGCATCACACGTTTACAAATAGGCATAATGTCTCCCACGGAAGTTGTAGTAGTTTGTCATAATTTGTGAGACTCTTCGTGGTGTTTATGGGAATGGTGTCTTCCGGAACTATGCAGTATTGACTCTTCTAGGTATCCTTCGCTAACTTATCTACCTAAATAATCTTCAAACTATCTGTGATTATAGGAATCCTTAGGATTATCAGAATGCAATGAATACCAAGTATCGCGATATCCTCGAATAATGTGCTCTAGGAATATAAAAATACTATATCGATGTATTAATCCATTTCAATTTTTTTCACAGGTGAGTGCAAGACATAAGTTTTGACTTCTTAGATGATATTCACGGGTAAGTTCAATCCAAAATATATTTATTCTGTTATAATATTATATGTAGTCTCCCATTGATATTTATAACCTAATCCAAATAACTATTCAACGACAGTATAATTACTTGAAAATCCGTCAAACTGGCATACACTTACACTTCAGTTTATTAGAAAATCATCAGTTGTAGGCTATCTGGTACGAATACATGGTGACCATGAGTGAAGCTTTCTTCAAATTATTATTGAATCATCACAAGTTTCAAGAGCTACATTATTGTTACCGTATTTTTTTGTCTATAATTCAACGCGTTCGTGTGATCTGAAAAATAACTCAACAATAATTGATGAAGAAGAATTAAAACTCAGCATGTATCAAAACACACTATTATCGAATTGGATGACCTAGATAACACACGTGACTTCGGAATGGGATGTAAGACTGATGATGAAGATTCCCTTGCTATTATGGGCCCAACATTAGTGTGACCAGATAGCTCTGGCTGCAATCATGTGCCATATTGTTTGAATATTCACTCATGCACTTCAGATCAGCAACCTGTATCAGCAATTTCAAAATTATATTACTCGGGACAGATATCTAGTAGTGATCAACTCAAATCGATCGATTAAACATAATAAGAGGTGAGTTTAAGGAAGAGATATCACATTGTTTGATCTACAGATGTCACTCTGTATTGTTCTAATATTCAGTAGAATATAGTAAATACTCGTCTATTAATTTTTTTTTAATTTCTAAGATGATAATTAATTTCTTTCTTTTGATAGTTCAGTGATCTTGTCACAAACATACCTCGACTGAATGATGAACAGATCGATGATTCAATTCAAATAGTGAGTCGACTACTTTGAAGGTTTTAAGGAATGTTGGTTTTCTGTATATGTGAAAACTGGTCAGTTAATTTGGATAAGGATTTTCCCTTAGAGGGTTCAAAATTGTAAAATTACATTCAATGGAAAGAATTTTTTTTCATTTCTCCTTTGTCAATGATGAGTTTAACGGTTCATTTATAATTATGAACTGTGAAAAATTGTTAAAAAAAAAAATCATGGCGGTGTTCAAAACTAAATATTCCTGAGTAAATAGTTCCCCTTTCGGATCTCCGGGGGGAACAGTGATGAACAAGACTGTGAAAATAAACAAGTTGGAAATTGGCACATGGAATGTGAGATCCATGTATGAATCTGGAAAGATGCATAACGTTGTACATGAAATGCAAAGACTGAAGCTTAACATCCTAGGAATCAGTGAAACAAGATGGCCCGGTCATGATCAAGTCGCAATAGATGATGGAGGGATGCTGTACTTCTCTGGAGGTGAAGATAATGATCACAGATATGGTGTCGCAATTGCTGTAACAAGAGATATTAGGGCATGCGTCACAAATTTTATTCTCATATCAGACCATGTAATGCTCCTACAACTGCAAACCAACACCAGGAAACTAAATATAATACAAATTTATGCTCCTACTGCAGATAAGCCTGATGAAGATATTGAATGCTTCTATGAACTGATCAAGCAGACGCTGGAATCACTAAAGTCAAGGGATATTACAATGATTCTTGGAGACTTAAATGCAAAGGTTGGCAAGGGAGCATGTGAAAAATACATTGGTGAATACGAATAAGGGATAAGAAATGGGAGAGGTGATAGATTGGTGCAATTTTGTCAAGAGGAAAATATGATAGTAACTAATACCTTCTATGAGCTCCCAAAGCGACGACTCTACACATGGAGATCTCCGCGAGACAGTGATCAGCATTCAATAAGGAGTCAAATAGACTACATCTTGATTAGCACAAGATACAGAAACTGCATCAAGTCGGCTAAGACTTACCCAGGCGCTGATATCTCCTCAGACCGTTGGTGGCTCAAATGCATATTAAACTTAAGAGAACGCAAAAAAAGAGAGAGATCTGGATGGATGTAGAGCAATTAAAAAACCAGGACATACGGAATGAATTGCAAACAAGAATAAATGTGAATCTAAGAACACTTGAAGGCAGGGAAGATTACCAAAACTGCAGAAACATAGATGAAAAATGGTGCAGCATCAAATCAGCTTTGTTGGAACCCTCAATAGACATTCTAAAAAGCAAAAAATCCATAGGAAAAAAAGATAACTAACGAAATTCTTGACCTCATGGATCAGAGAAGAAGCTTTAAAGGCAAGAATGTGGAACAGTATAAAGACACACAACTAATACTCCGCGCAAAGATTAGAGAAGCAAAGGAAGAGTATTACAAACAAAAGTGTGAGGGAATTGAGGAGTTACAAGCAAAGCACGATAGTTTCAACATACACAAAAAAGTTAAGGAACTCACTGGTACTAGTAAACAAAAGCAACTCAAATATATAATATGATAACAAGGAGAAAATAGTGACAGAAATAGAACAAAAGCTAGAAATATGGAAAAGCTACGTTGCACAACTCTTCAAAGACGAGAGAAAACAAATTGATCTTCAAAATATGGAAGGAGAGTTGGGCCCTGACATAATTGAAGATGAAGTGGTATATGCAATTAACACAATGAAACCCAGAAAGGCATCAGGTCCCGACCAACTGCCAGTAGAAATCCTTGAATTGATAGAGGAGGATCAGATTCATATTCTGTTAGAACTAATGAACGAAGTATATAGAACAGGAAGGATACCAAAAGAATGGTTGTTATCAACTTTCGTAGCCCTTCCAAAAAAAAGAGTGCCAAGCATTGCAATGACTTCCGAACCATAAGCCTTATGTGTCACATATTGGAAATCATGTTGAAGGTTATCCATAATAGAATATACAGGAAATTGGATGAATGCATCAGCAATACGCAGTTTGGATTCCTTACAGGACTAGGAACAAGGGAAGCTCTGTTTGCACTCAATGTCTTGTCACAAAGATGTCTGGATATGAATCAAGACCTACACGTACGCTTCATAGACTACCACAAAGCTTTTGATAGAGTTAGGCATGACCAACTCATGGAAACCCTAATAAAGAGGAGAATAGACCACAGAGACATAAGAATTATTCCCAACCTCTACTTTGGTCAAAAAGCAGCAGTACGAGTAGAGAATGTAACATCGGAAGAAATTGGAATACAGAGAGGGGTTCGTCAAGGATGTATACTGTCACCAATCCTCTTCAATCTCTACTCTGAAGATATAGTAGATAAAGCACTCGTTGATCAAGACATAGGCATTAAAATCAATGGTACGGCAATAAATAATCTGCGAAATGCTGACGATACAGTTATTTTAGCTGGGACACATGAAGAACTACAGGCACTACTTGATAGAATTGTCGCAGTGAGTAAAGAATATGGGCTGTCACTAAACATAAACAAAACAAAGTACATGCTAATCACAAAAGCAACGCAAGACAATCCTATGGTATTTGTAGAAAACCAACCTATTGAGAGAGTAAAAAAATATAAATACCTAGGAACAACGATCAATGCAAACAATGACAGTACCCAAGAAATACGAATCAAAGTCGAACAGGCCAGAAGTGTATTTACAAGAATGAAGAAGCTTTTCTGTTGCCGAGATCTGAACCTTGATTTGAAGATTAGAATGATGAGGTGCTATGTGTTATCTGTTTTGTACTACGGCATGAAGGCCTGGACGCTGAAGGAGATTGATGTGAGGAGATCAGAGGCATTTGAGCTATGGATGTATCGAAGAATACTACGGATTTCATGGGTGGAGAGAGTGACCAATGTAGGAGTGATGAGACGCATACGCAAGGGAAAAGAAGTAATTATGACAATATTAAGAGAAGAAAACTGCTATACATGGGACATGTTATGAGAGGAGAAAAATATCAATTGCTTCAAGTTATTATGCAGGGGAAAGTCCAAGGAAAGAGATCCGTAGGAAGGAGACGAAACTCATGGCTGAAGAACCTTCGGGATTGATTTGGATGCAGCAATAATGACCTATTTCGATCTGCGGTCTCAAAAGTAAAAATCGCCTTGATGATTGCCAACCTTCAAAACGGAGACGGCACCTAAAGAAGAAGAAGAAGAGAAATTGTCTATACACTTAATTGTTCATGAAAGGAACCACACTCAAAAAATGATTACATATGAAACACATATTATGAAAAATGATTACATGGTGTTATTCTACATGATGACTGCTGATAAAAACACTTTAGAAACTCTCAAGCATGAGAAAATAACGTACAAAAAATTCATAGTAACCGTTGAAAGCTACACTCAAAAACCCCCAAATCACGGAGAATATTAACATAACTACACATCCTCATAGAAGGCCGCAAACAGCCAAGAGTCAGTGAAGCGCCAAAAATCGGGAGGAGACCACTAAAGCAGCCGGCTCTTGAGGAATAATTAGTAATGAGGAGGAGAGGTTGTAAATTAGGATGGGGTGTTGGAGGAGATGGAGAATGGAGAGAAGGTTAAGGAAATGGTTGAGGAGTAGGTGTGAAGGAGAGAGTGGAAGTAAAGGTGAAGGAAGAGGTGAAGGAGAAAAATGGAGATGAAGGTGGAAGAGACGGATGAGGATGATGAGGAAGAGAAGGAGTAGTAAGAGAATGAGGAATGTGTAAAAACACTTGCGATTCATAAAGTGCAATAAATTTGCAGAGAGGGGCCAGCCAGGCCCGTCAAAGCATTTGGCGCTGAATCGGTTTTGGCGCGGCTTCCGCCAGCATCCAGCATGAAGTGACGGAGGCGTAAAGTAAGTTTTTTCGATTGAATTTGGGTGCTGTAGTTTGGGGGCGATGAATTGCCCGGCTCGTTTAAAATAACAGTGTTTTGATGTGAACTGAGTGTGTGGGGGGTGTAGAGCTCTGGATTGGTTCCAGAATGAGCACCCCATCGCCCTGCCACCCCTCAGACCACTACTACTGCTGCCTACTACAAGTAGTCTGTTTGGGCACTTGAAAATTTATTCGCATTCCCAACAACCTGTATTACGGCTCGAATTTCAAACTACTAAATCATAACCATGGGCCGCCATACCGAATTTGGGGTGATTGGGGGGGGGGGGTACCACCGAACCTCACCACACGAGCATCCACTAAATAGCTAGCTGCACACGTGGACTCTCAGCATTGAAAAGTTTATTGCATCATACTCTCCCTCATTCATTCGTCTCCATTCTTATAAAATTGCTCCATTCAACTAATCTTTGTTGTATGTTTCATAAGATAAAAATCAATAGGAGAAAGGCATTGATGATCAGAAATAAGCTCATCCTAACAGGGTTCAATCCAAGCTCTATCGAAATTTACTTCTACTATCAGGAAAATGTGAATGCTGAATCACACAATATACTAGGGCAGTTCAGTTTATGTTGTTTGTTGGAGTGCGATATCAATTCATAACTGTCATAAGTTGATTTCTAATGTAAGCTAAAAATGGCCTTCCTCCACTTGGATGGAATTCAATCATCAGTTCAATATAATCTGAGTTGATGTAATTCAATCTTCAGATGTCTAAATGGATGTGATTCAATCTTTAAATTTATGTAATACTATCATCAATTCAAGGTGGAAATTCAGTCTCTCACTTGTCAATTTATTACGTGGATTCACTTGAACATGAGAAGCGATAATTCTCAAATACTTACATTTCTTCTCTTCAATATTACTTTAATCCCCTATCAGTCAATTTGTCACGCAAATGTACTTGATTAAAAGTAGCTTATCAATCACTCTGTAGTAGCTTCAATATTTTTCTCCTTGTTACCATTAAATTGCTTGGATTCTCTTTTCAATTCATAAAATCCTTTCTCTGCTCCACTCAATAATATTTTTGACTCACTTATCCTCTTTCTAATGATCATTCTACTTTATTGTCTTTCTAGTCTAATCCAAGATGAAAAAAATTCCAAGAACTTGGTGGGATTGATATTTATAAGATTGACCCGTAGGCAGCGTGAGAGATATCTTTATAAGTTTGCTTGCTTTGGAAAGCATTTCCAACGCAAGAGCTTTACGGGATTAAGTAGATTTTGCCTGCCGCCCCCAGGGTGTGTCACTTCTGTTCTTTGTCATGCCCAGCCACTCGCCAGGGGCGGTGGCGGAGGCAGCATTCTCAGGAAATCCATTAACTTGAAAAACAAAGCATTCATGGGAATTCCTTATCACAATCGAGTTGTGCAGTTCCTTCCAGTTCTCTCAGTGTCTTCCAACAATGCATAGCACAGGTTCACAGGTTTATACAATTTGTGAGTCTCCTCCCTTAGTACGCTCGAGTTTATGTTGCAGAAATGGTTCAGTGGGTCTTTATCCTGGAACAGTTCAAATAGATGATCTAGAGTTGGAATAATTATTTTCACATTTAATCTGTCTTGCTAATCATTCCGATTTCAATCATCTTTAAGTCATTTTGATAGGGCCAATCATATTTTGTCACGTGGTGGTAGGTGCTTAATGAATTGAATCAAAAATCATGTTGGGAAAATGACGTTCACGGCCGATTCCCGAGTTCGGGATTTAGCTAAGTTTTAGACTTTGAACAGCTGGAGTCAAAAAAATGACTTTCCGAAACGGGCGGTAGTCGTAGTTTTCATGATAATCTATAACTCATTTCTGTGAATGGAAACAAACGTTTTCCCTTGACAAAATGAAACATTCCCGAATAACTCAAAATGGTTGAAACTTAACACTATTTTCTCTTTATACTATTTTGTGTTTCATTTTCTAGTTTTTTTTTCGAAATTCAATTAAAATCTGGACAACGACTACGCCCTGTTTTGGAAAGCAAATTTTCTGACTCCAGCTGTTCAAAGTCTAGGACTCTCGGAAACTGGCAATATCATGAATCACTCCAGTAGAAAAAAATGTGAGAATCTTGTGAGATGTGGATTAAAAATTATTATATGAACTTAATGCAATACTTCAATGATATTCGATTTTCAATTTCAAAAGTGTTACTTTATTCCTATCTTGGTGGCTTCCAGTGTTTTGAATTTTTCATCAGCTTTCTGTTTCAATTTTTTAAGATTCCTGCAACAGTATTTTACTATTTGAATGGTAAACTATGCAACACTATTTTGAATGGTATGGACTTGATGTGGTAATTTTGAATCCACAATTCTCTGCAAATTGATGCATTTCTCTGCTATTAAATGGCATGTTATCTGCTATTAGTGTTTGAGGTATTCCAAATCTGCTAGATGTTTCCTTAAATTACGGTTTCCTTTATTACGGTGAAGCTGCTTTTGCTATTGATTGGGTATGCTTCAATCCATCTCGAATAATAATCAATTACAATTATGTAGTTCAATCTATCGACTTCTGCAATGTCCGCTGCAATTTTACAAAACGGTTTATCTGGAATGTCGTGATTGATCAGTGGCTCTTTAGTTTTTGATTTTTTAAACCTTTGACAAATGTTACATGATAATATCAAAATGCGAATATCTAAATATATACCTGGCCAATAGTAGAACTGATCAACAAGAGAATTAATCTTCGAACTGCCAAGATGAGTTTCATGTAAGCGACTCATTATAAAATTCCGGAGTTTTAGAGGTACAATTAACCTTGTTCCAAAATACAATAAACCATTACTCAGTTGCAAGTCATTTCTTATTCTGTAAAAGTGTTTCACATCACCGGTTATCGCGTTCATGTCAGGTCATCCTTCATGCAGATATGATACAACGTCTCTTAGATATTCATCTTCTTTGGTTTTTCCTACAAATTCTTTTAGCTTAGGTTCACTTATTTTCACGTCTGTAGATCCCAGCGTGTGAATAAAGTCTTTCATTGATTGGTCCTCTTTGGTCGTAGTTTTGATCCCTGTACGGGACAAATGATCTGCAATGAACATATATTTTCCAGGTAAATATTTCACTCCCAAAGTATAATTAATAAGCTTCAGTTTGAGCCTTTTCAGTCGGTTGTTCAAAAATCTATCCATTGGCTTGGACATTACCGACACCAAAGGTAGGTGATCAGTAAAAATAGTGACAGAGTCATGGCCATAGACGTAGTTGTGTAGTTTGTTTATGGCAAAGCAAATGGCTAGCATTTCTTTTTCCACTTGAGCATAGGATTCTTCAGTTATTGTCATTGATCTTCATCCAAAGTACAATGGTTTTCCTTCTTGAAGCATACAAAAGCCAAGTGACTCCTTCGATGCAACACATTGTATTTCAATTGGGCTCTTTGGGTCGAATGCTCTTAATACTTGAGGACTGCATATAGCCTGTTTTAATCTCTGGAAAGCTTGACTGTGAGTTTCGTTCCATTCCCATAAAGTATCTTTCCTCAGAAGTTTTCTCATGGGTGATATTAACTCTGACATATTTGGAATGAAATGTCTTAAGTAGTTTACCATTCCCAACATACATTGTAGATCTTTTTTATTCTTTGGATGTTCAAGTTTCTGTATTATTTCAATCTTCTCGGGGTCGGGTAGTAGCCTTTTTCGCAAAATATTACACCTACATATTTTATTTGAGGCACACAATACTGAAATTTTTTGAAGTTGAATTTTACATTAAATATCTTTGCTCTTTCTAAAACTTTAGTCATTATCATATCATTTTCTTCTTTTGAATTACTAGCAATGCAGAGGTCATCAAAGTAAAGTGAGATGCCTTCAATATCTCCAAAGTATTTGTGCACTAACCTCTGGAACAGTTCGGGCAAGCACGATAGACCAAATGGTGCTCGTAAAAATCTGTATGTTCCAAATCCTGTGCTAAATGATCACAGCTTACTGGACTCCTCATCAAGTGCAATATGATAGAAAGCATCTTTAATATCTAATACAGTAAACACCTTCTTGTCTGACAATTTTGGTGCCAGTTCTTCCACTGTTGGAATGAGATAACGTTCCCTGATTATATATTAATTAAGTTCAACTGGGTCAATACAAATTCTCAGTGATCCATCCGGCTTTTCAACAACTACAACGTTATTAATCCAGTCAACAGGCTCCTCAACTGGGGTTATAATACCTTTTGACTTTAGTGATTCCAAAGTTTCCCGGAATTTCTCTTTAATTTTGAGTGGGATACGCCGAGCAGGACTTATTGTTGGGGATGCATTTTTTTCAATTTAATCTTGCAAATATCAGGAAAACGCCCAAGGCCGTCGAAGACATGTTTGTTTTTTATATAGATAGCCTGTTTTTCCTTATCCACTTTATAATTTGTATCATTTTTTCCATCTATAGAGTCAACTCTTTCAATCAAGATGAGATCAATACATGATTCTAGGCCTAGGATTGGAGCAGCTGAAGGACACTTTACAATTATAAACTTTGCTATGGATATTTTAGACTCAGATTCAATTTGTACAGTTACACAACCTACAGGTCTTATCTTAAAACCCCCAAAAGCCTCCAACAGTACATTACATTTCTCCAATGACTTGTATGGAATACCATATTTTCCAAGTAAGTGAAATGGTAGAATATTAACATCAGCTCCACTGTCAAGCTTGAATTTTATTTTATGCCCATTTAGAGCAAGAAGCAATTCTTGTAACCATACCCGTTTTTTGCTAAGTAAGTTTACAGTATAAATGCTACCAATTCCATGAGGTGATTCCATTACTTCCGCTTTCTCATAACTTTGATCTTCCTTGCTGCTAATCTCATGAGTTTGCTGGGATTGTTTCAATCTACATAATATGGAAAAATGATTGGGTTTTGAGCAATAGTTGCAAATCTTTCCTAAATCTGGACAAATCCCTGAGTGTTTTCTACCACATCTGAAGCAGCATTTGTGATTGATTACTGACGACTTGTTAAGTTTTTTATTAAGAATAGGATTACCTGAGTTAGCTGTAAGGGTGGAAGGCGTCTGTTTGACTGAGTCAACACCTCTCATGATTTCAGTGCCTCTGTTCAATATTTCCATATTTTTATCCGCGAGTTCAACTGATTTGCAAAGGTTGACTACCTTTTCAAGATTAGCATCTTCACGAATAAGTTTTTGCTGTAATTCTCTCGAGTTCACTCCGAGTGCTATTAGTGCTTTCATAATTTCATCTTCCTGGTCATTGAGGTTACAAGGTTTTATTAATCTTCTTAAATCTGCATAGAAACTATCAAATGGTTCATTAGGACTTTGTTTTCTGGTTAGCAATTTGTAGATGTCCATTGTCATGTTTTGTTTAGGCTTAAAATATTTTTCCAAAACTTCAAGAATTGTGGTAACCGTTTCAATATCGTTCTCCCCTGATGTGTTGTACAATTTAAGTCCATCAGGTCCCAGTAAGTTTTTCAATCTCGCTACTTGTATTTCTCGAGATTTCTTAACAGTCTCGGTAGCAGTCAAATAAATTGTTACTTCTTCTTTGAAGTTGACAAAATTATTTGCGATATCCCCATGTATAACTAGCATACCTGGTTTGTTGAATTCCATTTTCAATATTGAGCTATCACTTCTCACTTGAACAATTAATGATTCAATTATTCTTGTTTTATCTTATTTTCGACTGCGCCATGTTAGATATTAAATAAATAATACTCTTCATATCAATCAACCATCTTTATTTTAATACATTCAAGACTAGACTGTTATTAACGTTCTGGTAACTAATGTATTGAAATCATATGATAATAAAATAATATCATCTGTAACAATCATCAATACCATATTGTCTCAAACTCATGCAATGAAGTACCACCTAAACTAATAGAAAATCATCGTCAATATTCTCTTCCAAACTCCCATGATACAATATTACACTACCCAACAATCAAAATAATATATTATATTGATTGAGACTTCAGCATTCCAGCAACAATATCAATCAATATTCGTGGAATGATTGAGGTCAGGATGGATTGTGTTGGAGTATTGCAGCTATGATAAGCGATCAACGATGATAAACGAGGCTGAGCGATCAACATGACGACAACACTGCAAACGATGAGCGGCATTTGCTGAAGGATTAATCAGTTATCTTGTTTTTGTGTCGGCTGGCAGCAATCATTCATCTCCATCCCCATCCACCTTCTGTTCAGTTACCGGGCAAAATTAATAACCGGCCTCGATCAACTTCAACTTTTCACAGTTTCAAGTGATATTTTATCCGTCGTCTTAAGAAGAGTGGAACGACACGTTTACCTTGAGATAGTTATTGAGCCGGAGGATGGTCATTAGCGGAAAGTACCCTATATACACATATATATTGGTGTATACATACTACTCGAAAGTAGTTGTATATACTTGTATATTCTAGACAAACTAACAGACTGGCTTCGAAGCTTACTCACCCTCTCATCCACTATCGAATAAAGCTAAAGTCTGAAGCCTTTCAGTGACTCATTAATCATAGTCTCCATGGCTCTGCATCTCCCCCGGTGAGTTAAATGAACTCCAATTCCAACACAGTACCCACCCACCTTCTCTGCTAACTGCAAATTCGTCTTAATCAGTGCACTGGAATCCACAGCTGTGATTATATGGAGTGAGATTGATAGTTTGCCTAATTACATCAACAGTTGGCACCTAAAGTTACAAGGGTGGTTATTCCTGGGAGCGATTGTAGTGATGGCAGATAGTAACGTTCAAATAGCTGAAGTAGGTGGATACTACCAAGGTCCAGTGAACTTGATTGTTTCTTTCTTCAATCAATGCTAGAACTTTGATACAATCAAAGTTGCAGGCTCTTCCGCGTTGTATAAAAGAGATTGCTCTTGAAAAATAGGTTCTCTCCGATTCCAGAGTATTATTCGAAATCTGATAGGCTTTTACACTCAGGTTTAGCAGAAAAGCTATCATTGTAAGGAACCCGTTGTGTGAATGGATTTATGTTAAATGCAATAACCATGAGAGCTCCTAGATCCACTAGACATTTTATACTTTGTAACTAATTTATTCTTTCACTCAACTTACTCTCTTGACTTGATATTTCTCGTATATTTTCAGCTCATCAATTCTGTTTTTTATATATTGTAAACACATCCACTTGAATATGCAATTATCTTTCCATAAATTAGATAAATTACTGAATCAACATTATGAATAACTTTACCAATCCGATCAATCAACGTTTGAAATTATCAAGAAAGTTTGAGGAACATTAGGGAGGAATTCTCTTCTGAAGACTGAGAAGAAAATATTGCTGAATATGTTCGTGTGACGAGAGATAGATTAGAAATTTTCTTCTACCATACCATGTTTAATACGCTGTTGTTTTCTGGGTATGATAATTTATTACTAAACTCGTATCCGCATTTCTTCATAGGGGACAAGTTGAATTGTTCTTCTATTGATATAATACTTACACCGGTCGACCACAATTTCTGGGAACTCTCATATCAGCAGTACCATATTGCACTCACGTGATACTCACGGCTACCTCAAAGATCCAGCCACCCGATCACTGCTAACCCAACACCAACACTGTGGCCTCCCTTAATGGCTACTGCTCGTTACTGGTTATCGTTTCCATTCAACTGTGTAAGCTATTTTTCTCCGGTAGGCCACCCAGCATGCAACCAGGCTACGGTCATTTAATGTGTCTGTAACTGGCTGTGATGTGGGTTGCTTGGGGGGAGGGGGTGACGATTGTACTCGCCTCATAAGGCTCCAGCCATGCTGGTAATGGTCATGTTTTGGGAGGGGGGGGGGGTTAAAGGGTTTAAGAGGGGGGAAGGAAAAGGGTCCAGGGTTTTGGCGGGAAAGCGTCGTCGCTCGGTAGTCTCTGGTGATAAATGGCGCCAGACCACGATAAGTCTCGAATGAAAAATCTTCTCAAAGTTAATTTCATTACAAGTGATTTCCGGGCACTGCCCGGTAACTGGCCCCCGGAAATAATTACCAACAGAAGAGCACTGTGTAAATCAAATCTCGAATTACACCCTTAGTTTTGTACCTTGCTCGCCTCCCTTCTCATTTACCCCCTCGGGCTACTCTATCCAGAATCCAGTACCTTCATCATCCTCTCGTGAAATTCCTTTCTAATACCAACTGCGCAATCCTTCTTATTTTGGGTTATTTATCTTCGCTCTTTATTTATTTTCATCCCCCCACTTGATATTGTTCTACTCCACCACGACTATCAACTTCTCCGCCTCATACTCTTCTCATTCTCCCTTCTCATCGCCTCAGCTCATCAGCCCAAGGTGTCCAGCTTCCCCGCTCCTGTTTCTCCTTCTACTAAACCTTCTTCTACTGCACCTCCTTCTCCGGTTTCTCCTACAAATCCCCCTCCTAACAACTCTCATGTTTTTTTCTCCTTATGCTCAATCAGCACTTTATCAATCTCCAATCGTTTTTTGCAAACATTCCTTGTTTCATTAATGGTGGTTCCTTTCAACTCGTTCTTTTCCCAATCATCCTGCAGTCTTAACTCATATGACTCCCACATTGAATTTTCTGCATCTGAAGCATATTCCATTCTTTCTGCTTCTGTTTTTTCCCACCATTTACCATAATTTTCATCTCATAATAATTGATCTCCACGTCTTATTTTCCAAAATCTTCTTCTTCTCTATTATTGCAAATCTCCTTATTTTCTCCCCCTATTTTCTCCAGTTTCAATCATTATCTGATTCCTAAACCATTTTCCAGCTCTTATTATTATCCACTCATTTTCAACTGTTGAACCTATTGTATACTTAATTATTCTTATCATTTCCTATCAAGTCCACATTATTCTTGAAACTCCCGCTAATACCTCATAATACTTTTTGTACTCTTCCTTTTCTTCAACGTCATTTTTTCTCACCTGCTTTCTTTTTTTGGTCACGTGGCTCCTCCTTATTCTCCGGTATGGGCAAAGATCTCACTACAGCAAAAACATTCATTATCGAGTTATATACTGCGGATAAATCTTTTCTATAACTGAGTGCGACCCAACGTCTGTAACTGAAACAAAGCAAGACCAAACTATCTCACTCCATTTTCCTCAACTTTTTCTTCTTCTATTCCGTTCTTCCCTCTTCATTTCTCACAAAATTCACACTGACCCCCACTACGATTGAATGACTTCTTCTTTGATCATACAGCCAAAATCAACACTGAGTTATTCCAGGGGTACCCGGACGCAGACTGCGTCCTTGAAATTATTTATTTATTTACAACAATATGGGAGCTTACGGGAAAACCCCAAAAATTGCTCCCTAATCAGAAAAATTACAATAATCACTCCACAAGGAAATTGAAAATCGAGAGAAAGAAACAAGGAAAAAACTATTTCATATTAGTGAAGAAAAAAAATGTTATGAGAAACTAAATATACTGAATACTAAAGACTATACTATATACTAGAAACTATTTACCATTACCTTTCAAGCTCCGTATAGAATCAACTATATCAGTCATTGAGATAGAATTCAAGTGGAGAAAGGGGAGTGACCAATTGTGTCATCAAAAACTCCAGCATGATTGTCGCTTCTCTTGAAAACAGATGAGAAACAATCTGCAAACGCCTCTTGAATCTCAGTACCTGTGACAAAAGTATTATTCCATCTCATAAAATTCTCTGAACGCTTACCCTTCCGATTATTATTTATATATGACCAGAAGTTCCTCATGTCACCACCAATACTTGACTAAACTGAAATCATATACAGTAAGCCTGATAAGCTTGAGAAATTTTAAGTTTCAAAGGAGATCTCAATCTTTTAAATTCCTCGGCGTGATAAGCAGAGACTCTCCTCTTTCGGGCACATTTTCTCCTTCCGTTTGATGTCTTGAATTATATCCCTAGTATACCACCGAGGGTACCTGCCAATCCGATCACTAGCGGCTCTTCTAGGAACACATAGGTCAAAACGCATGAGAAAATTATGTTATAGGAAACTTCGGTTGCCTCATTGACTTCCGAACATGAATAGACAGCGGTCCAATCAGCGTCTCTCAGAAATTCATACAAGCGAAGAAAATCAGCTCTCTTAAAAATATATTGAAATTTGTCATTTGATTCATCTCCGTGATCTGCCCTCATGTGAAGCAATGGAAAAGAAATGGAAAGCGTAGGATGATGGTTATCCTCGGGAACCAAACAGTCATCGCATTTTGAAACATTAACATGGAACGAGCTAAGAACCAAATCCAAAGTCCGATTATTACTATTGACAATTCCATTATAAAACTCTAAGCTCATCATCCCAATGAAAAGTTCCAATTCAGCTGCCAGACGAGACCCTCTACTGAAGTCAAAGTTAGAGCCACCTATTTCGGGAATATTCCAGTCACCAATGACTATTACATTGTTATTTGAAATTTCATTGGAAGAATCGATCAATTCAAAATATCGAAGATAAGTCTCATAGAAAGACAATGGTTTAAAATAAACAGCATTGATGTAGTACGGATCTTTATTATTTAATAAAATCTTAATACAGATAAATTCGAAAACCGGTGATGAAAATTCTGATAATAATACGGCCTTAAGAGAACTGCGAACAGCAACAAGTACTCCACCACCCCTCTACCCATGATCACCAGACCTATCCCTGCGGAAGACAGTGTACCGCTCATCGAACAATTCCTCATTATGAATTCCATCGTATAACCATGTTTCAGTGAGGACAATATTGCATCAGCATCACACTCTAAAACCTTCCGGAAAAAACTTGGAACTCTGAAACGCAGACCTCTAACATTTTGGTATAAGATATTGAAATCCAGTATTATGAGCAAAAAATAAAAATAACTGAACAAAACGAAATAAAATAAAAAATAAAAATAATGTATATGGGAGAAGAATGTAATATGATAGGTGATTACAGTAAAACTTTAAACTGAGGATGATAAAAATGATGTGATGAAGTATTAAGTATTATCTTATTAGTATTTGTTTAATAAAGTATAACACTAGCCTGTCCATGGACATTATAATAACATTAGATGAGATTTACCTAACCAACTCCTGATTTTGAGGAGAAGAAAAAAAACAATAATAGTAACTCCAACTGATACATACGATTTAAAACCATGTAAGAATGAAAATTGTGAAAACAGCAGCAATCGATTTAATTTAGAATGAAAAATTGTTGGTAATCGTGAAAGTACGGAAGCTTAGATTGTTTATCATTTAATGTCCTATATATATTGCCATTGAACTGCCATTATATTGAATGTTATTATGAATGTTATTATTGCTAACGAAAAGCAAGAGTGACTTATCTTATCTGAATAGGACCGATAAAATAAAATCGAATTCATCAATAAGTGAAAACAACTTGATAGCAGGAGCATTGATTATGGTGTGATTCAGAACGAAAATTATCAGACAACAATCATGAATAAAATAAAATACTTTGCACCTTCTATCGTCTTCATACATTCCATCAGCCAGGAAAGGAATAAGCAATCACTACATTAAGAATAACAGCAAATACTGTAATAAGATACGAAGGATGAAAAACCGAATAAAAAGTTCGTATAATTATTCACAAGTAACAAACTTACCGTTTACCTGAAACTGTAAAATAATAATATATCCGTGACTCCAGTACAAATGGATTGAAAATTGGCATACCGCCGCCAGCCGCATCCGCCGCGTGATGTCCTCCTGTACAAATCGGCAATCGATGGCAGGCGTCTACCATGCTCGGCGTCACATTCAAGCCCACCGCTCGTCCCACCACAGCAATCGTCTTCATCACATCTTCATCCGCCTTCCCGGGAACACCGTGGATCTTAAGCGTATTCCTTTTGATATACTGCTCTTCGTCATCGGGACGATCCTCAGTAGACTGCAGTCGCTCACGAACTTCTTTAATTTCAATACGAAGCAAATCTATGAGCTGCTGCTGACGATCAATTATCTCGCTCTGCTTACTAATTAAACTACCAAGTTCACTCTACCCATCCTGAACGGTTTTGATTATATTTTTCAACTCCTCTATAATGGCGGAGAACTGCGAGTGACTATTTCTAATTAATTGCTCCAAAGACTCATTGAGACCGTAGGATCGGTCATATTTGAAGAGTTTGACTCGAGGGTCACGTTAGTTTTAACTGGTCTGCTATCTAACGATCGATTGTTGTCTCGATGTAGGCCTACGCTGTTGTTTAAGACAACCAGGACAGCACCACGATGAGTTTTTCAAAAATGATAAATCACTTGATTTTATATTTAAACAAGCTATATGAAAATAAAAATTACACTCCTTACAGAAGAGTTTAACAGCTACGTCAGATCGATTAACCTGTTGGCTGTATTTTCCACAGGCACTCATACTATTACGAATTTGGAACAGTTTCATAAGCACAACTCAAAGTAATAATTTCAAACTGTCATGAATAACGCAATTAATACACTACAACTAACACAACTCAAAGTAATAATATCAAACTGTCATAAAAGCTCACGAATTAACTCAATTAATAGGTTAGAATGCTCAATTCAATAGAATAGTCCAAAGACAGATCAGGTAGTTACAGTCTAATCATCGGCGATTGATTGAATAATTGAGTACTTTATTCACGTAGATTACAACAATATATACTGGCTTATACACTTATATACAAAAGCTTACTTATACTAGCGATAAGGGAGGACAAAATCAATGCAACTTCCCATCGAGTTCCCATCAGTTCGAGATCCGAACTGATACTGATACTGATCCCACATTATTGTGAGAGGATTACCCATAATGAAGTGTTTATAATGAATAGTGACGAGAGCTTTGTCATTTGGGAGAAGGTAGAAGCTGATTTTTTTCAAAATCCATTCATTGGTTTGGGGGAGTGCCCTGATCAATCAGAGTATCAACGTTCTAGCCGATATAATATTCTCCGAGAAGCATCCATGAATAAGCATCTGAAACGATATCATTTACTCTCATGATCAGGCTTGCATAAGATAGTGTTAGCATTGTCGCATCACTAATAGAGCAAGAAACAAGTCATTTCGCTTGTGATGTTCTTTGCATTATGTCGTGAATACGAGGACCGTCAAAATTCTTACGATACTTGTGATCAGGCCTGCACATTGTCCTGTGTCGTTCTGAACCGGGCATCGGGAAATTTATACCAAGGTTATACTTTTCCGTCTAGTATTTCTGCAGCAACGATAAATTGCAGGTGTGTGCGTACGTGCGTGCGAGTACTTGTGAGTGTTTTTGTGTGTATGTGTATTGGATAGCGAAAAGAGTGCAGGAGTTGTAGTTTATTTTGGTGGGTTGGCATCAGTGTGGGAGCGGAGGAGAATGTCGCCATAACGCGGCCCACAATGATGTATATTCTGTTGCCATGACTACCGAGGAGACGAGAAACGGAAATGGGATTTTCCTAAGAATAATGTTTCACTTTTTTTGCGCTTGGGAGGCAGCTACTGGCGGAGGTCGCAGTCTCTCTCTCTTCTCCCGCCCAATCTAACCGCACTTACGCTGCTTTTCTTCCTACACAGTCATTACGCCGAAAAGAGAATACTGGTTTGAAGAGTAAATTGACTCTTGACACTACCTCATTTGTTGTCGCACAGCTTGGAATCAAATTGTCATCGCTCCTCTGCTCTGTAGTTTGTCAACACGGATAAAGCTTGTATTTGCTTCTGGAGATCACTACTTTCTCAAAGCACCATGTCGTCCTGAGTCTGGGGATGATGATGATTATGACGATGATGATAATGATGTTGAAGAGTAGGAAAACCTCTAGTAAGCAAAAGAATGGACAAAAAATTGATAGGTGATTGAGAATTTGGAATATTGAAGATAGAAATTCACAAATTGAATCTGCATTATTTAAGAATATCTAGAAAATTTTTAGGTATGGGCTATAGCCCAAAATTAAATAAAAGCTGAATTTCTCACCATCGATAGAACCCTTTCAGAGGGTCATTCTCCTAAAGTCCCAAGGAATCCCCCTGGAGCTTTCCCCCTAGCCTATTTTATTTTTTGTTTTCTCCGATTAACTTTGAAGCAGATGATGTTAAAAAAAATGAGCCAAATAATTAATGTCGGCAATTTCATTGCAAATCCATTTATGTGTATTTTCATGTATTTGCGATTCGATTTGACGCTGTGGAAGGGGAAATAGCCGTCCCGGTACGGCGTGGGTTACTCTCTTCACCATGGTAAACTGTAATATAGTATTGCTTTCTAAGTTGCATCGTATTTACACTATGGCGCTCGAAACTATCAATTTCGTCTTTTGTTTTGACATGCGCTGAAACTGAATTTCCACTTTTTAATTCTCTAAAATTTTAATCTAAATAAAATTTTAATTTTAATCTAAATATTATAATTTTTGAGATTCAACCAAGTTGATTACAGCAATTCAGCTTTCATTGCTGGTTCATGAAACCAATATTTTCTACGTGAATTAATTTTTATAATGCCACAATTACATTACAGTCATCATAATTGATATCTATGTTTTGATTAAAATGTGTTTATTAACTCATAATTTTTTGGTTATATATGTGCTCAATCACGCATTCTATGACAGACAAAGATATTGTTTGCAACCGATAAGATATTCATACTATTATATAATACGATAATTTTTTTGGGAGAATGACCCTTAGGAGGGTCATCGATGGTGAGAGATTAACCTTTTATCTTATTTTCGGATCGAAAAAACCTTTATTGACTGGGCTACTAGGTATGCTTTTCCGTTTCAAGAAAACATGACCTGGAGCATAACCCAATTATCTTGCCCTCCAATTTCAGGAAATTCTATATCTTTCATAGTGAATGAATACACTATTTTTGCAAGCAACAATATCATGTGATCTGGCTGGTTTAGTATATTTCAAACAGTTTTGATATAGAGTGAAGGTGCAGAATAACTTTTGGCGATTCTCATGAATCATTAACTAATAAACTATCTCCCCCGATTACTGTTGTGATGTCTATAATTTATACATTGTTATAGATGATATCAAATCCATCAAGTCTCATCATGACTATAGATTATAGATTATATTATTACAATGACTTCAAGTTATCATTAATGATTGTGCAAAGTATCACTCTCATAATTATTATGTTCAGTATGATGTTTTGTAACTTTGTATGATAGTCACTATTGATAGAAATCTCTACTGATTTATGTAGTGAATTATTTCGATTAATAGTGCATAGCTTTATTAAATTTGAGATGATGTTTTTCTTTTATTTACATTTAACAAATTCACGCTTTTATGATGATTTTCATTAGAATTGTTCATGTAGATAGCAGCATCATAGAACCATTGTGTGGTTGAAGCATACGCCTGCCAACTTTTGCCATTGGGGGTGATTAGAGGTCGTTAGGTCTGTTAATGGTCTGCCGATTTAATAGACGACGTTCGGTTAGTTGATATACGAGGCTCGACTTCATATAAACTTAGTTTATGAGCCATGAGCTTAGCACGGCACGCAAAATCATCGATTTTAATAGCGTGTAGATGGAGAATTTTATGTGGCGGTTAATGCGCTTTGAGGTCGTCGTCTTGGCCTGGTGTCGAATTCAGCTAAGTTCAACCATCAACGGAGCCTAAGGAGCCAAGGTAAGCTCCTTACCGACATTAATCCCCGTCTCTAATCATTGTCAACCTTTTCTTGAACTTCCCCCCCGCCACATCATCAACTCGACTTCCCCCTCCCAGAACCGCACCTGAACGACACCCTGAACCGGCATATGTTCGTAAATCGAACGAATATCAATCGTCTTGCGCTTACAACTTTTACCCTTCAGGCTCAGTGTGGCACATACTGTAGCTGTAACATACGGTGACCGCCATAATGTCTGAGTCTGACAAACTCTTCTCTTACCTTTCCGTCGTCTTCTTTTCCTCCTGTTTTTCATCGTTTTCATCTTCTTCTTTATTCTATTTTTCTCCACTGTAGATTCCGAATCCTCATTGCATCTTAATCATCAATCATCTCTCCATATCTATCTCCTTCACGTAAATTTACCATTTTTTCCTATCTTGAAAGGAATTTCTTCCTTTTTGAATATGCATCCCCTATGCTCGTTCTCTTTTCAAGCTGAATCAATTTCTGCTCATAGCTCTTATTCTAATAAATTCTTGATTCATCTTTTCTCTTGTTTCCTTCTATTCTTTTGCCAACTTCTCCTTCCATTTTTCCTACTCTTGCTTCTCTTTCTGCTCCATTTTTCAGCTCTTCCTCCTCCTCCTCTATCCCCGAACTCTCCTTTGTTTCATCTACAGTTCCCTCCGAAATAATATACCTCTTAGGAACATTCATTTAATCTTGTCTCTTTCCAACTTTGCTCCTTTTCCATTTTCCATCATATTTTCATCACTCATACTGTATCCATCTTGAGATTCTAGATCTCATTTTTCTTTAGTTTTCCTTCAAAGCTTTGAAAACGGATAATATTATTTGCCTTCTTTTTTATGAAAGAATCATACTTTCTCTGGCCATTCAAGTGTGGCACACAATATTCAGAAGGCATTGGCATTTTTGAGTAACAGATGCTCGATACTTGCCATAGTAAGATCCGCATTGCATTGTCAGCAAACCATAAGAATCACATCTATACTTTTCATTGAACATCGCTGAAAGTTGAGAGTGAATCACACTACTGCTCGATTCCATGTTGCGGCTTCGTGAAGTTGGTTGTTACACTCGAGATTTAGCTAGTTGCATACCGCAACTGCATACACGTACTTGAACGTGCTTCGGGATTCAATTGCAACAGATAGTTAAAATCTCATTCGATAAACTGAACAAAGTCTTTGATTCATCTTCTTATATCTTCATTCAGTTTCAATGTATCCACATCAGACCATGTTGCAATTGGAGCACCAGGTTCCTCATCTATTTCTTCTTCTGTTCCAATTCGATTTTAATGTAGACTATTGAGCATCGCAACTCGTTTTCTCAAGTACAATTCCAGAAACAACTGCAATTTTTATCGCCTAGTACGTCTTCGTCTGAAATTCAATATGATGAATTCTTTCTCCTCCAGAACATTGAATGCATATCGAATCCATTTGATCAATAGCAATGGAAAAGTAAGCCGTTTTCGAATGGAAATTTTATTAGTGAGTAATTTTGAGGTAGAAACCTACAAGGGAAGTATAATAAGATTCCCTTCAAGAAGCAACCCTTGCACCAACGAGCGATTGAAGTTGAAAATGTTTTATATATTCTAGAATTACAGAAATATGAAATCTTGAGAAAGTTGAAATTGTTATGGGAAACTTCTGGAGATTAGCTGTTCAAATACAATGCTATGCGATTGATAATGAAGTATTTCAAGTAAATCATTCATTCGATTCAGCATAAAGTTAGTTATGTACAGATATCATTCTCTATGCCACATTCGATTGAGAAAAAAAATTGTAAATTTGTTATATCCTTATAATTTTGTTTAACTTCAGTTGGATTCGTTATGAGAAGCTCTCATCTTTCTAATTTCATATTTTGTAATACTGGTCAACTCGAGTAATCTATAGAGTGAGTTTCTGTGTGATAGCAATCCACATGGACTCATTTTATACCGAGTTCGAAAGTATTCTAATATAAACTACATCCGAATCCATTCCAGAATTCGTTACAAGAACTTATGTTACACTGGCTAGAATCCACTTTATTTGATAGTAGTGGAATAATGATTGAATCACTGATGTGAAAGAATTCTCAACCGTGGTGTCCTTTCCACCAGCGACAACACAAAGCCTCACTCACATTTTGATAGCTTAGCATGAATTTTCAATTCCGCTAGTCACCAAAAATCAATATTAATTACCACGAACGGGATAAGCCTCTCGGGGTTCGGCTTTCTCGTGATTTAAAATCGTGATGAAGGTGGATGCTGGCTGATAGAGATGGTGAGGTACAAGAAAATGGGACAGGTAATAAAGAGGTGGGGTGAGGGAAAGGTGAGTGTTCGGGGAGGGGAAAATGATGCATGTGAGGTCAGAGTTAGGATGAAAGCGAGTTTCGGCGTAGATTAATATTCTCTAGCATGAACTGATTCGTTCGGCTTGCTATGGAAAAAACGAGATTGGTTATTAATTACCATCCCTCCTGTGCATGCGAAAATGTGTGTACGTACAGCGAATGGCCCAAACGCAGTAATAAAAAACGACTTATCAAAATATTAGTCTGGCCAGAGTATTTATTATCCATAGACGGGCAACGGGCAACGTGCATGTACAATGTAAAAACCAACCCGCCCACCCGATCGTAAGATTCACTTCTAATTGTCAGCAGTCCCCATAAATCGCATCAATTAAAGCTACCATTCAAGCAATTCTGACAGTTAGGGGTGAATCTCACCCTAGCATAGAATCAATCGCTGGCAGTTGTGAGAGTGAGCAAACAAAATCACCAGCCTCTAATGGAAACGGATGACTGTCCTTGTCTACTGGTGTGGCTGGCGCTGAAATACTTCTCCTCGTTTCAATCATACTTCTGATTTTGTATCCTATCAAAGTAGATTCCATTGATTTTGTATTCTATTTGATCCTCTGTCATATATCCTATGAATCTTGTTATCTTGTGATTGTTTGATGATTCAGATCAAAGTGTGTTCAATTTTTATCACTCCTCTCACAAATCTGATTCATTCTTCTTAGTTTCAATTCAACCTGTGTTGGATTGCTCCCTGTATTATATTAATCTTTAACCGTGTCAGTGAGAGTCAATATTACGGATATCTTCAAATTTTGCTGTTTGCAAATTTCATTCTGCTGCTTTTCCTGATTTCTTCTAATTACATCAAAGCTGCTGTAATGATTTTTTTCCATTTTTCTAATTCTACTCGTGATCTCCTGTATGTATGTAATCGATGTTTTACTTCTTTCAATCTCAATTTTCTTCGAACTCTAGTGGATAAAATAATTCTTTTATTGTTCAGATTATTTTTCTAAACAATGTCAAAATTAATTGTATGAAACGTTCTAGTATGTGAACTTCACTTCTCATCAGCTGAATATATCTGTATTTGTACAGATATATTAAGTGTAGCATCAGCTGATAAAAAGTAGAATGTACGTGTTAGTGACGCTAAAGTTTGTACGCACCTTAAAACGACAATATAGCACAATGTTTGCATTCTTCTTTAGACATCATTGTATAATTCTTCAGATTGTTCTCCGGAAACACAATATTTATTTATTTATTTATAAGGTTAGCAAAAAAATACAAGTATCGGAAAAGAAAAAACAGGCTATTGCCTAAAACTTCTTCAATTTCCTAATTTAGGTTTAAATTGTCCAAATATTATAGGTTATGTCCATTCAAATTTCTACACCAAATCACAATCTAAAATATAAATTAGAATAAAACAAACAATTTTAAATTTGGATGGATTAATAATAAAAGTTTCTTAAAAACATGAAACAAACTATACATTCACAAAATAAAGAATGAAAACACTTAAATTTTGAAGGAGGTTTAATCAAAAAGTCAAATTGATAATCTATTTTTTTCATCTCAATCCTACATCTCAACAAAGTACATGTCAGATACTCGGTTTAAACGGAGAAATGTCAGCTGTTCGTTTAAACCCCGTATGAAGCACGTGATGATAAATGAAATCTACAAGTAAACGTGGTTTAGCGTTGAACCTTGTATCAGCATATGGCCCATAGTCTATCAAATCTATTAAAAAGCAAATTGCCTGAAAATTAGTTTCAATGGTTTCTTGAGTGATTCCATTTGAATTTTTTACGTTCATCTATATTTGAATTTCAACGACTGAACGTTACATATCACTGCAGACTATATCCAGCATAACAAACAATGTTTATACAAATACTGTAACTTATAAGAATTTCAAAAGTTCATTAACTATTCATCATTTTCGTTCAGGACACTATCTCACCGTTCCCAAAGGAATCTGAACTGTAAAAGTATGTCTCAATGAAAAACAATAAGAACAAGTAGAAGATTATAAAAGTACGTTTAAATCAACTTCCACCACCCTCCTCATTGAATTATAACCCTAGGTTTTTCAGGACTAGAAATGACAAGAAGGATAAACATGGATGAGTGAGCATTATTCAAGCCTAATAATTTGGATGATTGCAGGGGAGTAGCAATGGTGGTGCTACACATTCAGTTTAGCAAAATTATAGGGAAAGCAGCTGTCTGCTAATGAAAGACAAGTCGTTTGCCTGGTGATAGCAAATCGCTGAGGGACTGCTTGGTTGTCATAGCCAGTCACCATTTTCTTGCTCAATCTGCTTCCAGTTCTGGCAAATGAGTATTTTGAATTCAATCCCAGCTTTAATTTCCTTTGCCGCTCCAAGGTGAGTTGGCAAATACAGTATAGTGTTTCATTCTCTATCGAATGTGATCAAAATATGTAGATCAGTAAATAATATACTAGTAGCTCTGTGAACAGTAGACCTTGCGCAGTTATGAACCGCAGCCTCCTCTTATACTGTTCATCAGAGTGAATCCTGTCTGTATGTTGTGTCGGCGAGATATCGGTGTGAAAACGGCTAATGGCTGTTGGGGTTGGTGTATCACAAATTTAACATCAAAAGCTAATCTTCTTCAAGACATACTGTCAACAGGACAGCCCGAGTTCAAAGCAGAGAGAGTTCGAGAGACAATGCTATATTATTTTAGTTATTAGTTGCATGCGTTATTGCACGCAATCAATAGTTCATTTATTCATTCATTTATCCACAAGGGAGACAACGGGTATCCCCAAATATGTCTTCTTAAAAATGAAAATTGTGCAGATACAAATGAAAAGAGAAAAGAATTATAAAAATAATACGAGCTTATGCAATAATAAATAATGCAAACAACAAGAATACCACCTAATACAAAAATGAAAATTTCAAAGATTCCAAGACTTTGGAAACAAACTCAGTTCACGTTTGAATTTGTATTTCATATGATATAATTCATCCAGTTCCGTGATAATCCTTCTATCTGATGAAAATTAATTTTTTACAATCAAAAATGTTTCAATTTCTCCAGCATTATTTAGTTCATTTGTTTATTTTTGATCACCTATTGAATTAGGTTTTTGGAAGGTGAGAATATTGATACCAATGGGCACGCATAATGATACCATGACTGCAAAACAAAATATTGAAACCGAAGACCTTAAAGCTGCGATTAGACCAAAGTTATTAACAAAATGTTAATAACTCAATCCTTATAGATTGTATAAGATTGAACATAACTTATCATACACATGATGAAGATGTGTGTTTGTCAACTTCCGTTCAATCTAATAGAATCTATAAGGATTAAGTTATCAAAATTTTGTTAATAACTTTGGTGTAAACCCAGCTTAAAAATGCATAACTCTTTAAGGTATTTGATTGAAACTATAGACCTTATACAAATACAGTAATTGACCTGGCGGAGTGAGGTCTAAGATTCAAGTCGACGGTTTGGCATTTCTCTTAATGTTTTAATGTTTGAATGTTTAAATGTATGAATGTTTGAATGTTAGAATGTTTGAATGTTTGAATGTTTGGATGTTCGAATGTTTATATGTTTATACGTTGCGCATTCACGGCGAAACGCGGTAATAGATTTTCATGAAATTTAACAGGTATGTCGCTTTTTTAATTGCGCGTCGACGTATATATAAGGTTTTTGGAAATTTTGCATTTCAATGATAATATAAAAGGAGAAAGGAGCCTCCTTCATACGCCAATATTGGAGTCAAAATCAGACTATAAAATTATTCATCATGAATCAGCTGACAAGTGATTACACAGACGTGTGGAAAAGCAAGTCTATTGCTGTATTTCCATAAGGTCTGGAGTTCCAATCAGGTATTTGTGGATGAGAATACTGCGTGAGGTCTACTGTTCACTGAACTACTAGTAGACTGGCTTCTCCACACATCTGTGTAATCACTTGTCAGCTGATTAATTATGAATAATTCTATAGTCTGATTTCTACTCCAATATTGGTTGAGTTCAAAGCCACTGATCAATTCCATCGGATTTTTTTTACGTTCAGTAGAAAACCTGATCACAGATTAGTGACCACAGATGAACCACAGATTGGAAAGTCGGCTAGTATCTTGACGCCATAATCCGCCATCTTGAAAGAAAGTGTAGCATTGAAATACAGCAGTAGTTTTAATTTCTAACAAGATGATGCAGTCATGTGTCGTGGTCTTGGTGCACTTAGATTGATACCTTCCATTTTGTGTGTATTCTGTGGCTGAACGGTTGCTCATTAGTCGTGACTGACAGATGTTTCCCTTGTTGATCATATTTTGTAAACAAAACTAGAACTTAACCTATTCCATTGTAATCAATTGAAATGGAAAACCATCAGGTGATTGGAGTAGTTTTAAATGCTTTGTAAAATATTATGAATGTTATTGAATTTATGTAATCATGCATTTCTCTGCTCCCAAATACATTATAATGGAGTCCATCATTTGTAAACAACCTCATATTCAGCCATGTATGTTTACATTCAGCTACTCTATTTAGGTTCTTTTCCATCGGTGGAAAAGTACGATTAACTGATCAGTGAACGAACCGGATATGACGTATTTTTTTTCTTATCAGTTGGACCAAAGACCTTGAAGAGGTATAAACGTACAATACCTATGCCTTCCCAATGCTAGCTCTTACTTGAAATTAAAGGTTCCATTGAGGTATTTTAGCACGAGATTTTATATAATATATATTTTTTGTAATATTATAGATCACAAAAATCTTCGAGATCTTTAGTATGTAATAATCTCGAAGGCTGTCCCCTTAATGGCCGATTTCAATTCCAAATAATCTAGCGCTGCATGTGAGTCTATGCATCGTTCAACAACAAAACAGTACATCGTTCAGGACCACGTTCACCTACCGATCTCATCGTTCACTCACCGATTAGTGGCTTTGAACTCAACCATTGGCGTAATAAAACATTTGAACATTTGAACATCAAAACATCAAAACATTGAAACATCGAAACATCAAAACATCAAAACATCAAAACATCAAAACATCGAAACATCAAAACATCAAACATCAAAACATCAAAACATTTAAACATTTAACATTTAAAACATTTGAACATTCAAACATTTAAACATCAAAACATCAAAACATCGAAACATCAAAACATCAAAACATCAAAACATCAAACATTTAAACATTTAAACATTTAAACATTTAAACATTTAAACATTTAACATTTAAACATTTAAACATTTAAACATTTAAACATTAAACATTTAACATTTAAACATTAAACATTAAACATTAAACATTTAAACATTTAAACATTTAAACATTTAAACATTTAAACATTTAACATTTAAACATTTAAACATTTAAACATTTAAACATTTAAACATTTAACATTTAAACATTTAAACATTTAAACATTTAAACATTTAAACATTTAAACATTTAAACATTAAACATTTAAACATTTAAACATTTAAACATTCAAACATTTAACATTTAAACATTTAAAACATTTGAACATTCAAACATTTAAACATTTAAACATTTAAACATTAAACATTTAAACATTAAACATTTAACATTTAACATTTAAACATTAAACATTAAACATTTAAACATTTAAACATTAAACATTTAAACATTAAACATTTAAACATTTAAACATTTAAACATTTAAACTTTAAACATTTAAACATTTAAACATTTAAACATTTAAACATTTAAACATTTAAACATTTAAAACATTTAAACATTTAAACATTTAAACATTTAAACATTTAAACATTTAAACATTTAAACATTTAACATTTAAACATTTAAACATTTAAACATTTAAACATTTAAACATTCAAACATTCAAACATTTAAACATTTAAACATTTAAACATTTAAACATTTAAACATTTAAACATTTAAACATTCAAACATTTAACATTTAAACATTAAACATTTAAACATTTAAACATTCAAACATTCAAACATTTAAACATTTAACATTTAAACATTAAACATTAAACATTTAAACATTTAAAATTTAAACATTTAAACATTAAACATTTAAAACATTTGAACATTTAAACATTTAAACATTTAAAACATTTGAACATTAAACATTAAACATTAAACATTAAACATTTAAACATTTAAACATTTAAACATTAAACATTTAAACATTCAAACATTTAAACATTTAAACATTTAAACATTTATACATTTAAACATTTAACATTTAAACATTTAAACATTTAAAACATTTGAACATTTAAAACATTTAAACATTTAAACATTAAACATTAAACATTTAAACATTCAAACATTTAAACATTTAAACATTTAAACATTTAAACATTTAACATTTAAACATTTAACATTTAAACATTCAAACATTTAAACATTTAAACATTTAAACATTTAAACATTTAAACATTTAAAAATTCAAACATTTAAACATTTAAACATTTAAACATTTAAACATTTAAACATTTAAACATTTAAACATTAAACATTTAAACATTTAAACATTTAAACATTTAAACATTTAAACATTTAAACATTTAAACATTTAAACATTTAAACATTTAAACATTTAAACATTTAAACATTTAAACATTTAAACATTTAAACATTTAAACATCTAAAGAAATGCCTAACCGTTTACTTGAATCTTAGATCTCACTTCGCTCTGTCAATAAATGCTACTTCAAGTTATCAATATTGCAAGCCTCATTGCTTACAATATTAATAGTCCACACGACTGCTGATTTTCCACCAAGTTCCATCAGGATATTCATTGCATGCGTCATTTCATGCAATTAATAATCCACTCGACAACTGATTCATGATGAATAATAATTCCATAGTCTATTTTTACGGTAATATTGGCGTTCGAAGAAGACTCCTTTTCCTTTTGTATTATCCTTGAAATAAAAAATTTCAAAAAATGTTATATTTACGTAGACGCAAAATTCAAAAGTTACTTACATGTCAAATTTCATGAAAATCTATTACATCGTTCCGCCGTAAATGCGGAACATATAAGCATAAATATAAAAATAAAAACATATAAACATGAAGAGAAAATCCAAAACCTTAGACTTGAATCTTAGACCTCACTTTGCTAGGTCAATTGAAGGATAAAAAATCACAAATGCATGCTCTTCAAACCTATAGACTTCGATGATTTCATTTATTATCTAAAATACAGTAAAGTTCATGAGCCATATCGTGATTCGATAAAAAATAAATAACATTACATGACTAGTTTTGAACTTTTTTCACGGAGATTAAAAAAGTAATCCTAATTCTAATAATTGAGACTTTCAGTGACTTTCATTCTAATCTACTCCTGCTATTCAGCTCATTGCGTGGATCCAACCAGGATCGGCCTTTCCAAGATCAATTGAAGAAAGGAACACTCACACATACTTCCTCAAACTTTTGGTAGGGTCAACGACAAATCAGCGAAAGACGTGGAGGGCCCTCCAAGGAATTAAACTCCAGTTGATCAATAGAATCTTCCAGTTCGCAGAAGGCGAAGTCAAATTGAAAAAGTTCCTAGATGTTATCTTCACAAAGAAATAATGTTCAGCGTCATCGTAGTGACTCTCACTACAGTTCGATTGATTGATATGGATTTATACATGATTAGAGTCTGTTTCTTTCAAACTACTGAGTTACAAGAAGTTTACTCTTGTTATTACTTGTATTCAAGCATGAACTACGAACTATTCACCTATGATGCACGATAAATCATAAAATTATACATGCATTGAGCTCATTACACTCTCAGAGATCGCCTCACCTTGTATCACAGTACAGATGAATAGAAATTACTAATGCTTTTCTTGGCAAAACAGTGGATTCTAGCTTCAATCATAGATCTAGAACTTTGATTCTGGAAGACATCTTGAGAACTATTTTTTCAATTCAACATCACAAAACTTAATTAATGATGAAAACTCATCCTATTCCTAATAAACTATTCACGAAATGTTAGCAAATTACAATTTATTCCACGGGAGCTACCCAGATAAAGTTTTAGCGATGTTAACAAAGTTGACGAGGGTTTTTGGAAAGGTGAAAGAGATATTCGGGTACTGATGAGGTTTCTCAGACATCGACGACGCTTTCTCCGGTTTCCGGTCGATTAGTTGCGTATCATTTTCAGATACTGAGTAGGTTGAGTCGCTCAACTGCAAACGAAACCGCTAACCTCATAGCCTACCAACCTAGCCTACAAACCTCCCAGATTCTCTCCCTTAAATCCAGATGATGTAATCAAGCTAGCTTGACTGGAGGCAATAAATACAAACGATAAAAATGTTAACAACCAGTGCCATTATTAATTTACAAAGCTTACAAAACAGAAACAAAGAAAGCCGACCATGGAGATGAAGATTAATTTACGACTTGGAATCTTAAATAATCCTGGTATTTTGAAAAACTACGGAGCTGAATCTGATTCCTTGCACACAAATTGCCATATAAATCACAATCATATGATCACTCATTTCACTTACAAGCATGCTATAAACTCTGTGTCACAATTTCTGTTTTTCTCTTCCGTGCATTTAGGGGAGAGAGGAACGGAATAAAATATTCCAGATTAAAACCAAATGAATCAAACTCCGAATATGGTATACTATTCTCTAAACAGCAGGAGATGAGAATCACAAAACATCAATGAAATTTCGGACAAGATTTGAAATTTAATCGTTTTGAATATTGGCAAAGCTACTTATTATCAAAGTATAAAAATATGTATAGGACACTAGAATCCTCAACTTGCAGGACGAGATTAATGCTGTATTTATTCGATTCCATCAGCGATAAACTGCAATCCATTTTCTCAATGAGACTAGAGCTTGATAGCGAAGAAAAACAGGCCGCGCCGAAAATGCTGCGACCATTCTGCTCATCAGGCAAAGACGGCCTTAGCCTTATCTGTGCATGAGAAGCGTTATTAGCATCATCTGTATCAAGTAGAGCGAACCGTTGATCAAAGTGGCTTTCCGGGGACCAAGAAGACCTTTCATGAACCCGGGTTACGGCCTGCGTCAATACGCGGCTAATCGACCAGAAACCATCGTAGACCCTTGTGTGATGCGATGGACCTCGGTCGTCACACGCCACCAAACCCCAACCCTTTGCACAGTCTTCGCAACCTGTTTCTCGTCATAACCCACTTCCGGTTTGTTCACACCAGATGCGTTGCATCATTTCCTCAGAGTTACGTGAAATATTACGTGTTCACTTCGATAGGGGGAAAATCATCTTTGTGAATACTATCTATGTAAGTCAGAAGAACTAATAACGCATGTTGTTTACTTCCAGTCATAATTATCACTTGATTTTTGGTTGCTCTCATATGAATAGAATAAATATCAATTTCAGAGAACAAAAATAATGATAACTCAAATTTCACTCTTGCTAGAACTGCAAAAATGCCGTGGATTTATGTGAATCATGACGATTGATTAGTGATCAGTGATTATTGGGAAACTAATTATAGATGTAATACACTTGAATTAATTTATAAAATATTTATCTTTCTGAATACAAACTGTAACTCATTCTGTTATATGTATGTTTTTTCGTATTATACGCTGTAATATAACGTAGCTTCAGTAGATGAGAAATAAGGAGGGATATTGATTCCAATGTAACACCCTCAATTCCTCTGATATATCCAACTAAGAACTAGAATTTCAAATTGAGTTAACGATAGTGCAAAAATTTTTTTCAAGTTGGAGTCGAAAAAAGTACCTCAATATTTTATTTTTCAGACAAAGACATACCATTTATAATTTGTGAACTGCTACACATGGAAAAATATTATATTCCACTGATTCAACTGAAACCGATACAGTAATCGGTTCTCGACGAATAGAACAATCTCATCCAAGGATCTAAGATTGAGCTCTCAATTCAATTCCAACCACTAAACAAACTTCCAAACAAAATACTCGACTTCAAAACATAATATTACTCGAGACTGAAGTCTACTACCATCGATACAATCTAGTAGTTCCAGTCCTATGTTTATTGCCGACTGCACCACCGTGCAGTCCAGGTGCGTGTTTATTTGTTTCACCAAGATTTACTGCAAGAGAAATATGACCTTCTGATTTAGAACTTGATTGCTGTCAGTCATGCCATCGGCCACTTGTTTCAAGATTAATTACTATAATTCCACCTTTTTATGCGAGCTAAATTAGAGTTACGGCGCTGTTAGGCCCTTCTGTTTGAATGCGATAAAGACCACTCTATCATTCAGTCGTTCCTGGTTTGAGTGCCTCGTGTATTAAGCAGTTGCCACCAGCAATCTCATCACTCTGAAAACTGTTAATGCAGTTGTTCAAACGTTGTATCCAAGGAACCTAGACTACATGTATTCTAGGTACATTGGTTGTATCTATTCAACATTCGTGAATGTTGTTTACATCATGTTCGCTCTGTTCCATATTGGCCGTTAATGATGTAATCAGTTCTGTTATGAAAATTAGGCCGAGTACCACTTCTTTTGAAATTCGATGCTTTTGAAATGGTTTGATTTGTTTATTCAGCTCACATTATTCCCATTAAAGAATCACATTCTTTTCATCAACTTTTGGCCATTTCTTGATTTTCTCCATTTTATATTACAACATATTCTTCTACTTTGATATTTTCATTGATACTTCCATATATTATATATAAACCAGCTCAAGAAAAGCCTACAAGAAAAATATTTTCAATCTAGAAAGTGAAAATTGAAAATTTCATAGCTTACAAAACTGTTATTCAAAGAGCTACTCCAAGTTGAAGTTGAAAAAGTACCTCAATATTCAATTTTTCAGACAAAGACCCACCATTACCCGACATTCATCCGATAATCAGGTTACCGTGCTTTAAGTTTCTCTCTATACTGAGACAATCATGATATTTTTCAACTTTTTCAGTTGCCAGAGAGGACTAAACTGCGATGTGATGGGTGAAGGCGATTGAGCCACGTGACAGTGATGTTATGTCTTTCAGTTCATCGATGAGTGAAGTTGACTGATTAATAACCAAAACTCAATTCCCCCGGCTGCGAAGTGATGCGATGAAACAAAATCGCTTAAATTAAGTAAGCAATTCGCATGCGCTAGCAGATTGTTCGCAATATATAAATTATTCATTCGTCGGAAAATTTTCATATTCATGAGTCTTCCATGTTGGAACAGGCAGCAGTCTGTCTTTATCCATCAATCGGATCACACTTCGATCGCTTTCAATCTGCTTTTTTCATAATTTTCCACTTTACCCAAAATATTTTCCTCAACATTTAGATGTAAGAACCAAAAAATTAATCAGTTGACAACGCGAAAGAAATAACGTGCAAAGCACTCTGTGGAGTTTGTTATGGAAGGGTTGTAACTTACTAAGATACACTGAATGAGAACGGAAATTAAATTTACAGCTAAGAGGCCTTATCTACTAATTTCACGTTTTTCTTTTCTGCTACCGAAATATTTCGCTTCCTTTCTGCGGCTTCCTTCCTGTTTACATCATTCAGTGCTCAGAGAGAAGCTAAGGATGAGCTTCAAAAACATTCAAATAATTTTAGTATCTCTTATCTTTCCGTGCCTCATTTTTCTCTTTCTCGTGCTGATAGCTTCTCACGCCAACTTTTCTTGTTTTTTTTCTTTCTACACATTTCTGTATTCTCTATTATCACTTATACCCCTCTTAAATAAATTTATATACTCCATTTTTTACTATACTACTCCGTTACACATTGTCACATTAGTTTGAATACAATAAATTGTCCCTGCAACACATCACCAGACAAGCAATTACTTCATTGACATATTATACTCTATCATGAACAATTTTTACTTTCCTTGCCCCATTACTATAGGAAAGGAAAGTATTGCTTTCCGAAAAAAGGTACCCCAATTTCTAAATTTCTATACGTTTCAAGGTCCCCTGAGTACAAAAAAGTGGTTTTTGGGAATTGGTCTGTATGTGTGTGTGTGTGTTGTGTGTGTGTGTTGTGTGTGTGTGTGTGTGTGTGTGTGTGTGTGTGTGTGTGTGTGTATGAGTGTATGTGCATCTGTGTACACGATATCTCATCTCCCATTCAACGGAATGACTTGAATTTGGAACTTAAGGTCCTTACAATATGAGGATCCGACACGAACAATTTTGATCAAATGCAATTCAAGATGGCGGCTGAAATGGCGAAAATGTTGTCAAAAACAGGGTTTTTCGCGATTTTCTCAAAAACGGCTCCAACGATTTCGATCAAATTCATACCTGAAATATTCATTGATAAGCTCTATCAACTGCCACTAGTCTCATATCTGTAAAAATTTTAGGAGCTCCGCCTCATCTATGCAAAGTTCGATTTTAGATTCCCAATTATCAGGCTTCAGATAAAATTTGAAGAAAAAAAGATTTAGCATGAAAATCTCTACAATTAATGTTCAGTAACATTTACACCTAAAATTTAAAATAAGCACGAAATTCGAGAAAATGTTATTATTCCAATTGCAAACTGTTGGCAACTGTTGATTCTATCAAATGATTCACTATGAAGAGATAGCAGACCTCGTATGTCTCCAGCGTTTTTGTCCTGTCACCAGCTGGCTCAGATCTTTGTTTATAACTAGACTTGAGATGCGCGTGCACTAGCGTCAGGTGATCAATTTTCATAACGGCAAGGAAAGTTGTGTGAGTGCGCCACACCAGATTTTTATCTCATTCATCAGAATTATTGTGAAGTTTATAAACACGTGCCTCTCCACTAAAGTGAGGTCCACGTTATAATGGTAGTAAAGAAAGATAGGAAAAAACGTTGCCAAGTCTCTCCATTTTGTCACTGACTGTACACAGCTGTTACTCAATTCATCCCATTAAATTTAATCTAATAATAATTATCATTTCCTTAATGAAATAATCAATTTAATGTCAAATTGATCACGAAAATATATTTTTCATAATTTTATTAAAGAATTTGCTTCCATGACTGATATCATATTTTCATGTTTATACAAACCTGAAATGGCGGCTAATTTGAAAAACTGTGATACAACAATCTGAATCTCAAAACAACAGAAATTGAGTTATTTGGAAGGTATTCTATTCCAATTTCCTTTAAAAATTATAGAAAAATAGAAAGCTATTTAAAAATGAGTAATCTCAATGGATTAATTCTGAAATAACTTTTCAATATTATTTATACCGGTACGAGTAGGTCTAACCTATACGGGTAGGTTAACTGAAGCATGGATGAAGTCTAGAATGGTTAGTTAAAAGTTAGTTCTCGTTCGGTAATGATTGAAAATTATTCATTGTTTCAAAAATACATTTTAAATCAATTATACGACTTGTGTACTCAGTATTTTGATAGAATGAAGAAAGAAAATGGCGGCTGAGAATATGGTTTGTTCAGTTTTGTACAGTCACTGTCAAAAGTAAATATAAAATATTCTGGCAAATAGACAACATCGCAAAGCGCGAGAGAGATAGTGCTATCTGTTTTGTTGTATGATAGAAAAGGACAGCAACAGTATTGTCAATCGTACAATGCCATTATAATGTGGACCTCACTATAGGAAATACTGACAAGAAGTGTATCTTATCCAATAATGTATATATTTTATCATCTTCATGTAGGGAGAGCACCTTTTCGGATACAAAATTCAATGACAGGGACGAGAATGTACAATTTACAGGTACAATTACAATTGTACATTCAATTGTACAGGTACAATTTATTAATACTAGTTCCACTCAGCAAGCAATTTTTGTTCGTATGATGAAACTTAGAAACGAATATAACGATTCCGATTGAATTTAGATTATAAATATCTCGCAAAAGTAATATATCTTTCTATTCCCGTGACGAAGCTAGTGGATGATTGTGCGAAGTTGGTGATGATGGTTCAAGCTGAAAATTAGGTGTTTTTCAAAATTCAATTAGCATTGCTATCAGGTGTACCCGAAAATCTATATAAGATAAAGCGCTCTACCAGTTGTTATATTATGGAGCAAAAATTTGCGCTCAGAGAAATTTTAAATTAAATATTAAAATTGTAACTATCGGAGGATATATTGTTCATCAAAAACATAATATTATTTATTAATTTTATTCATTTTTGAAAAATTGTAACTCATGAGTCATCAAAGATAGAGAGTTCCAGATGATCTAATTCTATTCAGAGTTTTATAATCTAGAAAAAAAGGCGAGAACGAAACTTTCTGTCCGATTGGAGAAAATGGCTGAAAACGAACCGAAAATAAGAGGTTTTCGGGGCCACTCTGTTTGTGCCCTACAGGAACAAGGAAATTTTGCATTAGAAAATTGGTTCTGATTTTCTCTTATGTATCCAAACTATATATTAAAAAATCAGAACCACAATATAAATTGCAAGCACATCCCCTTATCCATGTCTATATTGCCTTGATTATCAATTATTCAGATGTTATGATATAAGAATGGAGTAATTGGGTTGACATAGAACTTAAACTTATTCTTAAAATTGTTTTTCAACTGTTTCTTGCTCTTTATCTCGAACTTATCCTTCAAGTCATTCTTGGACTCACTTTCCAAGGTTGGTAATTTAATAAGATAGCCTACTTCACCGATCATATCAAATAGTTCAGACTACAGGCTACTTTGATGAGCTGGTTGCCTAACTAGTGCCTTCCACTTGCACTTGAGCCAAACAGGTTTTGTGCGCTCTTGTTCTGTGTATAGTCAGTTCAGCTCCTTAACCGAGCTTGAACTTTATCAGCGGTTCAACTAAACTAGTCGAGATAGGCGAGATGCTTTTTGGCCGCACCGTCGGGATTTGCATGACATTATGCAGATTGTGGTGACTGCCCTGCTCTCTAGTGGTTAGCCCCAACAACATTTTCATAGCAGATTCCAAGACTGAAAGAGTCTGTACAGATATATAGTACAGATAGTAGAAGATTATATAGTTGTTCAGTTTTAAGAATTACATAAATTGAATTATTATTGTAATTAAAGGAATTATATTCTACTGCCTGCCACTGACGTCACGTCTACGTCACAATCGTTCTACCAATGGCAAATTTTTATGCAAATTATTACATCGAGATTCTCAGAAGAAAGGTCTAGCCAAGAAGCTTAGAGAAAAAGACAGCACTTCCCTTTTGAAATCCTCACCGTTCAGATCTCTTTATAGTTACCAAGACCTATTTGTAAAATTTTCGTTCGATTTTATATGTTTTATTTGTGAGCCAATATTTTAGGCCAATCTATTTGTTATTTGTAAATTTGTATTCATCAATCGATAAATTTAAAAGTTTAAAGTTAAATCATCCCTTAATTAATTTGGTGAAGGAAATATTAAATTAAAAATCTCCCACGTGCTGAAACCGAAGCCTGGATCCGCTGCCGATCAAACGATTTTTGATCTAAAGAAGAAAACCACGACCGCCAAGGAAATTCACGTGAGTTATAAGTTTAAAGGGGCCCCAATCTACGCTTCGAAAAATATTTCAGTGCAGAAAAATATAAAATTTTCTTCGTTAAATTATTGGCCACGCCGACAAGCGCTTTAGCATTTAAGAGCCTAGAATTTATTCATGTAGAATTTCTAAGAACTTATAGTTGATTAGCTATCCTCCGCTGCCAGAACCACGACCCCGAGCATTTTAAAAATATTCTATAATTCATTTTTCACTTTTTTTTTTTTTTTCAAAACTGTTAAACTTTATCAATTGTAAAATTCTGTCGAATCACGCATGGTATCATGCAAGTACAAGAACATTTTTAACTCTTTTGTCAATGCTAAATTATTATCAATCTGTAAATCAAATTCTGAATCTGCACTGTATGATCATATATTTTATTATAATATATTCCAGTTTTGTTAATTCGTTTTCTGAGTTCGATTATTTCTTAAGCCTGTCAATTATTGTGTCTGATACGTTCTATATCATCAAGAACCGATCGAATACGATCATTGGAATAATTGAATTAAGCTGGATATTGGAACAGGTCTAAGTGGATGTAGTGAGTGGGGTCAGATCGAGATATTTATTCTTTGTCCTTACCTGCTCATATATCAGCTTTTATCTGTTACCAACCTCGACTTAGGAGCGAACACATCAATTGTACAGCAGATGCAGCCAGAGATCATATAAATTCCTACAATAGAGCTTAAAACCCGACAAGACTCTGTTCTCGAAGTATATTCTGAACGATATTTGGTCCAAATACCGTATTTTAATCCTTCAGAACTTGTTAGAGACGCAGTCCCGTAAATTATCTACATCGGGTTTTGCTCGACCTGTATGATTTTGTATGCTCATTCTTCACAGGTAATAATTTTAAGGTATCCGTATTCAGTGTTTAGCGTCCGCTACACCACTTATAAAAATTTCATCATTATACAATCTGTCATTAGAAGAATCAAGGGTGAGCGAGCGTTTAGGCCTCCCGCGATTCCGACAATTGTATTGAATCTTGTAGTGAGTCAATCAGTCTGGTGTACACTCAGCGTCCACGCACGCAGTTACAAAATTTATAGCCTATACACCATTGATTCAGTACAAGATTCGCCCTACATATGTGAAGCCGTTAAAATACAGCTTCACAGTATCCAAACTATATATTAAAAAATCAGAACCACAATATAAATTGCAAGCACATCCCCTTATCCATGTCTATATTGCCTTGATTATCAATTATTCAGATGTTATGATATAAGAATGGAGTAATTGGGTTGACATAGAACTTAAACTTATTCTTAAAATTGTTTTTCAACTGTTTCTTGCTCTTTATCTCGAACTTATCCTTCAAGTCATTCTTGGACTCACTTTCCAAGGTTGGTAATTTAATAAGATAGCCTACTTCACCGATCATATCAAATAGTTCAGACTACAGGCTACTTTGATGAGCTGGTTGCCTAACTAGTGCCTTCCACTTGCACTTGAGCCAAACAGGTTTTGTGCGCTCTTGTTCTGTGTATAGTCAGTTCAGCTCCTTAACCGAGCTTGAACTTCATCAGCGGTTCAACTGAACTAGTCGAGATAGGCGAGATGCTTTTTGGCCGCACCGTCGGGATTTGCATGACATTATGCAGATTGTGGTGACTGCCCTGCTCTCTAGTGGTTAGCCCCAACAACATTTTCATAGCAGATTCCAAGACTGAAAGAGTCTGTACAGATATATAGTACAGATAGTAGAAGATTATATAGTTGTTCAGTTGTCATAACTCAAGATATTTGATATATATATACTTAATAAAATATTGCACAATCATGGGGTCAATACTCAACTTAGAAGAGATAAACCTGGAACCTTAGGTGACATAATTCCTGTGACTATCTTCCCGGGAAGGAAACATGTAGAAGCATATTTCAATGATTATCACAGTTATCTCCACAGTTTTAAGTTCCTCTACAAAGATAGGACTGAACTGATAAAAAATAAATAGACATGTATTTTGTCTGAAAATAATAAACAATGCCTGCGGTATTGACATTTATCTGAAACTCTTGATGTGAAATAAACAAGAGTACAGATATAATCATGATAATATGGGTATACTGGTATTTCTGCGAACAGTAGACCTCGCTCATGAATACAACTTTCAAACTAATGAGAAGGGCCAGTACAGTAAGTACAGTATATTGTGAAGATTTAGTCATGATTGTCATCTATGATTTTCTCCATTGAAAGTGCTAGAGACACTGTTTCCAGGGACACCGGACTTATCAAGGAGGTACCTTTATATCGAATCCATACCTTTCAAATAGCAAAATACTAAGAAATTGTCATAATACCACAGATTTATTGATACTCAGAAAGACCGGTTTCGGTCTATAACAGAGTTTATCAGAGATTGACAATGATGTAATTACCGAAGCTGGTATTCCTAAGTATCAATAAATCTGTGGTTTTTTGACAACTTCTTAGTCTTTTCAATTTGATGTGAATAATTACCACAATTTCAACTTCTCAACTACACAAAAAGGAAAAAAAATTACTTTTATACCTTTACATACAAATTTTTCTCTACAACTGCAGTATTAGACTCCAATAATAGGAGAGAGTAAACACAACCCGTTTGTTCGTTTGTTCGCATCAAAACATATCAACTTGTGGATTGCATACCGGAACAACGGGATTGATTTAGATCTCCAAATTTTGCACATAGATTCTAAAAATATCAATCTCGTGCATCTGGAAGCTCAAATTTTAATTTTCCTTCTAGATTTTTCAGAATTGATGTTCAAATTTCATTAATGGTACATTCGATTTCATTAAAATATCACCAAACCATATGGTCGAAATTAAAAAAGGAACATCTGTTTCTATATTGCTTTCTACCTGAAAAACATAGTTTTGAAACTTTTCCTTCCTGATGCAATATTTAGGCCTACACGTGGTATGGATTATTAATTTTTCAGCTAGGCTAGAGCAATTTTTGAGACAAAGTGCTAAATAAACGTCTGCAGTTTCATCAATGCTGTATCGGCAATATGAAAACGCATGCAGTTAATATGTCTTTGAATGAAGGTGTTGTTATTTACATGAAGAAATTATATTCTTCCATTTTTATATTAATTAAAATTTTGAAATTATTCGAGCCCTTGACTCACTGTTCCGTCAGTCGAAAATTTTAATATTGGAATGAGTATTTTGGCAAGCTGAGCAGAACAAATTAGGTCATATGCACCTTTTCGTTATATCTTCAAATGGAAAATGAGTTTTGTGGGTTGACAAAACTCCCTCTGAAAGGGAAACTATTCAACTTATTCTATCTTTTAGTAAAATAACAATGATCATCCATCCATGTATCATCTTCTATACTCTAATAAAGGGAAGAACTGGATTATAAACGTAGCCTATACAGGTGTAAAGTATAGGGAAATTATGTTTGACGCATTATCACGACAGAACTACTGAACTGATTAACTTGAAATTTTGCATATAGATTCTTGCTTAACCGAGGGTGGTTATAGACCAATTTTAAATTCTTCAAGATTTGATTACATCAAGTTTCCAGTTTGTCAAGTTTTCAATTTTTGTCATGCTTCCAGTTTGTATGGAATCAGCAGAAGATTTCTCTTAAAAGAGAAATTGGAAGATAGGTATGATTGAGGATCCTTTTCGAATGATAAAAACAGGTTTTCCGTCACACCCAAATTTTTTCCGCCATTTTGAATCCAACTTCTTTTTTTAATTGAAAGGTGGTCATACTGATTTACTTGAAATGCAGCATATAAATTCTTAATCAACCGAGGATTCTTATAGGCCTATTTTGAATTCTTCTAGATTTCATTACGTCAAGTTTTAAGAAAGTCCCTTGCGAAGCACGAGCTACCTGCTAGTAAAAATAATAATAATAAAATGATTATTCAATTAATTTGATTATTCTATCTAATCATAATAATTTATTTTATAATGATATATTATTAGAATAAGATAAAACAATATTAGTATTATTTGCAAAAAAAATCTGGTAGGAACAAGGATTGAACCTGGGTCCCACAGTGTGAGAGACCACAGTCTAACCGAGTCGACCATCATGTGCTCATAACAATAAATGCGAAAAAGTATGGGAATGAATTGCTGTATCTTCAAAGACACATCCTTTCTGGATTGAGGTTAGTTTGCGGTTTTTAAAATATTACAAAAAAAACAGAGGTTTTATCAAAAATCGTCACACATACGTTTCTGCGCCTTGTTTCAAAGAACTTGCATACCAAATTTCATCCAAATCGGACAATAACTGCGACTGTAACTGCGGTACAAACAAACAAACAGACAAAAGCCGATCGAGTCGAAACTAAGACCTCAGCTTTGCTTCGGTCAAAAAATGAATATAAATTAGTGTAACCAACCTTATTTGAGATTACTCAAATAAAGCTGCTTAGCACAATAGGAAGCTATGCTGGTCATGAGGGCCAGTGAATTTTGGCAATCTTGGTTGAAAGAAAAGAATATAACCAAAGTCCAATTGAATCTTATATTTTTTATAAGAAGAAATCAAAACATACTTAAATATTCAAACAGCTTTTAAAATAATTGAGTTACATAATTTTGCAATTTAGAATAATCAACAAAGTCTATATGAAAAACCCGGATAATGAAGATTCTGATAAAGTGTAGAGAAATGCAGATATACAAAGTTGATTCATTATAAAATTCTATAGACTTGGCTGGATTGCTGACAAAATGTTGAATGAAATGTTCTGCTTAACGCACTGATTGTAGATTGAAAAATAACTTGTTGTAATTAATACTTATATTCTTTGTTTCATGTCATGGTGTATTTCCTTTAAGTCTAGTATCATTTTGTTGAAGTAACATCGGTTTCTAAGATTGGCTTCATCCATAATTCGTATTTTAAAAATCCATGTGAAATATTTGAAGTACGGTAAATAAAAAACCTGTTAGAAACAAAATAAATAGGATAAAATTCTAATTGATTCTAATTGATTCAAGTAATTAATCAGGTGTTAACCAGAGTGGTTAACTAGCAAAATTGAACAGGTCAGTAATCAAGTTGGAACATTACAGAAAGAACATAATCAAAAAATATGAATATATGACAAATCATAAATAATTTAAGGTAATGAACATTAACAAATTTTGAAGAGAACCAGTCCAAATCAACTAAAAAGTTCCCAGAAATAAATTAAATAGCATAAGGCTTAAATCAGTTCCACATGTGGTTGGTACAAGATGATTTACAATTAAACAGAATTATTATACTAGAATTGATGGAAACTTCACCAAGAAAAACATTGAAAGAGAATGGAAACTGAGTAGAATAACTTTATGAGTGATAAAATGAAGTTAATATTAGATTTTTAATTAAGTAAAGAGGTAGTTCTAACCTATGTCAATGGAACAGTACAAGATCAGTAAAGACTTACCCAACTGGGTTATTACAAGATTCAATCAGACATTAAATAATAATTATATATGCTTCCTTAGCATAGTTGAAGAAAAAAAATATGATTAATAATTCCGAAACATTATTAGAAGAAAGAAAACTTGGTATGCAAAAGTTTGAGGCGTTCCATCATGATTATGAACAGAAGTGCCAGTCAGAGCTTCCTACAGCTGACGAAGGCAAAGAGTTCGGTCAGACAGTAGTTCAACACTAACAAAAAAGAATCAATAATATGAGAAAAAATATAAAAAGCAAGATGGAAATCCCGAAAGAATCTTCCAAAATAAGAAGAAAGAAAATAAAATAAGCAATTGATAAATTTTTGGTACATTAGATTATGGAAAGTATGTGACATTCGTCACATGAGAGTGACAGGAATGCTGAAACTATTCGTGCTAGATTCAAAAATATTACAATGGTACTAGTTACTAGTTATTTGTCAAAATTGAACATCCAAGTAGCCCTATTGAATTAATCTTTAAGAAAATAAATGAAAATGGAACAAAAATTGTTTTTTTTTTACCAGCAATGAATGAATTGATTCAAAATATACTGTTTGTCCGAGTAGAATAGAGAAATTGAAATTGAAGATGACTCTTGCTGAAGAATACCTAATAATAATGCCTGTGTTATCGACATTCGTTATCCTCCACTTCTCACTAATAATGAGAAGAAAAGCATCACAGCCCGCGTCAAACGTTTTCAGGGTGAAGAGAGCTCATTACTGTGCAATAGAAAAGTAGAATTGATCGATTTTGGAGTCGTGGAATCTTTTTACGCTCTCGTCTGGAAATGTGACAAGCTCATTACAGGTGTGATGGAGGGGGAACTGAGTTGGATGAAGGGGGAACTGAGTTGGATGGAGGGAGAACTGAGCTGGATGGAGGGGAAACTGTGCTGGATGGAGGGGTGCGAAATACAGTGCTAGCGATGATTCGCTTTGTCAACGCGAAAATCGGATATTGAATTCGATTCGTGGAGAAAGGCGAGAGTAAAGGTTATATGGCGTCCCCAGAGAGAGGAGATCGTATGGAGTAGACAAACTGATGATGGAGAAGTGGAAGAAAATTGGATGATTGAACGAGGAAGAAACAAAGGTAATGATAATAGGAAGATACTCAAAAAAGGATGCGGAGGAAGAAGAAAAGTGAAGAGGAGAATAGTGATGGGAGTCAGATAATAAAGTGAAGAGTTAAGCAAGAAGTATAGGAGGAATGTGATCAGAAGAATAAGAAAACTCCAGGATTAAAGAAGAAGAAAATGATTTGAGAATATAGAATCAAATTTATTGAGAATGAGAAGGAGAAGAGCTTGAACGAATGAGTTTTTTAAAGTGGTGGTGTTCAAAGAACAGATGAAAAATGAAGTAAATTGGAAAGAGGCAGATGAGCAATAGGAAATTAGACAAGAATTCATTGGATCACAGGAAAAAAAGTCAGTAGAGAAATCTGAATAGAACTGAGAAAAGATAAAAGTGGAAGGAAACAAAACGATACGTCACGGAGGTAATAGGAATGAATAAAGAAACCTAAAACTAGAAGATAATTGAAAATAGGATTATGGAAGAGAAACGGGATGAAACTATGTCAATTAATCAAGGAATCAACAAGGTTGGTAGAAGAAGATGAATTTATTAAACTCTAATTGAAAATTACAGGGAGTTGAAGGAAGGCGAATCTTCAGTGAAAGTATGTTTATAAGCAGGGAGTAGTGAAAAGTGTTGTAGATGAAGTTGTAGAATGAGGTATGAGTGAGTAGAGGGAGAGAAGATGATCAAAAGGAAGAGGAAAAGAGTGGAGGGGGAGCTCAAAAAGTAGAAGAATATGTCGGGCATTGTGCTGTGGTAGCGGCAGCTTTTAGCATCAGTTGCCACCTCACAGTTGCAGGTGCTTATCTCATGTGACAAACGTCTTGGTTCCCCCACCTCCATCCACCCACAAATATGACAAATATCTGTCTGACACATGACAGACTCTCTCTTTTTTCAAGTGACTCTTCACTTTTCGGCGACAGTGAATAAGAATGCCATCTTCATATATGAACATTCATACACATGCACAGAATCCAGGAGCATTTGTGACCGGTCTGGTTTTTCAATGAATTTTACATGAGTTTTCTCGTGAAGTGGTAATGAGATTGTTCGGGGACGATTGTTCAAGGGTCTTCTTGCTTTTCTAGGGTGATGCATTTCTTTGGAGTTGGGGTAGCGGCTATTTAAAAGGAAATCCAGTGAGAACTCTGGTTGCATTCATTGTTCTTCTGAAGTATTGTATTTATTGTTTACAGAATCCTACATAATGAATACTGCAAGGTGATTGTAACCCTCAATCATTTGCACGAGTTTATCATCCTGTGAAATCTCCAGGCCATAATCATACCGGCTATACAATATTGAGCAGCCTGTCTCAGGACAGAACCGGGAAGGAACAGAGATTGAAGGAGGGATTTCTTGGTAGTAATGTCTCCATTAGTCCTTGACTTATGGGTGATCTCTCATAAGACGGTGAGAAAGTTGACTGACGGTTTTGATTTTCGTTATCAGGATTACAGCTGAAATCTTCCAATTATGAAATTCTAGATCAGCTAGGTCAGAAGATGGAAATTGGAGCTTTATTAATATTGGAACTTGATATTGACCGTTATTATCCAGGTCTCAGAAATAATACTTCTTCGGATATGATAATGACTTCCGAACCACCGGATTCCACTAGAATAAACAGTAATTATTATAATTCAAACAATTAAAGCTCATTTGAAAATATTGTCTAAGTGTTTGTAATAAAGTAATTAATAATGAAAATATCATTATAATTCTTGCGATAATGGATGATTCCATCACGATTATCTAGCCTCTTGAAGAACAATTCATTTGTGAATTGGACAGAAATATTATTTAGAGAGATATTGTTATTCTGGACTCACCATATTCAGTCATTCCATCGCGAGTAGCTATCACAAGATCTGCATGAGCTCTTCTCTAGTTCAACCTAGTGTACGTTGAATAGATGTGCTAGATTTCAATGAAATTAGGGTGAACATTATTTTGTTGTGAGCGAGTGTGGCCTCATTTGGGACCTTGTGAATCGATTTGGATATTGTTGAGCGTGCCTATTGAAGATAGGTCTGCAGCAATCAGACAGCAGTATGGTTAGCCAGAAGCTGCCACTCAATCAGACTTACGCCCTGAGGTTAATTAGCGCTATAATCGGATAGGTTATAATGATGGGCTGGAAACAATAGACTTCAAAGGCTTGGATGAGTGAATCGGCTTCAATAGTAATGTGCAGGTTTCATGTACTGGAATCGATTTTAGCCTGCAGTCGACTGCTCAGTATCGATTCTGGCTGCAGTCGACTGTGCAGTATCGATGTCCCCCCAGGCAGTTCACACGAGTGCTCACCTTAGCACTAATGTCGGTGTTTCAATGCTTTGCCGAGACAGTGATTACAGATTTGGGCATGCATGAGACAATGAAGGTGTGCGATAAACGGAGGACGCAGATTGCCTACACAAGCTAACAGAGTTTTGCAGCTCAGTATTTGCCAAACATGCTCACAATTGTGCCAATTTATTGAAGCTTGTGTCCCATTGGAGAGTGAAGAGGATACTGGAAATTGGTCACATCAAGAGTATAACTGATTTAAATTCATAATAATATGTATGATTGTTTATGTCAGTGATTCTGCTGATCATATTGTTTCAATGTTCGAAAGGTCGATTCTCTCTCTTGACCTTGATTCATTCAGATTCTCTCAGCGAATATAATATTCAATAATACATAATCATTCATTCATATTGATATTTTTTTTTTAATTCAGCACCTGTCATCTGCAGGGAAGTAGTGGTATTCTGGGTTACGATCGACATAGATGTATTTTGTATAAGTAATCAATTTCCACCAGAAATAATTTCGAGATACATGTCGTGGAACAATATAATAAAGATATTGACCGTCAAATACTGTTTTTGTGATATATAGTGAAACTTATCCATACTATAGCACTGGAATATTTTCAAAAAATATCACGCATTTAATAAAAAGTTACAAGCATGTTGTAACTTTTAAGCATCTTGTAACTTTTGTTCTAATTCATGATATTTTCAGACAATATATAAGTTTAACAGTTTTAAAATGTTGCAACTTTTAATAAATTCTTGATATTTTCAAACAATATTAAAATGTTTCATATTAACCGTGTTTCTCCATGTTCTTACCCATATCTCTTTGACAAACGCATCAACATTGACAATTATTTTGTTTGAATGACTGTCATTCGTAGTGAAGTAGATATGAAGCTTCAGTTATGTATGAAGCAATAAAGACGAATGTTGTTACACTGGTTCTGTGGTAGGCTAGCGTTTGGGCATGAGCATGGGCTGTGTGTCACTGGGTCAAGTTCACCCTACTTGTCGCTGGGGGTTGTTGGCCTCACGGTAGGACTTGGTGCAATAGTTCCACTCTTCCCCGCTTGGAGCTCTATTATCGCCAGCACCTTCGTCCATCGGCAAATGTTCTTGAATTTATAGATATTATATAATTTATAGATATATCGGGGCACCAAGCTTCGCTCCGGAGTACAAAAGCATAGAAGCATGGAAGCACAGTTTATATTTATTTATTTATAGACAGAACACAATTCTACAAAATGATTGGGGAAAGACAAACAGGCACAGCCCAAAACAATTTCTTCCCCAAATTTTGATTAATACACTATAAATAGTCTAAAAAGTAGTTTAAGTTCTGTACACTTGAATTCATGTACAATTTTCAGTCCAAACATTTGAAAACAGAAAAGTTCGAAATTAGGTTGTTTACAAACCAAATTGAATAACAAAATAACACTCATCAATCAATTAAAACTGTAAAATAATGATTAACTTTGAAAATTTCTATATACTTAAATTTAGAATGATAAACGATGTTTGCTGCAATATTTGTTAAATATAATGGATCTTGAATGAAATCATATCGTGGGTCAAGTCAACAAGTCAAACATTTTGATCAAGTCTTAAGATTCCTTGCCAGGTAATATTTCTCGTGAGATAAGCTGATTGATTGCAATAGTTCAACAGCTGATCATAATTTTGTCTCACTCCCACACACGCACTCGCATCTTCCATTACCGACAGACGACGAAAGTCTCAGCTGTTTTCCCAAGGATGAATAATTATTATCCTTTTCATGTCCTTCAGCGAATTCTCCCAGGAATGAGGCAATGTGCAATCGAATTTTTATAGCATGAACCTCCTATTTTGACAATTTCGTTAGAGCTGTTTTCGAAATCCGTTAGACATAAATAAATACTCAAATACATAAATAAATACCAAAATACATAAGTAAATGAATAAATAATATTGGGGCAATAAGCTTCGCTCCGGAGTATAAAAGCATAGAAGCATAAAAGCATAAAAGCATTGAGGAAATCCCGTTCATTTTTAAAACTAGCATTGGTGAATTTTATCCACTGACTATTTTTTTTCAATCTCCCGCTGTTCCATTTTTTCCATTATTGTTCGGAATAGATGTTTCTCTTTTGTATGTTTGCATGTCTATCTTTTGCTCATCAGTAAAATGAGTGTCATAACTTGGAAACTGGGACAAAAAATGACACAACTCAATTATTGGGTCGAATGAAAATGGCATCTGAAATTATTATTCCCGCTTTGAAAAATAAACCAAAGTCAAATAGTGGCAACTCAGAAACTGGATCAAAAGAGAAGTGATTCTTCTCCAATGTTTTAGCAATTGAAAATGTTTCACTTGAAAACAGCAATCGAGTTGTTTCACTTTTCTTTAGACCCAGTTATTGATTTGTGTCACCCATCTTAGAAAGCAGAAATTGAGTTGTGTCAATAACAGCAATTGAATTGTTCCATTTCTCTCACCAATGAGCGCTCTCTATTCTCTGATTTTAATTTTCTTATTGGATCATAGATTGTTCTTGATTCTAAATTGGAGTTGAACTCCGATTGAACAAGATTCGAACAGTTCGGTTGTGAATCTAGTCCAATTTGTTACATATTAGCAAAGTAGTTGCCGTTTTCACTTCTACAAGCTCACGACTAACTTACTGTCATGGCCGCTGGGGAGATGAACCGAAAGTCTCGTCGGGAGAATTGAAAGGTGTAGGAGGTGGAAGAGGAGGACAGAGCTACGAATGAAGTGGGGAAAGGAGAGAACCAGTAGGAATAAAGAGAAATAGCCCTTCCCCAGCTGGGTCCAGCCAAGGAACTCTCCTGGTAACTTTGACAATGACGATAAATAAGAGTCTCCCATGTAAAATAAATTCATACTAGACGCCAACCATAAATTTGTACCACCAACAGCTTAGACTTAGAAGCTCTTGTAGGTTGCAGGATTGGAGCAGAGGGGTGGTAAAGGTAGCCTTGGAGATATGGGAATGCTTTGTATCTTGGCTCTTATTGTTATCCAAAACCTAAAGCATCGTGCCTCCAACCTCGCCGCCCAACAATCTCCCGTCCATTATTTTGCTCTGATTGTCTTACAAAAATTATTGTGCAAGCGATATTTTTGTGAATACGCTCGATTGAAACTAACCCTTTTTCATTGTCCACTAAATCTCACAATTCAATAATGGGAGACAATATACATGGATCTGCTATTTTTAACATGATATATATCATACGTAATGTCTTATGCACAGTCATATCAACTGTTAGAATATCCATTCTGCTGGACATTGAGAGTTTTGAAAGTTGCAGATGGAATATCTAATGCTTTATTGCTATAAATTCAGTTGAAATATCCAAATGTTTACTGCTTATTATAGATGGAGATTTACTGAGCAAATATTGGGCTTCTGATGGTTGTACAATAAAATTATCGTACAAAAATGTTTTATAAAAAAATAGATTCTTTCATTTGAATTATCCGTTGAAACTCAAACAATGTCATAACGTATATTCTTAAAGAACTCAACCTCGAAAGAGGATTTCAGCATGATATCAGTTTAATTTCTCACCCAAAAATCCTCTCAGATCTTTATCAATATTCAGATCACATACAACATTGTCGACTCTTCTAAATTTGGAATTATGATCAGATCACATACAATATAAATTATCAACTATTTTTGTACTATGACAAAATTTTCAAGTTTAACAATTCACGACTATTGAATAGGCTACAACAATCTTATACTCGATAGACTACTATACAGTTGCGAGCAATTTTCAAGTTATGCAATCTATAATTTATAATGAATATCATTATAATAAATCCACAATATCACAAAGTTCTCTTTTGAGAAAGAATAAAAAATTTCTGAAAGGAAACCTTTCAGTATGTTTCTTTTGATGTCAATAAGGTGAAGAATTCACCTACAAATACTTTCCATGGTTATTTTATGACAAATAATTTTCAATGTTCACATAACCAACTTCAAAGAAGTAGATGCATATCAATTACATTCTGCAGCTCATACAAACCGTAACAAAGGAGGGAATGAAGTGAGAAAAAAAATTCAATGGAATACTACCCACCATCATCCATGAGAATAATATGTTATGGTCCCTTTGAGAAACAAATTCTTTGAGGGCCGCTGTTAGTAGCATGAGAAAAATTCTCATGTTGGCGTTAAAACTCTAGAATCTACCGCACGAGTCGTCAGTATTTTCAAACGTTTTAAACAAAAATGCAAATCCCAGACATCAATAATAATGATTGTTGTCATCATTCTTCCGGAATGGTTTCGTTTGAGAGCCTTTGAAACTGTTCAAAGAAATGAACACATGAATGGACAGCATTCTCATGATGAGTGAACGTACTACTATCAGTATCAGCATCCTCATCAGCCATTATTACAAGAGGCAGACGAGTAGCGGAATTCTCTCTGAAATTAAAAATGAGATCTCACAGCGTTCGCCCTGCAGCTGATAGGAAAAATCTTATTACTGTGAATGACAGAGGAGAGGATTATAAAAATTAATTCTTGTCTCCTCTAATTCAGCTCGGGGTTCCAGCTCATATCACTCTCTGCTTCATACGGCAAATTAACATTATCAGTGAACTTTACTCCCCGAGCCACACTCACAGACATATTATATATCAACAGACTCATATGAAAATCTGGACTCATATATCTTCAAACTCATCATTCAACACAGGTATTTTTTTATCAACGGGTTGAAAGGAATAAAGGTACAGAAATGAATGTCATTTTGTTATATTATGTAGAGATGTGCTTGTGAGATGAGGATGCTTATTAAAAACAGAATGGAAGCAGATTAATCTCTGTTCTGTTGTTCAAATGAGCTTCTCTCACCATGCGTTTTCGAGATGTATGAAATATGGGACAGTTTATTCAATATCTTCTCTTGTGAATAGCCATACGCTTTGCAGTACCATTCTGATGGTGTTCAATATTAGTTTTATATGACATTCAATATTTGCTATTGAAGAGAGAACGTATTCTGAGTAATTTGAGAAGGTAGGCCTATGTAATTAATTGTTCATTTCATTCGATAATATGATATTTGTAACCGTGATACTGGAGTATGTTTGTTTCTGGGCTAACAGAAGAGATTGGAATGCACGAGCTTGACTGTATACTCAATTCCTAGTCCTCTCGTAATTGATTTTTTCCTTCACTTTCATTTGAGAAACAAGAGTAGAACCTCTCTTCCAGTTGATTTGAAAACATTTCATTTGAATATTTTTGTCTCATTGTAAGTCAAATCATATTGGAATATTTCTCCCTCAGTCATTAAGGCAAAAATTTTCATTTTTTCTATTAAGCGTCACAAGTGCCTCTGTCATACAAAGGACTCTCTCTTCTCATTTATCAAGGAATTTTAATTTGAATACATATTGTTTCTGAGCATCTAAGATATCATGAGGACGGACATGAGAGAATTCATCAATTTGATTCAATAGAAAATGGATTATTACTTTCCTGAACCTCATCTACATCTCATCTTTATCTGATTTCACATTTTTCAAAATGAATTCTATTTCCATAGCACTCTATGATTCCAATCTTGTAAGATAATAAATTATACTTATCATCTGCAGCGTTGAGATGATGCGACATATATCACCCAATAGGGAAAAATTGAATGCTACCAGGTTCGAAAATTACTGCCTACTCTGGTACATTTTTACATGTGATGAAATCGATTATTATCAATCCATATTCTACAATGTGAGAGAACAAAGGATAATCAACGTGCTGAATTCAATTCCCGTCTGTAGTTATTATCTATCATCACAGTTTACTAACTGTATTTTTCAATATAATCACAATTTGATCATTCCAAAAATATTGTAATTATTGTACAGTTTTATTCATTTATTTATTCTGGAAGGAAACTCTTCACAAGTATTCTAAGCCCCGGTGATGATGAGAGGATAAACGATAATACAGTACGAACGATTCTATTTGTGATGATTTCATGGTCACATTGAGAGGTAGTGAATAGCTAAAATGAAACTTGAGAATGAGTAGCTGATATAAAATGAGAGAGAAATGGAACCTGAATTACCTGTTAAATCTATACTAAGAACCTACTTGCTACTTACCATTGTCTTATAATAATAAGACAATATATTATTATTATTATACCATTGTCTTGTCAGAATAAGTAGGCCTATTATTAATACTTTATATGTTTGTACTTTTTGTTGAATGGATGAGTTCTCTCATCATATAGGATGATTGCCTCTTGTACAGTTACAGTACATAAATATTGTCTTCCGAATTCTATCTTTGGAGTGGATCTTCTTTCCAACCCTCATCTTGATAGATACCTATTGTCTAATTTTCGAACAATATCGATAAATTCACTACAAGAACCTCCTGATTGCTTTGGGATTCACCCAAATGTCTTCCTTTCATGTACATTGAAGGCTCTCCTTAGGTGAGTTTCCTTGAATAACAAAAGATTAAGACACAATGGATTGTACAAGGTCAGCAGACCTTTCCCTCATCATCTTCGTTATTTCAAGGGTACAATTGATTTAATTGCAAGACTTCAGATCGGGTGGTAACCTGAATAAGTGATAATATGAAGTTGGGACGTGGGACGGGCACGTCGTGATGATGTGTAGCCTGAAGAGGCCAGCTAGGGTCGAAAGGGCTCTTCAAGCGAGAGATGTGGCTCTAGTCCCGCAAATTGGCCAGGAAATGGTGGCTCTTGTCTTGAACCAATCTCCAGGTCGCCCTGTCATCTTAGCCTACATCTTAACCATCCCCAATCCACTTCTCCTTCTCTAATTGTATTTCATCCATTGTCTGGCGACACGTAGGTCTGCCCACTTCCACTTTCTTCTTCATTACTGCGAATACTTTGCACCAGGTTCTGATCATAGGATGTTTCTCTAGAAAACTTGATTATACTTTACTTGAAAAATCAATTAGGAATACTACATATTTCATACTCTCCCTGTAGGTGATGATGTTTTCCTTGTAGCTGAATAGATCAGTTTTCATCTCCTTCTATTCGTCAAATTTCCTTCTGCTAACAATATTATTCTTGTTGAAATTTGCTGGATCCATTTTTTGTAGCTCTATTGACTATTCTTCATTCTCGTTCACAATCCAAAACTCATGTTGGTGTCAGTTTTTGAGAAAATTGATTATTCATTCAGCTTTTTCCCAAATGTTAAATTTTAAATAAATTGAATTTTGTTAAATCACGCTGAGAGATTAATTTCTCTATTTATAAATTACAATTTCAGATTTGGATCCCCTTCATCTTCTCTTATCTGATGATACTTTTATCACTTTCCCTAAATCTAATACCAGACTTTGATATAACTTATTCATCAAATTCAAAATATATTCATCTATCAAATCTCAAATATTTTCCATGAGGTATCCTCTGAATAAGGATAGATCTTTTAAAATTATTTTCCATAAAATGATGAGATATGTATGAAATTCAATATACTGTAACGTCCTTTTGAGGTTACATGTGCCCAGCTGGCAGTAGTCGGTAGAGCAAATGAGATTTCAATATTTTTTATATTTTTGCACCTGCTGAAATAAAAATACCATATGGTTCTTACCAGCTTTTCAAGGAGCTTATATAAAATTCTGCTATCAATTGCTGCAAACTGCTGCCGCTTTATCAATCTTCAATCCTTACCGCTGCTCTGATTGACTCCACAATTAAAGATGCTGGATATATAGATAAATTTAAGGGTTCTAAATATTACACAAGGCAATATGGTATCGACACCAAATCCAACTCGCTTCCATCATCTGACAAAGGGGTCAGCAGTGTGAGATAATTCCTGAGTGTGATCGAAGACGATATCTGGTTAGAATTCCTTTTATCTCCTATTGATTTGTAGTACTGCTTCAACTTAATTCTATGACCCTGTGTTTCAGTCAATTCGATTTCAGTAATTATGTTGAACCATTCAAATAAATCTTGAGAAAGTAATATTTCTGAAGATTTAACGATCAATGCTGTATATCGCTGATGTATCCAACACATTCGATGAATAATATTGTTGGTTGAGAATTTTATTAATTTGTCAATAACGATAAAATATGCTAGTACAAGATTGGTCATGCATAAAGACAGGATTATAAATGAAAGGTACACCATTCAACAAAAACAATATATAATTTACACAAATATATATCCAACGAGCAATAATGAAATATGAAACGATAAATATAAAAACAATATGAGAGAGTATGCAAGAAAAAATATCACAGATAGCTCACTAAAAATCTTACTATGCTTACTAGCACCGATTAATAATTCTTGTATTTTCCTATCAACATAATTATATTATATATATTCATATGGCTCAGTCTGTTGACTTGCTTTCCCTTGTCGGATAAAAATTTATAATTCCGTTTTCCAACAATATCATAAATTAAATATTAACTCTCAGGGTTTGAGTTTGGCCGTCAGTGGAATTTAGATAAAATCAATTGGAACTTTGAGCTTTTGTTAATTCTTTCAGATAATACTGATATTGGAAAATAATAAACGAGCATATATAATAAATTAATTATTGATAGGTACTTATTTTGTAGATACTTAAATATTTAGTTCTTATCAATGTTCTTAATAAGACTTTCTCTTATTTTCAATTAATTGAACAAATAAGAGTCTAAATCAAGCTTGATTTTTAAATGTAACCTTCGACAAGCTAGCTTCATTGAATTTTTATAAATTTGTAGCACTGAGGGCCCTCAAAAATATTTTATAACTCACGTGTGCAGATTTTTCCCAAATTTAAAGATGTGGCATGGATTTCGCCTCATGTGTCCTGTGCCTTATTTCTGGTGGGCTGACGTCGTCTTCTCCAGTGGAAATAATTGATTTAATAACTCTTGTCATAGTGTGACTTCACTGAGTTATAGCGATTGCTTAAGAGGAACTCAAATTTAAACTTTGGCAGAAGAAAATTGATATTATAATAAGGGGTTTAGTCCAATGCAAGTGGGATGGTGATCCTTCCTTATTCTTTCTTGATGAGACTTCCTTTTTTCAAATGTGCATAGCTGCTACTATTGGTGGATTTCAACAAATCCCCAATGACATAATTTGACACTGTAAAATAGTTCGCAATACAAAGACATAATACTTAGTTATACCTCAACATTTTCACACTTAAATTTGATCTCATGCTAGTAACGATTAAAATTTTACAATAATTGTATATTCTTATAATTTTAAAAAAGACCACGTGGTGACTTTTTGAAATATATATTTTTAGCGCCTACTAGATACTGGACTCTGATTTGTACATCATCAGTTTTTGTAAAAAATGTGCTATTGTGTTACTGCGCTTAATAAAACTAGATCCCATTTCCTTTTCATTTTTATTATATTTTTTTTATAAATTTATCTGCTCGTATATACACAATTAATATTTTTATATGTTATCAAACGTTCATGTCCCTTATTAAGCATGCTGGAATTTACAAAATCCCTTTGTCCTCGCTTTATTGAGTACTGTATACTTTCAATTATTTTGCTAGAAAGTATCTGACTGAATTTCAGATGTACAGCTTGACCGCTGTTGATGTTGCTGACAAGCTCTATTACCAAAGAACCTAACCTCAATACTTTATTATTATTTTTATCAAATAATTAAAAAATGACTTCCCTTTTCGTATTGTTGCAAATAATCATAGCCTCTAGAGTCGTTATTATCTTATCTCTATCAATCGACTGATAATATAACTGATGATAAAAGTTTCTGGTTTCTTTCCATAAGACCTAATAATTCATTTCAACAAATGAATTCGATGTGTGCCAAAATGCACCGTTATAATACATAGAAGAATTCATATTGTGACGATCCCTCATCTTGGCCACTTAAAAAACTAGTTTTTCAAATCATATTATGAAAAATCAAGGCAGAAGCAGCAAACTATCTCTAAATGAAATAATTATCAACGTTACTGCTACTGATAATAATATCAGATTGAATCAGTCTCTTCCAGTACAATTAAGAGTTCATATTATTCATTATATTAATTATGGAATTATTATATTAAAATCGCATTTATAGGTTGAGGAAATGTTATGGTAAACCTAACCTAAAACGCTTGTAAGCTTGGAGCACTAGTATAGAGTTGAGTTCAATCACGCATGCGCATTATATAATATAATATAATGTGATAGCATGCCATTATTTGTGAATTATTATTTTTCGTCATTGTGTAGAAAAGGAAAAAGGAATCTATAATAATAAGTTAATCGAAATTATTAGCACAATAAATGAGTTTATTCTTGAAAAACAAATTATATAAAAGATATATCAAGTTGATGTACAGTAACAACAAAAAAGTTACAAATACCCTTTGTATGTAAGTCTAAATTGACGAACGGTATCATTTAATTTAATTACATTTATTGTTTAGATTATTAAAAAATATATATTAGATAGAAGCGATCTTGCTAGATGTATTCCTCTTTGCATGAACAACCAATCAGAGGACAAAGAAAGGGATAGCAAAATTTGAATTGTTGTGATGCAACACAGAATGTCAAAAGTTCTGTTTTTATAATTTTATTTACTATTATAATTCACCTTCACTGTTGGAATTGAATTATATTTATGTTTCAATGTATTTATTTGTCTTGTAAGTCAGGGAATTGAATGTAAACAAATGAACTATTTTTCATAAAAATATGACGTGTGCACTACGTCACTCAGCTACAACCAATAGCAATTGTCTTATGCAAATTAGGAACAGAGAGATTCAAATAATTGTAAGCTCAATTCGTGGAAGAAGACTTATTCTCTAGCACTGCCTTGCCCTAGTCACACGTTCCTAGTAAACTTGCATTTTGTTGAAAAATTGTATGTAAATTTTTTTTTTAATTGTTTCTTTGTTAATTTAATGTTAATTGTAAAGTTCCTTTTGTCTGTAAAATAATCATTAACGTAAAATACCCGATTGAATCTACATGAATCGCCGAGTAATATACCAGCAACACGTTCTACTTGGAGGCCAGAAAATCCAGCACATGGCAGAAGAATAATTATTTGCGAACCAAGGAAAAAGGAAAACAGAGTTGCGTAAGTTATTCTTCTAGTAAATAAATTGGGACCCCATCTACGATTCATAAGCGATATAAATTCTAGAGAAAATTAATGGTCATGACCAGATTGCAATCAGGGGAAAATTCAACGTTAATCTACATTATAATAATCATCATTAAATTAAATTGATTTATAATCTGTCTATCGATCAAGCTATTCCAAAGCAGAACTCACAACCCTGTAATTATCATTTTATCATATTTTTTTCTGATTCATAAATAATTATTAAATTGTAAATTGTACATGTCTGGTATTGTTAAACCAGAACACGTTATACTGACCACCACTATTCACTTGAAAATTATAATTTACTATCTGCTTATCTTGAAAATTGTCGCAGATCTTGTGTTTTTACAATATATTAAAATAACTGAGCATATCTTCCAGTTCGTTTCTTTTCAAAAAACCTTAATATCGTCTTTGACACGTTACCATTGGTATTTTGGTAGACCTCATATGATCAGTGTAACAAGTCGGGAAATTAATTGAGTGGAAAGTTGTAGATGGTTGCTGATGTATCAGTGGATCACTGCGGAATTAATCAATATAATTCTGCTTACATTTGCTTCTACATTGGTCACTCTCGGTGGCTTAGCTCATAATTTCCAGACTAAATTGAACAGTGTATGCGGCATTTTGCAGGATTTAAGTCAATGTAGCCCAACACCGATAGGATTAGATTCTGTACTCGAACCTCTTTTCAGAAATTATATTTATTTAATAAAGTACTCATTATTAATTCTGATAGCGGTGAGAGGCACAATCATACATGGATTTGTGATCTATATCTTTGTTCAGGTTGCATTGGCTCTTTATCAGAACAACAAACAGGTAATAGCTCCAAGGTTGCTCTATTTAGGCTCATTACAATTGAAATATTCCAGTCCCAAATCTGGGATAACCTTAAAATCTCTCGGTCCATATAAGAGATCAAGGTGTGTTTATCAGTATACCGCCGTTGACTCTGACCAATAAAATAAATTCTCAGTTCTGATATCACACAGAGGGGCATATATTCATGTACCCATAAAGTGAGAACTTTCATACATTTATCCATTTTTTGTGTGGCCCATGCCCTCCCTGGAGCAGGCCGTCACAATATGTATATGAAAGCCGAATGGCACTGATTCATTCAATCGCTCACTCACTAATTCATAATCAACACACCTAAAAATCTACTGGACCAAGTACGAATGAATTTGACAGGTTTATTAAATATTGACCTTCTAGAGGCGTACTAAGAACGGATATCGTTTTTGAGATTTTTCAAGGATTATAGTAATTGATATGTACTAAATGCTTGAATTTGATACATAGCTCCAATGAGGTGTACTATGTTGTATAAGATGTTGTTGTAAAAAAGCACGTTATAAATACGCCCAAGGTCAGCGTTTCCCCAGTTTTTTTGGCATTTTCTCAGCTTCATAAAGAGCAAATAGACAGAAAATGTTCAAATCTAGTACAGATTTTCAGCTAAGTTCTAGAAATTTTGTGTAAGATAAGGGCTTCAAATTTTGGTGGAGACACGTCCGAAATCGGCGTATTTGTGCTTTCTCTGAGTTTTATGAAAAATGATAAGCGATTAAATCAGGAATACGGTGCACAAATTTTGTATGAAGAATGCATCAAAATGTTTGAGAACAGCAAAGATAATCGGCATTTTCTCCAGAAAATTTCACAAATTTTCTGGAATTTCCCATCGTTGATTTTCTCCAGTTTTTTAAAACAATTTTCAAGTTAACATTTAGGCCTGTTTAGGAAGAGGTTCAGCTAGAGAAGAGAGGTGATTAAGATTTTGCCAGAGATTTCTCAGAAAAAATTGAACTTGAAAGTCAAAACTTAATGCATTCTTCCAAATGCTCCTGGTAGATTGGATATCTTGGAAGGGTGGAAATGAGTCTTTTCTTAGTTATGTACATTATTTTTCTTCGAGAAGTAGACTAAAATATGATAATACTCATATATTTATAACTCCTCTACGAGGGAGATGATATTTGTATTCAAAAAAGTCAGACAGCTTTTCAGCCCTACATAGTTAGAATCAGCTTCTTCGAGGAACAATTTGTACGAACAGAACAGAACGAACAGTACGAACGAACAGAGGCTCATTTAGGGTCCAAACATTTTTTGTAGTTACCCAGCCGGCTAGTGAAAATAATATTTTTATTATTATTCTGGGTGGTACCAATGCTGCAGCCTGGTAAGATGACAGAGATAGCAAATGAGTGTGAAAAGTTTAAGATTGATGTTTAGCACTACAAGAGACTCGGTGGTGTGGGAATGGAAGAATCGATAAGAAAGGATATTCTTTCTCCTATAGCGGTCCAAGAGAACGGGGCAAGCAGGAACAGGGTTCCTCATGAATTCAAAGGTCAGAAGGAGCTTCATTTCTTTTGAGCCATGTGATGAAAGATTATGTAGAATTACATTGAAGGGGCGCTTCAGGAATATATCTATTATATCGGCATATGCACCCACAAATGAAGCACCAGATGAAGCCAAGAATGCTTTTTATGACAATATGAGAAAACTGTGCGAAAGGGTATCAAGGCTTGACTTGTTACTTGTAACGGGAGACTTCAATGGAAAATTAGGGAAGGAAGATTTCCTGGCAGGAATAGCAGGAAGGTGCTCAATGCATGATGAGACAAATGAAAATGGAAGATATCCAGCACAGTTTGCAGCAGAACAAGATCTATCCGTTGCAAGTACCAAGTTCCAGCACAAAGAAATACATAAAGGAAGATGGAAAGTGCGTGGAACCCAATATACTAACGAGATGGAGCACATTGAGGTGTCTTAAAGGCAAACGACATCTCTACTGGATGTGAGACACTGAGGGCCCAAACTGGCAGTCGCACCACAAACACACACACAGCTATCATACTGCTACTGGAGACGATATCGCTAGTAGGCAATCACAGTGCACCTACAACAGACAAATGGCACCTGCAAAAGATGGAAGATGAAGGCAAAAGGAATGAATACCAGCAAGAAGTGAGGAGGCATTTTGAAAACAATGAAAAAATGGATATGGATATAGATGTGACATATCTGACATGAGTAATGTAATCAAAGATGCGGCAGAAAAAGTAATCGGAAAAAAGAAAAAGGTCAAAAATGCTGAATGGTTTGATGATGAATGTCTCCAAGCAGTGGAAATTAGAAATCAAGACAGACTGGTTGCAATGCAGAGAAAGACAAGACTTGCCCATGAAAAGTATAAAGAGAGCAGAAGAGAAGCAAAGAAACTCATCAGAGGTAAGAAAAGGGATTTTCTGAAGAAAGAGATGGAGAAAATAGAGAGGTTGAAAAGTCAAAATGAGGTTAGAAAATTCTACGAAGCAGTAAGAAAGTTGAGTAAGGGATTCCAGCCAAGAATCAATATATGCAAGGGTGAGAATGGCTCTCTTCTGACAGAGGAAGGTGAGGTTCTGAACAGATGAGCTGAGTTCTTTGAAGAGATTCTTGGTGGAGATGACGAGGTGAATGAGGAGTGGGCACCAAAGTACCAAACTGCCGAAATTGAAGTGGAAAGTCCAACGCTAGAGGAAGTGGAGCAGGCCGTTAGGAGGCAAAGTAACAATGGGGCTCCCGGTGGTGATGTCATACCAGCTGAACTATGGAAGTATGGCGGAAGAAAATTGAACAGCATGCTCCATAAATTGATAATGATGATATGGGAAAGAGAGACAATGCCCTCAGAATGGAACAATAAACTTATATGCCCAATACTGAAGAAAGGGGACAAACTAGATTGTAAAAATTATCGAGGCATTACACTCTTAAATGTGGCATACAAAATCTTCACCTCAGTCCTCCTGCAAAGAATAGGTGAGTATGCGGAGAATATTATAGGAGAATACCAGTGCGGCTTTAGACCTGGAAGGAGTACCACTGATCGGATATTCAATGTGAGACAGACAATAGAAAAAAGTTATGAATTTAACATAGATCTACACGTGCTATTTATTGATTATAAGCAAGCATTCGACTCAATAGATAGGAATAAGCTGCTAGATGCACTTGAGAGCTATGGTTTGCCAAAGCCGACAAAAATGACATTTATGAGAAGTCAAGCTAGGGTTCTAGTGGCAGGAAAGTTGAGCCGAAGTCTTGACATTCTCAAGGGCGTCAGCCAGGGAGATGCACTGTCAGCTGTTCTCTTTAACTTGGCTTTGAACAAGGTCATGAACAGGGTCCATCTCCACCCAAGAGGCACAATAATATATAAATCAAAGCAAATTCATGCCTATACTGACAATATCTTGTTGGTGACCCGGAATCTGGCTACACTTAAGGAGATGTTTTTAAAGATAGAGCAGGAAGGAAAGCCACTGGGACTTTAGGTGACTAAATCTAAGACCAAGTTTATGCTCATGTCAAGTGCGCAGGCCCGAAGAAGAAGAGACGAACTAGTTAGGATAGGACAGTTCTTGTTCGAAAATGTGAGCAGTTTCGCTTACCTAGGCACACAGCTGAATGTAGAAAATAAAATTTCTGAAGAAATGAACAAACGAATAATCAGTGGTAATAGAGCATATTTTGCAAATGTTAAAATAATTAAGTCCAAGCTTATAACGCGTGACACTAAAATAAAACTCTATAAAACAGTAATCAGGCCAGTAGTTACATATGGCAGCGAAGCATGGACATTCACTGTAGCCGATATATCCGCACTTAGAGTCTTTGAAAGGAAAATCATCCGAAGAATTTCTGGACCAGTTCAGCAAGATGAAACATTGAGAATAAGAAGCAACAGAGAGATGAACAATATCCTCCAAAACCAGGACATAGTTCGTTTCATCAAATCACAAAGAATCAGCTGGCTGGGACACGTCTGGAGAATGGAGCAGAACAGACTCCAGAGACGCCTGCTTGAGGGTGAAATTTTCCAAGTAAGAAGAAGAGGGAGACCCAGGAGAAGGTGGCTGCAGGATGTCGAAGGAGATCTGAATAGAATGGGGATTCGTGGATGGAGAAGGATGGCGAATGACCGGAACGAGTGGAGGCGATTGACGGAGGAAGCCAAGGCCCACCCAGGGCTGTAGTGCTAAGGAACAACAAATTATTCTTGAACTGTTCCTTGATGGACTCATAGATAACTGCGATATTCCAATATTTTCTTATTCAATGTTGCTGTCGATAAGAGTGCTAATTAACATAGAAAATTATACTATTATTATAAGGGGGAAATCAATATTAAGTATGATTTCTTCCTCTTTAGGTTTCCTATTCCATTTATAATCGTATTGATCAATTTCCAGAAATCAATAGATATTAATCGTCACAAAACCACCAAAACTCCAACGAGTCTATTACCTCTTATTTGAGATAATAAACTACAGTAGTTAATCCATTGAATTATTGGTTATTGCTTTGTGTAATACCCTTTGATCAACACGATCCAGTAATAGACTGGAAAATTGATTTTCTGGGGAACAATAAGGAAGAGAGCTAGCATATGAAATTCCTGCAAGCTGTTCAACTCAGTTAAAAATTCCATAACCTAATCAGCCAGCCAGCCAGATATCTAGCTTTCAGTGTTAAGTCGCAATCGCGATCGACCTTTATATTATGCAACACAAAAACATTGTAAAGGATGGACAGGCATGAACTATGAACAGAACGGTTCACTCCCGAATTCTCTTCAGCACGATGACATTCAAATGTTTTCAGCATTACTAGTGAGATCAAATTAGTGGTATCGATGGAAACCAAAATCTACACCTTCACTAACTCGTTATGTTCGCACCCATACAGTGTAATTACTAATTATTCCTTTCCAATATTCTAGGCCCTAGTATCTAGAGCATCGTTCCTGGGTACAAAACCTATGTAAATATCATTTTCAAACTGTCTGAAAGTCTTTAGTTACTCACTCAGCCGCCATTTTGATTTTTCACTTAGGTACTATTTATTTCTAAATAATGCCTGAATATATGAAAGTGATTCTTTGCACTATCATTCATGCCAACCAGTCAGAGCCACTGAAAAATTAACACTATTTTTCAAATTCAAAAAACAAAATTGCTAAAAATGTTTGAAATATTTTTTTAATAACAAAAATACCGTTGATGCTACCAAAAACGTATTGAAAAAGTGAAAGGAATCAAACGATAGAAGAACTGTGAAATACGACCTAACAATAATGTTGGGCGATTCTTATTTCTCTTAGTTTCATGCAGTTTCTCTTATTTCATGCACAAGAATAACAAATTTAGAATTTCAAGCTTCTTGACAACTCCTTGAAATTTATGATTTTGCTGGAGCTGTCTCTGTATCCAGGTGTATTTTACGGAAAGTTACTGTTTCATCTTCATGTACTTTTCTACTGAATCTATCCAACTCAAACTAAGTCTTTTCCATAGTTTTATTTCCTATATTCCATTTTTCAATCTATTCTTATTTCACAATATCACAAATTTACTCTATTCAAACTCGTATCACTTATATACGCTATTTATCACCTTCCACTGTTCCTATAAGAACCAACTGGATTTCCTTTTCCCCGGAAAAAATCCTCCAAAACCGTTCCTCGAAATGAAATTTTCTCTCCAATCACATGCATTCACATTGAACTTGTTGACGAGTGATGCTACCTTCCATCACGAAACGAGCGGAGGTTAGTAATCAGGTGTCTATCCTGAAATAACTGGGATGTGCTCGCACTGACAACCAATTTTATTGTCTAACGAACCAAGAGAAAGTAAAACACGTGACCAGACTAGTACAAAATGGCGGAAACTGGAGAACACAGTGATGACAACTAACTGAAGTCAACTGTTCTATTTTCAACCAGTCTTTTCGTTCCTCATCTTGTTAATCTAATAACCTTTTAAAAATTTCCGCCGCCCAATTTCACAATCGAATAATCATTTCGTCCACGATTTCCGCTTCTTACACGATTCCCTTCTCCACATTCTCTGTGAGCTATTTTTCTCTCTCCCACCCTCTTTCTCACCTTCTCTCTCTCTTCTTCTTCCTCACAAGATCATTCTCCGTCATTTTATTCCATGATCATCTTACGTTGTTGGAATAAAAAAGCGGGAAAGAATATCTCCAATTCCCTGTCACGTTCCACATTATCTCTCAGTTACAGAATCTAATAACAGTCTAGCAGAACTGGTTACAATCTTTTGTATGATGGCGACCGGCTTCATGTCGTTTTCTGTTGGAGAGAGAATTCTGATGAAGTTGGATAGTATGACTTAATAGGGGTGTGTCAGTAATTGAATGCCAGCTTGTTATGATGTCGATTGATCATTGTTTTGTATGAGCTGCAATGATAAAAGTCAAATTCAATTGAAATACGAAATGTTCACAATAATTTATAACTATGACGAGGCTACATGCTAGGCTAGGTCATTAAGACTACAAGGTCTGGCTACTGTTATGGGTTTTATAGGGATAAAAAAGCATGAGATTCTCGAAGATAATTCATTAATATAGGGTATTCAGTCCAGTTAGAGCTCTCTTACATTGATTATAGGAATATGAAATGAGATATTGGTACAGCTTCGAATGAGAATGAAAATATTGTTAAAGCTTGGAATGATTTAGAATATAAAGCATGTGAAGGAACGTCCCTGAATTAATTACTCAACTAGCTGGGAGGGAGTTTTACTTCTTCAGCTATCTCCTCATCAGTTCCACTCCACTTCCTTCCACCTAGGGTCCGTACTTTCGTAGTTTTTCCATTACATTCCATCACTGGGAATAAATAGGGGGCATCCATAATAATTTATGAGTCATTTATTGATTCAAGATACACAATTATTATTCTCCAAAATAATTGGGAAAGATCAACAGGTACAGTTCAAAATTGTCCCTCTCCTAAATGTATTCATGTATTAATTAATTTATTTATTGTCAGTGATAAATAGCGATATTTTGAATGAACCAACAGGGGGTATTCGTCCTTAAACTTTTTCTATCCCCAATTTGAAATAACATAACAGTCTAGAAGTCATGTTCATAATTAATTATCAATGACCAAATATTACAACTGAAGTCATCTCTCTATGCCAATTGATCAAAACCATGAAAAACTTGACAAAGAAACACATTTACCACGTGAAATTTTTCATAAAATTTCCGATCATTAATGCGTGAAATGTCAATTGAAAAAACAGACTTCCCATTTTTAAATTCTTGGTTGATCTTGTCTGATTTGAAATTCTCGATAATTAATGTATTTTCACTCTTCTGTATGAGATTATTATGGTGGCTCCAACTCTCTAATTTGATATATTCACACCGTCTTGTAAGCATCTGATGAGTCATTTTTAACTAGATTCCTTACTCTACCTTATTCCACAGTATCCTATTCCTACATTTCTATTCTCTACCCAACTATTTATTCCCATGCTTTCTTAGACTCCATCCTTCCTGCTCCTATTCAATCTAGTTTTAAACTTCCAACATGAATTATTCCTGATTTAACTTGGATCAATCCACTTGACAGAACAGAGAGCAGGTCAATCCTCATTTCAGAGCAGATACATTCCAGCGGCGATGCGAAACGATTTTTAATTTGTTTTTTGAGAAGGAAATCGCACGGAAAGCATGATTTCTCTCGTGGAAGCTGGATACTAAAGGAGATCTGGAGGATATTAAGTGAGTTATAGATATATGCAGACCGTCTGAGTATGCAAAGGAGTACAAGGCAGGTTGATTTCCCAATGGGAAGCGCAAGAGAGTTTATAACGCTCTAAATGTCAGATCTCTTCCATTTACTCAGACCTCTTTCTTCTGCGAACAAACGTTCATCTACACATCATTCACAGCATTATATTTTCCATGTGTCTCATATTTTTTGATTTATCGACCGCCGTATGTCTGTCTTTTCATTTTGAATAAACAATTCCATTTCCTTCAAACTTGGCCAAGGATACAACTTGCCGTGATCATCTTCAACTGACCCAGTCTTTCTGGGACCGAAACGATCCATTTCGAGTGTCAACTCACAAGAAAGCTAAATAGGGAAGAGATGGATTGAACATTTTATACCATTGAATTATCCATGCAAGCTACTACCACTCATTCATTGCTAGAAAATTGACTGGATACTCATGTATAATACATACAGGAATAGCTCACTGAATTAATTAATCAATTATTATCAATGTGAGTTATACATATAATATTATTACAATGTTGATTCACGGAAGTCAAGTATGGGAATAATCTATTGATGAAATCGGTAAATTATTGTAATCAGTGTGAATGTTATCAATTTAAATGAATGAATGAAATTGATTGAAGAAAGTTCAGATTCAAAAAATAGAATTCTTCCAAATATACCAGATTATTGAGCTCATCCATTGCTTCTTTCTTCAATAATAGTAATACCTCTGAGTGAATTTCATGTCATAAGAATTTGTTATTGGGTGAAAGGTGTTCGAGTGGAACAAGAATGGAAAACGTAGAAATATACGAAATTAAAGGAATGAACGGAGAGAAGTAACTGGATTAGATTGAAGAGATTTGAATGTATATCTTATGAGTGAAATTTTATATTTGGGGAGGAGAGTTCGGGTTGGACAAAGAAAAAATAGAGGAACAGAGCTATAATGAATGAATGAGAAGAGAAGATAAGTAGTGAGGAAGAAAGAGATAGAGTTGTATGTGAGACCAGTTCCTTGATGGTAAAATGTTGAAGATTATAGGAATAGAAAGAGCAGGAAGACTCCACCCAACTGTCGTAACGGCGGCCATTACAAAGTGAATATATGAAGCAGAACACTGAGATTCGCCAAGTTAAATGCAAACGAAATAGTCGTTTTTAGAAGAAAGTTTAAATTTGCATAATTAGAGGCGAGCAGTGCTACAGCAGTGCACAGCGTTTATTGAAATTTGGCATTAAATTGTGTGTGCTGCCTGGCGAATCCTCATTGTCCCGCCAACCAGAAAACAGTTGGCTGAATCGGTTGATTAATTTTGTTCGATCTCCCAGTTGGATCAGTGCTTGCCTTTTTTGTTCTACAAATATCTTGTTTTTGCTTTCAATTTAGTGCTCATTTCCAGGAGCCTCTCACACGTGTAATGCGATCTTGTGCGTTTAATTCCTTCACAATGAAAATATATCAGAATACAATTTTTGCATTTGATTGTGTGAGAGAACCATCAATGAAAAATAAGAAAATTAAGGATTTCTATTTCTTATGAGATACTTTTGAAAAGAAACCTGATCATTGTATTAAAATAGCATTATAATATGAGTACTGCCGATCAATTGGTACTTTTCAGACTTACTTACTTCACTTATTCTGGCGCTACAGCCCGATGTGGCCTCCTCCACAATCTGCCTCCAAGCGTCTCTGTCTGCTGCCTTCCGCAGCATATTTTTCTAAGGTATTATCTTTTCAATAGTTGGAAAATCTATTGGGTAGCTTTTTTTCATCGAGATGACACTTTTATAGGACAACTATTCCATAAGACCTATAGTTTCTGTATGGTTACAATATTATATGCAAGCTGATTGATTTCCATATAATAGTATGTAGTGTAGTCAATAAATTATCGAAGATATATCCAACTGTCTAGAGATTAGATCTACAATGGTAGCACTTGAATTACTCGATAGAATATTGCATCATTGACCCAGTTATGGCCTCATTGCAAACATGCTGCTTCTCCATCTACAAACGCAATGCGACACGTGTCAGCCAATATCTCGTGGAAAGAGTAGACAAAATAGAATAGAAATTCCCGTTTGAAGTGAGACCTCACTTCGTTCAGTAATTATTATTTTCTCGTGTGGTGGTCAGAAAAAAATCAACATCAACCATATCACAGACTTGTCAAAGAGCAAACGTTTGAAAACAATTACTATTGTTTGTGAAATAATGTTGGAAAACGAGGCCCATTTGAAGCAACGGGGCAGCAGCAACACTTTGTTAGGCGAGTTTTTCTATTTCGAAAAGTTCATCGCGGTGAAGTTTTTTCTCTCTCCGCGAGTTAAAATCGACGCAGTGAACATTGCCTTGCCTTTTGAATGGTTGGGGCGAGTTTGTGGTGTGTTGGGAGGAGGCTGGTGGTCGGTACGAATTGAAAAAAGCTGATAAACCCTAAGAAAAGGTAAATTTTAGGGCAGTCGCCGTTACCGCGTGCTGCGGAGAAAAGCCCTCTACAGTGTGGGGGGGGGAAGGTTATTGATCGACGGTGGGTGGCTGCGGGTGCGGTAGTCACCAATGGGACAAGTGAAAGAGGGTGAGTGCAAGAGAGAGAGCGTCCATATGTCGCCAGTAGCAAGCTTCTGGATCCAACTCAGCTAGCCCTGGTCAGTCCTCGCTAATGATGCTGTATCAGTCATTACATGAGTTCCACATGACAACCCTTCTCTCTCTCACTCGCAGTCACAATAGCCTCATGTTTTCCATCTCACTCGCTCATCAACACCTGCATCTGTACCGGTAACAAATCGCCCCTCGAAGTCTTAACGAATGGTGTTTTATTTCACAATCATGGTTCGACAACAACATGGAATTATTAATGATCAAAGATGATTTCTCAAGGATCGATGTTCACATGAGCTGTTTTTCCCATGGCTTTCGTAATAGAGTCTATGCTCAAGTTACTGGAGAACAACTTTTATTATAGTGTAGAAAGCTAATAGGTTTTAAGGAGTGTAGTGAATTTCATTGACTTCGGTAACATTTCATATTTACTTACTTCACTTATTCTGGCGCTACAGCCCGATGTGGCCTCCTCCACAATCTGCCTCCAAGCGTCTCTGTCTGCTGCCTTCCGCAGCATATTTTTCTAAGGTATTATCTTTTCAATAGTTGGAAAATCTATTGGGTAGCTTTTTTTCATCGAGATGACACTTTTATAGGACAACTATTCCATAAGACCTATAGTTTCTGTATGGTTACAATATTATATGCAAGCTGATTGATTTCCATATAATAGTATGTAGTGTAGTCAATAAATTATCGAAGATATATCCAACTGTCTAGAGATTAGATCTACAATGGTAGCACTTGAATTACTCGATAGAATATTGCATCATTGACCCAGTTATGGCCTCATTGCAAACATGCTGCTTCTCCATCTACAAACGCAATGCGACACGTGTCAGCCAATATCTCGTGGAAAGAGTAGACAAAATAGAATAGAAATTCCCGTTTGAAGTGAGACCTCACTTCGTTCAGTAATTATTATTTTCTCGTGTGGTGGTCAGAAAAAAATCAACATCAACCATATCACAGACTTGTCAAAGAGCAAACGTTTGAAAACAATTACTATTGTTTGTGAAATAATGTTGGAAAACGAGGCCCATTTGAAGCAACGGGGCAGCAGCAACACTTTGTTAGGCGAGTTTTTCTATTTCGAAAAGTTCATCGCGGTGAAGTTTTTTCTCTCTCCGCGAGTTAAAATCGACGCAGTGAACATTGCCTTGCCTTTTGAATGGTGGGGCGAGTTTGTGGTGTGTTGGGAGGAGGCTGGTGGTCGGTACGAATTGAAAAAAGCTGATAAACCCTAAGAAAAGGTAAATTTTAGGGCAGTCGCCGTTACCGCGCGCTGCGGAGAAAAGCCCTCTACAGTGTGGGGGGGGAAGGTTATTGATCGACGGTGGGTGGCTGCGGGTGCGGTAGTCACCAATGGGACAAGTGAAAGAGGGTGAGTGCAAGAGAGAGAGCGTCCATATGTCGCCAGTAGCAAGCTTCTGGATCCAACTCAGCTAGCCCTGGTCAGTCCTCGCTAATGATGCTGTATCAGTCATTACATGAGTTCCACATGACAACCCTTCTCTCTCTCACTCGCAGTCACAACAGCCTCATGTTTTCCATCTCACTCGCTCATCAACACCTGCATCTGTACCGGTAACAAATCGCCCCTCGAAGTCTTAACGAATGGTGTTTTATTTCACAATCATGGTTCGACAACAACATGGAATTATTAATGATCAAAGATGATTTCTCAAGGATCGATGTTCACATGAGCTGTTTTTCCCATGGCTTTCGTAATAGAGTCTATGCTCAAGTTACTGGAGAACAACTTTTATTATAGTGTAGAAAGCTAATAGGTTTTAAGGAGTGTAGTGAATTTCATTGACTTCGGTAACATTTCATATTTAATTCTTTATACTCACTGCTCACCATCATACTTGTCTTGTGAGTTTATTCATGATATTGGGCTGCATTAAAATTACATTGGAAAATAAAACTAGGATAATTCAGGCCTCCTTCTGCTCTTTAAGTGAGATGGATCGATTGTGAAGATAAGTCGATTGGAAAAAAAGGTCAGGGAGAGGAACATAGTTATACGCGGGCTGAAGAATGATAATACGAGCGATCTAAAAAGTTTGGTTATTGAACTAATAAGAGGAAAACTCGATGTAAGAATTGAAAACTGGGAGGTGGACTTTGTCAGAAGAATAGGAAAAAACGAAGATAATACAGCCAGACCAATTGTTCTGGCGCTGACAACGCTGTCGAAAAAAACGGAAGTTTTGAAGAATAGTAAGAAATTGAAAGGATCTAATATTTCTGTCTCTGAAGACTATCCTGAGGACGTTCAACAAATTAGGAAGAGCCTTAGAAACGATCTAGTAACAGCCAGAAAAGAAGGTAAATACGCCGTAATCAAGTACGATAAATTAGTCGTGATGGAATATAAGAAAGGGAATAAAAAAAGAGAGTTAAGTGTTTCTCCAACGAGTGAGGAAAGCCAGGCAAAACAAATGAGGGCATCAGATGAGAAACAGAAAGAAAGAATACCCGAAAAGACAGGAAAGGAAAGTAGCAGTGTAGAGAAAAAGGGTCCTATAGACAACTATTTCCAGATGAAAAGTAGGGATAAGAACTTGGATAGGAATGAATAGCGTTTAATGGAAACTAGGCTGCCAACCAACAAAAACGGGATGATATTAAAAGCAAGGAATTCAAGAAATAAAATTTCCCCAGAAAGGTTGGTCACCGAGGGGAATTGTGACCGTAACCCCCCAGGATTAGTGATAGGAACACTAAATGTAAGAACTCTTCGTACGGAAGACAGACTGTGTGAATTGGAAGAAGCATTACAAGAAACAAATATAGACATTCTTGGTTTAGCAGAGGTAAGGAGAAATTCTGAAAAATTTATATACAGAAAAAGCGAATTCATTTTCTACCACTTTGGCGAGACACAAGGACAAAAAGGAGTTGGATTTTTAATAAAGGGTTTCTCAGGAAGAATTGCACTGTTGAGACTGAGAGTTGGAATCTGTAAAACGTTGAATATTTATCAAGTTTACGCCCCTACAGCTGAATCAGATGTGATTGAACGAGAACTTTTCTACGAGACTCTTTCTACGATCTTGTCTCAAGATAAAAGCAATAATTGGAAAAACTCTACGATAATACTAGGAGATTTCAATGCACAAGTTGGATTTCAGGAAGAAAACGAGGCGAATGTCGTAGGTAAATATGGATATGGAAGGAGAAACGAGTCAGGCCAAATGCTAGTTGATTTCTGTTTTCAACAAGGGTTGAAGGTGATTAATTCATTTTTCAAAAAAAGAAGAGGAAGAAAGTGGACATGGATCTCTCCGAATCAGCAAACAAAAAGTGAAATTGATTATGTTTTGACAGCGTATAGAGGCCTCGTGGAACAGTTCGACGTCACCGGAAAAATTAAATTCTTCACAGACCACAGACTGATAACTATCATACTGTCTAAAGAATGGAATTCATTGAGACCGAGGCGTACATGGAATAAAAATGTTGTTAAAATGCTGGCACTTAATGAAACAGAGACACATGAATTAGCGGCAAATGTACGACATATAATTGAAAATGAATCGCACCTGACACTGCAGGAATCATACAATTTGATGGAATCTCTGGTTGTGAGTTCTTTCAAACAATCAGCATCGACGAGACCAACAAAAATTTCTCAGAGCACGAAAAATATAATTTGTTTGAGAGAAGCTATGAAGAGGAAAAATCAAAAAACTGTAGAGGAAAAAATTGAGTATAACCTTTAATGCAAATTAGCGAGATTCCATATCCGAAATGACCTAAAAATTCATGAAGATCGAATCATATCAGAAGCCTTAGAGTCAACTAGCTCAATTAAACAAATGAAAAAAAAATTATCGTACGGTCTTCAATGGAACACAGGGTTGAAAGATATACATGGAAAAATAGATAGAAGAAGACAAGGTATAATTGGAAAAGCGACACAATTCTACAAAGAGTTATTCAAATGTACTGGGAATGCGACTTTCGAAATCTCAAACGCTGCGTCCATCACAGATACTATACCAGATTTCCAAGTGCAGGAAGTAATGGATTGCATTAAATCACTAAAAAGAAACAAAATGGCTGGTAACGATAAAATCACAAACGAAATAATTCAAACTCTTGCTCCCGTGATAATAGCCTTATTAGTGAACATATTCAATAGAGTATTGAAAGAACAGCAGATCCCTCATCAGTGGAAATCAGCCGATATGATACTTCTATATAAAAAAGGAGACATCTATGACATCAATAACTTCCGTCCAATCAGCATCACGTCATCCATAGGAAAATTGTTTATGAGATTGTTGACAAACCGCATCCAGCCGATACTTGAAACACAACAACCTGTCGAGCAAGCTGGTTTCCGAAAAGGATTTTCAACACTTGATAATATCCAAGTCGTCAATCAACTCATTGAAAAATGTTCGGAGTATCAAATTGGTCTATATTTGGCATTTGTTGATTACCGAAAAGCATTCGATAGTATAAGCCATGCATTCTTGTTCACAGCCCTTCGAAATCAAGGTGTTCCAGAGATTTATATGAATATACTGGAGCACTATTATGAAAACAGTACTGCAAGGGTAATTCTTGAAAAACCAGGCAATTATTTCAAGCTAGAAAGAGGAGTGAGGCAAGGCGACCCGGCATCACCGATACTGTTCAACGCAGCTCTTCAAGAGGTTTTCAAATTATTAAAATGGGAGAGATTCGGCATCAATATCAATGGAGAAAATCTAAATCATCTTCGCTTCGCTGACGATATCGTGGTTATTGCCAAGTCAAGTCGAGAGCTGCAGGGTATGTTGGAGGATCTCGCAAGCGCCAGTGAACAGGCTGGACTCATCATCAATCCGGATAAAACCTTCATAATGTCCAACAGAGAAAACTGTGAAATACAGATTGGGGGTAGAATGTTGAGTCTGACAAACGAAGTGGTTTATCTGGGTCAAAGCTTCTCATTTGCAACGAGGGAACAGAATGAAGTGAAGAGAAGATGCAACATAGCATGGAAGAAGTATTGGGCTTTGAAGTGTATTATGAAAAATAAAGAGCTCAATATTTCAACAAAGGCCAAAGTGATAAAATCATGTATAATGCCAGCACTTATATATGGAGCACAGACCTGGGCTTGTAAGAAAACGTCGCTGAAAAAGATTCAAGTCACTCAAACAGCAATGGAAAGAAGCATCTTGAATATAAAAAGACAACAAAGAATCAGGAACTCTTTTATAAGAAGTATTACAAACCTTGAGGATGTGACAAAAACAGTGAAGTTGCTGAAATGGAAATGGGCTGGCCACATCGCAAGATTAGAAGACGACAGATGGACGAGAAAAGTCACCATTTGGGAGCCAACGTGGAAAACAAGAAGAGTAGGTCGACAGAAAGCCAGATGGAAGGATGATATCGTAAAGACTGCAGGTATAAACTGGATGGAGACGGCGAAAAACAGGCAGAGATGGAAAAACCTGGGGAGGCCTATGCCCGCTAGTGGGCCTAGTTTCCAGAGAAATTATCAAATTTATGTATTGGAAGAGGAAATTATTGTTTTATTATATTCTTCTTTATATTATATTATTCTTTCGATTTCATTAAATTTCATAAACTATCATTTTTCATTTTGCTCGAGGAAGGAAAAAAATACTCCTGTATAACAGGAGTAAAAACTAAATTTGTACGACTGTACGGACTCTATTTCATTTGAAGATTTATATATGTATTCATATAAAAAAAGAAGAATTTCTCTAGTATATTGAAAACTGAAGATGAATGGTTTGTAATAAATTGTAGATTGTTTTTTCTAATGATGTATTGAAAAACTTTGTCTGGAGACTAAATAAAGGCTTTATTTATTTATTTATTATTATTATTATTCAGGCCTCTACACTGAAATGTCAAATTGTGTCCTCAGGCGATTGATGAATGATTACAACTCAATATTGATCATACTCTCTAAACTCGATTGTCTAAATTCGTATCTCTTCACTAATAATGAAAATTTGAATGAATAGATAAATTATTATGAAGATGCCCTTTGCACACCCCTATCCATGATCAAGGTTGTAGACCAGAGGGGTTTCAAATATATTTAGCAAAAACTGTTGAAGAATCAGAAACCGTAACCCTGAAATTGATTGATAAACAACAGTAATTATTACATGATTATTCTATTTTATTTTGTACAGTGTTTTATATTGGAATAAAGAAATTGAATTGAATTGAGTATTTGAAGTCGTATCTACAGTGATTGATTGCCTGACACTGATATACAATCATTGATATCACAATTTCGTTAGCTTTCGAGAGAAAACTCAGTATTTTATCGTGGAAGAATAACGCTGCAGACGTAGTTTCAGAACAAACTTTACCAGAATCCATGAATAACTCAACTTTTCAATTCCACCGCACTTTCCTCTACTAGTTTCACTCACTTTCTCACAACTAGCAGTTACATACAATATTTTTTTAAATTTACAAACTATGATTCACAGACTTGCTTTATAACACAAACGTTGCATTAATGAATATACAATTCCAACTAAAGAATATAATAAGGATAATATGTAATTGAATAATATCCTATATCCTATTTTGCCATAGGATGATACAGTGTATAACAAAATAATGCTATCGTGATGAGATGAATGAAGAATACTCTAAGATAATGATTGTTCCATTAAAGATGTTTACTCAAATAGCCTACTAGAACAAGAACTCCTGAATTGGAATTGATTGTCATAATCAAATACTGGATAATATCACTGAATTATTGAGTGTCAATCTAATATGAGACTGAATGAATAATAAAACAATGAGGAAGACTATGATTGAATCGCTGAAGTATTTTGTACGAGATTCTAAGTTGAGCATGTTAAGAAGACAGTTGATGTATATGAGCTCTAGATTTATTAAAAATAAGAGTAGATTTGAAGGGAATAGAGGCTTGGATTAAGGAAAAGTATTTCTTTTCCCTGGGACCTGAATGGTGGCAATAATAGTCTATATTTATATTTTTTAAAAAGCAATCTCTATTTTTTTGTAATTCCTGAGACCTGAATGGTAGTCATATTTTATCTCTGTTTTATTTTAGTTTTTCCTTTTGGAAAATCTTTTTTTCTCTCTCAAAATTCGTTATCACTCGTTTGTTTTATGCAGCGATTTTTTTTTCTTGTCATCAACTCGATTTTGTATTGTAACTGGTATTTTGTTTTTAGTTTTTATTTCAAATCGGACTTTTTGCGACTCCCACCAGTGGTCAAAGACTTTTCTTGTGCTGGTGGTGCCTGATACAATTTTTGGTTTTTTAATTCTCGGTAGTTGGTTTTGTCTTATTTTCCTGTAATAAGTGTTGATTTATTAACCTTGATTTGTTGCATTGTTAAATTATGGCAAAAAAGAATTGAATTGAATTGAATCGAATCGATTATTCTATTGCATGTTACCCGATTCCAGAAACTTCTCATGAGCAGTCAATAATTATGGTATTGAGAATTGCTCAACTGTTCATTTTTTATCACATTTTGTTCCTTTCTCATTCAACTTTCCTATTTCTATCCACCTCATTCATCAAGCTTATTTACTCAGCCTGTACACTAATAATATAAATAATTATAATAAGAACAACAGGCAAGAAGTGATTCTTTTCAGATTTTTTATTACTATAACTGGAGACCTCCTGGGTTGAAGGACTCGCTCATGAACTGTTGTATTGATCTCTGAGATCTGCAACTTGTAATTATACAGAGTTGGTGAGAATTATCATGAGACCAGCTAAAAATATATCTCTTACAAGTATTATGATATCACAGAAATAGGCTCCATGGGAATCATATTCCAATTGAAAAAAAAAACTTTCTTGTCGCTTCAAAACTTTGGTTGGCCATCTGGGATCCGTCATATGGATCCAACTTCATTTCGAATCGAGCTTCATTTTGAATCCAACTTCATTTTTTCGAATAGGAAGGTGGTCGTGTGGTACCTAACTTCGATACAGAATTTCAAATGAAAATTAATGGTGGAACCAACACATCGATATCTCAAACCTTTTCCAATGATCTCAACATTTGAAGGTACTAATAACATACAAAAATGAAATGGATGAGTACGGTACCTATACATCAAATAATCAAGTGTTAGTGAACACTTCCTATGAGAGCATTCACTTATTGCTCTTTGGATTAATTAATAAGTTTCTTTTGTAAAATCGTCTTCTTTTCCTTATTTGCTCAACTCCAACTCATTCTAAACATTTTTTATCGTTATTCAAATCAATATATTCGCTTATTGCTCTTTGGATTAATTAATTCTTCTATATCATCAGCTCCTTTCTTTTTTCAGCTTCTTTTCCTCTTCCATTTTATCATGAGAGTATTCGTGATTGCTCTTTAATTAATTAATTAGTTCTAAATTTCCATTTTTCTATTGTTAAATCATCTTTTCATCCTCATTTGCTTACATTCAGAACTCTTTATCTGATTCTAAACATTTTTAATCGTTAATCAATTGGTTATATTACTTGCACATATTTGTGTATCATTTGCATGATGCTTGATTGGGAATTTTTGTTGAGTTTAGGGGTGGGCTGTAATTGATTATTAGTTGCTATGGCTTCTAGGGAATTGAGCGTTTATTATCAAAATGTGAGAGGTTTAAGGACCAAAACTCATGTGTTATTACAATCTTTACTTGCTTCTGAGTATGACTTGATCTTGTTGACTGAAACATGGCTGAATTCTGGTTTTTCTGATAATGAGGTCTTTGATGAAAGATATGTCGTCTATCGCCGGGATCGCCCCGGAAGTGACTCATGTCGGGGAGGGGGAGTTCTGATAGCGGTTCGTAAGCAAATCCGTTCTGAAGAGTGTGTCAACATCAACTCATCTTTCGATTGTCGGAGTTTTGAGAGCTTGATGATTAAAATATTTGATAGGGATGGTCCTATATATGTTAATGTTGTTTACTTCCTCAACTCTGCCAATTCTGAGAGCTATGGAAATTACTTTGACTGTATTGAAGGATATGTCCACTTGATTGTAGATCGACTGCTTATTGCTGGTGACTTTAATTTGCCTGAAGTAACAGATTGTAATTATGATCTTCACAATGGTTCGGTAGCAGCTAAGAGATTAGGACATTTTCTAAATTTCTTTGACTTGAAGTCAATCAATGGAATAAAAAACTCTAACCTACGCACTCTAGATTTGGTTCTTTGTGGTTCACCCGTTATAAACGTTGAGCATGACTCTAATGCACTGGTACCAGAGGATATTGAGCACCATCCAGCCCTGAATATAAGTTTGATAACTGGAATTTCTGTGAAACGGCGATCGCCCGTTAATGCTCCTCCTGTCTATGATTTCCATAGAGCAGATTATTTCGCACTGTATAATTTGCTCAGAGACTATGACTGGAATGATTTGTACAGATTTGAGGATGTTGATGCGGCCGTTGACTGGTTCTACAGTGTCATTTATGAGTGTTTTAATGCCACGATCCCCCTTAAAAGCATCTCAAGTGAGAGGTCTAAGTATCCACCTTGGTTCACTCGCCAAATAATTGACTTGGTTAAGAGGAAGAATAAATGTGCACGTAAACAGCGATCTTCAGTTCGTTAAAAAGATGAATTTGTGAGACTGAGAAGAGAACTGAAGTCTTTGATTGCAGTTGCCTATCGGAATTATTTGCTGAAAGTTGAGTCTGACCTCGGTTCCAATTCCAAGAATTTTTGGAAGTTTGTTAATGAGAAGCGCAAGTCCGATGGATTTTGTGAGAAAATGACTCTGCATGACAAAAATTTTGTTGGAGATGAAATTCCCTCAGGGTTCGCCAATCTGTTTTCTCACCAGTCACCGCTTGCTTTGAGGAGGGTGATGGGATTGAGTTTTTGCATGATACAGCCAATAGTACTCTGGAAGTTGTATCATTATCGGAGAAAAGTATTCAATCTGCAATCAAAAGATTGAAGCCTAGAGTAGCTCCTGGGCCTGATTGTATTCCTTCCTTCATTGTTAAGGGTTGTGGTGAGCTATTAATAAGACCGTTGAAATATTTATTTGACCTGTCACTGAGAAATGGAGTCTTTCCAAGTAGATGGAAGGTCTCGAAGATAATCCCAATTTTCAAGTCTGGCAGGAGAGATGACATCATGAACTATAGACCAATCAGTATATTGTCTGTCTTTACTAAGGTTTATGAGAGGGCTCTTTATGATGAGATTCTATGGTATTCACGACCAATACTGTCTGAAAATCAGCATGGTTTCCTTCCTGAAAGGTCTGTTGTGACAAATTTATTGGAGTTTACAGTGTCTGCCTCCAATGTACTTAATGCCGGTGGAGAAATGGATGTGATCTATACTGATTTTAGTAAAGCCTTTGACCGTGTTAATCATTGTATATTGTTGAAGAGGCTGTCACAGCTGGGCTTTAGTAGTGCTTTGGTTGATTTATTCAGAAGTTACCTGTTTCAAAGAAAAAATTTTGTAACTGTTCAAGGAAGGGTCTCTCATGCTTATTTCAGTACGTCTGGTGTCCCCCAGGGTAGCAATCTGGGACCCCTCTTGTTCTTGCTATTAATAAATGAGTTACCACTTCAGATACCCAACTCCAAGTGCTTGATATTCGCTGACGATATGAAGATCTACAAAGAGGTGAGAGGATTGGATGATTGCTATTCCTTGCAGGCTGATGTTGATAGAGTTGCATTGTGGTGCCATGTGAATAAGCTTGATATCAATGTAAAAAAATGTAAATGTATGACTTTCTCCAGAAATGTTAATCCAGCTCGTTATCACTACTCAATCAATGGTGTGTGTTTGGAGAGGGTAGCAATGTGTAAGGATCTTGGTATTGTATTCAGTTGTACATTGTCCTTTTCAGCACATGTTGATCACATCATTGGCAGAGCGAACAAGCTATTGGGCTTTGTTCTGAGAAACTCTACCGGCTTCAATAATGTTGAGACTGTTGTAACTCTGTATCAGTCGCTAGTCAGAAGTGTCCTAGAGTATGGATCTATTGTCTGGAGTCCCTCTACTCATCAGGATACATTAAGAGTCGAACAAGTACAGAATAAGCTTCTTCGCTTCCTATTTTATAAGTTATGCAGTTTAGAAGAGCCTGTCCCTTGGGTTTTCCTTCTGGACGTTTGAGATCCCTTTTCAATATAGACTCTTTGAGGGCTAGACGTGACAGGTTTTCATTGATGTTTGTGGTGTCACTTTTGAAAAATCACATTGATTCACCCGCTCTTCTCCCTAGGATTGGTTTCCAGGTACCCACGTTCAATGTCAGAAGACTTAGGACCTTTCATGTACCAAGATCAAGGACCCTTCATAACTTCTGCTCTCCACTTAATAGAGTTCTGAGGCTATTCAATAGCGTTTGTGAAGGTGTTGATGTGCATGGCCCTGTTAGTGAGGTTAGAAGGCGCATTATTGAGGCTATTCATAATCGAATTTGAATTCAGTTTCTGAATTGATTCAATTAATATGATGTCCGTGATTCTTATTAATTTTATAGAGTTGATCAAACCTACAGTTAGAATCACTCAACTTTTATACTTGAATATTTTTTGTTAAAACTCTTTCTTTTTCTTCTCTGCTTTCATCAATTTTCTTCCCACAGTGGCACATGTTTTCCCTTAACCTGTTTCTATGCTCAATTGTAGGCCTATTCTTTTTATAACTTATTGGATAAGTTTTAGATAAGTTTGGATAAGTTAGATTAGTTTTATTCTGTATTTTTTATTTATGCTTAGACTACTTACAATTACTTATGCTTTACTCATACTTATAATCTTCCTTATGTATTTGTGAATTGCATGAACTGCTTTATTTCTTTTAGTAACTTACTTTATTCGATTGTAAATGGTAGTGAAGACTGTTTTGGGCTTAATGCCTGTAGTCTGTAATAGTTGTTCTGTAATAAATGAATAATTAAATAAATATCATCATCTAAATTAGCTCCTATTCACATTTTAACACTTGCACAAAAAAATCTGGTGTGGCGCACACACAACTTTCCTTGCCGTTATGAAAATTAATCACCTGACGCTAGTATTCTCGCGCATCTCAAGTCTACTATTCAAAAATCTGCTATTATTTTTCAAAAATCTACTAAGACCCAGCTGCTGACAGGACAATAACGCTGGAGGCACACGATGTCTGCTATCTCTTCATAGTGGAAGATTTAATAGAATCAACAGTTGCCAACAGTTTGCAATTGAATAATCACATTTTCTCGAATTTCGAGTTTATTTTCAGTTTTAGGTGAAAATGTTACTGAACACTAATTGTAGATATTTTCATGTTCAATCTTTTCCTCTTGAATTTTTTTGTTTAAATTGTATTTGAAGCATGATAATTGGGAATCTAGAATCAAACTTTGCATAGATGAGGCGGAGCTCCTGGAATTTTTGAAGATATAAGACTTATGGCAGTTGATAGAGCTTATCAATGACTATTCTACTTATAAAATTGATCAAAATCGTAGGAGCCGTTTTCGAGAAAATCGCAAAAAACCCTGTTTTTCACACACACACACACACACACACACACACACACACACACACACACACACACACACACACACACACACACACACACACACACGCTTCAATAATGTTGAGACTGTTGTAACTCTGTATCAGTCGCTAGTCAGAAGTGTCCTAGAGTATGGATCTATTGTCTGGAGTCCCTCTACTCATCAGGATACATTAAGAGTCGAACAAGTACAGAATAAGCTTCTTCGCTTCCTATTTTATAAGTTATGCAGTTTAGAAGAGCCTGTCCCTTGGGTTTTCCTTCTGGACGTTTGAGATCCCTTTTCAATATAGACTCTTTGAGGGCTAGACGTGACAGGTTTTCATTGATGTTTGTGGTGTCACTTTTGAAAAATCACATTGATTCACCCGCTCTTCTCCCTAGGATTGGTTTCCAGGTACCCACGTTCAATGTCAGAAGACTTAGGACCTTTCATGTACCAAGATCAAGGACCCTTCATAACTTCTGCTCTCCACTTAATAGAGTTCTGAGGCTATTCAATAGCGTTTGTGAAGGTGTTGATGTGCATGGCCCTGTTAGTGAGGTTAGAAGGCGCATTATTGAGGCTATTCATAATCGAATTTGAATTCAGTTTCTGAATTGATTCAATTAATATGATGTCCGTGATTCTTATTAATTTTATAGAGTTGATCAAACCTACAGTTAAAATCACTCAACTTTTATACTTGAATATTTGTTGTTAAAACTTTTTCTTTTTCTTCTCTGCTTTCATCAATTTTCTTCCCACAGTGGCACATGTTTTCCCTTAACCTGTTTCTATGCTCAATTGTAGGCCTATTCTTTTCATAACTTATTGGATAAGTTTTAGATAAGTTTGGATAAGTTAGATTAGTTTTATTCTGTATTTTTTATTCATGCTTAGACTACTTACAATTACTTATGCTTTACTCATACTTATCATCTTTCTTATGTATTTGTGAATTGCATGAACTGTTTTATTTCTTTTAGTAACTTACTTTATTCGATTGTAAATGATAGTGAAGACTGTTTTGGGCTTAATGCCTGTAGTCTGTAATAGTTGTTCTGTAATAAATGAATGAATAAATAAATATCATCATCTAAATTAGCTCCTATTCACATTTTAACACTTGCACAAAAAAATCTGGTGTGGCGCACACACAACTTTACTTGCCGTTATGAAAATTAATCACCTGACTCTAGTATTCTCGCGCATCTCAAGTCTACTATTCAAAAATCTGCTATTATTTTTCAAAAATCTACTAAGACCCAGCTGCTGACAGGACAATAACGCTGGAGGCACACGATGTCTGCTATCTCTTCATAGTGGAAGATTTAATAGAATCAACAGTTGCCAACAGTTTGCAATTGAATAATCACATTTTCTCGAATATCGAGTTTATTTTCAGTTTCAGGTGAAAATGTTACTGAACACTAATTGTAGATATTTTCATGTTCAATCTTTTCCTCTTGAATGTTTTTGTTTAAATTGTATTTGAAGCATGATAATTGGGAATCTAGAATCAAACTTTGCATAGATGAGGCGGAGCTCCTGGAATTTTTGAAGATATAAGACTTATGGCAGTTGATAGAGCTTATCAATGACTATTCTACTTATAAAATTGATCAAAATCGTAGGAGCCGTTTTCGAGAAAATCGCAAAAAACCCTGTTTTTCACACACACACACACACGAAAAGAGTGGGTTAATTTAGTTGTCCAACGAACTTGACCTGTAAAAAGGTTCAAAGAGTTTGTGTTCAAAATTTGAAGCTGATTGATCAATATTCTCTAAAGTTCTTGTCGAACATACAAACAGACAAAAGACGACTTTTGGCTCTAGTAGGTCAAAAGTTAAAACTTCGTTGATGCTCCTCCAATAATGCTCCAGAGATATTATTGTGTCCTACTTTAACTTCATTGGTTTGAGTCTAATTTCCAGTCAAAACTGCACAGTTTTATAAATAGTAATGGCAGAACTTGTATCATCTATCTTTGGTTATACCAACTCTGTAATATCGATATATTGTTATTCATACTCAGGGCCGCCCAAAGGGTGGGGTGACCGGGGCGGTCGCCCCGGGCGCCACGGCTAGGGGGGCGCCGCGGTCGTATGATGATTAGCGCCCCGACATTTTTGGTTCAAGTACCTTCATTTCACCTTCACGTTAAAGGTCTTGAACCATTTTCTTATCAATCCATTTCTATGTATAACTAATTACTTATATGTGTGGTGTTAATTGTGGCATAAACAATAAAAACTTTGATAAATACAGTCACTCTTCGCATAGCATAGGTGTATATTTTTCCAGTCATTGAGTGAGCCTGTGCGCGCCCACTGCCCCTGCAACCTGCAAGTCGTCATTGGTCGCTTCATTGTCCAATGCTGGGTGATAAAACTTCTTATTTTATACTCTTTTCTAACCTTGTATTCTGCAGGCTAAAACCTATTTATTTTTGAATTTCTGTTGGTATTTCTAAATTGAAAATTTTTCAATTTAAAATAAATTCAACATTTTTCAGTTTAGGAATATCAACGGAAATTTAAAATTAAATAGGTTTTAGCCTGCAGAATACAAGGTGTGAAAAGAGTATAAAATAAGACAAGCTGGACCGGATGGTTTGAATATGGAACTGTTCAAGCATAGGGAACTCTTCATCAAACTTCGCTTCCTCCATTTGATATGTGCTGGAGACAATAATTATTGAGGATCCCGGAAGTTTGGAAAGTGGCTACAGTTAAATCTCTTTTCAAGAAGGGAGATATAGTCCAGTCACTATATACGTTGGTGCTTGCAATTTATATTTTAGTTCTGATTTTTCACTTCCTTGCCCTATTACCGTAGGTAAGGAAAGTATTGCTTTCCAAATGACTTAAGGTACCCCAATTTCTAAATTTCTATACGTTTCAAGGTCCCCTGAGTCCGAAAAAGTGGTTTTTGGGTATTGATTTTGGCGAAGTTTGATTTTAGATTCTCAATGACTATTCTACTTATAAAATTGATCAAAATCGTAGGAGCCGTTTTCGAGAAAATCGCAAAAAACCCTGTTTTTCACACACACACACGAAAAGAGTGGGTTAATTTAGTTGTCCAACGAACTTGACCTGTAAAAAGGTTCAAAGAGTTTGTGTTCAAAATTTGAAGCTGATTGATCAATATTCTCTAAAGTTCTTGTCGAACATACAAACAGACAAAAGACGACTTTTGGCTCTAGTAGGTCAAAAGTTAGAACTTCGTTGATGCTCCTCCAATAATGCTGATATTATTGTGTCCTATTTTAACTTCATTGGTTTGAGTCTAATTTCCAGTCAAAACTGCACAGTTTTATAAATAGTAATGGAAGAACTTGTATCATCTATCTTTGGTTATACCAACTCTGTAATATCGAATATCGATATATTGTTATTCATACTCAGGGCCGCCCAAAGGGTGGGGCGACCGGGGCGGTCGCCCCGGGCGCCGCGGCTAGGGGGGCGCCGCGGTCGTATGATGATTAGCGCCCCGACATTTTCGGTTCAAGTACCTTTATTTCACCTTCACGTTAAAGGTCTTGAACCATTTTCTTATCAATCCATTTCTATGTATAACTCATTACTTATATGTGTGGTGTTAATTGTGGCATAAACAATAAAAACTTTGGTATATACAGTCACTCTACGCATAGCATAGGTGTATATTTTTCCAGTCATTGAGTGAGCCTGTGCGCGCCCACTGCCCCTGCAACCTGCAAGTCGTCATTGGTCGCTTCATTGTCCAATGCTGGGTGATAAAACTTCTTATTTTATACTCTTTTCTAACCTTGTATTCTGCAGGCTAAAACCTATTTATTTTTAAATTTCCGTTGGTATTTCTAAATTGAAAATTTTTCAATTTAAAATAAATTCAACATTTTTCAGTTTAGGAATATCAACGGAAATTTAAAATTAAATAGGTTTTAGCCTGCAGAATACAAGGTGTAAAAAGAGTAGAAAATAAGACAAGCTGGACCGGATGGTTTGAATATGGAACTGTTCAAGCATAGGGAACTCTTCATCAAACTTCGCTTCCTCCATTTGATATGTGCTGGAGACAATAATTATTGAGGATCCCGGAAGTTTGGAAAGTGGCTACAGTTAAATCTCTTTTCAAGAAGGGAGATATAGTCCAGTCACTATATACGTTGGTGCTTGCAATTTATATTTTAGTTCTGATTTTTCACTTTCCTTGCCCTATTACCGTAGGTAAGGAAAGTATATTGCTTTCCAAATGACTTAAGGTACCCCAATTTCTAAATTTCTATACGTTTCAAGGTCCCCTGAGTCCGAAAAAGTGGTTTTTGGGTATTGATTTTGGCGAAGTTTGATTTTAGATTCTCAATTATCAGCCTTCATATACAATTTAGACAAAAAAATCCAAGTGGAGAAGATTGAGCGTGAAAATCTCTACACTTAATGTCCAGTAACATGTTCACCTAAAATTGAAAATAAGCTTGAAATTCGAGAAAATGTGATTATTAAATTGCAAACTGTTGGTAACTGTTGGTTCTATTAAATCATTCACTACGAAGTAGCAGACCTCGTGTATCTCCAGCGTTATTGTCCTATCACCAGCTGTCTCATGTATTTGAAAAGTAGACTTGGGATGCGCGAGAACACTAGCGTAAAGTGATCAATTTTCATAACGGCAAGGAAATTTGGGTGAGTGCGCCTCACCAGATTTTTAATATATTATTTGGATACATGAGAAAAGTCCAGAACCAATTTCTTCATTCAAAATTTTCTTGTGCTAGATACAGAGTGGCCCAAAAACCTCGTATTTTCAGCACATTTTCAAGTTTTCAGCTATTTCTGCCAAATCCAGTAATCGGATGTAAAAATTTGCTCCAGCCTTTGTTTTAGATTATAAAATTCTGAATAAAATGAGATCATTCGCAACTATCGATATCCATCTCCAATGAGTACTGAGTTATGATTTTTTAAAAACGAGTAAAATTTAAAAACAAAATTAATTCTGATGAGTTTTAATTTTTTATCAACAATATCTTCCGATTTTTACCAATTAGTTAAATGTATAATTCAAAGTCCCTCTGGGCGTATTTTTGTGCTCTAAAATCTAAGATCAAGATCAAGATACAGGTTGAGTTTTTCTTTGAATTTCACTCATTTTTTAAAAATCATAACTCAGTACTTATTGGAGATAGTTAGTTGCGAATGATCTCATTTTATAATCTAAAACAATGGCTGGAGCAAATTTTTCCGTCAGATCACTGGATTTGGCAGAAAAAGCTGAAAACTGGAAAATGAGCTGAAAATACGAGTTTCTGGACTATTTGTTCCAGTCTTCTCTTATGTATCCAAAAAATATATTTAAAAATCATAACTACAATATAAATTGCAAGCACACCTCCTTTTTTATGTCTATATTAACTGGACTAAGAAGTTCCTGTGACAACTATAGAGAAATCAGCTTGCTAAACACTGCTTACAAAATCTATAGCATGATTATCAACGAGAGGATGCAACCCATGATGGAAGTTCTCCTCCTGGAAGAGCAATGTAGCTTTACTTTTAAAATCTCGCCCCGGGCGCCTATTAACCTGTTCATACTATAATGTGATACAGACATTCCAATATTAGATATCACTGAGGCATGAAGCTCAAACCATAATTTCCACGAATTCACCTCTATTCTGTACTAGGCCGTCCAAGTTTGAGCTGATCTGATTAATATTGTTCAGTTGGCAATCATCACGGCCAATCATCACTGGTTACCTGGGAAAACGCTTGATGGTTATTCGAGGAGGGGACAAATTGCAATGCTCCAAGGGGTTCTGATGACAGGTGTATGTATGCTGTCCAACATGTGTTCGTTTTGCTTTACAACAAACCGGGGGATGACAAAGTGGCTAGCCACAGGAACATTTGGTCCGTAAACAGTGACTTGTTCCACATGCTGTGAAATGATGCTTGATGAGATACCATTCGATGATGGTGCAAATTGATGTAACTCCACCAGTGCGCCCCTTTAAAGAGCAAAGGTTAATTGATAGCCTGTATGGAGGTCAGTTTCAATGGCAACCACTTAGTCAATTAGATTCCAGATCTATTAATTCCAATTTCCAATTTAATCCTCAATTTCCATCACCCACTGGTAGTTTGCATAGCGATTTGTAATTTTTTTTTGATGAGTACAATACACATTGCATTTTGCTGCAAAATTGTTTGTATCGCATTGCATTGAATTATGATCTACTCTTCTTCATCGATATGGTTAACTCGTCATATTTTAGCCCATCGATTATTTTACAGTTCACTCGAACTATTGAACCTATACTTATTGAGATAAACATACTCTATCAGTACCACCAAATATCATCATTATTAACATTTCTGTATCTAAGAAGGTCAGCTGATTTTGTAATAGCGATAAATTTATTGAGGTTGGAATTTGGTTGTTTCAAAATTAATTACATCATATAATAATCATATCATCAAATTCAATAATTAAAATTCAATTAAAATTTATAACAGACGACGATCCTTCTCCATTCATTTATCTTTCTCTATCAAATTATCAAAAAATAGCATAATTTGTTGGAAACTCTAATTTAATGTGGAATTTCATATAGTGTTCAAATCTGCATATACGCAGCATGTATAAGTAATGCAACGTGAATATCAATTAATCAACAGAGTAAGGTGGTTCTTGGAGGAAATTCTCTGTTTACTATCAAAGCATGTTATGTAATATGGTTGATCCATTGTTGCTCATAACATTCCACAGCACACACAACAACAACACTACTTGGAATCTATCATGTATCCACTGCAATAACTGGCAATAATGATTTTAAATATGTGCAAAATTGATGTTTCTGGACAACTTTTTGATTTAACCGATCGGACGTGACATATAGCGACGTATTTCTTCTCTCAGTCTATTCCATTAAAGTGGAGTTTGGTGGATTTTGAAGGTTGGTTGAAGTGAGAGGGATTGAGAGAGGGTGGGAGAGAGTATCCAAGGTACTTTATTCGATTGATAAGACAACACTTCTCTCTTAGTCAAAACATTTCTGGATAATTGAACCGTGTTCATCGTAGGTAGGCTACTGCTTCAGACTGAGTAGTTTACTTTGCCAACTTGAAATATTGATAGTGTTTACATTCGCCTCTGAGCAACCTTTGAACCACTTGTGAATGTTTGTTTGTTGTGAATTATTGAAGCGCGCTTATGATACACCCTACCCTTATCAAACGCTGATCTCCGGCTAAATAGAATAATTATTGGTGCCACTGATTTCTCCACCTTTGCCCCAACCCAACGCAAAAAAAAACCAACGAGAACTCCAAGCTGATGCCTTTCGATCCAATCCACATACATTCACATTTATAAGAGGATTGGAAATAAAATGCTTCCAACATTCCCATTAACAGCCATTAGGTCACGCCTTGTGAATGAGTGCTGGGACTGGGAAAAATGAATCAACGGGAGATGAAAGAGTGAAACGAGAAAAGTTATGATTGAGATATTGTTTGCCAAATTGTAAAAGGTGATGAACGTGATGCATCAATCATGGAATCATTCAACATCTATTGCGTTACTCAGATTGTGGGAGGGGCGATTAGTTCATTGTTATTGAGTGTGTCCAATGATTGTTGTTAGGCATATGTAGCATTGGGATTCATAGAATAAAATTTTCGAAGTATGGTTCATTTTATAAGAATAATACATTTTTGAGTATTTCGGATTAAATTTGCATTTATACTTTGAGGGCCGGTTTCCGAGCTCGGGATTTAGCTGAGTTCTAGACTTTAAACAGCTGGAGTCAGGAAAAATGGCTTTTCAAAACGGGGTGTAGTCGTGGTCCACGTTCGAATTAAATTTATAAAAAATAGAATATTGAACAAAAATAAAATAAAGAGAAAATAGTGTAAAGCTTCAGCTATTTTGATTTATTTAGTAATGTTTCATTTCGTCAAGGAAAATCGTTTCCAATATTATAGAGATGAGAAAATTATGATTTTCATAAAAACTACGACTACGCCCCGTTTCGGAGAGCCGAATTTCTGACTCCAGCTGTTTAAAGTCTAGAACTTAGCTAAATCCTGAGCCCGGAAACCGGTCCCAAGAGTGGACTATTTAAAACGTTTCCTCTCAACTCCTCCAATGATTCCTAACCTTGTTCAACATGAGGTTCCAGCTATTAAATGTATGATCACAAATGATAAAGCCAATATCTGTGGTTCGATCATTGTTTGAATTTGGTTGTCATTTTTCCAAACATTGAATAAAGATAATAGCTTGAGCTCGACAATATTCTTGTGTCATGTGCTGTGTTGAACAAAGGTTTTGTTGTACAAAAACCTTTGTTAGACCTCTACACACCTACGGATTGGGCTCGCGGATTTGGCCTGTCTCTGCTCGGCTCGGGAGAAATCCGTAAGTGTGTAGGCTACTGGCGCGGCTCGGCTCGGCTCGGGCGAAATCCGTGAGTGTGTAGGCTCTCCCGGCCGGGCGCGTGTAGTTACCAAAAATCTAAATCGCCTAAAAATCGAGATAGCAAAATTTTGATTTCAGATTCGGATTCAGCGCCCTCGAGTTAGTGAAACGGTTCGCGAGGACTCTAAAATAGTCGAAAATAAAAACTCTGTGAGCACTTTAATGTTATTAATGCAAAATTCTATTTCTATGAAGAATTTGGTTGAACCTATAGCAAAAAAGTACTAGTATTGTAACATAATAATAGGTACCAGTGTTTCCCAAAAATTGTTATTATCTGTAGAATAAACATATTTCAATTCTTCATTCAATAAAAATCTACTTATTTCTATATATTTTTTGTCTATTTGTGTGAAATTCTATTGAGGAAGCTTAAATTGAATCACATTTTTTTGTCTCTATTTCTACAGGATAATATCGAGTATGACAAATTTTTTTAATCAATGAATAGTCATAGTATTTCAGATACTATATTACACAAGATGTAAAAAGTTCTATACCGTACTTATTGGGAGCTGGTTGAGGCTTCACAGTATAAGGTATAGAGGTTCAATTCTCTATTTACTGCTACGCTGTGTGAATAAATTAAGAGTTGGTGTGTGTCTGTGTGAGAAAGAGAGAGAGAGAGATTGATTGATTTTATTGACAGTGTGCTAGGTCTCGACAGACCCATTGCACAAAAACAGCATTAATAAATATATATCTAGATAATAGATAAAATAAACTATAGTATCATGAACAAAATAGTATTAATGCAATATTAAGAAAAAAAAATTAGTAGATATTGGAAAATGACATATTAATTGTTATAATTATAAGATAGCAGAAAGCTCTATCCAGGAGTTAGAGAGAATAAAGGAAAATAAGGGGCAGGGAGAAGAGATGAAGAAGAAAAGTTAAACATATAATATATGTATTAAAAAGAAACTGCAAATAAACCACAATTACTTTCAAGTGTCGTTGAAAGATCTGATAATGAAACTGCACATCAGCGGACCTCAAAAAGCCTACTGAATTCACATCCGTCAGAGATTAGATTAGATTTCTGTATTTATGTATGTTACAATACATGAGAGAGAGAGAGAGAGAGAGAGAGAGAGAGAGAGAGAGGAGAGAGAGAGAGAGAGAGAGAGAGAGAGAGAGAGAGAGAGTAGAGAGACAGATAACATAACAATAAGGAGGAAATAGAAGTGAAAATGGTCAGAGTTAAATTCATATTCAACTTTTTTCATATTCATAGTTGATTTTCTGATTTCATATTTGGAATCATCTTTTCAAAGTTTAAATAGAGAAAAAGGTTTTAGAATGTTCATGTTTGGACCTAAAATTTTAAGTGTTCAAACCTTTCCCTTTGTGAGCAAAAAATTATTATCTTATAACCTAGTACGTTTTTACTATAATAGAAAGCTATATTTAAAAAATCTGGTGTGGTACACTCACACTACTTTCCTTGCTCATTGAACTGTAAGCCTCATTCTCAAACGAGAATAATTTAGGGGAATAACATAATGACGATTGGCGGAAAAATATTTGCAACCACGATCAGACTACTTTATATGTGTATATATAATTGTTTTCAGAGTACTTTTTCCTTTGTGTGAATTGTGAAATTCGATGATTTTTTCAAAAGTCGTCAAAATAGCTGTTCTACAGATGAAATATCTCGACTATGACTGTGTTATTTTTATAAACTGCTCTACCTACCTACCTCATGCACGAGAAGGAGGTTACAAAGTCCATTTCTCAAGGATGGGGTGGACCCCTCATTAGTTTCCCAGGAAAAAGACTCATGCAAGTTGATAGAGCTGATGAATAACTATACAGGGTATGAGTTTGAAAAAATTCGGTCAAGTCATTTCTGAGAAAATCGTGAAAAACATTGTTCTAAAGTAATTATCTGCCATTTTTCTCAAGAATATTACGGAGCTACTGCAATTTTCCCAGAAATGAGACTCATGTCAGTTAATAGGGCTTATGAATTCAATCTAAGGTTGAAAGAATAAGACTTTGATATTGTCAATACCACTTTTAAGTGGTAGAAGTGGTATTGACAATATCAAAGTCTTATTCTTTGAATTATGGAGAAATACCACAACATCAACCGTTGTTGATCAAACATACCACAATCAAATCATCAATCTAAGGTATAAATTTTAAAGAAAATCGTTGAAGCCGTTTTCGAGAAAACCTTTAAAAACATGTTTTTTTTAGTCACTATCCGCCTATTTTCTCAAGAATATTACGGAGCTCCTGAAATTTTCCCAGAAATGAGACTCATGTCAGTTGATAGGGCTTATGAATAGCTAACTATCCATGGTATAAATTTGAAGAAAATCGTTCGAGCAGTTTTCGAGAAAAACTTGAAAAACATGGTTTTTTAGTAACTATCCGCCATTTTGTCCGCCACCTTGAATTTAATTTTATTGAATTTCCTGTTGTCGGATCCTCATGGTATAAGGACCTTAAGTTGAAAATTTCAAGTCAATCGAGTAATTAGGAATGGAGTTATCGTGTTCACAGACATACACACACACACACACCACACACACACACCACACACACACACACACACACACACACACACACACACACACATACACACACTCACACACATACACACAAACAGACCAATACCCAGGGGACCAATGGACTCAGGGGACCTCGAAACGTATAGAAATTTAGAAATTGGGGTACCTCAATTTTTTTCGGAAAGCAATACTTTCCTTACCTATGGTAATAGGGCAAGGAAAGTAAAAACAGCCATAACTCCCTTGTTTTCGGGTATTTTTGAAAATGGGACCTACGCTTAACAGAATTTGGGGTCGCTGAATTCAAATCCGAATTCAAAATTCCTCTATCTGCATTATTGGACGATTTAGATTTTGGTGGAGAGGATAGCGTTTTGTTAGTAGGGCAGGCCGGGCTCGTGTTGCTTACTACTAGTGTGTAGCGATTTTGCTCCGAGTCGTTCAAGGACACGAGCCAACACAGGCCAAATCCGCGAGCCAAATCCGTAGGTGTTTAGGGCCATCTAAGTGCCCTACACACCTACGGATTTGGCGAACTGAAGGCAAACTACTGTAGGGCTAACTGAATATTCTTCCACTCGAGCATGATACTGGAACTATAAAACTGATGCTACTTCAACCTGAAACTATACTGGGTAAAATCCTATCCGTAACTATATTACTACTCGTAAACTATAAATGCAACTACTTAATTACTACTATAAACTATAAATGCAAGTTATTCCAAATTGCAACTGATGAATTTCTCTCTTGTTACAGTTCCTCCACTATATTAAATGCAAGTAATTTCATAATGCAACTAATGATTTTTTTTCTCTTTGTTACAGTTCCTCCTAATAAAATTGTGATATTGGACGAAACTGGAAAAGAAAGGTCGTCGGTCGTTGGTCCCTATGCTGAAGGGGCCAATCTGCGACTGCGCTGTCTTGTCTATGGAGGTGAGTCAAATGATGTCTATCAGGTGCTTGCCTATTTTTAGTAGACTTAAAACTATTCATTCAAGTGGGAGTTCAATACTCAACTAGTGTATAATCTCAACTTTAAAGATCAACTTGAAGTCAATACTTAGTTCGAGTAGACTTGAATATATATTTTATGACTGTGTTTCAAATAATTCTGAATAACATGAAATATGATTAGAACTACTCGTACTTCAGCTCCGCCTAAAATAAAGCATATTAAGAATATAATCCCATGGCATAGGGCGTTTTTGTAAGTTCAGTTTGATTTCTTCAACTTAAACTATGTAGCATTTTTTTTCTATGTGTCAAACTCAGATTGAATTTGTTTGGAACAATATCATCTCTCATTGCCACTCATACATTATAAATTATAAGAGTATTCGTGGGCTACAATAGATAGCTTCGATTCGTGGGCTTCGATAGAGTGATTCATTCCACATAACAAATTCGAGTTGAATTCCTCTAATATAGATACAGAACATCATATTATGTATTCTTCTTATTTCAAATCCAGAATAAATTTATTCAAAGCACCTAGTATCATGGAAGAGTTCGTATGGAACAGAAATTCTCAGCGATTTATATAAAACTAGCAAGAACCCGTGCTTCGCAAGGATCTATTCTAAAACTTGACAAAATGAAAACTTGACGTAATGAAATTTTGAAGAATTGAGAATAGGCCTATAACCATCCTTGGTTAATTAAGAATCTATAAGCAAAATTTCAAGTTAATTAGTCCAGTAGTTCAGACGTGATGATGCGTCAAACATAATTTTCCTATCCCGTACGTGCATAAGCCAGCTCTTTACTTAATATAATTATTATAGATATAGTTAACGACTGCAAGAGATAGGACTGTGGAACAGAATAGTGGTGAAACTATGATAGCGCCAGAAGTGTCTCAAACACAACAGTAGGTACTACATGAACTTTTTGAAAGTGATTTGAAAAAATGTTAAAACAACAGAACTGAATCCTTATCATTCTACCTTCATTTAGAGAGGCTTTTGTTTGAGCCAAATGGAAATCTATTTATAAAAAAATGAATGTCTGATTGTGTGTTTGTTTGTATGTTTGTTTGTTCCCTGTAGACTTGAAAAGTACTTGACATAACGGCATGAAACTTTGGGAATATGTTGTGTGAATATTGGGGATGGTTTCTGAACAGAAATTTTAATAGGGGGGCTAATAATAATTATTTATTAATACATTTTACAGACATATGTTTTCGAAATTTTCGGCCGAGCGGCTACTGAAGAACGAAAAGATGATCATGATTCAAGATCATATTGTGATAATATGATTTAGCATCTAAAGTTACCAGCTGTAATAAACATATCACCCTGTGATAAATTATTGTGTACTGGTATTAAAACGGTAGTTTGGAGTTGAAGTGTAGTCGATTGGTACCAGCTGTTGATAATGGTTCCTTAGAAGACCTATACAAATAATTATTATCACTCCCCTATCATTGAGAAACTGGAAAATGTTGAAAAAAATTATTCACCTAATGAAAGAGAGTATATATATATATATTATATATATATATATATATATATATATATATTGTATAGTATATATGTATAGTATTCATATCGCATTCATTAATTACTGAAGAATGAAAGAATAATTTACAGTTTTTTGAATTTAGCTTAGCTTATATTCATCCTAAAATGGAAAGAATATGGAATTCTGTGTGATTCATCGTACATCGCATATTTCCTGGACCATATATCGACAATCTACAGCTATGAAAACATTGAATATTTTTCTTTGAAACCCTGATGTAACCTTTTTTTTTAATTGAAAACTTTACTGATAGATATTACTACCAATTGATTGAGAAGAATAATATGTTTTCGGAATAATGAATGATGCATGACTAAGCACATAGGAAGTCCGTATTGAGATGTAAATGAACATGTTGATTGTCAGATAAATTTCATGATTCACCAAATAAAGTCAAGTGTAACATGAGATACATTGGCGGTGCGAAGTTCGCTGGGTAAGCTAGTTGTAAATTAAGCTTTATTATTAATAGACAACGCTGAAAAAGACAGGCTCAATCACCAGGAATACTATAAATCTGTCAGTTTGTCGGGGCTTAGCCTTTTAGTATAGGTAGAAGAAGAAGAAGAAGAAGAAGAAGAAGAAGAAGAAGAGAAGGAAGGAGAAGAGGAGTAAGAAGAAGAAGCAGTAGAAGAAGAAAAAAAAGAAGAAGAAGATAGATTATTATGTTGCTTTGGCCTGTGATCTGTATAAATGTCCTGTAACAACTAAAGGTGCGTCCACACATGCCGAACCGAACCTCGAACCGCGCAGCAAACCGTGCATTCCTCCGAACATCTTGCCTTTCAACGAACATGAGCATATGTTTCATAATGTTAAAAATCAGCTGTTAATCATTCGCCGTACCGTACTCCGAACCATTCGCCGTGCCGCTTGCCTCTGTTCTAACTGCTCGCCTCACCTCACTCAGAACGCTGAACTTTTCAGCCAATCAGAGCCCTCGATACAATTCGCCGTGCAGCTCGCTCCACAATATTTTGGCTATCCATCACAAGTGGAAAACATGAGAACATGAATACAGAAGTATGGGCAATTTTTTATTTGATTAAATTCATGTTTTGAAGAATTCATTGTTACGAATGATAAATTGATAGGAGCTTATAAATATTTTCTAATTCAAATGAAAAAACTTCTGAAAAAAATAATAATTGGATAAATACCAATATTGAATTATTGTTGATCAAGAACTCAGTACATCGACAATTCATTCAACTAATTCTGTATTGATGAAATTATAATAATTTTCTCTATTGATAATCAATTACATCAACTAATCATCAACTAACTGAAAAAAGTACTTCAATTTCCATGAATTTATTAATAGAATTATATAAATCTAAAGTGTAGGTCATATCTAAATTCACAAAGAGTTCGATTCTTGTTGGCAAGATAGATGTTATTCAATGCAGAAATCATTGTTATTTTACTAAAAGATAGGATAAAATGAATAGTTCTTTTTCAGGTGGAGTTTTGACAACCAACAAAACTCATTTTTCATTTGAAGAAATAATATCAAAAAGGTGCATAGGACTTTTTTGTTCAGCTTGCCAAAATACCCCTCATTTCAATATTAAAATTTTCGTCTGATTGTACAGTGAGTCAATCATTCTATCAAGGCTTGAATAATTTTGAAATTTTAATTAAATAAAAATGGTAGAGAATACAAAATGAAAACTTGACGTAATGAAATTTTGAAGAATTGAAAATAGGCCTATAATCATCCTTGGTTAATTAAGAATCTATAAGCAAAATTTCAAGTTAATTAGTCCAGTAGTTCAGACGTGATGATGCGTCAAACATAATTTCCCTATCCCGTACGTGCATAAGCCAGCTTTACTTTATATAATTATTATAGATAATAGTTAACGACTGCAAGAGATAGGACTGTGGAACAGAATAGTGGTGAAACTATGATAGCGCCAGAAATGTCTCGAACACAATAGTAGGTACTACATGAACTTTTTGAAAGTGATTTAAAAAAATGTTAAAACAACAGAACTGAATCCTTATCATTCTACCTTCATTTAGAGAGGCTTTTGTTTAAGCCGAATGGAAATCTATTTATAAAAAATTAATGTTTTTTTGTGTGTTTGTTCCCTGTAGACTTGAAAACTACTTGACATAACGGCATGAAACTTTGGGAATATGTTGTGTGAATACTGGGGATGGTTTCTGAACAGAATTTTAATAGGGGGGCTAATTTAGCATCTGAAGTTACCAGCTGTAATAAACACATCACCCTGTGATAAATTATTGTGTACTGGTATTAAAACGGTAGTTTGGAGTTGAAGTGTAGTTGATTGGTACCAGCTGTTGATAATGGTTCCTTAGAAGACCTATACAGATAATTATCACTCCCCTATCATTGAGAAACTGGTAAATGTTGAAAAAAATTATTCACCTAATGAAAGAGAGTATATATTTATTGTATACTATATATGTATAGTATTCATATTGCATTCATTAATTACTGAAGAATGAAAGAATAATTTACAATTTTTTGAATTTAGCTTAGCTTATATTCATCCTAGAATCGAAAGAATATGGAATCTCTTTGATTCATCGTACATCGCATATTTCCTGGACCATATATCGACAATCTACAGCTATGAAAACATTGAATATTTTTCTTTGAAACACTGATATAACCTTTTTTTTTAATTGAAAACTTTACTAATAGATATAACTACCAATTGATTGAGAAGAATAATATTTCTTCGGAATAATGAATGCTGCATGACTAAGCACATAGGAAGTCCGTATTGAGATGTAAATGAGCATGTTGATTGTCAGATAAATTTCATGATCCACCAAATAAAGTCACGTGTAACATGAGATACATTGGCGGTACGAAGTTCGCTGGGTAAGCTAGTCATTAAGCTTTATTATTAATAGACAACGCTGAAAAAGACAGGCTCAATCACCAGAATACTACAAATCTATGAGGGCACAGTAAGCCATTACTTTTGAGTAGTTTAATTACTTCCATTATGGACACTAGATACATTATGGACAATCAATACGTATGAAATTTATTAGCTACCGTACAGAATAAAAAATTTTTGATTGCAGTGACCCCGACTACTGTATTATGAATAATCATTCGGATCAATATGAGGAATTACTCGCATCTCTCATCAACTCGTATTTTTATTCACAAAATATTAACCAAAAATATATATATATATTAAGTTATATTTAATAAACTCACGGCTAGTACTTAATTTTGTCTTTTTCTGGCCGTGCTACAAATAAATGTAGGTATATGTTTGACATTTTGTTTCTGTAATCTTGTTGTCTATTAAAAAGTTTCCAATGTGGTTTTTGATGACAATAAAATTTTAATTTGAAAAAAGAATTATCAACAAACTCCTAACCAAAGAAAACCTTTGTGCTCTGTTCTAATCGGAGTGTATGAGACTCCATATACAGCTGATAGAAGGCGCAAACCGAACTGGCCAAGCATACAACAATGGAACAAACACGTGGCAAGCTCGCGCTCTCAATCGATGCAAAATCAATTCATCAGCTAATTGATGAAATTGTTTTAAAGCTTTACAATGATTACAACATATGTTATGTGCCAATTATCTCAGTTCCATATGGAGTTCACCTTACCATATGCTTACTTAATAGGATCCATTTTCATCCTTTGAAATCCTATCTCAAAATCCGAAGAAGAAGAAGAAGAAGAAGAAGAGAGAAGAAGAAGAAGAAGAAGAAGAAGAAGAAGAAGAAGAAGAAGAAGAAGAAGAAAAGAAGAAGAAGAAAAGAAGAAGAAGAAGAAGAAGAAGAAGAAGAAGAAGAAGAAGAGAAGAAGAAGAAGAGAAGAAGAAGAAGAAGAAGAAAAGAAGAAGAGAAGAAGAAGAAGAAGAAGAAGAAAAGAAGAAGAAGAAGAGAAGAAGAAGAAGAAGAAAAGAAGAAGAAGAAGAAGAAGAAAAAGAAGAAAAAGGAGAAGGAGAAGAAAAAATAGAAGAAGAAGATAGATTATTATGTTGCTTTGGCCTGTGATCTGTATAAATGTCCTGTAACAACTAAAGGTGCGTCCACACATGCCGAACCGAACCTCGAACCGCGCAGCAAACCGTGCATTCCTCCGAACATCTTGCCTTTAACGAACATGAGCATTATTATGTTCCATAATGTTAAAAATCAGCTGTTATTCATTCGCCGTACCGTACTCCGAACCATTCGCCGTGCCGCTTGCCTCTGTTCTAACTGCTCGCCTCACCTCACTCCGAACGCTGAACTTTTCACCCAATCAGAGCCCTCGATTACAATTCGCCGTGCAGCTCGCTCCACAATATTTTGGCTATCCATCACAAGTGGAAAACATGCGAACATGAATACAGAAGTATGAGCAATTTTTTATTCGATTAAATTCATGTTTTGGAGAATTCATTGTTACGAATGATAAATTGATAGGAGCTTATAATATTCTCTGATTCAAATGAAATAACTTCTGAAAAAAATAATGATTGGATAAATACCAGTATTGAATTATTGTTGACCAAGAACTCAGTACATCGACAATTCATTCAACTATTTCTGTATTGATAAAATTATAATTTTTTTCTCTATTGATAATCAATTTCATCAACTAACTGAAAAAGTACTTCAATTTCCATGAATTTATTAATAGAACTATATAAATCTAAAGTGTAGGTCTTATCTAAATTCACAAGAGTTTGATTCTTGTTGGAAAGAAAGATGTTATTCAACGCAGAAATCATTGTTATTTTACTAAAATATAGGATAAAATGAATAGTTCTCTTTCAGGGGAGTCTTGACAACCCACAAAACTCATTTTTCATTCGAAGAAATAATATCAAAAAGGTGCATAGGACCTTACTTTTTTGTTCAGCTTGCCAAATACCCCTCATTTCAATATTAAAATTTTCGACTGACTGTACAGTGAGTCAATCATTCTATCAAGGCTTGAATAATTTTAAAATTTTGATTAAATGAAAATGGTAGAGAATAATTATCATGTAGATATCAACACCTTTATTTAAAGACATATTAACTGCATGCGTTTTCATATTGCCGATACAGTATTGATAAAACTGTAGACGTTTATTTAGCAGTCTCAAAAAACTGTTCTAGCTGAAAAATTAATAATACATGCCACGTGTAGGCTTATATATTGCATCAGGAAAGCGAAGTTCAAAACTATGGTTTTCCTAAACATATGTTTTTGAGATAATTTCTTTGATGCAGCTGTTTCACATTCACCATTATAAATTATACAGAGTTTGTGAAAATAAAAATATCCATTGATTACCAAAGCAATACTATTATTATATCAATGATAATAATTAATTATCAAAACAATATTTCTATTATATTAATAATAAATTATTAAACATATTTATCAATTATCAGAACAATATTATTGAGGTTGAGTGGAGTCAGGTAGAAAGCAATAATAGAACAGATGTTCTTTTTTGAATTTCTATCATATTATTTTGTTATTTCCAATGATTACAACATATGTTAGAATATCACATGTCAATAAATAAATTATCTCATTTCCATATGGCACTCACCTTACCATGTTCATAACCTTACTTAATAGGATCCTTTTTAATCCTTTGAAACCCTTAGAGGCAAAATATCTCAAAATCCGTTCTTAGTGCGCGTCTAGCATGTTTGAAGAATATTTGTGCTAAGTTTCAAGTCTGCAGGACAATTAGTTTGAGCTGTAGTGTGATTTTACATCAAAATTTTCGAAAAATGCCCTCTCCTGCACCCCCCTGTGCTCCTGATCGAAGTTCTTCTGCATAGATCTAATTTCTTTTCGTCGCTGAACAAAAAAGTTCCTCATGACTTTGCTGTGCAATGAGCGGTTAAAAAGTACAAAATTTTGGGGGGGCCCCTGTTCCCTCAGGGGGCAAATTTCTGAAAATCCTTTCTTAGTGGATGTTTTCAGGCTACCATAAATAATCGTGCAAAATTTCAAGTTTTTAGGCTCAGTAATTTGGGCTGTGGTGTGATTTCAGTCTGTCGGGGCTTAGCCTTTTATAAGTATATAGATATATATATATAATATATATATATATATATATATATATATATATATATATAGAGAAGATTGGTTGATATTTACAATTTATCCCTAGAACATATTTGTTATGATATAACTTTTCTTTTATAACATAGTTCAAACACAAGTTATAACAATTGTAATAACATAACAAATGACATAACATTTTGTTTGTTACATATCATTCGAAATGGTTGATATTAAATCTGCTCTCATAGCAAAGTATCAAAGTATTTTCATTACATAATTATAAATGCATTCTCATCCCATGCAGACTTTAGTGATAATTGAATAATATATATTGGGAAGGGGTGCACTGCATTGGTAATCTTTGAAAATTATACCCCTGTCACCTGGTACCCAGCCTCTTGGAAGTTGTGGTTACAATATTAGAGCCCTAATCTGCCGCTAATGTAGCACTCCATTTTCATTTAGCAGACTATCTGAGACAAATCCTACGAAACAAAAGTTTTTTTCAGTGATAGGAACACTTTTCGGAATATGCCTGGTAGCTTTCATGTGGATGCGGGTGCGTGTGTTCTGCTTCACAATATAGGGCAGCTTAAAAAACAAAACCGCCACGGAATTTCATTCCACTTATCGATGCAAATGGCTTGTTTTGCAAAGCCACAAGGCTTCAAGTGTATTCAAGCAATGGCTGGAAAACACCAGGGGGCCTGTGCTTTTCGTTCAGGCCTCCAATTGTTCAGTATTCATATTTTGTGTACATTAGTGTGGCCTACTACACCTTCCCGAATTTCATGTACAAAAACATTATGCAACTCCGTTTTTCGTTACTCTTAATGGCCTCCAACCCTCGCAAAACAAAAGGCGGGGATAAAATTAGTCCCCGATCCGAATAGAAGTGTTCGCAAATTTTTTACATTGTCGTGGACTCATAGTATCGAGTGAAGCAAGTACCAAATTAATTGTCATGCACCTTTTCACAAAACATTCTCCTGATTTCTTATGAGATTCCTGAACATTCTAGGATTTCTTATGAGATTTTACATCCAATTTTTTTTACGCTCTTCCTTATTTAATTAAGATACACACCAACAAACTACAACTTGTACAATATTGATTCATCGATTTCAATAATAGATGATTCTCATATCTTATACACTATTTGAACTCACATTGAACTTGTACTATTGACAATGAATAGAAATTTAAGTTTTATATAAAATTCATGATGATTGTAATTCACCTGGTCCGATGAGATTGGCCAACAGCATCTCATCTGAGATTGTCTAGTAACAAATCAAGATATTTCAATATTATCTATCATGATTGTTTAATAATTATTATTGAACGAAAATACAAATTAATTGCTGTAATTCACCCCGACGACTTTTGCTACTGCAAATATTGACAACGGGGTAAACAGGTAGATGGAAATTCGATGAGGACTACTCATACAGCGTAGTAGAAGTCTTCGGGATTAATTACAGAATTTAATTCGGCTTTTCGTTTAATAATAATTATTAATTCATTAGCATTTGAATAATTGCAATACCTCAGTAATTTCCATCTGTATAATATTGTTTAAATTTACACAAGAATAATATTTGTCTTAATCTATGCTTCCTATTAGATGATTTTTTCTTCATCGAAGCTTCTCCAATGCTGAGCTCTCGTATCACCGCCGAATAATCGTGATGTTTGTAATTTCATTGAGTTGAGAAGTTTTCTAGAAAACACGGTCATCAATTTGGTGAAAAGGAATCGAATTCACAGTGCTCTCTCCTATTTTCGATAATGCAATGAGCGCGATTCTTTGCTCACAAGAGCACACATCTAAATGAGTTTTATTTTGGCCACTTTTTTTGAAAACAAAACTATAACTCTTCGACCAATGCCATGTGCTGAGAAAGAGACTTCATTGAGAGCCGTTAGTGTCCGAGCTTTCTCATAAATCAAATCCCCGAGAATACAATTCTAGTTTAATTTCCTTATTTCCAGTGTGGGTTAATGTATATAAGTGGATTATGAAAATACCATTCATCATTTTCAATAGTTTTCAATCGAATTCGTAGATGAGTTGCTTCCTTCAAAATACAAGTAAATTTCGCAGATTTGATAATAATAATGTTCCCATGTGGGTAACAAAGGTTCAGTTTGATATGAGGTACAACGTTCTAAAAAATCACAGTAGTTGTTTTTTCCATGTGGTCATAGATTCAACTATAGCCTAAATTCAACTATTTATCATGGACTATAGTTCTCTTGTATGATGGAGTCTATATCTATCAAATGAACTTTCAGCATTGCTATTCAAACAAGCGCCCATTGAACATTTTTGATTTGTTCCAATCGTATTCTAAGCTTTCATCAAATTCCACAAAATGTTATAAAACTATGCAAAATTTCAAATCTTACTCTTAAGAATCATGAATCATAAATGTGAGACCTTGAATTTTGGTGAAACTTCTTATGTCGTCAAGAGACAAGATAGTTGACTTATAAGTCGATTTGATGAAAATTAGCCTACTGAACGTGATTACCATTTCATTTTTTTTTCATCGAAATTATATTCAAGTACGTTAATGGTACGAAGATTTTCATGGGCCTCAATTATTTTAATAGTCTTGCAGTCATTGTTCTCAATCAAAAATGGGAATAAAACAATTATGATTGAGGAGAAATACCACAATATCTATGTTCATAGTGTAAATTTTACAATTATGATTACTTTATTGACCATTATTATGGAACTAATGCAGCAAATATATTGTAAAATGGATGTATAGAAAAAGCATACTCGCATTGATTGCTTTCTCTCAATAAAATTAACTATACATTCCCAATCATTGTATGATCTACTCAAACTGTGAAGCATTTCACAAAGCTCGATTGTTACCTCACTCGAATGATTCAATAGGAACCATTCTCTCACACAATCGTTGACAGACAGGAAGGCTGTGGTGATCATGATCATACTCGAATATTTGAAAAATCAATGGAGACACTTCTATAACATTTTTCCATTTAATATGATTCTCAGGTATTATGAAGAACTCGAAAACCCTGTCAACAATTACATGTTATTAGCCAATGTAAAGTAAGCCTTCTGGAATGATCACATGAGAGCAGCTGGTGGCTCACTGATAGAATAGCAGAGCGTTGTTTAAAACTTCAATCACTGGTATCAGCCTATTACAGCTTATGGTGTTTGGCTAAGCTCCATAACAGAGTTCAGTCAGTCTGCCAGTCTGCATATGGCATACTTGGAAAAAAAGCCAGTACTGGAAATTTAGGTCAGAGGTTGGTGATGGGGGCAGGGTTAGGTACTCAGATGGTGTGAATAGGTTTCCGATAAAAACGTGTGTAATGATTTTTTGTTTCTGTTTTCAGTTCAATTCGAAATTTTTGGAAAAACATAGACATTAATAAGCCTATTTTCAATAAACTGTGAAATGACCTATGATTTCTGTTCTATTCTTAGCTTGAATGTTTAGTAGCATTTACATCAAATTTATCGAGTCACTACAGATATTTTAGTGACGTGTACTTTTTCGAATCAGTTTTTTATTATGTTTGTTCAACTAGTTATATCGAACTTCAGTTATAAGCTTATTAAGAATGAGCTGTCAAATCGAATTTTCCCATTCCGATCTCAGATCTATTCGAATTAATGTATATAGTCCATACATTCTATTCCCATACATGATCATTGATATGAACTGAAAAGCTACGAGTTTTGAGGACTATCTCGCATTCAGATTCTATTTTTGAGTATCCACATATTGTTGGGAGATTTTCAACATCATTCTGCTAAACGAAATACACTTGTTCGATTATTAGCTTTGCTTGATCTTTTTTTGTAACAAACACATTGGAACACTCCTATTAGCAATAAGCTTCAAAATGACTGGCTTTAAACAGTTAAAGCGGGCATTTAGTACGGCCGCTTTCAGTTCTAATGAAGCCAATTGAGGCTGGCTATTCATAGCTTATGATTGGCTGGCGAAAGGTATATATGGCGGATGATTGGCCATATAGCGGCACACAATAGCACTCAATTGACACAATTACCTTGATGCTAACGTGTAAATATGATTGACAATTCTGCTCGTCAAGCCACAATGATAATGTATGCTGCCCACGTTGTCAGAGCAGAGTCTGACCGTTTATTCAAAGAGACCCAGAAGGGCTTCATCATTTCAGTGGTAGTGGATGTGAGGCATTGGAGGGTGTCAATGATTGATGCGTCACCACTCATAAATTCAGTATCTTTTGGATGCAATATTCAAGGGGATTTATAATATTATAGATGCTGGTTCTCGTAGTTCTCGTAATTTATTTATTGAGAAAATTGGATTATGAGAATTTGAGATGAGTGAATATTCTGGGATTATTATTAAACTGAAAACGTGATTAAGTTTTGAAAGGTGTTCTAGTCAGTGAGTTAAATTACTTAACGGCTGCGTTCGGTACATGCATTTCAAGTAAATGACTATATAGTCAACCGCACGAATTTATACATTCGTTATTCAATGGTCACATTGAGATGTAATGGAGGTCTTTATCAGAATTCGATTGGTTTGGTTTCAATAATCAATGAATTGATGATTATGTATGCTTTGCCCTGTTATATTTTTCGGAAATCCTGGAAATCTTCCATTTGAAAACTAGAATAATGTTGGGTTCGAGACTGATGTCGGGTTTCAGAGAAATATATTCATTTCAACTCATCTGAAGGGAACTGATCCATTACTCACTTTGAAAAAAATGTTCTCAAGTTTTCTGATTCAATGCTGGAACAAATCGATATGTTATTGACATGAATAGATTTATTTATAAATACATTTATTAATGCTATTGAAACTCAAAAGTAGATATTTTGGGATGATATTGTACACATTCCAACATTACTGTGGAGAGAATTGTACTGTTATTGACATACACTATAACATCCTCCTTCATTATTTCAAACTAACATAAGTTCGTCGTGTAAGCCTTATTTTTTATTTCATGAAGTTTCCTAGATTTCTTAGTGGAATATTTATATGGATCAAAAATATATATAGATCATTCATAATGAAACTTTGAATTATATCAATTTCTATTCCTTTTGGTTTTTCTGAATTCCAATATTCTTTAAAATATTCTGCTGTTTCATCTCATTGTTGAAACACCATATAATCCTTGATTACTGCGAGTAATAAACTGTTACACTCGGATATAATTCAGATTCAATCTCAACCTTATTTTGAGCATAACTTTGATAATTGCTTCCACCAAAATCTCTCTCGTATGATCAGCAAATTTCGAAGTAGAATGTGGGTTGAAGGAACGACCTTCTATATAGCAAGCTGAGCTGGAAGAACGCATAAAGTATGCACGATCAAAAGCCATAAACACGTTTGAGGAACGCGAAGCAACATTAATTCAATTTTCCGTATTAGTGTAGAGAAGTGAAAATGTTGTCTCGAAAATTGCATCAGAGGTTGCGCCCGTGTTTTTATGTTCTATTAGGAAATGCCGGGCCGATCATTTCCCACAGGGCAGGGTACATTATATTGCGTCGGAGGTTTAGGGCTTTCGGACAAGTTGCAAAAACAGGGTCTAGAGGAGAACGGGCAGTCTTTCAACCACCGGTTACCGTCTCGGCGCATGTATTATTTATCTCTCTTAAATGTTGGACAGTGCTCGGTGTGTTTACACAACATAGCCGTGAGGCAGTTGACGAGAAACACTGAGCTCATGATCGCGCCTTATCCGCTGCCTCTTTTGTAGCCAGATCACACCCTATTCACCCTATTTGGAAGGTGCTACCACTATAAAACTGAATGTCTTTTCCTTGATCGCTATCTTCTTTTTCCTCAACTCCATGGATTTTTTTTTCTTATCGTCATCTAGTTCCACTCATTCATCGTTTCGTTTTTTTTTCATACGACTCTGATTCTTAAACTCTTTCTGACCCTCCCATTCAAATGTTCCCTCTATTTCTAAAATTTTTCTCCATCGAACCAGCTACTCATGCCTCTATCAATCTCCATCTTATTCGTATTCGCGAAGACAAAGACAATGCTGTGTGACAAATATTCAACTCCAATGGAATGAAATTGATTGAATGAAATAAATTTGCAAGGCTTTTAGCATTGCAATAGCAGTTTGCCATCACTGATTATAGATTTTATTTCTTATCTTTTCCTCATTATCCATAATATATAACCACTTCTTCTAGACTATTAGTAATTGTCTCCCCTTTTTTCCTCTCAGACTGTAACTACACCTCTGAAGTTACAAATATACGGCTGAAAAAAGGTTTTAGTTTAAGCCTCACATTTCAATGACAAAAATGAAATTTAGGTTGAATGGCTAACGTCATTTGGCATATCAAGGAAATGATCATAGGTCTCATGCTTCAGAAGGAAATATTGAAATATATACGAGTTTATACGAGTATATAGCGAGTTTAATTTACAGCACAAGCCGTCTCTCGCATCCCACTGGCATCCTTCAATGAATGAATATTCATGTCAGTATCATCTTCAATATCTCAGAATAAAGTCGATCAAATACCAACTTCACATCAATCTATCAAACCGTCTTTCCTAATTAAGAGTAGGTGAGTGTCATCTCTTACAATAATGATATTTTTGAATGATTTCCGTTGAAGAGGAACAATTCTATATTATTTTTTAATTCTCAGGATATTGTAGATAATATATGGTTCTTCATGTCTTTCATGACTCTCAATCATTATTCCTATGAATACTGAACAAAGTTTTGAGCTTTATAAGAAATTGAAACTTGAGATATTACAGTAGAAAATGTATGAGAAAGCAGACTTGTCTTGGAAATCAGAGTAATAACTATGCTTCTGCTAATAAGATTCCTTGAATTGAAAGTAGGTGAATGTCATCTCAAACAATGTTGATGAATCAGATGGGACGCAATCACGGGAGACACAATAACTAATTATCTCATAAAATCAAGAACAAGTTCTATTATGTATTGTTCAATAAAGCAGAGAATTAAAAGTAGGTGAATGTCATCTCTAATCATGATAATATTCAAGACATAATCACTAATTATTTCCTGGAATCAAGGACAGTTCGTTTATTATCTTCAGGAGCTGAAAATACTAAGCTGTGAACTGTAAACGAACGAATCCCATCGTTCGAAGAATCGACCAATCTTCGTCGCTTCCAAACCCCACTGAAAATGCGACAGAGCGCGCTTAATGAGAAAATATCTGAATGTAATGATAAATGCAAGTTAACTGATACAGAATGGGTGGGGGAAAGGGAAGGAAGAGAAGAACAAACGTCCCAACCGAGAAACGAAAACATTACTTGTGGAACAATTTAGGTAATGGCGCAGCCAGCCATACTGCAGAACAGGCTTACGAGAAGAAGAAAATTCTACTGGAATTAAGAGACCTAATAATAATAATGCAGAACATTATAAATGTATGTTGGAAATGGAACGGGAATTCTTTCCTTGGCTGGTTACAAGGGAAAACAAGGCAGTCGAGAAAGCTGCAGTAAACCGATGATATATATACGGGGTAATTAATTTTCCAAGATGGCTGAGCGGCGACTAACGTTCCCTACAAGAAGAGTATCAGCTGAAACAAGCCAAATGCGTCTGAGTAGCTACGTGAACTAGAATAGTTTATCTAATAAACATACTCTTGGGATTTCATTCACTTGTCTGCTCAACCTGTTTCCTTTCCGTAGTATTTTCTGCAAATCCGTGTCAGTTTGTTCAATCTAGTTTCCAGTTTGTATCAGAATATATTCTTTCTCCAGTGTGAAACGCCCCGGGAAAATGTTGGTGGGAGCTGGCTTACACTATAAATAATCTATTTCATACATCATACCATCCATTTCAATAATATTTCATGTCATAATATTATCCTCAATACATCTACATCAAGGATATCAAACCGCAACTGTTGATTCTTGAAAAAACATTCATTCCATCGATCGACAATAATGATTTCCATAGAAAATCGAGTCTCTTCTTACTACTACAACTGTTCCATTATGATTTCCATGAAGCCTCTCTCAATTCCAATTTCAAAATGGAATAATACTTGATAATACTCAAATTACCATTCACTCCATACTTTTCTCCAAAATCCAGAATCATCCCATCTTAGAATTGAAATTGAGAAAGGCTTCATGGAAATCATGGAACAGTTGTAGTAGAAGTGAGGTCAGCATGAGAAGAGACACGATTTTCTATGAAAAGCGAAAAAAAAATTATTTGGAAACAAGTCGATTTTCACATTGCCAATCTATGATAAGTCTAATAATAAGCTCTATGGTAAGTGGAAATATAATATCAACTACTCTGCATAGTAGTAGTTATCACGTTAATGAGTACATTTTATGGAATTATATGTAGTGAGTTCCAATTCTAATGAGGTATCACTGTGATATCATAGCCACTTTCAGTAAATCACGGTTCATCACAAGTGCCAGGAAATAAGTTCTTTGGAGTAGATTTGAATAGGTTGATAGAAATAAGCAGTAAAAAGAATGAAAAGCTTAAAGGAGCGAATGGAATCCGAACCTAAATATTCAATCTTGAATTATTATAGATGAGCAAATTGAGCTGAAGACCTCAGCTCACTTGGGCCTGCATACAAATACTCGGTTTAAACGGAGAAATTGTTTATTGTTTTTGAAGGGACGGATTCAAGGATCCAAAGGTTCAAAGAACCCCACACGCCATTCGAAGCTTATTGTATTCCCAAGTAGTATGTTAGTTAGGCAAACCAATACCTATGTCCTTTACAAGAACCAGGAGTTTTTTCCTATACTAACATTCATTGCCTGACTCTTGAAAAAACATTCATTCCATCGATCGAAAATAATAACTTCCATAGCAATCCTTGTCGCAATGAAAAACGATGCTGACTTCTCGAGCACTATTCTTGAAGTGGTGGGTGGAAAGATCAACGGGAAGGATGAAGGAGGGGTGAGGGAGAGAGGTTATCTTGCCTCTTTGGGAGAGGGGGAAGGGGAGGAAAGCGCAAACTAATCAGCCCACAATCAAGGCTGCCGATCCTCCGTGAATCCACCATCTCCGCCCGCCTTGGAATGCCCCATTTCCAAGAACATAAACTCAAAAAAAACTAAAATTTAAAAGTAAAAGAAAAACAAAACAACATGCACTGAACGGTAGGAAAGGAAAAACAAAGGGAAAAAGGAATAGGAAAGGAAAACGGAAAACTTGGGGTGTGGGTTGAACTAATAGGGAAGTATGGGGGCAAGCTTCCTAACTGGCCTAACATACTCACCAGAGTTAGTTTTCACGTGAGCTGAGCGCACAACACCCTTAGCATCACTTATGATTTGGGTGACTCTACCTAATGGGTAAGATAAGGGCGATGAATTGTCCTCTTCAATCCATACTAACTGCCCTACCTGAAGGTTTGTGTCACTCTCAAACCACTTATTCTTCTGTTGAAGAGTGTGGAGGTATTCACTCTCCCACCTCTTCCACAATCTCTGAGTGAAGCGATTAACCTTTTCCCAACGAGACAGTCTGTGCTCGTTGACATCACTCACGTCAATTTCAGGAACCGCCAACAGAGGGCGATGAACAAGGAAATGTCCGGGAGTCAGCGCCTCGTAGTCATCAGGAGATGAAGAGAGCGCATACAACGGTCTCGAATTGAGTATCGCCTCAATTTTCACCAACAGAGTGGAAAGCTCAACAATAGTTAGGACCGAATTTCCCACTTCACGAAACAAATGGAATTTCACATTTTTAATATTAGACTCACAGATTCCATTCATGAAAGGAGCATGTGGAATATTAAAACGAAATTGGATGCTTTTAGATGACATCGCATCACAGACGTTGGATTGATTTTCTGATGATCTGAGAAATTCAATAATTTTCTTCAATTGTCGCGCAGCACCTTTGAAATTCGTCCCTTGATCACAGAATATTTCTTTAGGCAATCCACGCCTAGAAACAAAACGATGGAGAGTGTTAATAAACTCTTCGGATGAAAGACTTGTAAGCACCTCAATGTGACAAGCTTTTGTTGCCAGACAGACAAACAGTGCAAAGTATGCCTTGTATGTACGAGCTTTGGGCCGAATACTCTCTTTGACGGTGAAAGGACCAGCTAGATCGACCGCAGCCTTCAGGAAGGGAGCACTGGGAACAACACGAGAGCTGGGAAGATCACCCATGACGGGAGCAACAGGAGTTGCATTGAATAAACGGCAACGAGTACAATTGAAAATCACATTTCTGATAACACTGTGTGCTCCAACAATCCAAAAATAACGCTGAATAAGAGCACGCACTATTCTTGGTCCAGCATGAAGATGAGGAATATGATAATACTCAATGAGGAGTTTAGTAAAATGACTATCTTCATGTATCAAACAAGGATGCTTGGCTTCATATCCTAAAGCACTATTAACCAATCTGCCACCAACACGAATCACACCATCACAATCCAAGAATACAGACAATTTTTGGAAACTCTTATCACAAGGTTTACCCTCTTTCGATAGGTCGAGTTCACGATTGAAATGACACTTTTGAACAATTTTAACACAATAAATTTGTGCACATTTCAACTCTTGAACACTAATTGCGCCTGATTTACGACAGACACCACTAATTGATGCTTTACAGTTATTCACGAAACGTAAAACATAAGCACAGGAACGTAACAATCTCATGTATGAGGAGAAACGTGTTATCTGAATAACAGCAGTCTCTTCAGTGATATTCAAAACAACACCTTTATTTTGTTTCACATCAGGCAGAATTTCAGTAGCAGGGTAAGTCATAGATGACAATGGCCAACATGACAACGAATTAGAACACCACGTTGGAGCATTGAACCAATCTTGCGAATTGCACAAGTTTTGGGGAGAAATGCCTCTTGAACCAACATCGGCAATATTGAAATCAGTACCAATGTGGTTCCAATCAGAAATATTAGTCAACTCTAATATTCTCACAACACGATTTGCAACAAACGTTTGCAACTTGTAAGGAGGTATATGCAACAAAGATAAAACAATAGTTGAATCTTCTTTGTAGGTCCTTCCTTTGTAGGGGTGGCCAAGTTGCCTCTAGGGCGCCTGACCACTTTTGATTCAGCCTCTTGACCCACATTTGTGCCTGGTTTTTCACACATCACTGGTCTCTTGGGTTTTTTCTTTTTGCCTCTCCAAGACTTCGCAGAGTCAGAAGCCTCACCTCTCCCAAGAATTTTTGCCTGAATGGCCGCCTTTCATTTAGCAGTGGTGAATTTTGGCCTCTCCAGCCACAAACTCGTGACCTACGTGAGTTCCACTTCTGGCCTTTTTGTAGGTCCTTCCGCTGTGAGAGGGGACGCCAAACTGCCTCTAGGGCGCCCGGCGGCCGCCACCCTCAACTCAGCCTCTTGACCCACATCTGTGCCTGGAGTTTCGCCCATCTCTGGTCTCTCGGGTTTTTCTTTTTTCCCCTCCGAAACTGCCCTGATGAGGCAGATCCCATGGGTTTGAAGGCAAGGCAACTTCTGAAGTGGCCTTCAGGTCCATTTTTGTCGCCTCCTACGACAAGCATGGATACTATATGGGTGAATTCTGGTTTTCAACACATTCTTGAGTACTCCCCCAACCCAAAGGGGGCGAACGGAGAAATCTCAGGTGTTCATTTAATACCAGTATGGAACACATTATGATAAATGCAATCATACCCATAAGTTAACGTGTTTTAGCGTTAAACGTAGTGTTAGCATATGTCCTTGAGCAACTCGAACTATATCGTTGGAGAATTACAGTTTAAAAGAAGTTTGTTACCGTATAGACACATTCTACTCAACATAATTATCAAAACAAAATAAACGACTCTAGTGGAATAAGAAATGTTCTTGATAGAAACGAATACGTTTGTCATAGAAACATATTCGAACTTTCAAGATTTGTTTTAGTCTCTACAATTCAGGAATCACTTCCAGTTCTCTCAACGTATTTGTTGATTCCCTCAATTCAGTTCTCTTGGAACGTTAAGTGCTTAGTGTTTATATTTTCAGCCACAGTGTGTATATATTTCTGTCGTATTATTTTTCTCAATCACAATACAGCACATACCATAAATTTCCAATTCTTGTCAAGAAGCACCAAACCCGCTTGCCATCCTAAACCAATTCGTTCATATTTTGCAGGATCCGAGCGAGCAAAATCCATTAATACACATCAATATGGATTTTGGATTATTTGCTGATGAAATAGAGTAGAATAAACGATGCAGGGTCGGAAACGAGAATGAATTACGTTTGACTTGGCCGAATGTACAGAGTTCAACACGTGTGCTGCCGTCTTATCTACATACATTATAGCAGTATTTCACGTTTATTGCCTATGTTGCTACACCACAGGTTGAGAATCCCTGACGTGTAGGTTTGCAGCATCCCTTACTTGCCACTCACTCTTTCTCTTCGTTGGTATATTTCTCTCTCTCTTCAACCGCCTACACTCTTCTCCGCGTTCTAACAAAACTTTGCAACGTCTATTCTCTGAAGACAAACAACGATACCACTGTATTTTTCTTAATTACCGCACTAAATTCACTCCTTTTTCCTTGTGCCGTCTCTTCTGTTTCGCTTTCTTCTTTGGCTCGTTTCGCGCTGCTCCTTCATTCCCCTCGCACTCATCAACATTCATCCTTCCTTCTTCTCTCTCTCTGTCCAACTGCACAGGAGAGCGAGTCAAGACCATTTGTTTCTCATAATTGGCGGCCCTGATTGAAAAATGGTTCTCACAGCTCGAGAACATTCTGTTCGTCCTCTTTCTCCGCCATTTTCTTTTGCCAGCCAGCTATTTTTTATTCTTTTTTGTCGGCTACTTCTCTGCTGCAAGAAAGCTCTCTAGAAGTGAACGCTACTTCTCCGCTAATTATAATCTCCGATAAATTTCGTCTGAATCATTTACTCTAAACAAAAGCAGTAACTTGCATCTGGGTTATTTTCACAAATTACGGCAGTGCTCGCTATTTCTCGCCTGTAACGTATTTTTAAGTGAATTCCCATGTTGATGACTGTTATTTGTGTGCAAAACTAATTTCTGGAGACGTTATTATCACGTAGTTTCTGAATGCTGACTTCTTTGGTCTTATACTCGCTATTCAACGTGGTGAAATTCATCACTTCAGATTGATAAAAGATAAGTTGCAGTGAACATTAGGAATCCATCACTAGATTAAAATATCAATAATGAAAAATATGAAGGATTATCTGCTGGACATTCAATCAGTTTTCCCCTACTAGCAAACTCATTATTAATTTCTCCTAAGTGGAACTTATGAAGAACCTCACTTGAATGAACTCAAGTGATATCAAAATGTTTGGAATCGTCCAATATGCATGTGCTTGATTAATTTGTTTGATTAATAAATCATAGAATCTGATGAGGTTTTTACTAGTTCCTTACTGTAAATCACCAATCATTTGTTATAATTATGATTCTCCTATCCCAATGATCCCCAATAATCGAAGTTTTTTCCTAAATGATTTACATGGATAATTTCCACTCGTCATTCTTGAAATAATTCGATCACTTATTTACACCAAGATTCAGCTGAGTTCAAGCAAATTCTCTTGAGTTTAAGTTCGATCAGGATACTTTGTACAAAGAGAAGAATAAACTACATCATGAATATAACTCCATAACTCCTAGTAAAATATGAATTTGGGAAGATCTTTGCGAAATTTTTCAATGTGAGTCTTGGAATGGGTGGGATCAATCAATTCAGTCTCCAAGTAAGTGCAATTGCGTCCTTTGATCCTCGGCTATCAGCTCCTTATTAGGTCGCGTATTCCTTTTCAATTCAGAATAAGGCAGAGCTAGAAATAAATTTAAATTCTAATTATGTTGGTGAATGAAGTGCAATAAAGGACAATGAGAACATCAGTATGTTGATAGAGAGATGAACTGCTGCATTAGAATGCTTCCAAATCGAGCCAATGATGTGTCATGTATGTGACACATGCTAAACGATGAGTGACTCAATCTATTCATGTCAAACCCGAAATAGAAATGTGATAGATACAAGATTCCTAGTGGGTGAATCGAGACAGAAAGAACCCCTTCCATGTGAGAACTGAACGCTCCAAGACTTGTCTCACTACTTGATACTCAACATTGAGTGTTTGATGAACTATACAAATTTTCAAGGATATTTCGACTACATTTTCAAAGAATAAGTCAACGCTTCAATATCCAGTGCACAGTACAGACATGTAGCCTATTTTCAGCTCAGATTGTGTAGATGTTCAAATTATCGACATTCATAAATGTTGAGATTGAATTTAAAGGTGTCCCATTAAAAGTGTAACAGCCAGAGAACATGAATTCTACTGAAAATTTGCAGCGAAAGATGTCTATTAAAATTTCCTGATATCGATTTTAGTTTTAAAGATCTATCGGTTTTTGTGAAAACGTCAATAGCTAGGAAACTGACAGTCTAATTACGAAAAAATGATTGGAAATGGAGAGATATTTGAAATAAGACTGATACAATGTGTTCCTATTTTGAAGATTTTTAACTTTTTATGAGCCCTGAAAGTTGAAATGATTTCATTCGTCGAGTTCAAAGCTAAATTCCATACATTTTGAACACTCATAGAAAGTTCAAAAACGTCAAACAATGAAACAATAGAGTGCTATTAGAAATAAATCCCTTCCTCTTTTAAAACATATCCTTAGAACTGAATTTTATTAATTTTTAATGTTATGTATTTTGTAATGTTATAACTTAGAATGTTATTGGAAATTCCTTCCTCTCTTCAACCATATCCTTAGAACTGAACTTTTACCAATATTTTTCTAGTTATTGACGTTTTTGAAAAATATAGAAAAATCTATGGATTGCGAAAACCAAGGTTGAAAATTAAGATTTGGTTAAACCAAGGTTAAACCAATTAAACTGGTTAGTTTTTGTTGAAAATTTCATGTGTTATATGGTCTTCGTTTGTCACACGTTTCGTAGGACACTGCATATGTTAATTCTTCAATAACAATGTTTCTTACAAGAGATGGTTGGAGAATTTTAAAATTCATCAGTGCTCGTATCGTGTGTTTGATGAGTCTGTTTTTTGGCTTCTGATTAAAGATTTACAAACTTTTTTCCGGATCTGAACATAATCTTTTGGCATAATCCCAATTATTATTAATTATGGGAATTTTGGTTCAAAATTTTTATTTTTATCAAAAGATCCAATCATCACTATAAAAGATACTGATCATGAGCATCAATCAATTTGTTTCAGAGTTGTGCTGTTATTTGCTTTTGTGGAAGTGTTACAAATTATCCCAAAAAAAGTGAAAAATTACTGTCAGATTCACTCCTGGGATAAAATTCAGCGGTGGAAATATAGATATATTTCCCAGAAACAAGCTCCACTTTCCACAGCTACTTTCAATCGACAAGGTTTTTGGGAGTGTGTGATCACCAGCAGCAGAAACTCGCCGAAACTGACCAACTTTTAACTGACAGTGTGCCATCAATGAAGTTGCTAATGACCGAAGGTTGCTAACGAGGTGCCGGCTGTTGGATGTGGTCGACAAGTGACTTTGAGCGAAATTGGAGGCAACGACATGACGTCATCATGTACCACACCGGGTGAAACGAGTTGTCCATTTTCTGTTTCTGGGTCGGTCTGCCTCGAGGTGAAAATATAAATAGGATCCAGTTGAAAATGCGGCTACCCGAATGGGATAGGCTATAGTAAAATCCCCGTTCAACTGTCAGTAATCCTCATTAATAAACACCAACTCATAACATCCAACCTGAACTGACTGCATAACGTGATCCTCACTCTAGCAGCAATGTTCGCCATCGCTCGTCTTCTGGGTTGGCTGACATGGGCGGCGGGCGCTCGCTTAGCTGGAAAGAAGCCAAACTAAAGTTTCTCTGTCTAATTTCCGCGCTTACTCCACCACCGCTTCCCAACTCCTCCTCATCGCAGACCAACTACTTTTCGTTCAGCCCTTATATCTGCCGGCTCGTTATACAAAGCTGGAAATTGCAAAATGAATTCAGAAGCCGTCCGGATCTCTGCCACCAGTTTTCCAACAACATTTCATTGTTGTTCTTCTTTTTCTCGTGATACGCTTTTCGGTTGGCTGTGTGAATGAGGGAGGGAGAAAGGAATTGAGAGAGGAGGATATGTGTTGAAGATAGAAGTGATAAGGAAGTATGTGGTGATAGATACAAAATTCAGTGGGAAATAGAGAAAGGATAATATTAGAATGAAACCCTTATGAGAGTGCTAGTGCTTGTCCTAAACTATCTTCCCTTTCCTTTCCTTTCCTTCCTCTATATTCTCCACCTTGCTATTCTACCTCTTCATCAATTCCTCTACTCCCACCAGCCTTCAAAGAACCTCTCTCTCTTCATTCACCATCTTTTGGTTGTTTATCATCATTATCTCCCTACCTCTCATTCTCTTACATATATTTTCCTTCCTCTTACATTCTTCTTCATTGTACACTGCATATATTTTTCCTCCTTCCACCCCTCATCACTCCTTCTTCTTACATGTTATATCTGTACTCCCTCTTGTTAAACCCTCCATTATCACCCTCTTCTCCCTTCTCCTCCCCTTTCAACTCTTCCCCATTCCCTTTCCTTCTACTTCTACCCCCTCACTCTTACTTCCACAATATCTGCACCATCCCCACCTCTTTCCCGGCGACCGAAGACTTTGTTAAATTGCCGCTTAATCCTCGAAAGTTTCTTCGGCGTTATTAATTGATTTCAATAGCCGGAAACTCGCCGCCCAAAAACAAAAACCTCGCAGCAGCTCCCTTTCGCTCGCCCAGCCCTAGTTGCTCCCCTTCCTGAATTAGCAGCTCGCTAATAGCATATCTGGCACGTTTCTCTGGCAAGCAGCTTCCCGCACAATGTGCTAAGCCGCATCGAATGAAGTATGAATTTGTTTTGTACGATTTTACAGCGGGGAACTTGCAAACGAGCAAGCAATGGTACCTGCGCTATTAGCTGTTATACGGTACCGGCGACAACCGTTTCTAATGTGGCAAGTTACATTTTGTGAAACACCCTCCATTTCAATAATATGATACTTGTCTATATGTTGCTGCTAATCCCTGGGGCTAAAGCTGTTGCAAATTATCTATCCAGAAAATTATATGAAATTGCTCGTTGTTATTCGATTGAATCACTAATCGGAGTATTTTGTTCAATTCGTTTATTTCAATTGAATATTGTTTATATCCAATTGAATGGAGAGAAACTTGAAGTATCTTACATGGTTTCCGTGGATTTCATTTCAAGTACTCCAATTTCACTTGAATTTCTTCCTATATTAATTATCAAATCATATTGAATTTTCTAAAAAGATGAAGCCTTGTATCTTGTAACTGGACTATTCATTCTTTAGTTTTTGATTCTATCAATGATGAACTACCTCAATCATCGTCCAATATTCATCCTTCCAATACCACTTTCAATTATATCGATCCATGAGCAACACTCAGTTAGCTATGGGTGACTTTATGGAACGACTCTGCAATCGGGCATCAGATGCAGTGATATCAAACAGAAGTTGAAAAATATTTTGATAGTTTATGACCCATCCAATTGAGTTTGAACTTATCTGTTCCAATCGATTGTGAAATTTGTAATTATGAAAGTTTCTATTAGTGATAAAATTATTTTTTTGAGGACTCCACTGAAATCTGCTTCACATCAGGAACTAAGCAGTGGTATAGTGTGTATTATTAAATCAGTGAAATGATAAAATTATTGCAATAATAATACTTCTGATAATTATGATTATGATTCGTTATACAACAAATAAGTTAGATTTGATGAGTCATTGTAAGAATTAAAAATAATAGCTTAGAAGCAGATATTATCTTAATATAAGACTAAGGATTTCAAGTGAAACCAAAGTGAGGATAGATAGTAGATTATGCCTCATTCCATTCATTTTTCAATCAAGTCATTGACTCCATTCTCACTGAGGAATAACACAATCTCGGATCGGCAATGCAGATAACGGGTGGTGATAATGGGTGGGAGCCTAAATGAAGATGAAAATGGGAAAAGGGAGAGCAACAAAGCAAATAATAAAGTTGAGGGAAGTAAAAGCAGCAAAGTCTTGCCATCCATGTTGGCCATAGTTAGAAATTGCAGGGTTCTTTCCCTTCTAACGAAGTTCTAAAACTTGCCAGATGAAGAATGGCGTTGAAGAGTTCCGAGAATGTTTATAGAAAGAGGGAAGGAGATGATTGAGTGGGGAATGAGATAAAGAGAGAAAGGAATGGAAGAATAGGGGAGAGCAACTCGTCACGGGTGTTTACTCGCTTAAAAGAAACAAATTAAATTTTTGCCTTTGAAAAGAATAGAACGACTTGCAAAAGTAATGTTCGCCTGTTTAAACATTTGCTCAGTGGGATGAAGGCGTTATCAGGGCACTTGAATAAATACGTAACTGGGTCTGTCTTGGATGGGCGCACTTACAAGAAACTTTTGAAGACATGGATTGCGGAAGGATATCAAAATTATTAATGAGGAGTGATGTAAGTATATGTATGTCATTGATAAATATGATATGATTAAACCTACCATGGAATGTTGAAATCATCTCGCTTAATCCATTCTCCTGAAACCCTTCCTCATACCTTCAAACCATGAAATATATAGTTCCCCAACTCATTGAATCCTATATTTCTTCTACATACTATATTATCATTCAACACCGAATCATTCTCGTTTCGAGAGACAATCATATTGATTTATTATTTTGGAAACATGTACAGCAATCTTCAAAAAGTCCAGAACATTGGTCCAAGTTTATGATTTTGAGTTGACGGTGAGACAGATTGACATAGAGATGAATCAACGATTATTTTCCAACTAGCAGGTAACCCGTGCTTCGCAAGGGTCTATTTTAAAACTTGACGTAATGAAATCTAGAAAAATTTTAAATAGGCCTATAAGAATCCTTGGTTGATTAAGAATTTATAAGCAGCATTTCAAGTGAATCAGTCCAGTAGTTCAGACGTGATGATGCGTCAAACATAATTTTCCTATCCTCTACACGTGTTTAAGCCAGTTCTTTCCTTTATTATAGTATAGAAGATGATAGATAGATGGATATATCAGCTTCTATACTATAATAAAGGAAATGAATGAGAATAAATTTCGAAAGGTTTGAGATATCGATGTGCGGTTCTCACCATACCTTTTCTCTGGAAATCCTGTATCGGAATCATGTATCATATGACCACCTTTCAATTAAGAAAACAAGTTGGATTCAAAATGGCGGAAAAAATTTGGGTGCGACGGAAAACCTGTTTTTATCATTCAAAAAGGATCCCCAATCATACCTATCTTCTAATTTCTCTTTTAAGAGAAATGTTCTGCTGCTTCCTTACAACAACTGAAAGCATGGCAAATAATTGAAACATTGAAAAACTGAAAACTTGATGTAATCAAATATTGAAGAATTCAAAATAGGTTTATAACCATCCCCGGTTAAGCAAGAATCTATATGCAAAATTTCAAGTTAATCAGTCCAGTAGTTCAGACGTGATGATGCGTCAAACATAATTTTCCTATACTTCACACCTGCATACGTGTATATAATACAGTTCTTCCCTCTATTATAGTATAGAAGATAATAGATGGATGGATGATCATTGTTATATTACTAAAAGATAGAATAAGTTGAATAGTTTACCTTTTAGAGGGAGTTTTGACAACCCACAAAACTCATTTTTCATTTAAAGATATAACGAAAAGGTGCATATGACCTTTTTTTGTTCAGCTTGCCGAAATACCCCTTATATTAAAATTTTCGACTGACTGTACAGTGAGTCAGTCATCCTATCAGGGCTCGAATAATTTGGAATTTTAATTTAATTAAATGGTAGAGCGAATAATTTCTTGATGTGAATATCAACACATTTATTCAAAGACATATCAACTGCATGCATTTTCATACTGCCGATAATGATGAAACTGTAGACGTTTATTTAGCAATTTGTCTCAAAAAGCTGTTCTAGCTGAAAAATAAATAATGCATGACACGTGTAGGCCTAAACATTGCATCAGGAAAACGAAGTTTCAAAACTATGGGCCAGTTGCACGTACGTCTGTTAAATATGGACATTAACGCCGATTAACAAATCAGCGTTAGTTTTACGGATTCATTTCTGTTCCACAAAGATCGGTTAGTTTTTATTTCCGATTAAGTTTTCCGGTTAACTAACCGAGATTTTAACGGTTTCATAATCCGGCAACACTGTAATTTATCCGACACTGATGTCATTAAAATTATTATTCTAAACAAATGGCAAAAAAGTGAGGTTATGTTATTGAAGCGGTGACTATTCATTACACATGCGCCATAAAAATGTTGTGTCTGTCGCCAGTGTCGTGCTGTGCTGCTGTCTGCAAACGAACCAGATCGAAAACTACCCTCAAAAATCAGCATCTAATTTTGAATGCTAATATCAGCTGAATACTCTATTATCATTCATCACCGAATCATTCTCGTTTCGAGAGACAATCATATTGATTTATTATTTTGGAAACATGTACAGCAATCTTCAAAAAGTCCAGAACATTGGTCCAAGTTTATGATTTTGAGTTGACGGTGAGACAGATTGACATAGAGATGAATCAACGATTATTTTCCAACTAGCAGGTAACCCGTGCTTCGCAAGGGTCTATTCTAAAACTTGACGTAATGAAATCTAGAAAAATTTTAAATAGGCCTATAAGAATCCTTGGTTGATTAAGAATTTATAAGCAGCATTTCAAGTGAATCAGTCCAGTAGTTCAGACGTGATGATGCGTCAAACATAATTTTCCTATTCTCTACACGTGTTTAAGCCAGTTCTTTCCCTTATTATAGTATAGAAGATGATAGATAGATGGATATATCAGCTTCTATACTATAATAAAGGAAATGAATGAGAATAAATTTCGAAAGGTTTGAGATATCGATGTGCGGTTCACCATACCTTTTCTCTGGAAATCCTGTATCGGAATCATGTATCATATGACCACCTTTCAATTAAGAAAACAAGTTGGATTCAAAATGGCGGAAAAAATTTGGGTGCGACGGAAAACCTGTTTTTATCATTCAAAAAGGATCCCCAATCATACCTATCTTCTAATTTCTCTTTTAAGAGAAATGTTCTGCTGCTTCCTTACAACAACTGAAAGCATGGCAAATAATTGAAACATTGAAAAACTGAAAACTTGATGTAATCAAATATTGAAGAATTCAAAATAGGTTTATAACCATCCTCGGTTAAGCAAGAATCTATATGCAAAATTTCAAGTTAATCAGTCCAGTAGTTCAGACGTGATGATGCGTCAAACATAATTTTCCTATACTTCACACCTGCATACGTGTATAATCCAGTTCTTCCCTCTATTATAGTATAGAAGATAATAGATGGATGGATGATCATTGTTATATTACTAAAAGATAGAATAAGTTGAATAGTTTACCTTTCAGAGGGAGTTTTGACAACCCACAAAACTCATTTTTCATTTAAAGATATAACGAAAAGGTGCATATGACCTTTTTTTGTTCAGCTTGCCGAAATACCCCTCATATTAAAATTTTCGACTGACTGTACAGTGAGTCAGTCATCCTATCAGGGCTCGAATAATTTTGGAATTTTAATTTAATTAAAATGGTAGAGCGAATAATTTCTTGATGTGAATATCAACACATTTATTCAAAGACATATCAACTGCATGCATTTTCATACTGCCGATAATGATGAAACTGTAGACGTTTATTTAGCAATTTGTCTCAAAAAGCTGTTCTAGCTGAAAAATAAATAATGCATGACACGTGTAGGCCTAAACATTGCATCAGGAAAACGAAGTTTCAAAACTATGGGCCAGTTGCACGTACGTCTGTTAAATATGGACATTAACGCCGATTAACAAATCAGCGTTAGTTTTACGGATTCATTTCTGTTCCACAAAGATCGGTTAGTTTTTATTTCCGATTAAGTTTTCCGGTTAACTAACCGAGATTTTAACGGTTTCATAATCCGGCAACACTGTAATTTATCCGACACTGATGTCATTAAAATTATTATTCTAAACAAATGGCAAAAAAGTGAGGTTATGTTATTGAAGCGGTGACTATTCATTACACATGCGCCATAAAAATGTTGTGTCTGTCGCCAGTGTCGTGCTGTCTGCAAACGAACCAGATCGAAAACTACCCTCAAAAATCAGCATCTAATTTTGAATGCTAATATCAGCTGAATACTCTATTTTATTAATGGATAAAATTCATTCATATATTTAGCTCATACTCTGAATTCTGTAGTTTTTTACCAAAAACTAATTTTGGAAGACAGCTATCATTAGGTACCTTATCGGCATTAGTTGGATTTAATTCCCCGTGAATGGCCTATTAAATTTTTTTCACGTCGATTAGTTACTTTAATTGGCGTTATCGCTTGAAATTTCTTTTTTGTGCAACCAAAATGCATCGGTTATTGCTAATCTCAATTGAAGTATAGCATTTTATCGCGATTGAACAACGTTAACAGACGTATACAACTGGGGGAAAGTTTTTTCTAAACAAATGTTTTTGAGATAATCTTTGATGCAGCTGTTCCACATTCACCATATTATTATACAAAGTTTGTGGAAATGAAAATATTTATTAATTATCAAAACAATACTCTTATTATATTTATAATAAAAATATTTATCAATTATCAAAACAATATTATTGAGGTTAAGTGGTATCAGGTAGGATGAAATAATAGAAACAGATGTTCCTTTTTTAATTTCGACCATATGATTTGGTGATTTTCTATGAAATATTATATTATATTTAATATATATTTATATATTATGACGTTATTTTTTTATGATTAACGATTTGCCTCGGCTTGGCTTCATGAGAATTAAATACTATAAAATCTGGTCGTGGTTTTCTAGGATACAATTTCACTAAAGCCTTAATAAGCTCATTCAGGAGCTCTCGCAATAATTTAATACTGATTATTAACAGATATATATATATATATATATATATATATATATATATATATATATATATATGAGATTTATACTCTATGGTATTGGGGAGTAAAAATGAATGGTACACCATAAAAAATTTGATACATATATTGAATGAATAATTTCAAAAAATCGGGTCAATATAGAAAATATATAGAGCAACAAATATACAATAAAATCAGAACAAATCAAGATAGAATATCACAGATCAGTACACTATTTTTCAGTTCTATAGCACGAAACTTTACCATGTGCTTTTCAATTCATTGATAATATGCATTTATTTGCATGCAGCTTTGATATCAAATGGCTGTTGCTTGTCGATTTAGATAATCCCACTTTACATATTGTTTCCCAAATCAGAGAATGACAAATTGACAAATCAATGATTATAAATATATTACTTTCTATGATTTCTAGTACACTTCTCAATAATAATTATGTTTCTCAGGGTGTAAGATTCAGCACCTGATAAAATTTGAATAATTTGCTACTACGCCATTAAAAGGTTCAAATAGTTCGTGCCAATCTATGAAATTATTACTTATATCACATATCTGATATTTTATCTGTCTTCGGGCCATATCCAATACATAAACTTTTAAAACGTTATCGCATTTGGTGACTAAAAACTTTTTGAAAGATTACTGTTGGCAAGATTAAAACCAATTCTACAGGACAAACAACTTATACCTTCTCACCAGTTTGGATTCCGTAGTAAACATTCAACAATTGATCAAGTACACAGACTAACAGATGTAATAGAAAGATGCCTTGAGGAGAAAAAAGTATGTTCTACTGTCTTCTTAGATATTGCCCAAGCTTTCGACAAGGTTTGGCATGAAGGCTTGTGCCATAAATCAGAACAAGTCCTACCCGCAGCATATAGCCAATTATTGAAGTCTTACCTGGACAAGAGATATTTCAGAGTGAAGCTGGATGATGAATATTCTACACTAAGGCAAATTGAAGCTGGTATACCCCAAGGAAGTGTGCTAGGACCAGTTTTGTATACACTGTACACTAGTGACATTCCAAAGCCAGCAGGAGTCACTATAGCTACATTTGCAGATGATACTGCTATTCTCTCAGTCGCAGAAGATATTGAGGAATCTACAGAAAAGCTACAAAGAGCAGTTAATGAAGTACACACATGGACAAATCATTGGCTAATTAATCTAAATGATACCAAGTCTGTACATGTGAATTTTACTAATAAAAGAATTCAATATATTCCAGTATATATAAATGAGAAAGTCATTCCACATGCTAATACTGCCAAATATTTGGGTATAACGCTGGATGTCAAGCTCAAATGGAAAGCACACGTCAAGAAGAAAAGGGAAGAACTAGGAATTAAATTCAAAAAGATGTATTGGTTGCTGGGAAGAGGATCCAGGCTGTCCATATACAACAAGATTCTACTATATAAACAGCTACTGAAACCAGTATGGACTTATGGCATTCAACTTTGGGGCTGTACTAAACCATTCAATGTACAAATTATCCAACGATTTCAAAATAAGGTACTAAGAAATATTGTTGACGCTCCTTGGTACATCAGAAATGCTGATCTTCATCGCGACCTTCAATTGGAGACAGTCACGAAAGTTATTGAGCACTTTGCGGCCAAGCATGAAGAGAGACTCCACCAGCACGACAATATAGAGGCAATCCAGCTGCTTGATGTTGATAATCTGGTCAGGAGGCTCAAAAGAACAAAACCGAATGAGTTAGTAAAGTGAAATTTGTGTTGTGAATTGATGGCTTGAAGCTGGTGTTGGTGATAGTGAAATGTTCATCCCTTCAAACCAAACAAATTATTTATTATTGGCCTACTAACTTGATTGTATGAAACTATTTTATAGGATACAAACTAGACTAATTAATTGTAGTCAAAAACTAGACAAACTGAATCATAGGATGAGGTTTGAAAAAGTCCATTTAGTAAAATTAGGATAAAATAATAGCTTATTAGTCTGTGACTAGGTGCTAATTTTTAAATAATAAAAAAAAAAATGGCGATACTAGACTATTATTCCACTTCAGACCTATAAATTTCTTTGAAAACAGGGATTTTATTTACCCATCAGATTTTGATACGTTGCAATATATATATATATATATATATAGAGAGAGAGAGAGAGAGAGAGATTGAGAGGGAGAGAGAGAAGATAGTAGATCTCATTAGGCTCAAACAAAAGCCTCTCTAAATGGAGGTAGAATATGATAAGGTTGACAACTTTCAGTTCTGTTGTTATAAGATTTTTTTCAAGTCACTTTCAAAAAGTTCATGTAGTACCTACTATTGTGTTTGTGACACTTCTGACGCTATCATAGTTTCACAACTATTCTGTTCCACACGCCTATCTCTTGCAGTCGTTAACTGTATCTATAATAAAATTCTGCCAAGGTGTCTGGCTAGATTTACGTTATGCGACTTGATCGATCATTATGTCACCGATCAATAGATATTTTACACCTAACCTCAAATTTCCAATATTTTATATAATTTTATATAAGTAGCAAATTATTTCTATTTCTATTCGGCTGTTCTAATTTTAGCCATGATACCTGATATTATCTAATCTTTTAAAACGTTATCGCATTTGGCGACTATCAAAACTTTTTGAAAGATTACTGTTGGCAAGATTAAAACCAATTCTACAGGACAAACAACTTATACCTTCTCACCAGTTTGGATTCCGTAGTAAACATTCAACAATTGATCAAGTACACAGACTAACAGATGTAATAGAAAGATGCCTTGAGGAGAAAAAAGTATGTTCTACTGTCTTCTTAGATATTGCCCAAGCTTTCGACAAGGTTTGGCATGAAGGCTTGTGCCATAAATTAGAACAAGTCCTACCCGCAGCATATAGCCAATTATTGAAGTCTTACCTGGTCAAGAGATATTTCAGAGTGAAGCTGGATGATGAATATTCTACACTAAGGCAAATTGAAGCTGGTATACCCCAAGGAAGTGTGCTAGGACCAGTTTTGTATACACTGTACACTAGTGACATTCCAAAGCCAGCAGGAGTCACTGTAGCTACATTTGCAGATGATACTGCTATTCTCTCAGTCGCAGAAGATATTGAGGAATCTACAGAAAAGCTACAAAGAGCAGTTAATGAAGTACACACATGGACAAATCATTGGCTAATTAATCTAAATGATACCAAGTCTGTACATGTGAATTTTACTAATAAAAGAATTCAATATATTCCAGTATATATAAATGAGAAAGTCATTCCACATGCTAATACTGCCAAATATTTGGGTATAACGCTGGATGTCAAGCTCAAATGGAAAGCACACGTCAAGAAGAAAAGGGAAGAACTAGGAATTAAATTCAAAAAGATGTATTGGTTGCTGGGAAGAGGATCCAGGCTGTCCATATACAACAAGATTCTACAATATAAACAGCTACTGAAACCAGTATGGACTTATGGCATTCAACTTTGGGGCTGTACTAAACCATTCAATGTACAAATTATCCAACGATTTCAAAATAAGGTACTAAGAAATATTGTTGACGCTCCTTGGTACATCAGAAATGCTGATCTTCATCGCGACCTTCAATTGGAGACAGTCACGAAAGTTATTGAGCACTTTGCGGCCAAGCATGAAGAGAGACTCCACCAGCACGACAATATAGAGGCAATCCAGCTGCTTGATGTTGATAATCTGGTCAGGAGGCTCAAAAGAACAAAACCGAATGAGTTAGTAAAGTGAAATTTGTGTTGTGAATTGATGGCTTGAAGCTGGTGTTGGTGATAGTGAAATGTTCATCCCTTCAAACCAAACAAATTATTTATTATTGGCCTACTAACTTGATTGTATGAAACTATTTTATAGGATACAAACTAGACTAATTAATTGTAGTCAAAAACTAGACAAACTGAATCATAGGATGAGGTTTGAAAAAGTCCATTTAGTAAAATTAGGATAAAATAAATAGCTTATTAGTCTGTGACTAGGTGCTAATTTTTAAATAATAAAAAAAAAAATGGCGATACTAGACTATTATTCCACTTCAGACCTATAAATTTCTTTGAAACAGGGATTTTATTTACCCATCAGATTTTGATACGTTGCAATATATATATATATATATATATAGAGAGAGAGAGAGAGAGAGAGTGAGAGAGAGAGTGAGAGTGAGAGGGAGAGAGAGAAGATAGTAGAATCTCATTAGGCTCAAACAAAAGCCTCTCTAAATGGAGGTAGAATATGATAAGGTTGACAACTTTCAGTTCTGTTGTTATAAGATTTTTTTCAAGTCACTTTCAAAAAGTTCATGTAGTACCTACTATTGTGTTTGAGACACTTCTGACGCTATCATAGTTTCACAACTATTCTGTTCCACACGCCTATCTCTTGCAGTCGTTAACCGTATCTATAATAAAATAAAGAGTTGGCTTTTGTACATGTACGGGATAGGAAAATTATGTTTGACGCTTCATCACGTCTGAATTACTGGACTAATTAACTTGAAATTTTGCACATAGGATAGATTCTTAATGGTTATAGGCCTATTTTCAATTCTTCAAAATTCTATTACGTCAAGTTTTCAGATTATCAAGTTTGAAAATAGATCCTTGCGAAGCACGGGTTCCTGCTAGTTTTTCATAAAACAAACTTTTATGACGGGAGTTGCTTCTATCAATTGATCCTATTCTATCAGGACTAATTTTGTTTGTATATCCGACAGATCGCGAAAACTACTTAAACAATTTCGATGCAATTTTAATAATTCAGAATCAGCTAGAAACTAAATCGAAAAAAACATAATATTCCATCAGATGCTCCTATATCATTTCATGATGCCATTGCATGGCACAAGACAAACCTATTGATATTGATAGATCACAAGTAAATACTAAAGTTGTCAATCTAGATAGAAATTAAATTGAGTTACATGTTAGTTTACATCCAAATTTTCATCCCTAAGCTTTCGGTTTTAAGCTAAGATTAAAGAATGAAATCATATAATGCTAATCAATAATCATAGTGATTGAATACACTCTATTCAGATTTATGCAGATTCACATTGAAATGATCCCACTTTAATATTTATTATAGTGAAGTTTAGGACATAAGAAATCAGTCACAATATGTTATTAACTATTATGAATGAACTCTCATGTATGAATGGACTTCCATGGAAGAAAGAATCAGTGGATTGGCTGCTTTTACACTTTTGGATAAGTGAAACGGAAAGTAAGCGACAAGCTATGTCAAAAATTCCAGAATAAGCTATCCATGGATAGGCTACCAGAGTTATCAAATTCCAAATCAACTTGATTTGGAATTCAATGTTCAATTGCATCAAGCAAGAACAAAAATTGCATGATCACTGCTAATTTGATAACTGTCAACGGGAGATATTAATTACCAATGAATAAAGTCGAGGTCGACTCTTAAGCCCCGCCCAATATTCTACAAAATTCGCTGCAATTAGACTACTCTTCTACTGAGCACTTCCAACACATTAATTAATTATTCACTACACATTAATTAGGGCACCCGTGCCATGCTAGTAATAATATATATTTATATGATCAAATGAAATTGCAGGTGATTATTATTATATTGGAATGAAGCACTATTAGAGATTTTAGAGAGGTGTTCACTACTACATATCACCTTTATTACTTCTTATAAAATGACAGGGTAAAGCCTGATATTGAATAAAAGGAGCTTGTATTGGATTTTTTTCAACAATCACATTCTTTCACCGTTATTCATACGATGCTCATGGTATGCTCAACAGTGATTGAACCTCCTTCCGACATCACTTTATTCCTTTTCTTCTTGTAAGATTAATATTATTCTACTAATTCAATAACGTAAAGAATAATCTGGAACGATCATAAATCTGTTCAATATTCATAATCGTTTGTAGCATACTTTTATATAGAGTATAAAAATACAAGAGACAAACAGTTTATAAATGAATCTTGATAATAATTTTATAACAGAATATATCCATAACTGATGTGGATGCTTTGAAACCAACCAATCTCCCTTTGATTTGGGGCAGGCATGAAGTGGGAGGAGAGGTGGCAGAGTTCTATTTGCCAACAACTGTGTTAAAGACAGCAGTTTGCAGCTCAAAGCGGTGGCCTGATTACCGCGCCGCGCGTCCAACCCTATCACAGTTCAGCTGACGCATCAAAAGATTTTCCAACCGAAACATTTCGTTTTGTTTCATCCCCTTGTTTTTCATTAACGTGTTTCCCGTTTCCCCGGAATGCTCTCTCCTCCCTTCAACATCCACTCCCAATCTGCTGTTGACTTTTACCCACCCTCCGTTCACAGCATCGCACCCGAAATCGTACAAAAATCTGTTTGCTTCAATTATGTAACGATCTCATCAAAAGCACATAATGGTGAAAAATTTTCTGTTGCTATTTTCATATGCAAAACTCGTTGAATAATTAACTAAACTGTCAATTACTGTAAGTTAGTGTATGAGCCAGAATATATTGTAGCTGGAATAATATAATCTAATCTAATCTCTGCAACAGTTACTATCTCTTTCCCCCATGACTCCTGCGTTGAATGCCTACTCTTTGATTCGTATATAACCTCACTCGTACCTTCTGCTATATATTTTCCATTTCTCATGTTTGAATGGAGAATGACAAAGCATATTGATGATGTAGCTACTTATTGTATAAGAAATATTGTATGAATGAATATACTTATTTGCTATTATCACTGTTGCTGATTACTACAATTTTTTCATCCCTTTTTCCAATTCCAAGAGAATTTTGAATCGGTTCAGAACGACGAGAATCTTGTAGATTGGACCCTCTTGATGTCTATAGCTGATAGGAATCGTTCCATCCGAAGATACCTGACGATTCTTCATAGATGCAACGCATTTTCTAATAGAGCATCGCCTCTCAATCCAACAGACATCAACTAGTAAGCGGAGAAACTACTGCCATTTACCATTGTGGTTTGATAGATTGGTAGAATAATTAATCTATTGAATCAATCCCTCATTCATCATAATTTATCATTGGAGCATATCCAAAGATCAATAAACATAAGGTTGATTTCATAGCTATAGATAGTTAAGTCAAGAGAAAAAGCTTGACTGCCATTGCACCGCCGGTATTTCAAATTTTCCTGGTGACTACAGAGTCATTTAAACCCTATTCATCTGAGTTTGGATATTCCAAAAAAATTCTCATCAAAATTCATCTTTTTTCATGAATGCATTTCTTATATTATTCTCTCGTAGTTTTATCTCTCAAGAGGAAATATATTATTCTTCTGAGAGTTAATGTTTCTACGGATTGAAGAAACAAAGCTGTCCCACTCCTACTAAGTATCAATAAATAATTTGGGATGAAAAATTTAGGGAAGAATAAATTTGGAAATCTTCTTCTTAGGGTGCCTGTCCGTTACGAACGTTTGGCGTTCTGGCTATTATTACTTTGTTGGTTGCGCTCCGGAACAATTTGAATAGAGGTCTTTCCGAACCATGCTCTGAGGTTGGCCAACCAGGAAATTCTTCTCCTTCCTGGAGCTCTCCTGCCTTCTATTTTCCCTTGCAAGATGCTTTGCAATATTTCGTATCTCCCTTTATTGCGCATTATATGACCCAAATATTCAAGTTTTCGACATATAATGTGGTTGACCAGTTCTGGGGCTGTATTCATCCTCTTTAGCACCTCATGGTTGGTAATTCTATCTGTCCATGGAATCCTCAAGATTCTTCTGAACAGCCATAATTCAAATGCATTGAGCCTGGATACTGTGTCCCCCTTCAGGGTCCATGATTTGAAAATTTGAAAATATATGAAGAAATTTAGAAAATGTATTGCTACCATGATCTTTTAAACCACTTTCCACTAAACTTTGTTGAAACAACTAATCATACCTTCTCAGAGGCTCATCACTGATTAAGATACTGATCTTGGTCTTGCAATTAATTTGTGAAAATTCTATTATAATGAGGGCTCTTCATCTACTAAAATTGTTATGACATTACTTTTTGCTCATTCTCTTATGGAATTCCCCTTCCAATTCTTTCAACTTATTATGATCTACGCTGGTAACGATCCCAGGGAAACGAGACGCAAAATTTGATCAAATTGATTACCAGGGAAGAAAGAATAGACTTGATATCGGCCCGAGTATTCCAAACGTGATAAAGAGAATGCTGAATAAGAGACGCCGCTCCTAAGAAATTTGTCAAGAGATAACTTGTCTGCCGGGAACAATCTCGAAGATGGAGTATGAAAAAGAGAGTACCTTGAGGGATCGGAGCCGATAAAGGTTCAATACTCTGGTGCAGTCAGACAAGACGCTCTTATCGAGCAGAAGAGCATGGTCCATGGGGAATGTTCATATCGTTCAGCAGAATAGAACTGAGAACTGGATCTTTCACCGAAAGTGGACCGGAAGCCAGATAAGGGAGGAAGGGAAGCTGGGAAGTGCCTCGAAAATGAGAGACATATTGATATCGGAAGTCCTCCTAGACGCTGGCGCAACTATGAGGGATGGCACGCATTCAGTGGCGGCCAGATAGCAAATAAACGCCTGGAAAAAAACCTCAAAAAATTTTCCAACTAAGATTTAGCAAAAGAAGACAAAACGACAGGAAATTATTGTTTGCGGCTGAGAACTGTCACGTGGAGAAAATGAGGAAGGTAACTCGGTTGACTCCTCCCCAATAACATCATTCATTATTCATTCTCTCCACGATAACTGTCTTCACTTTCCAACAAGAATGCATTATTTAGTACAATGAACTTTCTTGCTGTGGTGATTACTTTTTATCAAAGTCGGTAAACAGCGTGATCAATAAATCTGAGCAAATATTCACCAGCATGTTGAATGAATGACAACCGTTAAATGGTGGGTAACTGGTTCTCGATACTTTGAGTTCAGTTGAAATAGTTCGATGTGAATGAATGATCTCTTGAAATGAGAATAAATTTTAGATGAGAAATAACTGAACTGGACATCATTGATAATTGACAAAAATAGAATTAAAAATGCTTTGTTGTCCATAATATCAACTGACTCAATATACATATATATATATATAATATATATATATATAGTGGGACACCTCATTCTCAAGATAAAAAATATGCGATATTTTTCAGAGGAAATTATAATATTCTGTAATCCGGAAGAAAAACTCTGCATTATTGAAGAGTTAATTTGTCAATTATTGCTACATGAGAGCCATACAATATATATATATATTGTGACGACGCATTACGCCTTGGCGTTTATGACCTGGGAAATTGACATTTAAAACTATAATATGGTTAAAAATGAAATACTCACTAAAATCTTCATTGTCATTGGGAACATCTTTCAAGGTTATATTATTTGAGGTTAGGTTCTGAGCAGATGACATTGTGCGTCACGTTCCGATCATATGTTTTTTCATGTTTGCTAGATCTACTGGATTTGGTGTTTGTAAAACCAATTTAAAAAATTGTAATATTTTGCATTTATTGGAAATGTAAAAATTTGTAATAAATAATGTATTAATTTATCCCATGAAAACAAAATAAATAATCCTTCCCCATTTTTGTCCTATTAAAACAACTGACTAACATCACAGCTGTTCTGCAAGAGACAATTCTTTCTTGCTCTGGATTCGTTCATTCACTCTCGTTCTCCTTCTTCTGTGATGATCTTGCTTAGTGTGGTGGAAGTTTTAAAAGCTAATTAGCCTTCATTTTAATTTTTTGTTAACTAGTCCAATATGTGTAAAATCAATTGTTTTCTTTTGTTTATTAAACGTGTTGAATGTATTTTTTTGAGTGTCAACTTAATGGATTAGCCTACCTATTTTGTTCTTATAAAATTCTCATTCGTCCGGGTTACCGTGGAGGTAATATTTGTTCTAAAAGTGTTGAAAAGTGCGTCGATTGAATATAATTCAAGAAAAAAAATATATACTGCGTGAGTATTAGACATAAGTGTAAATAAATAGTGAAGCTAGGCAATAGGCAGCCTATAATATCCAATAATCTGGACGAAGATACACATGCTTGATAGGGTTGTTTCAAGTCTTGGCAGGGTTGTGTGGTGTCCAGAAAGTTGTAACATGCATATCTTTATTTCAGCCTATTTTAAAATTTATATTACTGTTGAACATGATTATTTTTTCTCTCAAATTAAAATTCATTGTATGCATAACTTGAATATTGGACTTATTATCCAATTTCCAATTTTCTTATGAGTGCTGAGAATGTATTGCTCCCATGAATAAAGAGGAAATACATTGCCGATACTCACCGAGCATTATAACAGTGATACTGGCTGAAAGGAGACATAGCAGTTTTTCCATATTTTTTCATCCCTCAAATTTGTATTGGGCCCGTGTGAAATCGATTTCCCACGGACTCAATTACTTATGCGAGTAGAGTGTGAGTATATTATATTGTTTGACTCATTGCACTCAGCATATCGGCAATTCCGTGTGTACTGGAGTCAGATAATATTGATGGTGTCCTCTCATATTGTAAGCTGCATTAGGGATCATTTTAATATAGCAGTCGACATTGAAAATTCCAATAAACTTTTAATAGCCGAGTGTAGTCTACCTAGGTCAGAATCATTTTGATTCTAGGGGGATTGCATTCATCAATTTATTTCAAAGCCGCATTTCTCTTTCAGGCTAGTTATAATTATAAAGCAATTGAGTTATAAGGCAGTTCCTCAAGTATACTACATCAGGATTAGTGTTGTGTGGTGAGTGGAATTGTGAGTCTGGAGTCTTCAGTCAATTAAAAACTGACACAATATTTCTGTCTTCAGAAGTTAAACCTGGTCACTCCCCCAAAACACCAAAACCTGTGCTCACCAGCTAAATATCCGAGGCATCAACAAGAATAGTTTTTGAAGAGTTTTATTTTCAGCAATCCTGGGTGTGTTTAGTGTGAACTATCAAAACGATAGCCACCACAGGAGGGGAGTTGTAACAATATCATAATGAATACTAATGGAATCTGATTGTTATTCTATGCTCAATGTAGGACAAAGTTTGGAAAAGTTATTATTAATCGTCTTTATAACAGATAATCCAACTGCCAATATTATGCAGTGTTGATGCTAGTGATTAGAGACGGTCTTTAATGGCAGCGGAAGCCAACTAATTATATGCCAGGATTAGAACACTGATGAATATTTCAATAGCAGGCGGCGGAGAATGAAGAATACTTGGGGGA